>NW_006436282.1:20964742-21026585 GCF_000325575.1 Pteropus alecto
GCAGAGGAAACAGCAAACCCCAAAGCCCTGACCGTGGGAGTGAGCATCCGTGGGAGTGCGCCTTGCGGGGCAGGTTGCTATAATGCAGGTTATCGACTGCTCGGCCATAGCCTGTGGAGGGGCAGGGTGAAGGATGTGGGCAAACGTGCCAGTACCTGGAGCTGGCGGAAGTTGTCTTTGGGATTCTAACAAAAAAGCCAGCCATCGGCTGAGGGCGAGAGCAGTCCCATGGCTGTGCGCTTTCCGCCTGTCACGCTCAGCTGCAGAGGCAGGCGTGGACTGGCAGAGAGGTGCATTCAGCCAGGACTGTGCTTTGGCCAAAGGATTTGAAGGCAGTGCGCAAGGGGCACAGGCTGGAGATGTATGGAATTCCTGACCTTGGGTTTAAATCGGGTCATCAGAGAAACTAAGACTTGAGGGGGTTGGGGGTCATGAAGAAGTAGACAACAAGGCTGCAGGACTGTGACTGGAGTTGGTGTATTCGCAGAAGTGAGAAGAGGGAGGATGGGAGCTGGCAGCTGGAGGAAGATGTTTGAATCTGAGGTTGTGGAGTGATTGTTGACTTCAAAAAAAAATTTTTTTTTTTTGGTAATGGGAATAAGAAGCTAAGGTAAAGAGAAGAATAAGATCACTGAAAAAAAAGATGATTAAGGAACCGAGGGACCAAGTATTTAAAGGCTCATCAGTGTGGATACTGCAATTACAAGAAATGATGACAAAATAATGCCACAGAGAGGGACAGTGAGGCAGGAGCTAAAAAAAATATTCAGAGAATGAGAAGGAGTAAGCCAGGGGCTGGTAGTTAACTACAGGAAGAAGTGGTGGGTGGTGAGTGTCATGTCAGCCCAGAGGAGGTGTCTTTTTTGTAAAATTTGTCCACCCAGAGGGGACACGGAAGTGAGCAGTGGTCCTGAATGCATGAACTATTGTTGAAATTAATCTTTAGAAATTATTCTCAACACCAGCAGGAACATAAATTCAACCTTTAAGAATGGGTAGGATTTCAGAAACAGTCAAAAATCATTTGCTGTCCAACAAATAAGGTGGGTGGTCAAGACCTGTGTAATCCAGTTTCTGGTCAAAACGTGTGTCACAATGACGACTCAGCAATCCAGAATATCATTGTGCTAAGGGAGACAGGCCAGTATCAGAGCTGGGCCACTGTGCATCTCTGTAGACTCTCTAAGATGTACCAGGAGTTTTAGAGAATGCCTGAAAATTACCTCAGGAGAAACACCGGAGGGGGAATGGCGGGAACAATTCTAGCTGTAGGCCTGCCACAATCTGTTATGTGGCAACTGACTCACCCCTCCACGCCTCAGTCTCTTCATCAGGGAAATGTGAGTGTGTGCGTGTGTGTCAGGAGGGAAGGAGGTCTCCGAAGTTCCCTCCAGCTCTGAGTTACTGCTCTTTGACCAACTAAATAATTTCACAGGATCAGAACACCAAACAAGCTTCATTATTGAGGCTTGAGATGTCGATATTGGTTTTCTCTTGGATTTCAGGATTCCTTGGCAACTTCTGTTGCAGATGTTAAAACATATTTGACTGCTACTTGCTGACTTTCCAAAGTATCATTTACTCTATTTCCTTTGAAAAAGCAAAGATCTTTATGTTTTAATTCATCATTCAAGTTATTGGACTCGTGGGCAGAGAGACATTGCATACCTTAAAGGTTTTTTTTGGTGTTGTTTTTTTTTTTTCTTTGTTTGTTTTCTGATGAATCTGGTCCGGGAGAGACCCTATGTAACCTCACAGGCCAGCTTCTCATTATCTCTGAATACACAAAATACCTGAACTTTTCAACAGTATTACTAAATCCTATAGCTACTACATCACGTACCACAGACATCTTTCTGCTTTCTTTATCCCTTTGGGCCTATCAAATACTCTTGCTCTTGACATTGCTTATTCCCTGTGTGCTTCTTCAAAAACATATCAAATGTTTCACTTGCAGACTGGTCTTGTGCAATGCAAAATCTGATATGAATTCTAAATTCTAAAGGTTTACTCTTTCTGCCTATCACAACAGTTAGCCTAAAACCATTTTCAAAAATACTGTCATTACAAGTTGAAGAATGATCCTACATGCCCTTGATCAGATCTCTCTTCCTTCACATTTACAGTTGCACAAGAAATTCTGAATCTGTGCTTTGCAGCCACAGCAGGTGTCCTGACACAGACAAAGGGGAGACTGCCAGCATCCTGCAGATGGCTCAGGACTTCCTGAGCTCAATCCAGTGGCACAGCTGTCTGCTATCAGAATTCATAGCGTGGACAGTCACTGCCATGGGGGGTTTCAGGTAGTGCCCTGACACCCACTTGTAAAATGGAGCATAATTGATTTTATCTCCCTTCTTCTTAAGTTTGTATGTCTCCTGTTTTGATTTGAACCAGCTGACCTAGAAGACTATTAATATCGAGCCTCAGTCTTAATAAAAATAATGCTGTTAGATCAACTATGACAGGATGTGCTTCCTATAACAAAAAGATTAAAGCCCTTAAAATTAAATCTATGCTTCATTTACACGTGTTTCTAACCTGATGGCTTTATGATAAAGGTCGAAATTAACCCTAAAGAAGATTGTTTAAACAAGATCTTTGCCTGCATTGGCAAACAAACAAACCCAAGCAAAACCCTACCTCCTATATCTAATATTTAGCGTAGTCTTACATTTTAAATAACAACAAAAAGAGGGTGAAAAATATGGCCATATTACTCGATTCTCAATTTCAATTTTAGGGAAGCCACGTCACAGTATTTACAAAGACCAATAGCCATTTGTAAAAGTTTCGAATTACTACACTTTATAATCTTTGTTCCTGACATCCGGGAACATGTGACATTTGTTACACGCTGCGTTCATTTCTCTAGCCGAAACCCTGTGTGTGGATATTGTCTTTCGGAAGGGTTTAGAACATATTTTGAAGCATATGCATCCACTTTCTTGGCTGCCTTTTTTTCTGATTGCCTCACGATAGGGTGTGCCTTTAGGCCCTGTGCAGCATTTAAAGAAATCAAACAGTTAATGAAAGACCCAGTTAGATAAACACCCCGAGGTGATCTCAGATTTACAATCCGGCCAAAGCAAATTCAAAGAAACCCGGACTGTTCTTTCCTTCATTAGGAGCCCACTCATCTTGCCCCCTGACCTTGGACAGCAAAACAGATACACTGGCCCTAATGACAACAAAAGCCCGCACCACGTGCTTCTAGGCACCTCCTCAGCTGGTTCTCATTGCTCCAGGGCGGTGCAGGCCCCAGGACTCACTTCAAAGGCTGCAAACCACTTCTTCTCCTTGATGTATTTCACACACTCGTTGCACTGCTTCTGGAAGTACTTTCTCTGCTTCTCATCCAACAAGCCAATTTGGTATAGGAATTCTGCATAGCCCTTTATGAGCTGAAGAGAAACGAGACAAACGCAGACACCGCAGAGGGTGAAAGGGAGAAGGTAGGGAAGCCCGTTCGCTCGGTGAAATAACCCTTTGTCATTTGTCAATTTCGTGCTGGAATTCGTCAAAAACGAGAACTATACACACACACGCACAGCCCGATGCCTCCCGAACACACCACATACCACAAAACACAGTACAAACACAATATGTGTTCATACAAACAAAAGAAAACAACACACGCCACAGGCCACATGCTACACACATGCTACACAAACACACACAAACACACATACACAATAGATACATAATGCACAAACACACACATGTACACAAAACATACACAGACAACACACACCACACAATATACATCCAACACACATGTACGCAAAACACAAGGACACACACACACACGAACACACACACACCCCTACACTTGTGCTCACAATTAATCTAGGCTGACATAGTAAGTTGACACCTTAAAACATTTGGTAAAGATTAGACGATTGAAATTATCAGAGGCAACTGGGCGACAGTATTTCCCTTCATCAGGTTAGGTCTCTAAGGTAAGAGGAGCCTCCATCTGATTAAAGGGGATTTATTCTCCTTAAGAAACAAAATAGAAAGGAAAAAGGGGCCACCTACTGATTCGGGATCAGAATAGGCATCTCCAATAGCAATTCCCTTCAGGTTGATCTTCTCTGACATCAGGGGGTTGAGAGTGTGGATACAGTGTGCAATGGCGGGCACATACTTCCCTGCGTAAGACTGAGAAGGGTAGACGTCAAAATGAACCATCGCAAATATATGTTAGTAAAATTCCGTGCTTAAGCTGATTAAAATAACAGTCGAACGGCAGTGTCTCCCCATGCGACACCCACGTGTTTCTTAACCTCACACTGTAAATTCCGCAATAGCAAAGAACTCTGGCTTTCACCCCTTTTATCATCCCAAATAGCACCGAGTGACATGCGCGACACGGGTTAGGGACACAAAATGTAATAAGTTAACGTGTAATCAATGAACATTTTCATTTCCTTCCAAAATAATAAGAATAATAAAAATAGACCGGTGAACACAATTCTGCTACCCAGAGGGTTTTTCTTACCAGAAAATTCCATTAAAACCTTTATTAAAAAACAAAAATCTTGAGGCCAAAAATTAAGATTTCAAAATCTGTATAATGATGCAAATTTTGAAATCAACATGTAGAAAAGGAAAATATATATTAACCATTAAGATTGTCACTTTAACTTACCTGTTTCCAACCTTTTCCAGTACAAGCTTTTTTTTTTCAGTTTCAAAAGATTTTGTGAACACAAACCTAACAATAATGCTGCTTTTAGATATGCTGGAAAAGCTACTATTAGTTCAGTATATTGTATAATATTTTGTATTTTTTCCATTAAGAAGTCGCTTTCTCGACATCTCCACTTGTATGTTTAATATTAAACTTCATTATGCTTAAAATGAAGCTCCAATTCCCAAGCCCTCCTTACACACTTCCTTTGGATTCATGTTAACACTGTTCTTCTAACTGCTTAGACCCAAAATCTCGGTGTCCTTTATCTCTCTCATATCCCACAAAAGTCCATCAGCAAATCTTGTCAACTCTACCTATTCTATCAAGTATGCCCAGAATCCAGTGTCTTCTCACACCACCTCTTCATCAGCTTGCTCCAGGTACAACCATCTCTCACCTGGATTATTACAGTAGCCTCCTGACTGCCCCCTACTTTCCCCCTCACCCTCATCCAGTCTATTTTCAAGACAGAGGTCTGTTAAAACATAAATCAGATGAAGCTACTCCTCTGCCAAACCCTCTAATGACTCCCCAGCTCCCTTGGAGTAAAAGCAAAGTGCTTTTTCTGAGATGAAAGAGCAGACACGACCTGGTCACTTCACTAACACTGTCCCCTACGACCCTCTCGCTCAATCCTCTCCAGCCCCTCTCAGCACAGTCATGCCTGTGACCCACACTGTCCTGTGACCCACTCTACCTTACCTGGAACACTCACTTCCCGTCACTTCCCTAAGTGAGGCCTTCTGAGGGATGCCGTCTCTGGCCACCTTGTCTAAAATTTTCACACCTCTTTTTTTTTTTTTTTTTTTGACATTTTCTATTCCCCTTCTCTCCTTTCCATCTTAATCCTTATCACTCTCCAACAAACTTTTACTCATTTATCTTGAATTATTATTCCCCCACCGGGGCTAGAATAGAACATCCATGAACACAGGGATATCCATCTGTTTTGTTTATTAATGTATTCCCTGTGCCTGATGCTGTTTATTTGTTACTGCTCAATAAACAATTGTCGAATGAATGAATCTTGAAATAACCTGCACGCATTTGGAAAACAGCAATGCATATATGTTCGAAGTAGCCTAGAGGCGTTACATGGGTCCATCTGAGTCTGCAAACCCTTAGCAATACTTCCAAGGCTCTCCATGGGTCTGTAATTCAATGCCTGGGAACTCCCAAGAGCACTCATTTATTCCATACCATAATCATACTCAGGAGATAGCATCACTATCCTTTCACTGTGAAGACACTGGGGCTCAGGGAGGTTAAGTTGCAGAGTCAGAATTAGACTTGGTCTGACCTACTCCAAAACCCAAACTCCTTCCAAGTTATGGTAACAAAATGTAATTTACATAATTTACACAAAATCTCCTCACTGATGCAGCTTCTTTGTGCAATAATAATTATTTAGGCAAAGTACTGAATCAAAGCAATTTATCCATTCATATGCATGAACACATTTTAGCTGCCTTGTGATTCTGTAAAGATGTGTTTACATGTCTGAAATTTGGTTTGTTGCATAACCGTGCTATATATTCTCTCATTAGGCACAATAAGTGAACACTTATCAAGTAAAATTTCTATAAGATGACCCCAAAAAAGCAAATTTCCTTGAGTAATCATTTCATTGGTAAAGATGTATCACACAATCTTCATTCAGTGATGGTTTTTTGGGCAAATATTTTGTCAAAGGCATTATACTAAATACTTCGGGAGACACAAAAATGAATAAAGCACAAAACTTGTAAAGTTCACAATTTCTTTTGAAAATTCATTATGGAAAACCTGACTCAAATGCGATAAGGCAAAGTTTACAACCTCGTGGATTATTATGCCCACAACGTATACATTGCCCAGCACATAGTGTACATAAAAACATAAAAACATATTCGATACATGAATGACTTATCTGACACTACTTCTAAACATTTTTTCTCAATTGGATATTAGTACAAATGCTAAAAATTATATCTTCTAGCGATAACATCACTCCAGTTGTTCTGTTATAAAACCTGGCAATAGAACACTTCTCTCGTCTCTTTCTGAGATAGAAAGGTATATACTTTAAGTTGCTATATAGGTAGTGATGACAAACTTAGGCCAAAACACCCACATTTTTATGGCACCTCCCCCCTTGTGACCATCATGTGTATCTGGAATATATCTAGGCAGGAAATGAAGAAGAAACACCTGCTCAATTTCTGAGCATCTACTATGAACCAGGCTATTATACCTACTTTTATTTGAACCAATTTAAGGCTAACATCATCTTCCTATATTTTAAAATGATGAAAACAAGGGTCTGTTAGTCAAATTTTAGTCAAAACTCTAGTTGGAATTCGATCTAGGCTTGGCTGCCTCCCATTTCTTATATCAAACCATATTTCATTCAATAGTCCTGGAATAGACAATCGGTTTCTGGTCCCCCAAGTTGGGGTCCGACATTGGGTTTATCCACTACGTACTTGCTAAGCTGAGCATTCGTGGAAAACAAGACAGTCAGAGGGGTAATTCTATAACAATATCCAAAACAGATTCCTCAATGTTCGATCCACATTTGCTAATCTAACAACGAGGATGTTTATCTCATTTTTCGCTTCCTAATGACTATCACACACTTCCTTGCCTGTGTCAGTGTGACAAATCCTTCACTGCCGTTTTCATTAATCATTCCATTGGTTGAGTGACTCAGACTGTTACACAGTAGACAATTATAGGATTATTTTATGGAAAACAGACACTGAAACGTTATAGTGAAATTTCAATTATTTTCGCTCTCTTTGTTGACACATATTTTTTCTTCATTTTTTTGCAAGACCAGACTTGTTTATTCTTCCTCAATCATTTATTTCTCAATTTAACGACTCTCTGACCACCAAAAGCGCATTAAAAGACAACCAGACAATAAATCAAGTATGTTTTATTTTACCCAGTTTCCCCTTTGCTGGATATGTCTTAAATAGAACAGAATCCTTTATGTTGGGGGGAGAATTTAGGTGTGGTTGTCTGATGAATCAGAAATGGCCCCTTAGGACTTATAATTCTGATCCTGTAATTTTATAAGCTTGTGCTTCTTTTGTTCTGAATTCTGCCTGTAACAAGGACAAACGCAACAACCACCACAACTATTAGCCCTGCGGTTTCTCTGATCTCTCACTGGTGTTCACCAATGTGGGCAGCAGCTGGCCAATGACGCTCCTGAAGCCTGTGAATTAACACTAACCTTCTTCCATAGGATCAGACCCTAGCCTCATAAAAGCTCAGAACAGCATCAAAGCGAATATAAAAGGAAAGAAGACAAGCACGGCCAGAAACTATCTGAACACATATTATTTTAGAATTCGGTGGTGACCTGCAAATGAGGAACTAGGCCATATAAATGTATTTATCTAACACAACAATTCAAACTAGGTTAGCATCAACACATCAGGTTCTTAGTCTGCCCTTATAATTCCGTTTTAATATTTAAAGAAGCTTCAAGCTGCAGTTTCCAGCACGGTTCTGGTATGGTTCATTTTTCCCATGCTGATCACATTTTGAGCTCACCTCTGACAAAAAGGGACCAGAGATGAGGTGTGTGTTGCATCTGCTTGTATTTGCTGGAGCTTAAAGAAGCAATAAACCTCTAGTCCTCCTTCTTATATCAGAAAGATCTCAGAATTCAGCTCTCAATCTTTTATTTCTCCCATGAGGGAAAAAAGTCTCAATATCACAGTTGAATAGTGGTTTTAAATCTGGGTCTGCAATCTTTCTGAGTTCCTAAATGATGTTTGGAGCAGCCTAATGGAAATCACATTAAGAGCATATTGTACTTGTAAAAATAGTCTAGAGAGAATGTAATGCTTGGTTAATTATCCAGATGTGTAAAAGCACAATGAAATTAGACTTAAAGAAACTCGTAACTGTGTATTCCGCCTGAATCTCTGCCTTATATGTTTCAACAATATTCATAGCAAACTTATTGCACCCCTGCTACCCGGTGACTTTAAAGGGAAGAAAAAGGATTCCATATCTAAAATCAAGCTTCAATCAGCTCCTCCTCCAGTAAAAAAAAAAAATCATGTCAGAGAATAATACTATAATCGAAACAATGTCCTCTTACAGAAATTTCACATATGTTAGCAGTTACTATTGTTTAAGTTTCTCTCAGCGGTCTACATTTCTTACTAAAGTTTAGTAAAAAAAAGCAGTTATATTCATTCTCTGTCATGCTTCTAAGTATACATTATATGGTAAAACATGTAGAAACTTTATGGGTGACAATGAGCAATGGCCTTTGAAATGAGACACACCTAAACCCGGTAACAAAATGTCACTATCCACAGGCCCGAATTCCTAACCTCTGCCTGGCAAGTGGAAAAGGGAGAGCTGTCAACCTCAGCCACGGTATGTTGAGACCGTCTATGGTCAGCGTCATTCTGTGCCATTTTGCCGCTATGCCTTCGCTCCCCCCAGCCACTCCAACGGGACTGAATATCTCTCCGAAGAATTCACTTTGGGGCTGATGACAACTCCTTCACGTCCTCAGAAGGAAGTGTGCCGTCCTTCTAGAGAGAGTCATACCAGTGTGGTGTTCTCTCGCTATCTTGAAGCACAGACGATGGTGGAGCCGCCCCCATTTATGGGGGCGATCGGAGGGGATAGGAAATATGCCTTGAAGAGAATTTTGCACACATATTGAAAACCACAAAAATACTGTTGAAAACCCTGTTTAATGGAGTAACACAAGAAGCAGCAAAGAGGATGGGATTAAACTGAGATGACCTTGACTTCATCTAGCCTTCGGGTAGAATCTTACTTCACTTGCACCATTATTTTCTCTGAGGAGAAAGAAGGTGTGGTCTGAAAATGGCCAGTTCAGAAAATTAATGAATGGGGAAAGCACTTCAGGACTGTGGTAACCTCTACAATTTCCTAGACATTTCTAGACTGTGCGTCATCTAATTTCAAGACCACACTGCTGTAATTAAAAGAAAAAAATATGGCTTCTCACAAGAATATGACTTTATCTAAACATCCATTTCTCTTGAATATGAGCTTAAAAAGAACTGCAGAATCTATAGGAATAAATATATAAGAAAAACTTTTGATCTGTATCCAACTTTTGGTCACATAAATTTATGCAAAGGTATGTACTGCTTTCTAAATGATATATTCTTATTTCGTATTGAGAGGATGCATCTTTAAAAAAAAAAATCCATCAATGACAAGAGTTGATGAAAAAAATATGTCCCCTCCGTCCCCTGCAACTGACCTGGTGTCAATTTTGGAGAAACCCAGCTTGAAGCCAGGTGATTCAACCACATGAATAAACCCTTTTGTTTAAAGACCACAGTTAATTTGACTTTTAAATAAAGACTATGAACATACTGAGCCACGGTCGACAAAATTGAGTCCTTTGTTTGCTCACTGTAGATAGAATTCAGAAGGTTGAAGCTGCATAATAGATTTAACTTAGCATTTCCTGTCCCCAACCTAGACATCTCACCTAATCAGGTACTATTTCTGTCACCATGCCGCTTGATCCAGCATAGTAAGTCACCAGAAAAAGCTTCTCATCAGAAGTCATTACTTCTGATTTACTCATATTCTTTTCCATGTAACTAAAGGATCAGCAAATATGTGTTGATTCGACTTAGATCTGCTATCCAAAAGCCTGAGGCCCAATTTGCAAACATTTCCATATGCCCCTGTTCAATTTTTCAGGTTGCAGCTTAAACCTTAACTTTTCTAATACTAAACTCATTAAGCAGTCACAAATCCGTTTTCAATTCTAAAAGAAAATATTGGCAAGTCAGATGAACATAACTGAAAATAGACATTTGTCATGAGCTCAAGAGTTAAAGCAGCTTGAATGTTATCTAATAAAATTCAGCAAGTTCCAAGCTTTTGGAAATAATTGCATTCCAAGGACTTCGAGCTTTTACATCACTTGAAACTTCCATTTATTCCATAAAACTTTACGATTAAAGCCAAGTCTTTATGATTAAAACTAAGTCTTGGCCAGAAAGAAAGAAACATCCAAGAAGTTAGAGAACTTCTTTTCTGTTTATATAAGGTTGATAACCCTTAGAGATTCTGCTCAAAATATGGAAGGGATGTTTGACTCCCTTCTACTGAAAATGGGTCTGTTCTGTGGGAAGAGGCAGGTCTTAGAGACAGTACGGTTTTGAGGAGGGAGCACGCAGCCTCCAGATAGCATCTCCTTAAGTAGGGTTACGATCCTTAGCCAGTCCCTTCACTACAGTATTTGAGCTCTGCAGTCCAGCTAAGCTTAGGTTCAAATCCTGGCTAGGAAATCTTGGTAAGGCCTAACTAACCTCTTTAAGCCTCAGTCATCTCATCTGCAAAACGGAGATGATAACAACAGTGTCAGCTTCATAGGGTAGCTGTGAAGATTAAACAAGGTAATGCACAAAACAGTGCTCAGCATCATGCCTGTTGTACGATCCACTCAATAAATATTCTCAAACAAGACCTACAAACAAAACAAGGGAACTAGATACTCTTGAAGGACCCCTTCTAGGATACCATATTCAATGATCACAAGCCTGGGCTAAAAGAATAATGGTGTAGGCCCACATAAAGTGAGTATAGGCCTACTGCTAGAATCTCTCTCCCATCTCTCATTGGATGTCATGCCTCTACTAGTGTGTCAGTGCTTAAAATTCCCAACTACAAGTATCTTTTTTATGGCTTAGGCTCTGTCTTCTATTCAAGTGCAAGCATGTTGGGAGTAAGTTTAATTTATCAGATCCCTTCTAATGGACAGTGAGCTGATGGCAAGTCGGAATAGGGGAGAGAAACAGAACAATCATGATGGGGATGAAGAAAGTGTCCAGAAATAGGACCTGAGCAGAATATACAGCCAAGGAAAAGAAGGCTGGAGGTGGGAGGTAGGGCGCTGGATGACCCTGAAAAGAAAGAGTAGAAAGGAGCATCCCCAAAGCCTGGGAAGCAGGGAAGGGCCGTGGAAGGGAGACGAAAGGAAGCTGGAAAGAAATATCATTGATATTTTAATTTTATCTAGCAACCGCCTTGCATGAGGCCATAGATAGCATTCATTAAACACTGTGCTTAGTATTGTATGAAAAAAATTAAACAAACGTAGCTCTCACCTACTGGGAATCTGCCATCAGAACCCAGTGAGCCGTGCGGATTTCAATAAAGGCCGTCAGACCACGTGATCCCAGCAGGACTCCACTCATGCAGACAAAGATAAAGTATCCTATGAAGCTCACTAATTTTTAAATAGCTTCAAAGTTTTGCCTTTATTGGACCCTCAAATTAACCACGGTTGCAAAACTGCTTCTAAGGGGGAATAGGCCCCTCCCTGTGGCTGAGGAAGAGATGCCCAGTTTTGACAACATGTCCTGCCATTTTGGAAGAGCTCCCACTCATTGCCACAACCACCCGTAAGTGCCGAGTCTTTCACGGGACTGGACATCAAGACGCATGCTCAGAGAGCAACGGGCAGTCCCCCTTCCTCCCGTCACTGCCCTTCCTTCCACCGACGGCTGTTTTGCTTTAACTTCTAGCTGGGCCATGTGCACTTGAGAAGATTCTAAAGTGTGTCTATACTTCAAGAACAAGGGCAATCTCTCTAATAGTTACTGGCTCAGAAAGGATAACACTTAGAAAGAAAGTTAATTATGTGGATTAAACGCAGCTTGTTTCTCTTTTTGAAGTACTTTTTTTTTTTTTTGCATGCCTGGAGGAGGGTGATTTACAGACACATTTGTCTCTCTTTAGAGAAAATTAATTCCATTTGGTGTTCTGGGCAGAAATGGAGAGAAACAGTTCTTCCTTCTCTGCTGCACTGACTGCCAGCGGGCACTACGCCTCTGGCCGCGACCTCGCCACGGTCCACGCCACAGGGGCCAGGAGCCTGGGGTTGGTTCTGCCACGTCTTGCTGCTATCTAAAACTTCCAGCATCAACTTCTGAGCTCCGTTATCATCTCTCAGATGAAGGGAACTATGCCTTTCAGAAATGATTTCAAAATAACAGAGGAGACAACGCCACGTCCCAAAACAGGTGAGCAGAGCTTTCTAAAACACCCCAGCCCCTGTCCACACGCATCGGGCCATATGCTATGGAGCCATAATATATTAATGCCACTTTTCAACATGAATGGTAAGAATAGTCATCATATGTTGGGGACTCTCCACAGCCAGTCACCCTGCTAAATATCTGAGGAGGATTATCTAATTAAACGCTCAAAACAACCCTGTGCAGTAGGTACTATTATTACTTCCAGACTCGCTTATACCAAAGCAGAAAACCAAACAGCTGCTCCAGACCCTTCAAGCATCAGGTTACCCTCATTCACAGCACACAAATGTCGAGGATATTTATTTAGGTCCAATACACTTGCACTGAAAAGCAGAAAACCATTTCTTCTTAGTTTATGTATTTAGTTTTCAAGGATGATTCTACAAATCGAGTGGCATTATTTGTTCAATCTCCCTAAGAGTGTGAGGAAATTAAGAATTCATAAGAGAAAGGATTTCCCCATCTTGAAAACTCTATAACAACATTTTTGTTTTTTGATGGTGGTGGGCGGGGGGTGGGTTTGTACTATGTTAAAACTGCAATTATACATAGATGCTGTAAGAGTACATGTAGGTAACTACAGTGGAATATCTAGTAAAAACAAATAACCCTGGAAGTGATCTAATTTTAAAACCAACCCCTCTGATGGTAAGATGAAAAACAGAAGCCCAGACACGCTGAAGACCACGTTTGGAGTCATCTAGAGAGAGGCAAAGCCAGCAATGAATCCCAAGTCTCCTGATTATTTATCCAGAACGCCTTCTTCCACTTATCCATTCTGCCTTTAAACAAGAACAAACTAAACTGTAGAAACATAGCCTTCTAATGACAATAAACCATTAAGGCATTATTTGGTGTTCTTCCTTCTAGAAAGAGATGAGCCCCCAGACTTAATGTGACCCATGCAGTTCTTATGAAGATGATGCTGCCTAGCATCAGCGTCTCTACCCCAGGCCTTGCCTGCCCTCCTTCACATCTTCCTCATCACCCAGAAGGCAAAGGTTTCCTTTAAACTATTCATTCTGGCAGCAAAGAATGTCAAAAGAAAATTGTCCTTTCCTGCACACATTCGGAAATTACATGCGTGAAGCCATCAGGCAAACATGAAATAGACAAATTTTTCATCTGGAATTTGGCAGCTTTGCTGAAAGTTAGACATTGTGCGGTTAACGACATCACCACATTATTTGCAAGACAAGGAATTACACACTAAGCACATCAGTCTTATGTCGGAGGTGGAGAATGGGCATTTTCCAAAGTTACTACCAAAAATGACAGAAGTGTCTCTTCCTGCCGCTTTCTCCAGCTTGCTTCCGAAATGGGTTAAAAGGCAAGGAATAGCAGGGAATTACTGGTAGAGATCCTAAATAATCCTGACTGGATAATTGGCTTTAAAAAAAAAAAAAAGCAGTCAGAAGTCTTTTCCAAACAGCTTAGAAAGAAAAGAAAGTGGGCACGAGAAGGAAGTTTATCATTCCATTAATGTGCCTCTGCCTTGGAAAAACTGAGACTGTTTTTTACTTTGACTTCCTTAGAGTGGACATCCGTGGCTTGTGCTTGCCCAGCATCCTTCCAGCCCTCTGAAATCATCATTTGGATCTTCCTGTGGAGACCAGTCATATCCCACCCTCAGAGGGTGAGGGCTCCACTGTAATCCCTCCCCTTCCAGGGTACAGGGATGGGCCTCAGGTACCATTCTGGTGAATTGTATATTCTGCCCCGCTCATCTCAGTTATTAGTTCTAGAATGGACATGGGATCTAAATGGATCATATGAGATTCAGGAATTCGAGTAGAATTATCGAGAAAGAGAAGTTGAGCTGGGGGTCTACACCAGAGCTCTGGAGTGGGAGGAGGGGCAAGGGCACAGGTGAAAAGAACCAACCAGAGAATGAAACCAGTGAAGTACAAAGCCAGGTGAACAGATCAAGAGAGAGAGAAAATCCTGATGACGATGTGAGAGCACCCGCATCCACCTAAACCTGTTGTCAACTCAGTCGGTCTTCTTAAGCCACTTTAAATAGGGTTTCTGTCACTTGCAAGCAAAGGAACTCTGACTAATACACCCCTATTCATCCTCAAAGTCCAGTTTAATTATCACCTCTGTTTGGCCTTTCCTGAAGGTCCCATCTTGAGAGAGAGCTATTTTCTCCCGTGCTATTTGTCTTTATAGCTCTTTCTCAAATTGTATTTTTCATTCTGTATTGCACTTAAATTGTTAAGCTTTCAAATGTAGGATGGAGTCAATGTCTTATTAATTATTGAACTTCTAATAGTTGTCCAATGCCCCAGACATAGTAGACATTCAATATATGCCTGTTGGATTGAACTGAGTTTGAGTCTAATTACTCTTTCAGTGAAGCTGGTTCCCTCCCGTGATTTCCCTAACATGTAGAATGAAGTCCAAACTCTGTCACGTCGGGCAATCTCAGCTTGTCAGCACGGTGGCTTTGTGCTTTTCCTTGAGTGCACCAAGCTTGTCCCCACCTCATGAGTCTTTGCACTTGTGGCTCCTTCTTCCAGAAAATCTCTTCTTCAGATACTGCAGCCATCATCATATTACATCACTCAGGATTCTGCTCGGTTGTCTCCTCATTGGAGAGCCTTTCTCCAACAATCTGATCCAAAATAGCACCTTCATCATTCTCTAATCACACCCTGCTTTATCTTTGTCATGATACCCATCACTGCCTGACTGTACAGTACATATTTATTTTTTTATTTACCAGTCTTCACCTCTAGGTCTAAAGGTAGGGGATTTTGCTGTTTTGTTCACAATTGTATTCTTAGCACCTAGAATTTTTCGTGTTCTCAAAATATTCTCTGCTATCCATTTTTAAATAAACTTACATTTAAAAGGATAAAAAAAGCAAACCTCCAAATCTAAACCAATATATGCAAGTGAACCTATGTATTAAACTGTAACATAATCACCTTAAAAAATGGAATTAATTCTTATAACTTTCAAACATAGTACTTTGATTTTAAACCTGTGGTGACATTAGTCTAAGGATAAAAATAATTATAGAAAAAAAAATATTGAAAGAGTTTTAATATTTAATATTAACTTGGAGGTTTCTTGTTGGCAGTGGTACTAATGTAGTAATTGGAAATGATTTCGCATATATTGTAGGGCTGAGCAAAATAATAAATACACTGATGCTGTTGGGACCCCAAGTCCTCAGCGTGAAAGAAGGGACATACAGATAGAGACTGGGGGTAATAAAAGAACCTTGTGATATTGAATTAGAATTACGGGAATTGGTATGAAGTCATTTTGTTTCCTAGCTCTGCCTACAAGCTCTAAAAGAAATTGCATCCCAGTGGCAATGAGCGCACTTAGAACTCAGGTTGTGGTTTTTAAATACCATTCTCCGTTAAAAAGAACTCAGGTTCCATTGAAGAAATGACTGATTCCAGGGCTAAGGCAGCGAAAGTACAAGATAATCCTAGAAATATGTTTGTGCCTCAAAGCAAGGAAGTACTCAGACTAATGAGGATCTGTCAAATGGACATTGAAGGCAGACCGAGGGGCTCCCATTGACCAAATATGGAACAATCTGAGTATTAAAAACCCAATGAGAGCAATAAATTTTAACACATACAACAGAAATAACAATCCATTAGTCCACACTGATATTTTAAAATGTGAAAAATGAGAATAGGAGTGAAATATCTTCTTTATAGACTAACAGATGCTATTCACAGGAAGATAGGTCGGAAAAATCTGGTATCTACCAGATCTTAATGCTGGAAAGGTACCTTTTTCCTTTTGAAAATAATAAATAATCTGAGATCAGGTGGATACCTGTTACCCTGAGATCTGCCACCCGATATTTTAGCATCCATTGATGACTCCTGTCTGAATCTGCTATTATGTGTGGGGGGAGGGGCGGAGGGTCAGAGGTGAGTAGTGCAATGGTATCAGTAGTAATGAGACAGACAGATAGACATTATGTGCCTCCTGGTGTGACACATACATAGAAAGTACACAACATCATCTGTGTGATGTTCTTGCCAAAATATTTTCACTGAATTTAAGCATTGAGGAAAGAATCCAACAAATTCAGAAAACAGAACATTCTACAGGCCACCTGGCCTAAACTCTTCAAAATTATTATCATGAATGACAATAATAACAAAAAAAAACATAGGAGACTGAGACATGACAACCAATTCTGATATATAAACCTTAATTCAGCCCTGGATTTAAAAAAAAATATTATGGAGGAAATTTGGGGGATAATTGAAGAATTTTAATATGGGCTGAATTAATATTTGGGGGTGTGTGTACACATTCCGAATGAATAAACCACAAATGTCATAAAATATTTCAGTCCTTATGAAGTTGGAAGCACATAAGAAAACATGAGTTCAACTCACCTCCCCAGTGGCATAAAAGTCGTTCTCTTTGTATTCGGGAAACAAATGGAAGAACTGAATTAATGCACTACAAAAAGAAAAACGACAATAAGAATCACTACAAAAAGAAAAACGGCAATAAGAATCACATAGCTGTGCCACCCAGTCTAACCCTTTGATATTTGAAATTGTAAATGCACACAAACTTCATTCCTTTAATAGTTTTTTTTCCCTCTGATCAGTCTGGTTTTGCCCAGATGATGGCATTGTGACTCACTTGCTCTCCCCCTACCCTCTACCCCGCCCTTGTCCTCCGTGTGCCTGCTCCTTTAATCATTAAGCCTTAGGACACAGAATTAACTGAGCCTCAGGTCTATAATCATGGGGACAATAGATTTCTGTTGGACTCTAGACGAAGGATAACATTTTGGCTGTAGATGGATTTCAACCCCAGGCCCATGGAGGCAGAACAACCACCCCACTGGCCAGGGGACCAGGCCTCAGGCCCAGACGGGATGGTACCAAGGCTGATTCCAGAACCAGACACAATGATCAATGACCTCATCCCCCTCCAATCATCTAATCAGTAGCACCCACGACCCCAACTCCTTTAGTTTCCATGACTACTGATTTTTCCCTATATAATCCATACCCCCCGAGACACCCAGGGAGCCAGGCCTCTGAGCGATGGCTTGCCAGTGTCTCCAGAACTTGCAACTCTCAAATAAACCTTACTTTCTTTCTGCAAAACTTGCACATATCTCTTCTTTGGCTTAGACCCTAGCAGGCAGACCTGTTTTGTCCCAATAAGATAAGATACCATTATGGCATATAGGCATTTTATTTTTCAGTCTTATATGCATAACATTCCATTACTGTGTAGATGGTTAAAAAATACTTGTGGTCTTGCTCTGTGACACTAAGTAGTTCAGACAAGTGGACATCAACACTCTGGGCAGGTTTCCAAATCTCTGGGTTACCAACTTGGATCCTGCACTTATAGAGGGGACCCTGGAGCCAAATGATACAGCTTTCACCTACTATTTCGCAACTCTTGGAGGCAGTTCTGCAAACCTTCTGACCCCATTCACCTGTGTTTGTGAGGAGGCAATGGGAACCTCAGCTGCTTACCAACTTCTCCCTGTGGGCAACCCTGAACATTTCTACTAGGGCTCCCGGAATTTCAGTGTTTTAATAACCAAAGAACAGAAACACTGCAAAATGACTACAGTCCAAAGCAAACCACCAAATGGCCACAGATATTGAACTAAAAATACAGTGGCCTGTGGGGTCAAAAAATCACATTTATAAAGAATGCCAACAGTCACTTCGATGAGTTATGCTGAAATGGATTTAAACAGACTCAAGAAATTATTTCATAATAAGCAAGAAAAGGGTGGATTATTAAATGATACTCTACTTGATCTTCAGAATCCTTCAAAAAGAAAACAAAAACTTGTAAAACTCAGAAGCTCTAAGAATGTTTTGACCCAGATGGCAGTGCCAGAGAATCTAGACAGGGTTTTTGTTCCAGCTTTCTGCTAAGGGACTAAAAGCCATGAGCCATGCAGTGAAGATGAAAGGCAAGAAGGCCCTGCAAAACCAGGAGAAGGAGAAAGTTCAAGGGTTAAAGACGGGCAAACTGAGTCATTACAATCACCACGATCCTGGCTATACTTAATTTTTCAAAGGCTCTATAAAAATCCACCATTAAGCACTACTGTAGAGTTTAGGTATGTTTCTCTATTTATTATTTACAGTAACTAAAATCTTTGTAGCAACTAAATCTAGAAAGCCGCATTATGTAGCTTCCATGTTTGTGCTGGCAATAAGCTGGACTCAGAGCAGAGATAAAAATAGGAGTTTATCCTTCATCCTTCCTTCTCTAAACTTCAGGCTAAAAATCGACTTCTCTTTTTCTCTTACTGCTGTCTGGAGAAGCAATAGATAGTATAATATAGTAAATTTCAGTGGAGGCATATGCTGTAGCTTAAAACTTATTTGCTTGGAGAATTTGTTGGCGAATTGTTAGGGTTGCCAGATTAGCAAATAAAAATACAAGCCTTCCAGTTAAATTAGAATTTCGAAGAAACAACAAATAATGTTTTAGTAGATTCCAAGTATTACATGGGACATACTTAAATTGAAAAATCATTCAATGTTTATCTGGAATTCAGACTTAACTGGGCATTCTGTCCTTTATTTGCCAATCTTAGTTGAAGGAGACAATTTCTTGGGTTGCTTCTAGCTTGAAAACACCAGGATTCTCTAACTGAGAAGCGAGGCTTTGGATACTTCAGTTAGAGTTTTAATTTCACAGAACAGAAAAGATCAGAATAGAAAATTGGCCAAAAGTAGCCAGCCCTCGGCAGGTCTTTCTTAAATGAGATTGAAAAATGAAAAGAGTAAATTTAGTAAGTTAGATTTACATATGGCATTTCCTCCCTTCACCGTGTTTTAGTCAAGGATTCTTATTACATGGCGAAGGTTTGCTTAAAAATCTAATGTAGAATCACGGCCGCATGAAATTTCGAATTTTAGAAGCAGAATTGCTAATATATAAAATACATAATACGTGCGTGTGTGGGCGGGTGTGTGTGTACACACTCCATGCATGTATTCAGGCACATGAGCGATAGGGCACGGGAAGCACGCCTCTTCCAGGTGATTCCCCTGGGCAACCCTGCTGGCATAGCGCCAAGGCCTTCTCTAATAATTATAATTTTAGTCAAAGGCTACCTGTTGGCAGAAAGGTGCTTTAAAGGACAACAGGAAGAAACACAGTTTGCAGGAGAGAATGACTAGCAGAAAATTACTCCTCATATGTTTTTCAAAAAGGGGAGATGGTGGGTTCGGGGCAGAGAAGGTGTGTAGAAATGAGCATGTTCTAGAGACGGAAAGGTAGAATTGGGGTGTGATCAGTTCTAATGCAGTCGGAGGCATAATAAAATCCGAGATTTTTGGGAGAACCGAGGTTAAAATAATCTATGTGAAAGCTACGGAACAACAAAAGCCAAACGAGGTGCAGCCTTAGTCACTGACAATTTGACCGACACAAGCTCAGCAACAAGAATCTTGGTGCTTCTGCTGTGCTGCGGTGAACAGGGAGTCATCGCCTGCATTCAGACTGCTTCTCTCTGGCGTGGCCGAGCCAGGATCTCCGCTCCGGGAGCGTCATGCCACGTTCTCACTTAATATATGAAACCTATTTCGTAGTCACATTGTTACTAAGCTTTGTTTAGCAATAGAGGGAGTTCCCATGCAAACCAACATGTGGAATTAAATGACGGTAGCGTTTCCATTTGGCTGCTAAGAAAAAGCTTCGGGCACATCATGAGAACCGGGACTGTGAGCCTTGATTACTACTGTGTCGCCAGCACCAGGAAGCATCTGGCACATAGTAGGTGATCCATAAACAGTGGTAGAAGGAGAGAGGCACCAGTTGGTACACTCCAAATCAAAATGAGTCATTTATTATCATTTAGTCAATTTTTTTTCTAAACCAGAGAGTCATTGTGGCTCAACAGAGAAAAGAGCGAAAAAGAAGACTATTTAAACATCTCGTTAGTGATAAAGTCTCATTTCCAAACACATAGAAAAGCAGCCTGAATGTGAATGTCAGATGCCGCTTAAGGAGTCTTATTCTTACAGCTGGGCGCTAGTAATAGTCTAAAGAAATGGGATTTTCAGGGAAAAAAGAAAAAAAGAAGATGGTTTTCAAAGGGAAAAGAAGAAAAGCTCACTCTGTAAACCCATAGTAGTCCATTTACAGGTTTCAAAGCCACCTTCTTATTCTACCCGCCCATCTGGAGAGCCAGAGAGAAGAATGTAGTCACCAAGGGGGAAAAAAATAGTGTAAACTAGAAAGGAAACAGCTGAAATCAGTTCTCTGCACTACTCCTGATTAGCCATTTTCCAGTTCTAAGGGCCTGAAGCAAAAAGAACTAAAACAGCTATAAACAATGGATGCTTTGAAATAGGTTCTCTTTACATGTCATGCAGGAAGAGATGCACCACATGGCAGCACTGGACATCCACAGGGAGGGCCAACTGGAAGCTGTGACCATTTGGGGGGAGGGGAAGGAGAGACAGGAAAGGAATGGCAGGGTTGCAAGACTCTGGCGTAGGGGGGATTGATGTGTTTCTTCTTCGTACAGAACCTCCGCCCTCAGGGCGTTGGCTCATTAAACAACTAAGCTTGTTTGGATTTAAATCCAAAGCCTGTTGGGGGGAGGGGGAGGGCAGAGAAGTAGGTTTCCCATCTGAAAAATGAGAGCACAGAGTCAGTACTAAACGAGAAAGACATGGTCCTTGAGTGAACTTGTGAGGACAGCCATTTAGAGTATGTCTGTGGACTGAGGAGAAGGTGTGTCAGCTGGAGCCAGGAAAGCAGGACCCCTGCCAAGATCTGGCCGATCTGCTCCCAGGATCCACTGTGCCTGGAAGCAGAAGTGTGGGGTCCCAGGCACCCCCCTACCCGGAGACGAAAAGCAAGTGTTCAAACGAGGAGACGTGTGGCAAATGAAAGTGTGGAAGACAACAGCCTTATTCTTTTCTGGTTCCGAAAGCAGAGGACAGAGAACAACGTCTCCGGGAGAAAGGCCTGGAAGTTCCTGTTCCCCTCTCCCCCAGCCACCTGCCTCCGGGAGAAAGAAGAAAACGGAAAAGCTTTTGTCAGAGATCAAAAAACTCTGACTCTATGAGATTCGCTTTCACTTTTGGACTTGGTTGAGTTTGCTCACCAAGTAATTAGCGGAGTGAGTGTTTGGGGGAGGTTGGGAGTCGAGGAGCTAGTTAACTCTTTCCAGCCACTAAGGTTCTTTTAGTAAATTATTATAATGCATAAATAGTGGTAGCCTAGTGATTGGAAAGAATTCAGGACTTGGTCTCTAGTAATAATTTACGAACTGGAAAAAATGTGACCAAGTAAGAAAGATCGCTTACTTAAAAAAAATTGTACTAAAAATAGTTATTAAAAAAATGGAAGAAATGATATGTATACCATTGGATCAGGCTTACGACTTTACATTTTCCTTCAAGATTTTTTAGTAAAATAATAATTTCATAAGATGAAAGGAAAAGGGAAGAAACTAGCTAATGAGCTGAGCTTTCGGCATGAAAAACCATGAGAAGAAGCAAAAGAGTGAAAAACTGCATCTGAAAGTCACAAAAGAAGGAATCCTGAGAACAAACAAACATCTGAGGAGATGTTGCTTCCTGGCAAACGCAAAGTTAAATACAGTGTTGGAAAGCAAGCAGACACCTCTCAGACATCTGGTTGAAAGTCTGAAGATCAACTTTGGTAGAATAATTTTGCTCTTTCCATTGTTTCTTAAAGGGTATTTTTACCAAATTACAATTATGCCTTGAGAAATCATCTCTCGTTGTTACTTTCTCTGCTGGCCATTTGCACGATTATCTGTGATAATGTAACAAAGTGGAAAAATCGGGTGTGTGTGTGTGTGTGTGTATGTGTGTGTGTGTGAACTCATGTAGAAGTAGTCTTAAAATGTCTTTAGGAATTTGACCAGGAGGACCGATCAATAACACTTCTGCTGCTGAAATAATTTTCCTATTGAAATAGAAAAATGTTAGGTCTGAAGAAGGCCAAGAGGGAGCCAGGACCTTTTACCTGAACAAGTCTCGAGCCACATCATCCTCATTGACTGCATATCCCTGGGGATCATCAGTAAAACTGAAGCCCGTGCCCACCTGAAGGTGAAATAAATAAGTGGGTATAAACACAGAGAAGCAGACGCTTCGGAGCCCACAGAGAGATACCTCACTGGGAGGAAATCGACCTTACTCCAAAGGCCAAGCCTCTGACCTCGGATTTTTGCCATCGCCCATGTTTACTTAGTCATCTTCACAGGAGGATGCTGCATCTCACCTATGTCCCCTCCCTTCCTCCAAGCCCAAATAAAATATCAGCACAAAACTCTGCCCTGGGGGCAATGGCTGAGCTGTCCTGATCCACCAGTGCAGACCCTGCCAGATGTTGATTTAAGGATGAGGAATTCACCTTTTCCTGGCCCCTGCTATGGTATCAAAAGACCCAAAGTTGTCCCCTGTCTGACATCTGGAGGATGCACTGCAGTCCTGCCAAGAAGGAACTCTCTAGGCTGGAGATAAAAGATAGTTGTGTGTGTTTCGTTTCCTTAGTAGTAAGAAAGATGGCCACTAAGCCCTTTCACCTTCAGCAGACTAGGGGCTTTAAAACAATTAAGAACTAGTTTTTAAACTAATATTTCCTTGTCCCTAGAAGTTCATAGACAACTGAGTTGTATACAAAAGAAGCAGCTACTACTTACGTTGTGTAAATAACTTATAGAAGGAATGTACCGCCCACTAGGTATAAATATTTTTGTTGGTTTTTTGTTGTTTTTTCCTAAAACACCCAAGGAAACAGGACATTTAATTCAACTTTTATTTAAACATGAAATGACAGACTAGGAAAGGATGGCTGAGAAAACATGGACGGAGGGAGACAAGAGTGTTGCGACTTTTTCTTCTCCCTCTCGACCTGTTCTCTCTCTAAACCATCTGGGAAGTGAGAGAAGTTAGAGAAATCAGGAGGCAAAGACACACCCAGCCTGCAGAAGCTGATCCGAAAGTGGCTCTCCTCTTTTAGTTTATTGGACTCAATTTTAGAAGAACTTCCCAAGGAGAATTTCACTTTTTGTTCTGAGATGAGGCATTCTGCTCCCTGTGATAAGTGAAGGAGACCAATCCTGACGTTTTATATCTAGAATGCTATTGGAAAGATTAGGCATCCCAACATGATACAATAACCCATGACATGGGGAAGCCGCATCGTCAATGGCACAAAGCCAATCCCTTATCCTGGATGATATAATTCAATGACAGGCCATTTCATAAGATGAACTATGAGGGCAGGGGAGGAAGTAGCAAGCAAAATTCTCAAACTTGGGTGTCATGATACCTGTTAGAAAAGCAAGATCTCAAAATAAAATTTTAATAGATTAAATTCTATCTTAGAAAGAAAAAAAAAAACCAAAAACCTAAATCTCTATTTCCTTCCCCCTACCCCCCTACTTCTTAAGTATACTTAATAGAAAGAAAAAAGACAAGCGAGGCCAACATTGACTCTTCCTAAGGCTGTCGCGTACTCACTGGATTATCGATGTAAAGCATGGAAAGCGTCGTGGTCCAAGGAAAGTCTCGAGCATGCACTAGTGAAATGGAGAGAAGGTTTGAGACCGGGCGGTGAACACAACATCCCACCGAAGGCCTCGCTCTCTGATCAGGAGGCCGATGCGCCCATCTTCATCCCATCAATGGACTCCTGGGGTCCCTCTGACGCTGCTTCGTCCTCCCACAGTGGGGAACAGACACCAGTACCTTTTCCTTCTCCTCTGCTTTGCTTTCCCAGACCCGGAAGGATTCTACATCTAAGATGAAGTTTGAAAACAAAACCCAGTGCAGCGGGTGCAGGTAGAACACCCATCAACCACCTACGTGATAAACCCACCTGTCCCATCCAATGAGCCACCCTGACATCGGGTCCTCCTGAACCCTCTTCCTCCCGCCCAGTGCTGAAGAGAGTGACCTCAATAGAATCAGCACACATGGTTTCCAACTGAGTCACAAACTGGTTCGCCCTCCAAATTCTAGCCCAGGGAAAGCAAAGAATCCTCCCCACCCCCTAAGAAAAGAGATGGAGGTGAACCCGGGTTAGAGCCAGCCGCGGTTCCTTCTCCATTCCTCCCCTCAGCCCAGCCCCCACCCACAGTATCTTGCTTCCAAGATATCTGATCATTTATGTGACTGAATCATACAGGGTTCAGTTCATGTGAATAATTAGGGATATAATTCCACGCAAAAGAGCTTGCCCAAATAGTAATAAATACCACCTGTTTTCATAAGGCCAGATTGCTTGAGTTAGCAGCAGACTGCAAGAAAATAGTTTAGAACCTTTCACCCAAATTTCAAGGGAGAAAGCAGCCCAGCCTGGACGCTCACTCTGGGGGCTCCTCCTCCTCGGCAGACGTTGCCAGAAAGCTATGTTTTTATAATCTGGGCCTGTTAAATTATTCCTACTGGCTCAGTGTACACTTTAATTATTTCTGGAGCCGATAGAAGGTTCATATGAAGAATTCACTATACGAAAATAGAGTCCAAACAGTACTTACAGGTCAGGTTACGTGTGACAACATAAGGTCCGTGTTCCACAAAGAGTCCAAACATGGATGACCCTCCTGGCCCACCCTGCAGCCAGAGAACCACCGGCGCGTTCGATGGATCTACCTGAGGGGGCAGAAGAACCGGTGACCACACAGGGCACTGAGGCTGTGGAACACACCGACGCAGCTTACCCCAGTCCTCCGCCTTCCCCGGCCTTGAATTAACCTGTAATAACTTCCCAGACCCCAGTAACCCAGCTACGAGCAAAGTACTGGTCATCTTTTGTTGTTTTGAATCAGCATTTGCCTCATCTCCTGGGGTCTGTCTTGTGCCGTTAAGTCTTCCCTACTCAGAAACCCCGATGAATGTAGAAACCCCTTTGCATGATCCTAGATACCCAGCATACTGCTTAGGGCACGGTCATATCTTTTTAGCGTTTTAAACTTTCGGGGGACTCTTCCATTTGACCAACATATTCCCAAAGAGACATGGCACAGAAGCCATCGTCCTCGGTGACAGTTTGCCCCCTTCACGGAGAGCCCAAACGGCCTTTCTGATTTTATTCACTAAGGATGTGTCCACAGGGACAACAGCAACCTCATTCCACATGAGGAAACTGAGAAGAAGTGGACAGGCCTGGGGACATTTAGCCCATGCGAACAACAGTGACGAAACCCTCAACAAGGTAGATTTATTTGGGGTACGTGTGAGACGCAAATAAAAAATGGTCAGTGGCAGAGTCTGGATGCTGAAAATTGGCCATTGGCAGTAATGTCAATATCATCGCTCTCGATGACAAAAGGTTCTTCAATTCCTCCATCCAACACATATTTACTGAGCACCTCACACGGGCCATGCTCGGAGAAGGTTCACAACAGAAGAGTAAGTGACAAAGAAAACCCCTGGCCCTCTTCGAGCTTACATTTTCATGGGGAATACAGTAAGTAAATAAATAAGTAAAGAAGTAAGTAAGTCAATAAATGTGACAATTAAAGAGTGTGAAGAGAAAGTATGGGTGTCGTTAAGAGAGTGACAGAGGGTGGAGAAAGACAGGGGTTTCCTTTAGACACAGTCATCAGAGAAGGAGTCAAGGAGATCCTGAGAGTGGATCTAAGAGCTGAAGGAGAGAAAGATCCAGCCAGGGAATAATGTTGGAGACAGAAGGAAATGTCGAGGAAAATCCTCAAGTAAAAAGAACCAGATTTGAGGGCGGTGAGTACAGAGGCTGCCTGGACCAAAGCGACTCCGCCATAGAAATCTCAGAGAAGCTCCACCCGGCCCCCATAAGGCTCACAATGGATGAGATCGTAAGTCCTCATTGGACGTCATGAGTGATGTCACCTTCAATCAGCCAGGCTCGGCAAGCGAAGATCCTATTGCTTCGGCCCAGAACAAAATCCTGCAACCTCTTCCTTAGCCCAGCCATAGAGACAAATCAGCATTTCATTAGAAAGTCCGAGAGGACTGGCTCCATCTACTTGGATGATGTGAGGAGGGTGTGGGCAGTAGGCAAGACTAACTCAAGAGGAGGTGATCTGGGAAGCCGCTGCCAAGAACCTGGAGGAGGAGCTGGTCATACAGGCTTCTAACCATGAGGACAGAGAGCCTAGAGGGATGTCTCTTTCCCAGTCATGAAAAGTCGGACATAGAGACCCGTAGCAGCTTGGGAAAGGGGACAGGGGCCTTGCTGAAAGAGGACGTGGGAAGAACAGCCTCCCTATGAGGGGCTATCTCTGGGGCCCCCTCTCCAGCATCCAGGAGTTAAATGGGGTACTATTTGTAAAACCCTGGGAACAATGCCTAACGTATGACCAAAGAACAATCAGCGTCAATGATTATTATAACTAAAGAAACAGTTGGAAAAGGTAGGAACCCAGAGTGAGAAGGAGCTCACACCAACTGGGCTCTAGCTCCAAGAGTCAGTACAGGGTAAGGATAAGCCTCTGAGCTCGTGCCCTAAACTGGATCCAAATCTGGGCTTTACTATATCCACTCGTTGTGTGCCTTTAGGCAAGTTGCCTAAGCTCTCTGGACCTCAGTTCTCCCAATCGGAAAATGGGGATCATAGTACCTATGCCATGCGGTTGAGAGAAATAAATTAATTAATTTTCTTAAAGTCCAGTGACTGGCATATAATACTTGTTCTACCAGTGTTAGCCATTGCTATAATAGAGAAACACTAGAAATCTATAAATGGTTTTAAGGTAAATCATCTATAAACGTGAGAATAGGAAAAATTAAAAAAAAAAACAAAAACTTTAGTGTTTTTCTTTGCTCCGTTGGCCAACATCTTCCCTGATCGGTTTTTCACTTGTTAGTCCTCTCGCCTCAAGTGCTGCCGATACCACAAAGAATTCAAGAGAACGAGACTTGTCGTGTAAGTGGAAGCAGGAAAAATTAAAATCAAAGACAGCCTTTTAAAGCTGCTGCAGAGAAGCAGAGTGAGTCCTGGAATTGGTACTAGAAAGATTCTGGTTCTACTTGGCCACATAATAGCTGTGGGATCCTGGCCCTCAGTTTCCTCATCCATGAAATGGCGATAATGCCCGCCTCACAGGCTTGCCTGAAGGCCCCGATGAGAAAATGCGTCATGACATGATACTGTACAATAAATACGACCAGCTCCGCCCTAACCTGCCCGGCCCCAACTGTATATGTTTTGTTTGAATAAGTGATTTTCATCCCCCCTCGGATCCTCCGACTTGCTATTTAACACCGCTAACCAGGAGAGCCTCGCACTTGCGTTCACGCTGCAGTCGGAGCATATTAGAGGGGGAGAAACAATGGAACTCGGATGGCAGCAGTTCCGGCCTCCCTGGAATACAAGATACTGCGAGTTCACCCACTCCGCTGGACACCCAGCCTGCACCCACTTTCCTCCTAAGGTGCACGTGCGCTTCTAGAAGCCACGGTGTGCTACACGCCAGCCAGTGGTTCTCAAACTTGGCTGCCCATTAAAATAACTCGGGAAAAAAAAAAAAATCAAATTACTGCCTAGGCCAAAATCCCAGAGATTCCAAGTCAGTTGGTCTGGGGTGAGGCAGACATCAGTCTTCTTAAAAGCTCCCAGGTGGTTTTGTGTGTAGGCAGGGCTGAGAGTCTGTGAGGGCGCTGGAGGATTTGCCCCCTTGGATGCCCTAGAACCTCTGGTCTCCACCCGATCCTCCCCTGGCTTTTCGTGTCCTTTCCTGTGACCTGGCACAATGATGGGAGCTCCCTGCTCTCAGAAATATAGCCTGACCCTGAGAGGCCACACTACAAAGTCAAGGCAAACACCTCGGTGCCAAACATCTTTCTTATGCAACTTTGAAGCCCAGGACACTGCATTCTTGGAATGCTTAGATAATAAGAGATCTGCATATACACCTCTAACCTCAGCTGACTTTGCTCCTCAAATTTACTTTCCTGAAGGAGGTGAATGAACTCAACAACCCTTGAACAAGCTCATTTTTAAAGAAAACTCCACGCACACACCTTTCTACTTCAACAAACCAATCGACCTGTGAGCTAATACTGCCCTAATCTGGAATGAAATGCAAAAGTCAGATGCCGGAAAATAAAAAAACCCAAGAGTTATTTATATCACAGTACTCAGACTTTTGTATGCTGTGACATCACAATGTCATGACATATCAATAATTATGTCATAAGAGTGGCATAAAGTTATCATGTGACAATTCCTAGCTCTTAGTTGTGAGAACACAGCCCTCCCACTCTCCACACCCCACCCCGCTTAGGAGAGAATAAAAGAAAATGAAGACATTCTGAACAAAACGACATTGCAAAGCTTAGGATCAAATGAAGTAAGAAATAACCGCTTTAATACATTTACAGTTTTATAAAATTTAGGACTTTTATTTATTTCAAAGCTATAATTCAGAGTGCATGAAACAAGAAAAATAGGGCACTTATTTTTGTCAAAAGTTTAAAAAATTTCCTTAAAACTTTTTATACTATAAAGTAACTTATTCTTAAATGTTTTTTAAAGAGGGTATTAAAAAAATCCCCCTTGCTCCACCAATCCTATTCTCTAGACATGATCATGAGATATTTAGTCTTCAAGATTTTTCTCTATGCACCCCCATATATATGTATATATACATACATATATATATCATATATATTATAGATATTATATATGCTATATACATAAATACTTTTTTCAAAAATAGGAGCAGGCTACAAATAATACTCTATATTTGCTGTGTTCACTTAACAACATGTTGTGGAAATTTCTTCACATCAATACATATCATCTGAATTGACCACACTGTATTCATTCATCAAACAGATAATACAGACGACTCCCAGGCATTGTTCTAGGGCTGACGTGCAGACCAGCTCCCACTCAGGGACAGGCAGTGTACTGAATGATTAAGAGCATGGATTTTGGCAACAGATTGCCAAGGTTTGAATTTCAACTATGCTATTTTACAGCTGTGTGACCTTGGGCAAACTACTTAACTTCTCTGTGTCTCTGTGTCTGCTGCTTAAAAACAAGAAGAAGAAGGATGTCTATTTTACACAGTTGTTACGCAAATTCAAAGAGTTAATATACGCACAGCCCTTAAAACAGTACCTGGAACACTTATTTAAATGTCAGCTCTGATTATCTTTCTGGTGAGGTGGAAAGTAAATAAGTAATTAAGTAAATGGGTGATATAAGAAAGTAAAGGAGAGACATGAGATTGAGTACTTAAAGAAGGCCTCTGGTGATGGTAGCTTTGAGGTGAGACCTGAAAGTTGAGTAATTTCCTATCGATAGGCATTTATATATTCGATTAAAAAAAAAAACCTCCATTAATGGCATATAGGTGTAGCAAGAGCTGATGACCAAAAAGAAGGGACAAAAAAATTCTAGATATAAAATAAACCCTAAATATTTAAGCGAGAGGTCTCTCTGGCAACAGTAGAGTGTGGGCACACAGGTCCCACAAACCAGCACTTTGTGTTGGTTAATGAGAAACTCTGGCTTTGTCTCAGAAGCCCTTTCAATTCTTCTGGTGACCCCTGGTGGCCAGTTCGTAAAGTTGGACACGCTTTCCTCGGGGTTTGTTCCAGAATGAACAGCCCAGGAGGAGTCAGGTTATCTATTCAGATTTCCAGACTCTCCACAGAAGGAATGTCTCCCATTAGCACATTCCATCGCTTATTCACGACGATGGTGAAACATCTACCCTATGTCTCAATGGACTGTCATTTGAAATGAAACATTCATTTGGCATTAAGAGATTCTTAGAAATACCCAGTTTCTTCCTTTCTTTTTGCTTCTAAGTGAGCATAGTGGAGACTATATGGGAACCGTAATGGAACTAAACTAGAACTAACCCTCCTGCCCTATTGTTCTCCGTGTGGACACGTCCTCCATGGATAGCATCCTCTCAGGCTCTGAGTTTCCCTTTTCACCCCCAACCCCCATCAAACCAATACCCATCTTCCATTCCACGCTCCCAGGCCCTCCTCTGCGTGAATAGCAGAGGTCGGCTTCCACTCAGGCCTTACACATATCACTGGGGCAGCAAATTCATACACCGGGTGGGTGGGGGCACTTAAGACTTGCTAATTTCGGTATTCTCAAGTATCATGATTGCATTTCATACAGAGAACTTATTGGAGTGACCTAGGCAATCCCAGGTATCTTGACAAGTATGAGGGAAAAATTTTCTGCCAATGCCCAGGGCTAGGTACATACTTTAGCCACCCTCTTTCTCCCACGGTTTGTAAGAGAAAACAGCAACTAAACCACTAACCGACCCAAATCAATGGTACCGCTTAAGATGAGAAGTGCAATTAAGTAAATTAATTAAGGCTCCCTTCACACTTCTATATTCAGAGGCTGATCATTTGCTTGGTTTAAGTAATGTGTTCTATCTTAATTGAAGTCATTAGTACCCCAAGTAAATGTCTTGACATTCCCCCAAGTACGTCTGAATGGACTCCCATTTTGCCATGCAGACCCCAGTTCTGCTGATACTTCAGCAGCTACACTAACGTTGTTAATCAAAGTAGAACTTTTTATTTAAAGCCATTGGTTTTGTAACCAGATTGTTAACTAGGTACTTAATAACGTTTTAATTCTACACACTGACTCCCGACTCATACAGATAACCTGCTTAAGACATTCTGTGCTTTGCAGAGGAATTTCACTGGTAGTGGTTGGTGTTGGCCGCTCACGAAACTTCCTTTAGCATAATTGCTGCCGCTGCGTCACCATATGGGAAATTAACTTTTCCAAACTTTTTTTCTGTTTCGAGGCCTCTTTACATCACTCTCAAGCTCTCACTGACTCTATCGAGCTTTGAATTGTCTGGTTCATTGAGGCCCCTTACACGCCACTAGAATCTTCCTTCTTCTCCTTTCTTTCTACTTGGTTCTCATCCTTTCATGAGATAGTTATGGCTTCTCTGCTTATGCTTTCTGCTAGAAAACTGGACTTTAGAAAGACTGGGGGAGGGAGGGTAGGATGGTAGAGAAAAGGCTTGACTTATCTTTCTTGATGCAAAGAAAAAAATGGCTAAAAACGTTAGCTCCTTTCTTCTCTATGTTAAAATTTTCATTTCTCAAGGGAAACCAGGCACTCAAAGGTTTCTTCAGAGTTCAAACGTACCTATGGATGGGTTGATCTATAATTTATCATTTTTAGCTGCTTTCTGTTTTGTCTCACCTATCTTTTATTCTTCCAGATCCATGATGTTGTAAGTACATAGCAAAGAGAAGCTAGATAGAGTGAAAGATCAAATAACGCACATGACTGTGACCTCCACATCTTTGCTATATGACTAGCCGATTTGTAGCCATCCGTGCTAAAACATATTTTAAGAGATTTGTCCAGCCCACACACCCCCTTCTCTAAGAACTGACTCTCTATTTGCCAATGGAAAAGGCCCATTAATCATGTTTATATCACATGACCCAGCACCCTCAGCCTTAGCTGATAGGACCAAGAAAGAACACCTGACCCACACTGGGCCAATCTCACTGTGCCCTTGTGAGAAGTGCTAGTTAATCTCTGTTGACTGCATAGTCCAAGGACAGGTAAACTCGGAAACCGTAGGGTAGCCATCTTCTGCCAGATTCCTGGAGAAGCAAAACATGTTGATCTGCCAAGAAAGAAGAACGAACGAAGCGCAGATGGGAGATCTGTTGGTGCAGAATAAGCCTGGACAGAATAAGGCTGAGAGAGCAAACCTGGCTGTCGATCTGCCAAGAAAGAAGAACGAAGCGCAGACGAGAGATCCGGTGGTGTTGGACAGAATAAGGCTGAGAGAGCAAACCTGGCTGTACTGGCTCCTGGTTCCTTAGGCCAGACTTGGTGTCTCCAGGCAGGAGAGGAGGATTCAGAATAGCGTGGCTACATCAGTTAGGCTATATCAGAAGACAGAAACCACACGGTTGTTTTTAATTTTTTCTATTTTAAAATTTTTTTTTTTTCCCAGGAAACCTTGACTTTTAATTCTGTTACAAGTTTCAGTGTTTGTTCTGGCCCCCTACAGCTATGAGCAAGAGTGGAGATGAAATGACCTCCCATGAGCTACCTCCTCAGTGCTGGGCAAATAAGAGCATGTTGGGTAGACTTCCTGCGTCCACCAAGGAACAGGAAATTTTAATATAAAGAGGTATTTGTTATAATGGGAGAATAACCATAAATATGTAAAGAGAATTCTAAAGCTTACTCTGGGCTGAAGGAGAGTATCTGGGGGTAGACAAGCTCGCAAGGTGTGGATGGGGTCCTTCCCAAGGATATAGTACTGACCATTGGAGAAGTATGGTTGTAGCCCAATTCTTGGTTGTGGCCAAGAATTTCTCTGCGGTACCCGCCCAAAGATGGCCAGCCATCCCTGGGCAAGTAGAAAAGGCCTCCAGGGATGGTGGGCTGTGGATGGCGGGTTAGGGAGCAAAGAGGAAATCAAGCCCGCTTGCTGTGAGAGAGGTACACAAGCAGAAATGCAGTGTCCACGATTGGAGGCCTGTGGGAAATCACCCCCCAGGGCACAGGTCAAGGCTGGCAAGAGGGTTGCAGAGAGAGACGAGCTGTACGGGGCCTGCTCACTGGCAAGGCCTGAGATGTATGATGTCTGCGTTGAGAGGTCCACAGCCAGGTGGGCATCGCTGGGACAGAGCCAGGACTGTATGCTGGCTAAGGGTGTCCATGGTCTGAGTGCCAGGGTAAGGCAGAGCATCACTGAACGTCCCCACACGCGTACGGCTGACAAACTAGGCAGGAGGACCAAGAGAAAGCCAAACGCAAGGCAAGGGAACAGGAAGAGAGAACAACTTCTCCCTGCAGTGTCCTCCGGTACCCTCGACACTGTGTTCGCTGCAGGAACATGTTTAAAGCTCCGTGAAAGCAGGTAAGAGGGTGGAATTGAAGCCGAGAGGCAAAAAAACAAACCAAACCAAACCAAACTGAAAAATCACACAACAAAAACCTGGCTTAGTAGTCTCCACTCCTGAAGTTCTGATTGTCATAAGATATTAGAGTCACAGCCCAAAAGTACATGATAAGAGGCTATCTTAGTTATCCAATGTTGCATAACATGTCTCCAAAACTTAGTAGCGTAAGACAACAATAACCACTTATTATCTCCTACGTTTTCTGTGGCTCAGGAATTTGGGCCTATCTGGCTGGACGGTGCTGGCTTGGGCTTCCTCAGGAGGTTGCAGTCACGTTATGGGCCAAGGATGTGACCATCTGAAGGCTTCACTTGGGCAACATGAACATCATCCAAGGTCGGTGTTGACTGGAGGATGGAGGCCTCGCTTGCTCTCCACACGGGCGTGTCCAGAGGATTGCTTTAGCGTTCCCAACGTGGCATGTGGCTTCCCTCACAGTGAATGTGATCCAAGGGACCAAGGCAGAAAAGCAGCTCTGTCCTTTATAAGTCTTGGAAGTCACACACCATCATTTCTGCTATAATGTATTAGCCACAAAGACCAGCCTGAATTCAATACGGAGCATGCATACCAAGAAATAAAGATCACTGGGGACGATCTTGGAGGTTAGTTACCACAGAGGCCACAAATTCAAGGGCTCATTCATTTACTCAGCCCAGGCCCTGACTTGGACTTCTTGGATGTTTTTATACCTTAGGTTGCACATGTGGGCATGTCTCGTGGGCACATCAGCTAAAACTAGTGAGCCATAGAATGTAAGACTGGGAAGTGACCTTAAAAATCAACAAGGTTTCACATCGTTATTTCTGGATGAGACAACTGAGGCCCAGAGAGTATGAATACTCTGTCCAAGAACAGTCAAGAACTGCACACGCAGACCCAGAACCCCGGTGTCTGAACCTCTAGTTCTCTCCTCCCCATTCAAGCCCACTGACTGACAAGTTGGACTGGAATCACTGTGGTGCTTGTTAGAAATATAGATTCCTGGACCCTTTCCAGATCTACTGGATCCGAATCTCTGCTGGGAGGGGCTGGATGCTGAGCTGAGGAATCTGTCTGATCTGTAAAGCTCCCCAGGCATCTCTGAGGAGCAGCTGCAAGCCGGCGAGCCACTGTTCTCTTCTGCCTTTACTGTAACCTAAGAAATTCTGCCACCCAGAGGAGGGAGTGAACCTAGCATGGGCTGAAGCCCAGTGGAGCCTGATCTGGGGACTTCATCCCCAGGGTACACTGTCCTGCAGGCTCCCAGATACGCTTGGGGACATGCTCGCCCACTCGCAGAGAATGCTTTCTGCTTTGGCCCGGGAGCAGCAGAGCGTTCGCTGCCCTTGCACTGTATTGTGGATTTGTGGATTATGTTAACCTAACCCCACGCTCTCTTGATTTTCCTGGCGTCTGATTAAGCAGGGTCAGTACCTGCCTGATCTCAAGATGGAGGGAGCACCTCAAATGTTGCCTCCAGGTGCCCCATGCCTGGTCTTACCCCAGCCTTGCTGACTCCTTGGTATGATGCTGGCCCTTCTCAGTCAGTGGGTGCTCAGACTCCAGGAAACCCAGGCATTCTTTCTGGCCAGAGGAACAGAGGGAGCCCTGAGTGAAGGGGCCTAGGCCTAACTCTAAACATCTCAGGTTTGGGCTCCATGACATTTGAGGTAAGTAATTTGCAGGTTTGGGCTAAATGCATCCAACCATATTCCTAGAGGAAAGTCGAATATTGGATGTCTTTTTCCACTGAGAAGGATTTTAATTTTAAAAAATTCATATTCTACATGCCTTTTTTATCTTCTTAAATGTGAAAAATCTCAATTTCACTGTGTAAGTTCCTTCCCCAGCAGCAGTGAACCCACATTCCGGACTGGCGCTCAGCTCCTTCTTTTCTGGAATCATCTCATAGTTCCTGTCTTCTTTAACCTCCCAGATTGTGACTGGCTTCGTTCTGTACAGTATTTATGTTAATAATAGGAAAACTAATCATGATAATGATTTTGATAGTAATTAAATAATACAATGGCAACTCTGCTTATTATGCATCGGACACTAATCTAAGAGTTCTCCCAGATTATCTCATTTGTCTCAAAACCATGGTCAGGTAGGTGTTTCAAACCTCATTTTAAAACAAGGGAGCCAATGCTCAGAGAAGTTAAGAAAGTGTGCCCAAGGTCACACTTGGCACAAGTAGCGGAGCCAAGATTTTATGCCAGCTCGACTAACTCAAGAGCTATACTTTTAAAGACTGGAGTCTAGTGCTTTCCATGGCTGTTTTCTCAAGATCACTACACAGTGATCAAGAACAAAGATTTCTCTGTCCCAGATATAGTGCTAAATTCCAGTTCTGACAATTTCTTGTTAGGCAACTTGGGGCTAATTATTTAATCTCTGTAATTCTCTTCATCTATAAAATGAGGATAATTCTTTCCTCATGTGGTTATTGTAAGGATTAAATTTAAAAAATGCACAGTGCTTTGCACAGAGTCAATGTTCAATTAACGATAGCTATCATAATTGTTACATTTTTATTGGCGTCATTATACGTTTTAACCCATGCAAAATGCCTACTCATTTCTCTTGCAGATTGTATCCCCACTGCACACCAATTTCAAGTCCTAGAATCCATTATGTACTGATTTGTATACAATAACAGGGGAGTCTCACAGAAATAACAGGAAAACAAAACTAATTTGAGAAACAGCAGCCCTAAAAAATACTCGGAGGATATTACAAATGTGGCGTCCTTCCTGGATCTCTTATTTTTTTCCACCTTCAGTTTTTGTAAGGGGTCATTTCTCTCCTGATGACAATATCGGCTGCTTCCCTGAGACGGGCAATGAACTAATATTTCTGCTAAATGAAAAGGACTCTCCCTCATCCCAGCGACCACTGCTTCTCCTTCTCACATGCTTTATCTTTTTCACCCAAACTGGCCCATTCCATAATTTATAGCCTAACTGACTCGGCAGGAATGGTTGCTCTGGGGCCTCAGAGACCTGGCTCAGCAGGTAGGGTGAGGAGGTCTTGGAGCAATCTATCCTGGCTGCCACAGGGTGACAGCTGTCAGCTCTGCCTCTCTCCCTTGAAGCTTAGTCTATTTCTTCCACGAGAACACTCTGTGTTTAAGCATCTTCCTTCCGGTCATGGCGACCTCATGTTTATGTCTAAGATGATTTTAGAATCTGGCTAGGGCTACAGTATTAGTCCCCCCAAAACATAACCCAGTTAGGAGATGCACAGCTAAGTCTTTATTTAATGAAGGGGAGGACCCCCAACAGTTCAGTGATTGTATAATGCAGTGATGAGGTGGGGGGGTCGGACCTTAGCATGGTAACCAGGGGAGGGTGCAGAACCTAAGCCCCTGCTCCTGGCCAGCTTTATTATCCCAACGCATCACCTACATTCTAGACAAAGGTTCACCTGCTCAGAAACAATCCAAGGAAGACAACACTGAGTCTTGGTTTTCATTTCATCGCTTCTCACCATTAATTCCTGTTTTCACTTATGTGAATCATTACTAAAGAAGACTCAATATGCAGAAGTCATGGAGGAACTTACAAGTATCACAAACAGCCATCAACACAGAAGAGAAAGTAAGGAATGAGGTTTCTCTGGACGGGCTGGAGTGGGTTGTGGTGTGGGTGAGGGTGAGGGTGGGGAGGGCAGAGAGTGCAGTGGAGGCTGAGCCCCAAGAGGCCCTGAAGGAACACTCAAGCAGGATTAGGAAGCTGACCCCATAGGCCGCACTCACCTCCTCGGTCCCCCATTCTAGCCCTCATTCCAGGTGTGTGCATGGGGCAGCACACCACCTCCATCTGGGTGTGCCTATTTTAAGTGTCTCTTTCTGGCAAAAGGAATGTGGGCCACTTAGGGGCCAGAAACACTGAATACAGAGTGGTGGCACATAGGCTGGAATGATGGTTTCTCAAGCATGTTCCACCTGTGAATTCTACAGTTTGCTGGACTCTCCCAATTGACAAGTCAGAATCTCTGGGGGAATCTGGAGATCATTCTTAAATACAATAAAATGTGGGAATCACTGAGAGAGAACATACTGAGAATCGTTAATCTAGGCAAATTTTTCAAGTCTCCACTTTGCACAGAATAATGGCCCCCCAAAGATATGCACATCTGAATCCCCAGAAGCTGTGAATAGGTGACGTTTGGTGGCAAAGGGGAGTTAGGTTTGCAGATGGAATTAAGTTTGTTAGTAACTGATCTGCAGATAGGGAGATTATCCGGGTGGGCGCTGTGTAATCACAGGGCCCTTCGATGCAGAGGAATGAAGCAGAAGAGTCAGAGAAAGTGAAGTGACTACGGAGTCAGCCAGAGTGACACGAAGTGAGAGAGATTCAACCCCCTGAAGCGGGCTTGAAAATGGAGGAAGGTGTTGAACCAAGGAAAACAGGAAGCTTCTAAAAATTGCAAAAAAGCAAGGAAACGGATTCTTCCCTAGAGCCTCCAGGACTGAGGCCCTGCCAACACCTTAATTGTAGCCCAGCGAGACTTGTGTCAGACTTCTGATCTACGGAACTGTGGAATAATAAATTTGTGTTGTTTGAGCCACTAAGTTTGTGATAACTTGGATAGCAGCAATAGAAAACAAATACAAAGGAGTTCGTGATAAATGACTGTACTCAATAATATTGATAGATGCGATATCAAAAATGGTTTCTGAAAGGCGTAACGTTTAAGAGACTTCTAAGAAGACAAGGAAAATTTCCACCTGTTGGAATTAGGTCATGTTTCTAGGCTTAATTTATATCAATTCTCCTTAAAACAGTTGTGCTGCCTATTTGGAAGTTTTCCTGATTGCTCTCGAAGACCTGTTCTCTGCTCTGTGCCCTGGAAGGCAGACCTCTGTGGACCACACTCCCTTGTCCTATGGTTTCCAGCTGAGTTTCACCAGTGGGAGGTACCAGCAAGACTGGAGGACAGTCAGGCGTCCAGCTTGCTCTTGGACTACCCTGAGAGCGAGTCTCTCCTTAAATTTTATGCTCTAGGATCTTCACTTGCCTCACTCAACAGTAACACTGGGGAAGAAATAAGAAACCCTATTTGGGTCCAAGAAAGGCTCCCCGGAGTAGGTGACAGCCAGATGACTAATATGAGCACAACCAAAAGATATCCAGAATTCCTCATGCCTTCCCCCCACCCATAGCTGTGTGGTGAACTGTATCAGAGGCCATGGTTGGGAAAGCAGAAATGAGAGGTCAAGAAGATACAACCCAACAGTACCAACAGAAGCGATTTAATTTGAAAACTACCCTGGATTAAGCAATTTATCTGGTCATTACATATGCAGCACTTCTATATGCAAATCACATGCAAATAGAAATACCACCCTCCACAGGGACGGCGTTTTCATTTGTTTTCTCTGGCTTCTAAGGCAAATCCAATTTGGAAAATAAAAATAGAAAATTACCCTGTGGTGGAATAACATTTGTTTATGCATCTCAGCACTTCTACCAATACCCCCAACAGTACCCATGAGCCTAAAATGATTTGTTCGTGATGAAGAACTGTGTGACCTTAAAGTAAGTTAATAGAAGTTGTGCTTGAAATAAAGTACAAGGGTTTACCACCTGTGTCTGTATGAAGTTGGGAGGGTGTGGGGTTCCTCCTCCAGGAAGCCCTCCTAGACTACCAGTCTTCCCCATCCCTCCCCCAAAGGCCCAGATTAAGTTCAGTTCCCTTTCCTCTGTGTCTCCACAGAATACTGCTCAGTTAGTGCTACTGGCTGCATAAAGGAGTGAGTGCCGGAATATTAATTGGCCCAGCAAAATCCACAGACAGGGCAGCCATATGAAACCACTATCGACTAAATGTATACGTGCTTGGAAATGCATTCATTACCTGTGAATTTCAGAAATCTCCCCACCCCTTCCCTCTGTCTGCCCTCCACTGTCCATCCCTGCCTCGGGTATTTTTAGAACAAAATAACAAAGAGATAGGAAGATGACTGGCAGGAAGAAGGTGGTAGGATTAATGTTGTGAATAAGGCTGCAAGGAATTTAAAAGTTGGACCTCCCCCTCAAACATTTGTTTCCTGCCCATAAACAGGAACACTACGCAGTGACTGGCACTTATTTTTAGGGGGAAAAAAATCTAAACAATTAAAAAAAAAAATCGCTTAGGTTGATTATAGACTAACATTTCCAGCCTGGCGCAGTACAGTCCGCTGGTGTCAGTGTCCAGGTAGGGTGCTGTCACGGGCTTACCAGTGCCGGGAAGAACCAGAAGAACAGGTTGCTGTTGTAAGTCTTATTCACAGTGAGGTAGCCAGCGTAACTCTTCACCTTCAGTCCTGGGTAAGAAGCCACCAAACTCAATCGTTTCCCTAGTGAGGGAAAAATTTACCCAAAGATTAGAGAAAGAACACAGGTTAGCCATCTCCACCTCCTCCAGTCTTCTCTTAGGGGCCGGGTCTGGGACAGAGTGATCAGAACGGCTACGAAGGACTGGCAGAAGGTGCTTACTGGACCAGATCCCAAGATGCCCTGGCCAGTTCCCCATAGTCGACATAAACAATTTAGCCAAGGACAGTGACATCTTTAAGCTTTTTGGAAGGTGGTCCTAAAATATATTTTATGAGTGATAATAGGAGTTTTATTAAAAGAAGAAGAAAAAAAAAATCACAAAAAAACTGAAGTGTTCACATTGGGCCTGAAAAGCCAGGGCAGAACAAAGTCACCAGTGCCCCAAGGCGGACTTGAGAGAGAAAAACGGCACAGCTAAGAAGCCCTCAGCCCTGGGAGGCCCGTGCTCTCCACGTTCTCCTTATCATGGAGGCGAAAGGCCTGCTACTTCCATTAAGGGAAATGAACAGAGGCGCGTGGAGAGCGAAGATGGCTGGGAAGGGTGGGGACAGGCTGGCAGTGACCTCGCGGCTACTCAGAGGCAGCTGCATGGGATGATGGCACGGTCATGGGGCTTTCTCAGGGTATCAAGCAGATGGGGACAGGGAAGAGGAAGCAGGACCGCTCGGACAGCTACGGCCACACAGCAAGAAATAATACTAATAGGAGCTGACACTTAAAAGGCCACTGCACCAAGGGCTTTAGCTAGGCGGTAGGTATAATTATCATTCCCACTTCACAGATGAGAAAACTGAAGCACAGAGGGGTGAAGTCACTTGTCCAAGGTCACACGGCTAACAAAGGAGAGCTGGGGTTTAAACCTAGGAGGCAGGCTGCAGACTTTGCTCCTCCCCCAACCCTGCCACACTGCTCCGCTGGAGAACTAGTCATAAGATATCGGTGGGAAGGGAGGCAGTGATTAGGGAAGGAGTGAAGAAGGAACAGAAATTAGGTAGCAGGATGTGGTAGGAAAGTAGAAGGGGGACCATCGGGTCGAGATGAGTCCTTTCACGGCGACAAAGCAGATATCCTCCCCTCCCCAACGAATCATTCCGGAAAAGCCGCTTAAGTCTGAGACTTGTCAAGTTGAAGACTGGTTAGTAGGCAGGGGTAGGTAGGGAAGCTTGATCTTTCACGCATGCCACCAACTAAAGATGGCTTCGGTGGGTGCTGGAGCCCGCAGATTCTGGAGTGCTGAGTCATTCAAGTCTTACCAACGTGGCACTCAGTGACATTACTGAGAGGGTGCAATAAATACGCCACAGTGAGAACAGCTGCACTCAGGGAATCTGTGCTATAAACCAGGGACCCAGCCCTGAGAGCTGGTTGGTACACTTCCCAGCACATCACTGCTCTGGGGCTACACGTTCCTCTTTCAAAATGGATCTGCCTCCCCGAAGAGAAACTCTCGCCTCTACCACACTGTTCCTCTTCCCCAGTACTTTGCTGATCCAAGGGCTACTATTGGCCAGCTCTGTGATAAATAGGCAGGGATTTAACCTTTCTGTGTTTCAGTTCCTAGTTATGAAAGATGGGTGGCCTTAAGAATCCAGGTATACAAAACCTGTAGAAAAAAGCTGGCTCGTAGGGAGCATCGCTATTGCTGCTCTCTGTGAAATATATCCACTGACTGGGGACAGGGGGCACCTGGGAGCAGAGGTGATGGTGGGGACACAGGGTGTCAGCGGGCAGTTTCCAAAGGCTCCTGCAAGGGTAGCACAATAGGAAGAGCATGAGTTTCCAAGTCGGACAGACCTGGGTTTGCAGTCCTGACCAGGCTCCCTAGCAAGTTACTTCACCTCTCTGAGCCTCTCTTTCCTTCTATGTAAAATGTAGATGCCATTTCCCCCACCCCTGGCTCCCTGTGCGGATCAAATGAAAACATGCAGATGAGCCATTAGCACAAAGCTGCACATAAAAAAGGGCCCAGGCCACCCCAAGTATATTCTGGAAGACTTTGCCTTTTTCTGGCTCAGGCCAGGTCCCGGGGGGAAGGCTGCTTAACCCAGCCTCTCTTCCCCTTCTCCTCCAATGAGATCTACCCTCCATGCCAGAAAAAGGCAAAGAAAAAAGGAGAGAGAAGAATTCGAAGAAAAAGAAAGGGGAGATGATTAGGGGGGAGTGGTGGTGCCAGCCCCTTCCACCGCACGCCCCTCCCTCCAGCAGCCATTTCTTCCCTGCCCCGTCTTTACTTTCACTCTTAATTAACCTCCAAAAGGATCAACCTCCAGCATTGCACAGGCTTTAAAACACTCGTTTGGGGGCCATTTTTAAAATCAAGATATAATCGACATATAACATTATATTAGTTTCAGATGTACAACCAAATGGTTTGACGTTTGTATATATATATTGAGAAATGATCACCATAAGAAGTCAACTGCACAGTTATCATTTTTTTCCCCTTGTGATGAGAACTTTTAAGATACTCTCTTAGCAACTGTCAAATATGCAACACAGTATTGTTAACTAGCTGCCACGCTGTACGTTACATCTTCGAGACTTAACTTCTTTTATAACTGGAAATTTATATTTAAAATGCTTTTGAAATATTTTCCACCAACCTATTAATCTTCTCAAAATCAGAGACCCCCACACACCCCCCACACCCCAAAAAAAGGAGGGCCAAAGAGTGAGACATTGAGAATGAATGAGATATGAATCCCTGAGGGGTAAGTGAGCAGGTGAGGCTCTGAGAAAGGAGACAGAGAAAAATGAGAATGGTCAGAGTAGAATGAGAAAACACATAACAGAAAGAAGCTGGAGGGAATGGAACATGGGAGAGGGTGACTGCATCACTCTCTCTGAGACCAGCACAGCCCAAGGTCAGCCGCCCTGCTCTGAAGATGACTCCGATGCCAGCCCAGCCCTTCCCTTTCTAAGAATTCCAAGGTTGTTTGTCTGCTACCTGCACATACTCAGGTACGTTCCCTACCTTCCTTTCTAGAGCAGGGGCTTTCAGAAAGCAAGAGATTTGTCTAGTTTATCTTCGTGCCCCTGGGGACATAGCATGCTGATTTACACACTTAAGATATTCAATACATACTTTTAATGAATGAATGTGAATGAATGAATGAATGAATGAGTGAGTGAACTAAAACAGGCCACACTGACAATGCACTAGAATCAGCTTATTACTACAAAAAACTTTTTAAGGCAGGCAGGCCTTATAAAGATCTTAAGAAATTTAGAAAAACTTTTTCCTGGCCTATAAAAATGTGGTTCACCCTGTTTCAAGTTTTCAATTTCCTTTAACTAAACCACAGTAAAATAATCGGAAGTTCTTTCAACTAAAACGATTTTTTTATACTTTCAGATGTTCCGTTCATCCTTCCAGAATCTATTAATGGAATGTGGAAAATAAACCCGCAAGATGGAGAAGTCTCTTTCTTCCTGGTACCATGATACAATGTTTAAAATAGTTAAAGAAAGGAAGAAGGTTTTCTTTGAAGGATTTCACTTCTTCCTGTTATTTACTGCCGTTTCCAGTGTTTGTAAGATCACCACGTTCAGAAAGATGGGAGCATGACCGAAGAAAGGCATGAACTAGCTCATGAAGGTGCACTGACTTCACATTCGCTAAGACTGAGGTCTCCATCGGTATAGACAAGACACTACCAGACCTTAATTCATAACAAATTAAGACCTAATAGCAAAATAGTCTTTAAAATTTGTAAAAATGCAGTTTTTGTAAACGTGCTAAAATCTGCCTCCTATATTTGTTTTGTTTCAGAGAATAGGATTTATCCTAGCTGCAGAGAAAATAAACGTGCGATCGCGATTACATAAAACTAAACCAGCTAATGGGGGATTAAAAAAATAAAATTTCCCTTGTCTTTTTGCGAATGATTGTTTATCTAAAAAGTGTCCCATTGCAATATTAAGACTCACATTCCCAGAGTTCCGACAGACTCAATAAACACAAGAGATTTAGGGCAACAAACTGACCATCTGTCCAGAGCTTCCTGAACTTTCAATAAGGTAGATGAATAAAATTATCCTTAATTAACGTTGTCAGGGCTACATTAGAATACCTAGATGTAGCAGATTTTGGATCAGCCACTTAAAATTCCATTCGAAGGTTTTTGACTGTGTAACTGAGCATTAGAAAGTGACATTATGTCAGATTTAATACTTTAAATATCGTCACTCATCGGATGGTGATCCATCGGGGCTCGCACAAAGGACAGAAGATGAAACTACCTCCCTCGAAATCTTTCTTTGCTGCTACCAATGACCACAACCGAAATGCTCGTAGTCAAAAAACACAGGAATGATAGGGAGGTGGACAGCCTCCTAGGTGGGTTTCTCTGAATTCTTTTCACTTGACCCTACCAGATATCTGATACAGACACACCATGGTCACTTTCACTTAATGCCTTTGTTTAAGCTGTTTTTCTCACTCAGTGCCTTTTTCAATTCACCCAAATCTTACCTAACACAGTAAGGTCTGGAGATGGTCACATAGCACAGGGATTCATAACTCAGACTCTGGAGTCAGCAAAGTTAGGTTTTACTTCCAGTTCTGCCACTTATGAGCTTTAAATGGCCCTGGATAAGATACTTAATTTCTCTGGGCCTCAATTTTCTCATCTGTAAAATGGGAACGATAATTATGCATTCCTTATTAGGGCGGCTCTCTGGGGATTCAGTGAGCTAGTGTGTGTGTAAAGCACAATGCCTGGCAACTATTCAGATCTAAAATTTAGATTCTACAAATATTTATTGAGTAGCTATTACACACAGGCACTGTGCTAGGTACTAGGCATATAATTACTGAATGCTAGCCACTTGTTATTTTTACTACTACTACTGGTACTATTTTCTCCCTCAACTAAGCCAACCAATGGGATAGTTTCCTTCTCAAAATTTCCAGCATGTCCACCTCAAATGTCACACTTGAGTATTTTAATGTGCACTGCCTCAGTCCTTAATTGTGTCTGTATCTGGTCACTCCAGAAGAGCACACGCTTCTTAAACAAAGAAAAACAAATTACAGCAGGCATATCACAGAGCAAAAGTCAGAAAATTTGGGTCCTAAATGCATCTCTTCTACTATCACCTGCATCCCCTTGGACAAGTCATGTAAGGTATTCGAGACTCATCTGTCGATTGGTAGAGTTGGTTATAAGTATTTAATTCCTTTTCAACTCTAAACTAAATGAGTTGCTTTGATTTATTGTTAATGTACATAATCTAAGTCATCGGTATCCATTTATTGAGGAAGCCAGAATGAATGCATGTGATTCAATTTGGTAGATTTGAATTAATGATATTTGGCCTCTTCATTTATACTAAGTGATATGAGCTCATACTAGTAGGCCACCATCTTTTATGACTTTTCTACAGCAAGTAAAAATGATTCTTTAAAAAAAAAAAAGACTGACTATATTATCTGACTACATTATCAAATATGCACTAACGTACACTGACTACATTTCCAAAGTTTTTCACTTTTTCTTAGAAAAGAGTCAGTGAAACATGGAACCAATGTGTATTTTGGAAAAAAACATATGAACAGGACTCAAATGCACCCTTAAGATAAGATAATGTTTTGGTTTTACACCAAACAAACAAAAGCAACAATGACATCTTATTGGCTACAAGAACATTTTAAATGAAGAAAAGTCACTTTATTTTAAACTTCCATATGGAGTTGATAGATTTCTTTCTGATTTTTAAGATGATTATTTCCCTAAAATTTCCAGTATCACTTCTATACTCCCATGACATCTACCACCCTATCGGCCTCACAGCCATTACCCCTGCCTGCCCACCTGCCACCAGGGATAAACTTTGGTTCTCTGGAACAAACATCAGATGCTGTGTCTCTCACCTACTGAAAGAAAGTGCACCAGTAAGAGTTACCTACACCCCAAACAACCTTCCCCACTCTCTTGCATCACTTTCATCAGCAAAACACATTATCTCCTTCCCCCTTAAAGCCCTTCCTGACCCCATAGCTCTCCCCAGCCTCTGCCCCGTTTCTCCGCTTCCTTTTACAAACGTCCCCTCAGAATAGCTGCCTCCATACTATTTTATAGTTCAAGAGCCTACTGAGGTCCAAAAGATTAAGTAATTTATCTACACAGTGATTTACCTAAGCATGAAGAAGCATTAAGAAGAGAGGCAGGTCATAATTTTAGTCTCTGATGATACCAGATGACATCTTTTTTCTATTCATTATAATAGTAGAAAACACTTGATATCTGGAGAGCAATTTAGAGGTTATAAAGAGTTTTCATGTGCATTTTCTCATCTGATTTGTACAATATCCCTGCATCTTGGGTATGTGGTTGCACCTCCACCTAATTAATGAGGGAACTGAGGCCTAGGATGTTTGGGTAACTTGCCAGGCAAGGGGCCATGCACAGTGGCTGTGAGCATAGCTTCTGCAGTGAGGCAGTCTGGGTGTGAATTCTGCATCTATAAGCTGGTGTCTGTGGGACTCTGATAAGTAACAATCTCTCTTTTGCTTAGTTTCTTGTATGTAAAAATGAGTATGCCTGCCTGGGTCGTTGAGATGCTTAAATGAGTTTATGTAGAATACTTGGAACCAGTAATTGACACATAGTACATTCTAAGGTTAGTATTAACCTTATTAAGTGCCCAGTGGTAGACAGGCACTGTACTAATTTTATAAATAGAAGTACAGGGACTTGACTATTAGACAAACTCATCCTGATGAGCTCTCATTTTAGCTCATAACTTTGAAAATATACAACATCAAATCACTAGTATTTGAAATAAAACAAGTGAGTAAAAATACCAGAATATACTTGGAATCCTACAAGGTAATTGCTTTAAAAAAAAAAGAAAAAGTGTTGAAAGTATACCAGTGGTTTTCTGATTACACTTACCTTCTTTGAGTTTCCCAGCTTTAATATAAGGAGTAAGAAATAATGGCCGTCCTACGTTTCCCTTATGTGGCCTGGACGCCTGGACACTTTTGTAGAGGGTGCGAAAGAGCCCATCACCACCGGAGCTGAGCATCAAAAGGACCAACAATACAGTTGCCTTCCACATGGCACCAATCATTTTCTCTAGGCCTAGACAATAAAATTCCACAAATGAATCAGAAGAGTAACCATTTGCCCTTTTACATGCAAGACATTCATTTATTCAGTCAAAAAAAGAAGTGTATAAAGGCCCTTTGCTAAAACAGACCCAAACCCTGCTCACTCTGAAATTAACAGTCTACATTCAATGCAGAATTAGTTAAAGCCTCAAGACAACAATGGCTCTGTAACTGATCACCAATGAGCGGTAGAGGCAGTTTATCCACTCCAAGAGGGCAGAGGATGGAGAGCCCATTTCCGGCCGAGAGAAGCTCTTCAGGAAGGCCTTACCAAGGTCAGATGTGAATAAAAGGTGATGGAACTCGGACAGACAGGAGAAATGGGGAAGGCGCCACTGGTGGGTGGAATGGCTGGAGCAAAGGCGAGACCTCAGTTGTTCATGGGCACTTCGCAGGGAAATTTAAAACAAACAAAATGAATTTCTGGTTCCCTCTGCTAGCTCCTAATGAAATCAGTAGAATTTGCATCCAAGAACAAAAAAGAAAGGAGAGAGAGGGAGAGTCCTTCAGTTATCTCTAGATCCCTCCTCCTAGATCTGCTTGACAAATAAACTTAAGAGTTAGATCTCAAACTTTATTAACACAAAGCTTTCCAAGGATCTTCAAATCTGATGTTCACTTAGAGTATTCATCTGGGCTCATAATAATGGCTTAAAATCTGTATGGTGATTCCCCTAACTTGTAAATAAACATGTAAATTGTATTTACAATGGGCTTTCCCTTGTATTTTTAGCTGATGCGAATCTCTTAATAACTCAACCAGAAAAGCCAGGATTATTATCACAGGTGTTTGATAAGGAAAACTTGACTCAAAGGAGTACCTTATCCAAGGACAGAAAAGTGGAGAAAGCAGAACTAGAACTCGACCAAGGTCAGGGCTAGGGGAGGGTGAGTCAGGTAGAGGTGCAGGGTCGGATCTCACCTTTTTTATAAAATTTTGACATTTTGTTCATCATAGATGGGGGGGGGGTTAATTATGATTTTTTTCCCCAAATAGTATATTAAAGTGTTATTTATCTTCATCACTAAGCTTTTTAGCACTCTTAAAGTATTAGCACCCTGCTAAGTATTAGGATGCCTACAATTATTCCACACTGCTGCTGTCTGAGCATGATCCAAACTCATGGCTCTAAAGTCTACGTGAAATACGTGAAATGAATAAATACACTGCTCACTCAGATTTCTGGATGCAAAAACAAATAAATAATTATGAAAATATAATGCCGGCTTGTGACTGTTCGGTGCTTTGAAATACCAAGCCATTAAAAGATCTTAAAAACACAAAATGTATAAAAATCTACTAACCACATGCTTATCACAACCCAATTTGGCATAATATGAAAATGTTGGTTGTAGCAAATTTAAAAAGCTTTTCAGTCACATTTCTCCAATAAGATAAAAGTTTATAATTATAATTGGTTTGAATATATAATCCTTGAAAAGTCTCTCTTGGTTAACGTAATAGAATTCGCCATACTGAATGTAAACAAGCCCAACCAAATGCAGTATTTAGTGAAAAAACGTCCTTGCCTATTACTGACTATAATAAAGAACAAAATGAATTTAGAAATCGAAATTAGGTTCCCAAGAAACTCAAGGGTCATGACCACTATGTCACTGATAAAACATTTTTTAAATTATGTGAACTTGTTACGCTGATATTTTAATAACAGTTACTTTCAAGGAATGCTTGAAATCAACAATCTTACTCTCTGGTTCAGGGGGAAAAAAATCTGTGGTATTAAAAATACACTAGAAGAAGTTCTGCCAGTAAGGTTCCCCTCCCCCGCCCCCAGGGGGCAGAAACAAGAAAATAATCACACCATCTAATTTCTCAAACTTCGTGTTGCAAACCTCCAGCCCCCTTTAATGGATGTCATTAAATTTAAATAACCAGGGTAGTAAAGCTCTTCACTTGTAAGCGGATGTTGACTCAAAGATGTTAAAGTAAGAGGTAAAGCTGGTCTTATTTTAACTGACATATCTAATTTTTAAAAGTGAGAGTTGGTTCAATTTAGTAGATCTCATTAACATTTAATCAAATAACTATTAGAGTCCTGGTTTCCCACATAGGTAAATTAAAGCAACAACGTTTTTCATTTCACACTTCTCATTTAAGTCAGAATTCCTGAATTGTGCTTAGCTGTCATCTCTCCTAATGAAATGAAAGCTATTATCCTGAATGGAAGTGGTTTTTACTTAACATCCTTCTCAAATGGTTTTGCTTACTCTAAGATCAGCCTGAATCTTTTTTATTTATTGAACATTTATTGAGTATTTTCTAAACTAATAAACCGTGTACCAGAAACTACTGCCCATAGAAAGTGAAAGAAAAAATTGTTAACCATACACTGTCATATGTCTGTTTGAAATAATATGAAAACATTGGTGCTATTTCCAGTTCAAATATATTATATTGAAGGATTCAGGCACTGTTCCTCTTAATAAATGTTTAGAAACAGAATAAAATCTAGGCAAATACATAGCAACATTGGCAGAATCAAATAAGCTAAAGGTCAAAAGTATATGATTTGTTAAACCTATCTTATTAAACCTTAAATATTACAGTTGGAAACTATGTCCAATGTACAATTATTTATATAAATAAAGTTATTTATCACAGTGTTCTGTAGAATAATAAAAGTCAACAGTGTAAACAACTTAAGATCAGTAAGTTATTGTACATCAAAAAGATGAAATTATATATAGCAATTAATATGACTACTGATAATGTTTTGGAAAATATACTAAAATATTAGGTAAAGAAAAGCAAGCTATTAAATTGGATATATGGTATTTTCTCCTTGTTTAATACTTGTTAAGAATTTCTAAATTTTCTACAATAATTAATCTTATAATCAGAAAAAAATAATTTTTGGTTTTGTTTTTTAAGATAAAGTGAAGCAACTGATAGACATGGAAAAAAAATGCTTGTTTCTTATTCCTCATGACTACCTGGTTATGACCTCTTGCGTTTCCTAGGAGTAAGGTTCCGCTTGTTCTTTTAGAATAGGTCCTTCCTTCTCTAACATTCTGTGAAAATGTGTCTTGATCTCCTAAAGCTATAGAACCTCAGAGACTCAAAGTACATTTTTTCTTCGGTAAATTAGAAGGGCTCTGTATAACTGTGAGATGTTACAATAATAATTATTGTTATTACATTTGTATTTAATTCTGCCTGGAGTAGAATCCATAGCAAATGTGCATATAATTGGTACTAAGCAAATATTTGTTGAACTGATGGATCCGAATAATGAATCAAGATATTTTAGACCTACAAGAGATAATAGATGTTCGTTTGGCCCAATTCTTTTATCTTACGGACTAGAAAACTGAAGCCGAAGAGGTAAGTAAGTGACTTATTTAAGTGACTTGAATGTAAACAAGTCCATCCAAATGCAGTATGGAGTGAAAAAATGTCCTTGCCTATTATTGACTATAATAAAGAACAAAATGAATTTAGAAATCGAAATTAGGTTCTCAAGAAGCTCAAGGGGAATGACCACTATGGCACTGATAAAACACTGGCGAGCATGAAGGCCAAGCCAGCCTCAAAGCCAGGATTTGTTTATGGCTCTAAATCCAATCTGCTTTTCACTCTCTCATCTTTGGTTACATTCACATTCAGATATTCAGACTGTTATTGAAGTAATAGATAATAACAGCCTGTAATGGTCCTTGACGCTTTCATAGATCATTGGAAGATGTCATAAAATAAATAACAGAAACATTAATAAGTAAACCTTTCTAGAGAAATTTGGTTTTTAGAGACAGACCAGACTACTTCAGGTTCTGCCATGACCCATTCAGGGGACGTGGGGCAAGAAAGAGATTTCTCTAGGTCCCAGTCAGTGTGTGAGAACCAGTGATTAGATTTCCAGGAATTCTGAGAACCAGCTATCTGACACGGCTACTGTCAAAATTAAACTATATATCAGAGAGTAGGGGAGAGAGGGAAGGGAGATGGTAGACCGGGGAGGAGGGCATGATTTAAATCATTTCTTCTATTAAATTAATTAATTAATTAATTAAAAATTAAACTACAAAAACTAACCATTCAATAACTAATATTTTTAAAAAATCATCATCACTTCAGAATTATTTTACTATTATCTATGCTCTAGTGCTAGTTTTTTTTTTTCTTTTTCTTTTTTTTGGTCCGGTGGACAGATTATAAAACAGTTTGCTACTGTGCATTTCATTCCAATTCTGTGTTCAGTAACATCACGTTGATAGTTTGTAATCAGCCATGGTGGGAATATTTATACCAAGGAAATCAGGAAACATCGTGAGAGAATTCCTGGTCCAAACCCCAAGAGTCAGTTAATTGTTAAACATTTACCTGCACAGGTTGGTCTCATGTTAGTTATTTGAAAAGTGAGCCAGAAACCAGTTGCCATGAATTCACACTCCAATTCCAATTGAAATGACCAGCAGAAGACACAAAAAGGGAAAACCCTGCCACGTTGTCATCTCTGTGTTGAAACAACCAATAACATGCCTAGAGACACAAGTCCTCAAGAAAAAAACCCTGCAAATCCCACCGAAAAGTGTGCGTTCTACCAACGAAAAAGGACCCAAAACAAAAACTCCAGCATGAGGATGAAAGAAAGTCAGCATTTCCGTCAGCTCAGTGCTCTCTTCTCTTCTTCTCGCTTCTCCATTTTATATTATAAATTATCCAATCAAATGATAAAAATCATTTGTGTAATATTATAGCTGCAATCAAAAGTTATTTGGATTTCTCTTACATATTTAACTGGCATTAGAATCTTCCAACGCAATAAAAACATTCCCCAAAACAAACTAAAACAGGCCAACTAGGAACAGACATGTTCACAAAATCCGTAATAAAAGAAAGGTACAAAAGAGTGGCTCTTCTATTTAAAAAAGACTCGGTCACCTCTCAGGATCATTCAAGCGCATCCAAAGCATTCGGATCCTTTAATGAAGGGCTATTGTGCAACCCTGAATTAAATACCGGCCCAAATCCCAAATCCCGCTGTTTTGCAAAAAGGATTTTCATGCAAACGAATGGTAAAAGAAAACTCGTGCTTTGAAAGATCCACTATTCATCTTTCTTAGGACATCATTTTAATTTCTAAAATTGATATTTGAAGCACTCTTTTCCCAAAGAGGACACAGCACGTGACACACGAGGTAATGGGCAACCTTTTGCTAACGTGGCACTGAGACTCAGGTGCCTATCTCCTTCCCACAGGCCAAAGCTCTGGCATCAGACAGTGGTGTCTGATCTTGCTAATGAATTAGACATCCCTATCTCTGCCACCATGTCCTTGGACTCACAGGAAAGAGAGACAAACTTGAGTTATGTGGCAGGGAGGGAATAAAGAGAATCAGGAAGAGGAGAAAATAATGTCATTTGACACTGTAATAGGAAGCTTTACCTCGAAATCTCTCTCTAGCCAGAAGAAAACATTGAGTGGGCGTGGGAAATAAAAAGCAGACATGTCCCAAAACGTTAATAACAGTTTTGAAAATAGAAAGACCATCCCCACGATCAAAGGCATCATCACGATGATGATGCCAGTAACAGCTAGCAATTATCGAATGCTCCCTGTGTACAGGAACTGTGCTCATGGCTTTATACTTTTTATTTCTAACCTTTACCATGCAGGTACTATTACCATCCCATTTTACAGTTGAGAAACTGATCCTCGGAGAATTTCAGTTACTCGCCCAGGTTCCTATAGCTCATAACTGGTAGAGCAAGGAATTGAGGCCAGCCAGCCCTTACCAGTTTCCAAAGACCACTCAACTGTCCCAATACTAGCATCTCCCAAAATGTGCCATGTGGGCCAAGGTCCCTCCTCCCTAATCCGGTAAGTTTGGAAATACAACATACTATATCCCCCCGAAATTAAATTGTTATGTTACTGAGAAGTTCTGCGACAATGTGACAAAACTCTTACCCGGTATTTCCCAAAACAACAATATTTGATCAGGAAAGAATTTCTATTCTTGTGTAATATCTAAAAATTTAATGACATACACTCTGTGTCCTTTATTCATTCAATAAAATATGTTGGCGGTATATCCTAGCCCCTCCCTGCTCCAAATGCCCTCAAAAAAAGTGTTTGGGCTAAAGGAGGTCAGGAAACACATCTCTGGGTGGAGCCAGCCTTGAGGAAGCACCAGTGCAAAGGCCCTTAGGTGCAAACAAACTCAGTTGTTGGTTGGTGGGTGTGAAGTGGATGAAGGAGGAAGTGGCACCTGATGAGCTTGGAGTGCGGCCAGGGCCAACACATGTCTTATCTGTATTCGTATCCCTTAGCATTTTATTCTCATTGCAATGGGAGACCATTGGAGGCTGTTAAGCAAGGGAGTAATGTGTTCCAATTAGAACTGTGAAATGGGAAATGATCACTCTGGTTGCTACCTAGCAAGTGAACTTCAGGAGAATAAGGGTGGAATCAGGGTACCAATTAGGAGACCGATGTAATAATCCCGGAGAGATAGTAGAGGCTGGGGTGAGGGAGCAGTGGAGGTGGTAAGAAGCAGTCGGCTACATTTTGAAGGCATATCCACAAGTATTTGTTAATAGACTGAACTATAATGGCTGGGGGGAGGGGAAGCGGCAAGGATGACTCCTAAGTTTTTTGCTCAAAGTGATTGCATGGATTGTTATGGATTGAATCATTCCCCCCAAAAAGGTATGTTGAAGTCCTGGTCTCCAGTACTTCACCATGTGACCTTACTTGAAAATAGTGTTCTCGCAGAGGTAATTAATTAAGTTAGAATGAGGTCATACTAGATTAGGGAGGACCTTGAACCCAATATAACTCATGTCCTTATAAGAGGAGAGAAACAGAGAGGAGAATTCCATGCAAAGACAGAGACACACAAGGAGAAGGTGGCCATGTGACAATGGAGGCAGAGATCGGAGTCATGCACCTACAAGTCAGGAACCACTAAGGGTTGCTGGCAAACACCAGAAGCTGGAAGAGCCAAGCATTCTCCCCTACAGGTGTCAGAGGGAGCATGGCCCTGGCGACACGTTGGTTTTGGACTTGTAGCCTGCAGAGCTAAGAGACAATGAATCACTGTTGTTTTAAGCTACCCAGTTTGTGGTACTTTGTTACCGCAGCTCTAGGACACTAATACATGGGAAGTGGGTCTACAGTGGAGTTGGGAAGACTGTGGAAGGGTGGGCGGCGAGTGTTTGTTTGACTGTGATACTATTCTTAGACAAGCCCCAAGTCCAGAGCTTTCTGTAAGACATATCCAGGTGTGGAAACTGTCACTGTTGTTTTAAGCCACCCAGTTTGTGGTACTTTGTTACCGCAGCTCTAGGACGCTAATACATGGGAAGTGGGTCTACAGTGGAGTTGGGAAGACTGTGGAAGGGTGGGCGGCGAGTGTTTGTTTGACTGTGATACTATTCTTAGACAAGCCCCAAGTCCAGAGCTTTCTGTAAGACATATCCAGGTGTGGAAACTAAGTCTTGGGTAGAATAGTTCCTCAAGTCCTAGGTTAATTCTCTCAAGTCCCCCACTCAGACATTAAGTTGTAAGGCTGAAATTTGAAGCCAGATCTAGATGATTCCAAAGTCCATGTATTTTCTATCTGTCACTGCATAAATGACATAAGATAACAAAATCCGCCTCCAGGCAAATTTTGACAAAAGCAAAATTCCAGGTAAACTGGATTATCTCTACATACAATTTGTAAGATTTACAGGTGCTGACATTGCAAGTGATTTTAAGTGCACGTTTATCTGCAAAGAAGTGAAAAATCACATGCCCAGAGATTGTTTCACAATGGATTTCTAGTATACTTCCTTCGGTTTTAAAAATAATTTTTTCTTTAAGACTCATGAGAAAAGCAGTGTTTTCCACTGAGACATACTTCATTTTCCCCAAAAGTAAATGTAGCCCTATTCATTTTAGAAGCAGCCACCTTTTTGCTACCTACTCTGACTAAATTCTTTAAATAAAAAATTAGGATATGCAGTGTGGCAAACACAAGGGTAAGAATGGACACTGGATGAACATAATTTATATGAAGATGATCCTGGGACATTCTTCAATGTTGTCACCTTAACCATCATCACCTGCTGAGGTGAGAAGAAATTCTTTCGTGATTCCAAAACAAGTACTACTATTATTGATAGTAATTGCCTTAGATTATTCTAGTACTTTCCTCAGCTTTTTTCCACATATTGTTTCACTTGATCTTCACTATGACTCTTGAAAGGAGTTAGTGCAGCTCCCAAAGTGGCCCATGTGTATGGAGCAACTTCTCAAGTAATGACACTTCAGTGACTAGCAGAGCTGGGACAGACTCCAATTTCAAGGGACCATCTACTCAGCTAATAAACAAATATACCTTTAGCCCTTCCTACGTGCCAGATTCCAATCTAGGCACAGAGAACAAAAGCGTCTGCCTTTATGAAGCTTACTGTCTAGTGGGGAAGAGCGATTATGAGAGATGTTAAGAAAATTAAAGCAGGGGAAAGGGTTAGAGAGGGGTGGGGTCGAGGAGTCGTATTATTTTAGATTGGCTGGTCGGGAAAGTCCCCTCTGAGGAGGTGAGATCTGAGCGGATCTGAAGGACATGAGAGTTCCGTGTGAATACCTAGAGAGAAGAGAGTTCCAGGCTGGAGAATGGTGACTGCAAAGGCCCTATAACAGGAGACGATGAGGATGGAAGCCGGCCAGCATGGCTGGCGTCCAGCGAGTGATGGGAAGGGTGTTACAAAGTGGGATCAGCGATCAGATCATGTGGGGTGTTGACAGCCAACACGTGTTGGGGGCTCATTTCTTCCCAGCTCTGATGTTTCCAACAGTGGTGAGGCTGGCCGCTTGCTATCCTCTTGCTCATTCTACTTGGAGGAGCGGGTAAGAGGTATAAAAATGTATCTGATGAATAAATTTGGGTAAACTGGGCATGTTAGTCTCCACTCCCTTTCTGTCCTCACAGGCAGCATTACTTTTCTCTCTTTACCTGGTGTGGACATACGCATGGCTTGGCCAGTCTGCTCAACTTTGGGCTTCAGTCATAGGAAGCCCATCTTCCCAGAAGTAAAAAGCTCCAACCCAAGCCAGCCTCTCTTAGTAATAAAAGTGATAGTTTGCTATTCCCCCTGCCTTGCTCCTTTGTCTTTTCAATTTTCCAGAACTCAGTCAATGGAGAGAAGTTTGCTATTTGGGGGGGCTCCCTCAGAGGCCTCAACGGAATGGAATTTGGGTTTCATTCTAAGAGTAATGAGCTAGAACTTTTTCTCCACTGCACCCTGCAAACTTTTCATTATACATGTAATTGGACACAGCTGTGGTTAGTAGTGTCCAGAATTTGATGTCCCATCCAGTGATGTTGATGTTCCACGCCAGCTCTGGAAATGTACGAGAGTTGACTATGAGAAATGATTTCTAAAATCAAACCAGCCAAACTATCTGCACACAGCTAATCAAAGAGCAACAAAGTCACAACAGAACGATTTAGCAAGAACAAAAGGACGCAGAACTGAATCCCCTTATTAAATATTTTAAAATCAAGTGTGCGTAGCATCCGAAGCAGAGACAATGGACAAAGCCCACAGACTTGCTCATCAGGTTCTTGAGCCTTGGAAATGCCCTCCATTATGGCTTCAGTCAGCAGTTTCCGAAAGCAAAAAGCCTATGTTCTCCCTTTCACTTGCTGCATTCTGACTTCTGTCCATACCATCTTGCCAAAATCATCAACGTTCTTCATATTCCCAAATTCAAAACAAAAGTTTCTGTCTTTGTCTTAATTGACTTCTCTGACATGTTGACATTTATCATTGCCTTGCCTTCTGTAATCTGTTCTTTCATCGATCTTCTAGAATGTTCTCCTTCATCGTTCTCTCTTCCTCTGCCTTCTCTTGAATATTGGGTTTCCTAGGATTCTTTCCATGGTCCACAGTTTGTCTGACTCTACATGCTCTCACCAGGGTGGTCTCATCATTTTAAGTAGCACCTTCTTCTGACACCACTCAAAATAATAGCTCTTCTTAAAAGCTTAATGGTCATCTCTCCAACTGCCTACTGAACATTTTCAACCAATGTCCCATAGATATATGAAACTCAGCTCATCAAAGTGGAACCTAATCCTTCCACTAAAATAGTGAAATGAACACATTTAGTTCTGTTCCCTCATAAAACCCTTATAAAATAAAAGTAGACATTTTTTTAAAGGTATAAATCCCACGGCTTCCCCAAATTGGAAAAATCACAAATAAAGCAGGTCAGATTTTGTTGTTGTTTTTAGGTGGAAAGTGAACAAATAGTTGGCAGAGAACGAAAGCAGAATATAAACGAGAAATAAGCTAATTCGCATTACAACACCGTGAAAAGGCCCACGAGTGATAAATACTGGCTACTGCACAAGGCAAAGGTGAAGCTTTGTTCTGTAACATCAGGAAGAGCCTCGGACCCCCTCCCTGACTCTAACGGAAAAAATGGAGGCATTTTATAGAAAACTTATTCTTTGAGAAGTTAAATAGAGAAATTCTAAACTTGGGAATATGAAATATAATAAAAGTTGGGAAAGAGGCACCCAATTAAAAACTAAGTCTATACACTAACATATCCCCAAACACTCCCCTAGAACTTGAACGTGCCCCAAATACGCTCCTTGAACGCTCAGCCCTAAGGAAGCTGGCAGCAAGCACAATATGCCTCCATCGCTCACCCCGTGTAGGAGACTGAGGATTCTTCTCTGGAATAGCTAGAACCACTTAGAGAAAGGACCTATCCATACTGACATGTGACTTGGACCCACCTATCAATTCCAGGGAGCCAGGGAGCTGCTGACAAATCTCTTCCACACAATGGAACTTCCAACCAACAACTTAATTTCTCACACTTGCAGGGGAAAAAAAAAACTCAAAAGAAACAGTAATGCATGAAACAGAACAGGTCTTTGAAAACAAACAAGAAAGATGTTTAAGGAGATAAGAGAGGACATTGCATTCATTAAACAACAGAAAGCTCTCTTAAAGGGGAACAAAAAACAAGAACACACACCTGAAAATTAAAAATAGGGTAGTAGCAATTTAAAAATTTTGATCAAAGAGTGAAACAATAAAGTCACACAAATCTCCCAGAAAATTTAACTAAAAGAGAAAAGGACTTAGAAATATAGGAGGAAAAAAGATAATTAGGAGATTTATTCTGGAAGACCAACATCTGAGTAATGGGAGTTGTAGAAAAAGGAAGGCAGATAAAATTTAGGGGAGAAAATTATTTCAAAAATAATACCAAAAAAATTTAGCAGAGGTATAGACATGATTTGTAGATTTAAAAGGACCACCAATTTTCCAGATCAAAAAATGAAAAGACATAGAACAGCTTCCAGAAATAAAGAGACTATCATAAACTTGAGAGGGAGATAGAGAGAGATAGATACCATAAAAACAATCAAGAACCAAAATGACATTGGGATTTTTAACAGCTGTGACAGCAACTAAAAAATACTGGGAGAAAAAGCCTTCAAAATTTTAAGAAGAAAATGATTTCCAAACTAGAATTGTATACTCAGCTAAACTATCAAACAAGTATGAGGACAAATTAAAGAAATGTTCAGGTATGCATAAGGTTTCAAAAAATTGGTTCTCATATACCGCTTCTCAGAAAGCTACTGGCAGATGTGTTCCACCAAAACAAGGAAGTAAACCAAAAAGAGAAAAAATGGCATCCCACTAACGGAATTAATGCAGGAGAGAGGTTCAGGATGACAGCTCTGCTCAACGAGCCACCAGTGTAGATTGGAGCAGTAAGACAGAGCGATCTATAAGGAAATATATATATTCCTACACATATATATATATTTATTTATTTATGTTTATGTTTATGTTTATACATGGCCAGGTTTGGACAGAAGTCTTGAGAGTGACAAAGAAAACTAAGCAATCCAAAAAGAGGCAATTGTTAACTTGATGAAGAATATCAAACGGTACCAAGAAAGGCACTGCAATTAGAGTATACTATTTAGCTCAGCAGTGAGCAATACTTATATTATAAATTAATATCAGATATAGATTTAGCAACAATGAAAAATTCTTTAACTGCTTGGACAGGATGGAGGGTAGGCAGTTGGGATATAAGGTATGTAAGGGTGCTAAATTCTCACCTTGCTTAATAGGAAGTCAATAGAAAATATTTCATATTGATAAAAAATTATTAAACTCTAAATCGAGAAAGAATTCAAGAAGTCAAGAAATAGATTAGGCAATTACTTAGAAATTTGGAGTTAAATACTAGGAGATACAGGTAAAAGCATGGGGAAGAGACTTCAGAGTTCAGAGAAGTGTGGAGAATAATGAGGAAGAGGACTAAATTTTATTATGGGAACCGTTTATGACTTGGAGTTTTTACCCATGTAGGTGAATTAGGTTGACAAAAATCAAAAGTAAGTAAGAATATAACTTAAAAACTAAACTTATCTTCTTCCCTAAACATGTCCCTACTTCTTTATTTTCTGTCTTGGTTGGAAATACTCTCAAGCACTGAAGCTGGAAATCCCGGATTTGCCCTTGACTTCGTCTCCCTCTTGCTGACTTCCTACAGCCAATCAACCACCCATTGAATCTCCTGGATGTTTGGCCAGTTCCTCCTCTCCTCGCTAACCCTACCCCAAGATTGTAATCCCAGTTCTTATCATTACTTTCCTGGACCATTGAAATCTCCAAGCTAATTTCTAACCCTGACCTTAACTCTTACTTAAATGAATTTCTCCACTTTCCTCATTTGCTCTTGTATCTCTTGTTTTCTTGGGCTATGGGTTTTATACCTTCTCCAACTTCATTGCACAGCAATAGATAACCACTGCATAGGCAACACATAAGCATTAAGTAGGAACTGGATAAATAGTAAGATGGAGCTAGAGAGGAGGTTGCAGAGAGCCTTGTAGATGTATCTTTATCCTCTAGTGACTAGGAACTACTGAAGGCTTTATATTTTGAAAAGAACATTATGGCCATAGTGTAAGGATAGATTTAAGCTAAAAAGATAAAGAGATCATTTAATAGGCTTTATCATAATCTGGAATAAAGATGATGAAGCCTAAACTAGTGCAGGGCAATAGTAATAGTGTGAACAGGGCAGGCTTGAAAATAATCAGAAGGTAAAATTCTAATTTTTCCCTTGTGAATGATGAAATATTATATGTTGAGATAGAACAGAATCTAGGATGACTCCCAAATCTGACCTGGATGGCTGGGCAGGCGCTATCATCAACTAAGATTACCCAGTATTTGATTTTGCCGTGAAACTAATGCATCAGTGCATTCGTGTGCAGGTGTGTGTGCACATGTATGCTCACGAGCGAGCGAGCGAGAGAGAATGAATATGCATACCAGATCCCTGAGAATGAAAATCAGCCCCCGGATAATCACACTGTGATCTTCCCAACAGAACACAGACAGTGCTTCTATATACCCAAGGCCACACAGCAGCTGCCAAATGACTGACAATCTTTACTGGGCAGGTACAGGTTTTTTACCATTGTGTTCCCAGCCACACTTTGTCCTTCCCAGGTCCCGAGCAAAGACTGCTGACATAGTCAGCTGCCAAACTGCTGTGGCTACTTGATGGCAGCCAGTCCAATGGGTTTCCTTTTCACTGAGTCATCCTTTGACCCGCTCAGTACAGGGCCAAACCTTTCGGAGGCCTCTTCCTATGTCCCCAGTCCTTTGAGTGTGTGTCTTCCTTTGCTGCAGGTAAAACCAACTTTGTGTCATTACAAGTGTATTCTGGGTAGTGTTTCCTCAGTTGGTTTATTATCCCCCTTGAAAGGTATACTGAGACCAGGTAGAGAAGTTAGGGAGACCACAAAACATAGAAGAACAAGAAATCGAAGGCATCAAGGGCAGCTGAGGGCTCTCTAGATTATTCTGAGACAAGCAGGAAACCCTCTGCCACAATTCCCGAATGTACAGAGATTCGAGTTCCAGTCTTTACTAGGGCAACAGATACATCCTGAGCACATCACTTCATTTCTCTCTCTGGACTTCATTTTCCTCATTTGCAGATTAAGGGGATTTGATGAACTCGATACTTCCCAATGGCCCCTCCCAGCTTGGAATTTCTAAGATTCCAAAAAGTAGCCAAGGATGGGGACAAAACTACTGTAGTCTCTGAGTCACAGTGATGATTCCTGCAGGCTACCTCGGTGAGAGGACCTCCATGCCTGTTCTGGGCACCGTGAACTCCCACCAAAGTGTCTGCAAGGCTGGAGACCTGGGAAAGGCTATTTTTTGGTCTATACTACAAGACTGGTTTATTATATGGTTTTTGAGCCTAGAATTAAAAACATATGCATCGACAAATTCTAAATTAGTGGCTTCCAGTAAGTTTACTCTGAAGCAAACGTCTCAGACTTTGCAGACGCCAGCGTTCAGGTGCAGGGGTACAGTGACCTGTGGAAGGGGTCTTGGTTTCCCATTAAATGTTGCGGTCTGCCAGTTCGGAAAGTGCCTGTGCAATGGGACAAGTGGTTGACTCTCCCCCAAGACGAGTTAATGCTACAAACACTCCGATACATAGAGGGAGAAGAAAAAAAAATTTCTTTCCAGTTGATTTATTGATTGCTAATAATATTATTCATTAAGAAACCCAGGTGGCAAATTTTTTCACTTTTAGAGTCAGCTACACTGTCACTTCCCCTCCATGTCAAATGTAAGCTCTGCATCGTCTGGGCCACGCAAGCCTCAGAATGGATCCGTGTTTGTCCCAGCCAGGCTTTCCATACGACAATCACATTTCCTGGTCTTTTCCAACACA
>NW_006436282.1:21026605-21030590 GCF_000325575.1 Pteropus alecto
TACGGTTTTCTCTCCTTTAACATAATTCGACTCGTTTAAGATCTTCTGGGCATTTACTAAGGTGTGAGATACTTTGCTAAAACTTGTCGGGGAGTCAGAGATAAAAAAGGCACAGTACTTGCTTTGAGGAGAAGAGAGAAACTCAGGTCTCTAAGCCACAACCAGTCAACGCTGCACTTCTTCAAGTCTTCACGGATGGTGACCTCACTCCCAGCCCCAATCCTGCCGCTCACTATGCAGCCGGCTACTTTGAACTTCAGGAAAGAAGAATAAAGAAAATGGAGACACATCCTGACGCCTACCAGAGTCCATTACACTCAATTACAGAGTCAACTGCAATCTTGCTGTAGGCCCCCTATCCTAACCCGCCCTCTCTCCAAAGACTCACAATAGATGGAAAGTAGGGGAGAAGGGGAAAGTGACCTTAGATATGTAAACAAGAGGGACATGGGAAAAACAGAAGATTAATGAAGTAAAGCCAACAAGTAAATTAAAAAATAGAGCTTTCCTCTCGTTCACGCTGAAAGAAAAGAGCAGAGGCTTGAAGGTGTGATCTTAAGGAGAATAAATGAAGTGATTGTTAAACTCAGCCTTAGGGAACGACATTTCTGAGACAGTTGGACTCTTCTTGCAGAGTTCAAGAAGTTGGTAAAAATAAGACAGGGCCAGAGGGCAGATACCCCACCAATAATAATCAACTGAGCAATTTTGAGCTGAATAACCTGCCAAACCAGAGGGGCCACAGGAAGGAAACGCACACGTACAAACACCTGACACAATGTCTGGCACACAGTAAGCATTTGGGAAGGTAACGCTGTCCAGTAAGAATAGCAGGAAGGATTGAACCACACAGTTTCACATGTGGCTCTGCCACTTCAAAATTCTGTACCTTTAGACAAAGTACTTCTATTCTTAGCGGAACCACACTACTTATCATTGTCATAGTGACATACATGAGATGATATGTTTACATATATAAACTCGTACCAGATACTTCAGAAAGACAAAAGATCAACCCTGCTCTCACCTTCTAACAGGCCTTGGAACAGCCCCTGGCCACAGAATAGATGGTAAATAAATCTAATTTCCCTTGCATTGTCGGTGGGAAATTAATATAATAAGATGGGTTTACAGAGCTGAACATTTATTTATTCATGTACTAAAGTAATACAGTGGAAAGGGAGGGGGGAGTTTGGGTTACTAAATATCTGGATGAAGACTTGACCGTACATCTAGAATATGTCACACCTTCTGTTTAGTTTAGAAAATATGGCCACCAACAGAATAGGTCATTACAGTTCCCATACTCGGAAGGTGCTGCCTTGTGAAAAGATAGAAAAATTCATTACATTACCTGGCCTCCTGACATTTGGAAATGGTTTACATAGATAAGGCACTGTATATTCTAAGTCATAGATAAAAAAGTATTTAATTTCCCCTTTTCCATTCCAACTCCTACTTTATTCTCTTCCCCTTACCCCCATGGGGGTAGGACCGACTCCCTGGACTGGCATAGATATGCCTTTTAGTTTGTGACTGTTGTAAGCTATCAAGGAGAACGGTAGCTACAATCACACAATAGACAAAATAGTCATTGAAACACTAACTGATAATTGAACACCTGTATTTTCTTCTGTTCTGAGAACTCTGATTCAGATTTTTCCCTCAAGGTCTTGTCTTTCCTTGATTTGTCTGGACATTCTCATTCGACCACCCCTTGGTCACTAACTGCTAGTCCTGATCTTGCTCTTGGCCTCTCCACTCTCATCTGGCACCTCCACAAGGGTACTCAGTGGGTTCCTCAAACTCAATGGGGTCTTATAAGAAGACATCATCATCCTCTTTGAACTTCCTCCTCCTCTGACTTTTCTATTATTAATGCCACACTATCCTTGTAGAAGCCTGAGCTCTAAAGCTGAGTCCTCCTGTCAAATCGCTCACAAAGTCCCACCCTTCCTCTTCTTTTCTCTCTCAGGAATCTATTCTGTTCATTTTGACCCTTATTGGCCCTGGGACATTTGCAAAGCCTTCTAACTCATTTCTCAGATTTCAATCCCCTCCACTCCGATTCAGCCTAGCCCTAATAATGCCAGAAATAGCTTTCCATAGCACAAGACACTCCCCCCATCTTCAAGTGCCTTCAGTGGCTCTGGGCTGCATCCAGGATGAAGTATAAACTTCCCGCTTCAAAATTCAATGTATTCCACAATGTGACTCTAGCGAAACCTTGCAGATCAAAGTCACATGATCTTTCACAAACTCTAGCCTCCTGCCAAATTAAACTCTTCCTTGTTCCCTAACTTTACTCTGCCTTTTATGTCTTTATAGTTCAGTATAGCTCCAGGCAAACGGTAGGCACTAATCAGTATCAATTGAATGAGTAGAGAATCTAGGTAGGAGTGTGAATTATAAAATTCTAACAACTTTTCTGGATGTTTGAAAATTTTCAAGACCATTTGAAAACTATCAGTTAAATGAATAAATGGATAAAGAAATGGATCTCTTGAGAGCTGGGTTACCTCCTCTCCAGAGAACCACAGAAGTAAAATAAGATATGTCAAGAGGTCTTTTTGAAAGATGAGTAATGGGTGGGAAATGGAGTCCCAAAATGAAAACGATAAAGGCCTTAAAGGATGCCTAAATAAATATTTGGGCCAATGAACTGTAGCAATGTAAAGACAGCCACTTACTGGAATCAGAACACACAGAAAGTTTAAGCGATAAGACCCAAGGATATTGGAGAGATAAGATGCTAAGATTTGCTTTTTCAGAACTAAAGTCATTTCTCCCAACCCTGTCTTGCTCCCCAGGTTCTAGGTTAAGGCAATAAATGAAAAGCATGTGGTTTCTTGCTCAAGGCTGTATCTGCAATATCTTGGAAGGAGAGACATCTCAATGCTCTCTCTGCTTTCAGTTCATTTACACTTAGGAGCCTAGGTTTTATGAAGAAAGCACCTGATCGCTGTTCTGTGACCCAAATTTATTATTATTTAAATCTTTGAACTTGCAAATATATAATATAAAAGTTCAAATTCCATTCCTGGTTTTGACCAGGAAAGTAGAGTTCTTAGCTTTCTGCCCAGCTTATCCCTCTCCCAAGTCATATAGATGTGAATGAATCTATAATTCTAGAGGTATCTTTCTAATTATGGAAAGCCCCCTACCTGCTTTTAAATGTTCTTGGTTCAGTTCATGAAAACTCCACATTATTAAACTCCTGGGAATGTTAAACTAAATAACCCTCGCTCTTTTAAATGAACTATACTTCCTATTAAAAATGGGGCATTACCTATGGACCTTGGGTATTTGGGTGCCAATAAACGAGTATGTGACATTATCTGAGGCAGTGACTAAGCTCTTCCTCTCTCACTGTCTTAGTTCTGTGCATACCATTGTAGTATTCAACACTTAGTTTTTCCTCTGACAAATCATATGCTTCCCGAAACAAAAACAAAGTCATTAGCAAAATATCATCATACAGTTTGCTTCTGTTTTTATTTTTTCAAATGGAGAGAACTGGTGAGCCCAGCAGACTTGCTGAACACTCTCCTAAATCATTTGAACCTCCTGTCAGTCAAAGCCCACTTATTTCTCAGGCTATAAAATCAGCCTAGTAGAACCCCATCGTAAATTGGTTTATAAGCTAGATTCGTATATAGTGTGGGGCCAATTAAGCCCCTCGAAAACAACCGACTCCTATAAAAGAATAAAGCATCTTCTTGCAAGGAACACTGGCCTTACATGACAAAGGGTTGGTCTCAATCAACCTAGGGTAGAAGTGTGGAAAGCCCCATATGCCAAAGGGTTTAGACTTTCATATGCCAACAAAGTCCGTGTCGTCTCCTTTGCGAAAAATGTTCCAATCACTATTTCGAGCAACCTCCTTAAAAGTAATTTTTCAAGTTGGTAAAATGCATTCTCGTTGGATCTCTTTTTCTCCTTACATCCCTGTTCTTACTCATCCCACACCAAAAAAAAAAAAAAA
>NW_006436282.1:21030612-21031410 GCF_000325575.1 Pteropus alecto
GGGGAGAGGGGAAGACAAGTGTCCACTGAATGGGGAGACTGAGGCTTAGTAAATTTAAATATTCTGCTCAAGGTCACCAACCAGCAAAAGGCAGAGCCGGGATTCGAATCCATCAACATGCCAAAGCCTCCTTTTTTTCTCATGACACCAAGCTGACTTGAAAGGTACGGGATGCGTCCATTTCATACACGTCTCTACGTGTCCCACCGGCTTGTCCTACCAACAAACACCCGTGCGAGGACCGAACCCGCTCGGCGAGGCGCTGCGTCCCCCTGTCCCGCGGCCCTGGTTTTCTCCTAATCCTACATCGCAGGAGTAAGTCTTTCCGGCGCGCTTTCCTTCCTTCACTCAAGCCAAGTCTTTTCTGGGGCACGCTCAGATCGAAGGCACCTCCTCCACAACATCCCGAAATCAAAACATCCCGAAGAGACGAGCTGGGGGAGGTGTCCCCGCCCCGCACCGACAGTTAATGGAGGACCCCACAGCTTCGCGCCTCCCTGGAGGGGCTCCTGGACTGGGAGGAGCCTCCTGGTGTAGAAGAAGCCGGGGCGCGACTGCCTCGGATTGTGCCAGGAGCCTTCGGGAGTGTTCCCCGGGCTGAGGGTACCCAGAGCCCAGTGCCAAGCATCCGGAGTACCCCAACCTGGAAACTCCGAGCCGGCCAAGACCACCCGACTCCAGTTTTGTTCCACGATGCTTTCTTCCTCCCAGGTGCTGAGAGCTCCTGAGACCGCCCGCCCTGCGCTCCCGGCGTCCGGGGACGTGGTGAGGACCCGCCCCGCTGCGGCCGCGGGAGCC
>NW_006436282.1:21031651-21039200 GCF_000325575.1 Pteropus alecto
CGCGCGACCCGAAGGACCCGCGCACTTAACGCAGGTAGTCGGCTGTCCTTCCCGCCTCGCGGCGCGCGCAGACTCAGCCCGCCGGTCCCCGCCGCGGTCCCCCAGTCAGAGAGCGGCGACTCGGCCTTTCCCCGCGCACCTCCGGGTCACAGGGACCCTGCAGAACGTGAGCTTTTAAGGGCTCCTCCCGGCCACGCAAGTGACCCAGACCTATCAGGTCGAAGGTACGTCCCCACCCCAACCCCTGCTCTCCCCCACATCCTCCCGCCCCGCCCTGCTTCGCGACCTGGCGGCGCCCAGTCAGCACGTCCCATCCTGGGAGAAGCCCGCGCGGCCCCAGAATTGGAATCTCAAAATTTAACCTAAAGCTCGGCCCGCGCGGTGTAGTTCTGTTTGTTTGTTCGTCTGTGTGTTTTCATTTTCTCTCCCCCTTTTAAAAAGCTGCTATCTTAGAATTTCAGCACTGCCTGTTGAAAGTCTTTCCCCACGCCCGGGCGTGCAAGCCTGGTGTTTGCATCTGGAAACCGATCGGTGTTTCACGCCCGCCGTGCTGCTCTCACGTGCGTCGTTCATCGCTGGTCCACATGCCAGTCACGCCAATACTGAGAACACTGAGCGCCACCTTTGTGTCAGGCGCTTTCTCTGCGTCGTTGTGTTGGAATCTTATAGCAACTTGATGCGTTTTTGTACTGTAATTACCCCCACCGGGCAGTCGGGAAACTGAGGCTTAGAGAGGTTAAGTATCCCATTCAGGGTCGTATCCCTTGTAAGTAACCTAATCGCCACCACCGGGTGCTGGGCACTGAGTACGGGGTGGTGGTTATTAAAAGATACGGACATTGCGAGAGCAAGGAGATAAGACGAAATACAAAAATCTGCACAAGTCTAAGTCCCCCAAACGCCCTGTACTTTAGGGGTGGCAGTTACTTGGAACACCTTGGAACCGTCCAGCCACCTGGCTTTGAATCCTGGCTCTGCTACTTAGCTACTAACTCTGATCCATTATTTTTAAAGGTGACCGAAAAATAAAAAAGTCGCCATGCTCCCATGCTTCTTTGCAGAGGTGGACTCTGTTTTTCCTCCCCTTGAATCAGGGCTGGCTTTGTGACTGGTTTTGACCATTAGAATGTGAGCAAGTGCCATTTCCATTCCATGAGTCAGAAGTCTCTGCCGCTTCTGCTTTGAGATGACTGCGTGTGACTACAATGCCAAGAAGCCAGTGTGGCTCCTAGAGTGAGAGGTTTCATGCAGGAGAACGGTGGCATCTCCGAGACAGCAGCACCAACTGGGAGACGGGGGAGGGACGCGTGGCCTCCAGCCGAGTGCAGCTGCCTGAGGCAGCCCAGGTGAAGCCCACCCAACCACGACATTTAAGCCACTTCAGCTTTGAGTAGTTTGTTACGTAACCAAGGCTGACTTTGTGATCTGGAACAAATTACTTAAGTCATTGAGTCTCAGTTTTCTCCTAAGTTCCTCCTTTATTGGATTGTGGTGAGAACTAAATGAGAAGCTACATGCAAATCATCTGGCCCAGAGTATGTGCTGAGTGACTGCAGCCATCACTGTTTGCCATCATACATTATGCGTGGAAGTATGTCCTGCCCACTGATGTCATTATGGAGAAAAATGTGTTGGTGGGAAAAATCTTTTCCTTTAATACTAAGACCAGCTTCCCACTCCCCACCCCTACTCCCGGCAACAAACTGTTAAATAAATAAATCAAGTTCAACCTTCCTACGCTGACAAATACGCCTTCGCTATGACCTGAAAGGCCAGATTCAAATTCCTTGATGACCTGCACCCAAACGTGGTCGTGCAGGGAGAGCTGGCTCCCAGCCGTGGTCTGCAGCCACCTCCTCTTTTCCCAGTAAACTCCAGTCCCCAGTAAACTCCAGTCCCCATGAGCCTAGGAATGTGCACACCAGTTACAGTGCTGCCCACCGTGGAGTATAGGCATTGGCAGACAACACTGTGTGCAGGTCCTTGAATGAGGCCCAATGCCATTTGGGGAAGCAATCTGGGGATCCTGGATACTCAGATCAAGGTTTGGGGAGATGTGGATTCGGGAGCAAGGGGAGCAATAGACAGTCCACTGGACACCTCACCCTATCAGGAGAAGGATAGCCAAGCCAGTCAAGGGCCAGAGAAGGGCCTTCTAAAGTCTGGGCCCTGGGCAAGGGCCCCTTTGGCCTCAGCACAGGATAGCTTCTGCCCAAGGAATACCTGCACCCAAAATAGAGCCACTTAAATGAAAACCAAACTGGATTTTGCAGTAAATATAAATGAATCAGACTTTAGCATACTTATGCAAAAACAGGGTGGTATAAAAGTCTTGCTTACTGCAGTTTTAATAACTTGAGAGGTATAAATGCTGCAACTTATAAAACCATCACTTGAAAGTTTAATTAAATATATTTTATATTTATTTAGTTGTGAATTTTGAGCAACACATTTTTTGAATTTTAATTTTTTGTTTTAGTTCTCTGGGTGAAAAATGGCATACGTTGACCTAAAGAAAAACTTGTTACATTTATTAAAATAATTTAAACTTAGAATCAGAAGAAGTAAGCTTTCAAATGACAGTTTTGAAAGTTTGTAGTGTTTATACTTCTGAAGTAATTAAAGCTTAAAACTGCACTAACATATGGGGGACACCCAAATGTATGTATAGCTCATTTTCATTTCAATGTTTCATATTAGAAGCATTTTGGGTCTTTATTTAGAAGTTCAGTCATGGTTTTGTGACCAGAAATAGGCTATAGGAATTTAAGTCTTGTTTATATGAATTACTCTATGGTAAAATCGGTTCCGTTATGTATCATTTCGCCTACAGTCACAGTTTCCAAGAACCCATCGACAGTGTCGAGGACTTGGATGCTAACTATCTTTCTTACTATGAAACGTCAAAATAAGTTGAAAGCTACTGCACTGAAAGTCTTCTAAGTTTTTTGACTAAGATTTATTGCTTATTTTTCTTTCTGTGAGTGTAATGCATGATTATTATAGAAATGGGATATACGAAAAGATTAGATAAAAATCCCATTGTAACTCCTCAGAGATAACCGAATTATGTATTTCAGGCTGATCTTTTATCTATACAAACACGTGTTGAAAACAAAATTGGAATCATATTATATGAAGTTATTTATCCCGCTTTTCGCAGTTAGCATTATATTCCAATTATTTTCACACATCGTTAATTCAAAACTGTAATTTTAGTGGCTGCATCATGTTTAATCATAGGAATGTACCAAAATTTTTTCAACCATTTCCAACACTTGATCATTTGAGTTGCTTCTAATTTTTTCTTATTAAGTCACCGAGAAATATTCTCATATAAAAATGTATGTGTATCTGATTATTTCCTTAGGAAAAAAACATCTGGAAAGCAGAAATACTGAGTCCGAGGATCTTTGGAATGTTATCTAGGTTCAAATAAGAGAACTCTGTTGACAAATTACTTGACTTTGTGAGGTGCAATATTTCAGGGAGGGGCGGGGGTGAACGTGAGTTGACAGAGCATAGTCAAAATAATTCCAGCAGAAGATGATGAAGACTTGAGTCAAGGATGTGGTAGTGACTCTGTTAGTTTCCTAGAAGTGTCCTCACAAATGATTAGAAACTAGGTGGCTTAGAACAACAGAAATGTATTCTCTCACAGCTCTGGAAAAGTTTAAAATCAAGGTGTTGGCAGGGCTCCTCTCCCTTCTGAGGCTCTGGGGAAGAAACCTTTCTTGCCTTTTCCAGCTCCCAGAATTCCTTGGTGTTCCCTGCCTTATAGCTTGCTTCACTCTGGTCTCTGCCTCCGTCTTTATGTGGCTTTTTCCTCTGTGCATATATCTACATGTCTTCTCTTCATATAAAGACACCAGTCATTGGATTTAGGGCCCATCCTAACCCAGCATGACCTTATCTTAACTAATTACATCTGCAAAGACCCTATTTCCAAACTAGGTCACATTTGGAGGTTCTGTGTGGACGTGAATTTTGAAGGGGACGCTATTCAAGGAGGGTACAATATTGAAAGATATTTAGATGCATTGAGAGGATTCGGGAACTGTTAAGAAGGGGATGGGCAAAGAGGATGAGTCTGTTTATGTTCCTTAAATAATACTTGCGCTGTCTTTCTTAATATCCATTCCCCAGTGGACTGTGACGTCTGAAGGCACACATCTGGTGAACCCATGAGCGGATTCTGTTCCGAAGCAATGCTGCCGGGGAGGAGATCATCTTCAGGGAGTGCTTCCAGCCAGACTGCACAGGTACAGTTGGCAGCAGCTTGGGAGAGGTGATTTGGGTGCAGGTCTTTCATTAGAGATACACGTACAGTTGACCCTTGAACAACACAGGAGTTAAGGTGCCAGAACCCACCCACCCCCATTCCATGTGGTCGAAATTCCTGGTATGACTTTTGACTCTACAAAACTTGTGATCCCTTGGTATCTGTGGGGCACTGGTTCCAGGACCCTCACAGATCCTAAATCTGTGGATGCTCAAGTCCCCTATATAAAGTGGTGTAGAACAATGCATACAGTTGGCCCTCCGCTTCCACAGTTTTTCAACTTTGGATCGAAAATATTGTTTTTGATCCATGGTTGGTTGAATCTGAAAATGTGAAACCCAGGGATACAGAGGGTCTATTGTATACTTATTGAAAAAAATCCCCATATAAATGGACCCATGCAATTCAAACTCATGTTGTTCACGGGCCAACTGTATTTCATCTTCACACTGCTCACTAGCATATTTTAGCATAGCTGGCCAAATGTTTCTAGTACTTTAAAGACTATTTCTTTACATTTCTCCCAAAAGACCATAACTACAACCAGTAGTTAAAGAATCAAAATATATAACTTATAGAGGAGAATCAAACTTCTGGAAGTATTATTTTTAGCCCCTTTCTTGTTTTAAGAGTACTCCATGATAGGCAAAAGAATGGCTTTGCAAAAAGATTGGTTAAGCCTTCCTCTCGGATTGGCTTTTTTGGAAAACAAAGATTTAAAATTGGCAGGTTGATCAATCCAGATGATTTCGGGTCTCCTCAGCCATTGTGTTCTCTGCACTTTTGAACTAGGGAAGGTTCTGATTTGTTAAGCCCTGGTCATTAAGAGCATGAGTTAGACCTGCGTTCGGATGTGGAACCTGCCGTCTGGTGACCTCAGGCAAGTTACCTGCTTTCCGTCTTCTCATCCGTACATGGAAAAATAATATTAGCTACTGTGCAGTGTTGTTACAAGGGTGCAATGAGGTGACGTAGATAAGGTGCTTGTCACATAGAACAGGCCCAAGAAACGGTTGCTGTAATAATGATGATAATGATCAGGACATCTGTGAGGTTCCAGGCCAGTGACCGTCATTCTTTTCCACTTTCACCCAAGGTACTGAGTTGTATCCTCTCCCCCCATGTTTTTCATCATATCTGGACCCCACCAAAAAGCGTGCCCCTCACTGAGCTATGGCCAGAGCTTTGCAGTGTGCCTAATATTCCAGCTAAGTCACAGAGAACAGCTTGTTTACACGTCTCGTTACAATTTCAATCATTTAGGTTTGAAGGTTTGATTTCACATTTGTAGCTGCTGCCACCAAGATAAATGTGCATCTGGAATGAAAACAAGAGGAATCGATTAACCTTGTAGACAACCGTGTCCCCCCACGCCTTGGAAGTGTCTGTGTCTCACCCTGTGCTTGTCAAGGCTTCTGCCATTGCTCCTTTTAAGTGTTGTTACGTCTCTTCAGCGGGGTCACCTTTCAGGGCTTGAAAACACAGCTCAGAGGCACATCGAAATGAGGAATATCACAGCCTGCCCAATGTATTAACTGGCCCAACAAATATGTTGCATAAGAAGTCAGATGTGATACTCTCACGCACTTGCAAAAAGGCATTGTGCTATTTAAAAAGGAGAGGGGCGTGGATCCAGCTGCAGAGACTCCACATCTGTTCCACACCTTGACCATCACTTTGAGGCCCTGATGGCGGTGACCCCGCTGCAAGACGGACACATACATGCCCTGATAAACTCATGGAAGCGCTTCAGTCTCCTTACTCGTAGTAAGGAAGGGCCGCCTCCTAGGACTAGCCTGGGGCTACAGACTCAGGGAAGTTGTGGATAATTACGTGGTAATTATTTATAATAAGCGCTTCCACTCTCAGCATGATTATCCTTTCCTGGGTTGCTTGCCTCTGTGTGCCTGGTTTATGTAGGAAAACTGTCCAAATTAATCTAAGTCTTTTGTTAAGTGAATCTCTGATGATCCAGCACCTACAGCAGCAGGTGTGAAACCTTTCCTACAAAAGGTATATTTCCACTTTCCTTTGGCTACGGAGAATGCCAGACATATAAGACTTTGATGGATTAAGGATGAATTATGGAATTAATATAGATTCGGCCACTAACAACAGCAGAGCTAACCCCGTGTGAGACTGTGAGGGATAATCACAGTGAACCGTTGCAGGGCGCCGTGCTTTGCCGAATGCTTTCCACATACATCATCTCTTTAATTTGCACACCAACCCTGCAAGGTGTTATGATGAACTTGCCAGTGTGCTCTGTGCAATGTCTGATTAAGGGCACAGCATGGTTTTAGGAGTAGACCGGTGGGGGTTTGAATCCCAGCACAGCCACTCATTAGCTGTGTGACCTTTGCTGTGTTAATTAACCTCTCTTAGCCTTAGTTTCTCAAATATGGAAAGAAGACAGCCTTAGGGCTGATCTGAGAATTTAATGAAATTACACGTAGAGCTGGTAGCACAAAGCCTGGCCCATAGCAAGCAGGCCATTTGTTGAAAGTGAGACACTTAGAAATGGCGTGTGTTGTCTCCTCTTTGTCTTTAATTTGGGTTTTATTTGATTTTTCTCTAACACAAATAGCGGTTTGTCTAGGTGCTCCATCGACTAACAAACTGTTATGCTTATGGTTAATTACATGATTCAAAGCAGAACTGACCTAGAAAAGTGATGCTACTTTTCTGGTTCTGTAGCCTTCTGAGGGCTTCAAGAACTTCAAGAAATAAGTAATATCACCCAGTAAAAGGATACAAGTGAAATATCGAAGTGTAGTCCTTGGCAGGAATCCTCAAGAAATTCCATAAAACCAAATTTGCTTCGTTTTGCGTGGCAGTTCAGGCTGAACTGCTCAGGACCTGCTGCTTGGCTGACTTCTCTGGATTTCAAGGGCTCTCCCATGAGATGGCTACAGTTTAGGGGTACATAACATTTGGGGTCCCAGGTGTCTCCTTTCTCTGTTCTCTGTCCCTGGCTATAACCTTTTTCTCAATCTTGGTCTCCATGTCTGAAAATGGAGCTTGTAACAACTCTTCTCCCCCATCCACCCTTACTGCTCATCTCACCCTCAGAGCACGGTGATGCCTCCGCGAGCGGAGGAATATGGATCCCCTGGGCAGATTATGCAGTGTATGTCACGTGTGCACCGTGATCGCCCGGTCACATAAGTCGCCTGTGCTTAGTCTGTCCCCTTCCCTTCCACCCAGAGATCTGTCGGCAGAAAGAGTGGGAAAATGAATTCTCAAATTCATTTTCTTTGCACCAGG
>NW_006436282.1:21039249-21066090 GCF_000325575.1 Pteropus alecto
TCCCTCAGGAAGATTTTGAGAAAAGCAAGCAAACAAAGCCAAACAAATTACAGTCAATCCTCATTATTCATGGATTCCGTATTTGCCACTTCGCCTCTGTGGTTTGGATAAAAGGCCTCCCAGAATTCCTTGCCCAAATGTCTAGAAGCCTGGTTCCAGAGCCTGCATGCCACTCTTCCTTGGAGTTATCCTCCACCTGGGAGGTGGCCAGGGAGCAGGACGTTTAGGCTAGAGCGACCAGAAGCAGGACAGGCTAACAGGCTGTCTTGCTCTACGCCACCACGTTCCACCACGGAACTCCAAGGAGTCTCAGAATTCTAAATTAAAAGCCGTTTTTTCAGGTTGTGAAAAAAACCTATGAAGGCATATTTTTCAAACACATTTCATTTAATGTTTGTTATCTTGGTTTATAACTTTTAAATATTTAGACATATGGTACATGGACCTTCATTTGTACTCTTGCCCCAGGCCTCCCAAGAAAGAAACAGGCTGAGGAAGAAATCAGCCTTTGTTGATTTAAGATACTGATGCTTGGGACCTGTTTGTTAACCTAGTTTATTCTGATTCTTACACCTGGGAAGGAGGGTGGTGAGTTCCTCAGTTATAGAACTTCTATAGCCGTATGATCTGGTATAGAAATGGCAGTGTGGCCGCCGGGAGGGGCTCAAACCCAGCAAGGAGTCCTGGGAGACTTTGAGGACAGGCCTGTAGCCTGTGGTGAGGGGTGCTGTGAGGGGCATCTCTGTAATCTGCTCGGGGCAAGATGCCAATAGATAGATGAACACCAGTCAGCTGCACCAGGTAAAGGGACAATCAGGGAAAGGGAGATTAAGAATCCTAAAGATCAGGCCCCTTCTCATTTACATACAAGGAATTAGCCCCTGACATATTTGTAGGATCTAAATGGGAGAAGAGACATTCTCTATCCCTCCTCCCTGTCCCTCTAAACAGATTGATTTTGGACTTCTTGCCAAACTCAGCAGGCATGAGCTCAAATTGGATTCTTTTTCAAAAATATGAAAAGATATGACATTTCTTATACTCTAAGTTTCATGAAACAATACACACATACCAATATGGAAAATGCTATTATTATCATCTAAACTTGATTTAGACCATTCCAGAGAAAACTTATACACTTTTAACGGCCTAAGTAAAAAAAGCAATTATCAAAAAACTAAATCTTTTCCCAAAGCTAGAAGGGAAGACAAGGACCAGAGGAGAAAGGAATTTTAAAAATATTAAGCCCCAAAGCCAAGCTAAGTGTATCACACTCATGATCTCATTTAGACCTCAATAGTAGGTATTATCATGTGTGTGATGCACTTGGCCTAAATAGTTGGTAGTATAGTCTCCATTCTGTAATAAGTAACTGAAGAACAGAGATGTTCAGTCCTGTAGTCCAAGGTCAAAGACCTACCACGTGTCAGAATCAATATTCAAACTTAAGGCCATTGATACCAAAACCCCATTCTTTTTACATCTCCGTCTCGTAGCCTCCACTGCAAAGCTTAAAATAAAATATTGGGTTATTCAGTTCACTGCTCTGCTTCCCTGTTTCCAAATCCTGTCCTTTTAGCAAGGTCAACAGTGGACAGTCCTCCCTCGTCTGGGACCCAGAGGGAGAAAAGGGTAGGGTAGGCTGACTGAAGGGAGACAGCTGACAAATCTCTCTTCATGGCAGATTTCTTACAAGGTGCAGGGCAGCTGCAGAGGACAGTTATTAGATACCCTCTGTTCTTGTACAGGCAGCATTAGGACATCCTGTCAGAGTCTGCGAGCTGGGTGGTGAACCTTGAGCTGATGGGTTGAGAAGAAGCCACGTGCTCTTTCCTCCAGAGCACCCTTGGGCTACTGGTTGGAAAATTACCTTCTCATTGAATCTTGTTTTTTTTCCCCTTTAAATCTAATGAGGGCCGTGGGGTAAAACAATGTAGCATGATGAGATGGAGGAAAATTTAGATAATGTGTATGAGAATATTCCCAGACCTCAGACAGAGGCAATTTGAAAATCATGTATTTCCTTTGAGTTTTTCGACATAGATATCTTTTCTATCTTCCCTTCCCTCACCAGACTTTTTTTTTCCTGTTTGTAAATTCTTGTGCAGCATGTCACCTTTCTTGCAAATCTGTTGTGAAGTTAGCACATCTCAGTATTAGGTACCATGTTCTAAAAATGTCAAAACTAATCTCAATGATTAAATGCCATGGATTAATCTCGTTACTTATTTCCCTAAAGTTGATATGAAGGATACATTTGAATTAGAAAATTATCAATCTAAGCTTCTGTACCACCAAGTCACCTCCAAAATATGTATAAAGCTCTAACTCTGGGAAAAAAAAGTTAAATTCTATCTAAAGACAATGATCTTGTTAAATAACCAGTCACATTTTATTTAGGTTGAAATTTCGCCCTGAGGTATCTGATGATATGATATCTCTTATAAAGGTCATCTATGAGGGAACCTTAGAATATTTTCTCTTTAGATGTCTATAAGCTCTAATTAAATATGCATTTATCGATGCGATTTTGACCAGGGAGCTTTTCACTAGTGTAGAAGTGACTGTTACTCTCTGGCATAGTTTACCCAGGGCATTCTGTTAAATTTTCAGATTTTTTTGTTCTGCATAGCTAAAGAAAAAGTACCAGAAGGTGTAATTCTTTATCAAAACTAAGAATTGTTTTTTGCATCTGGGAGTTTGAATGGAGAACGCTATTCTATGTTCTCAATGTTAAAATCCTATGGCTGCCAGTAGCTGATACATCTAATTTTAACTCAAGAAAGGATGCTTAGCAAATGTCAAAACCAAAGCTACCTTTAGAGCTTAATTTTCTTTTCACACATTTGTGCAACTTACCCCTCTTGGTGCCAGCAGGAAGTAGACTCACCTATGAAAAAGAAGCCAGCGTCTTAACAGTGCTGACAAACAGGGCAATGAACAGGCTTGATGATTGCTGAATTTTATCCCTCTGTATTTGCAAAAGAAGAATCACGAAGAGCTTTCTTTTCTCCCATTTAACACCCTAATCATCCACATGTACAGTTCACACTGCAGCTAGCCACACATTTGCATGGGAAGAAAAAAAAAAAAAGAGCGAGATGTGACTCCTCCCCTCACCCTGCCACACCCTTGGGAGCCTGTCACTAGTGAATCTTTAATCTCTGAAATTGCTTTGGGATTGTACAACCCTCCCCCAGTCAATGCCGAGCCCCCACTGGTTGAGGTTGCTGCACAGTTTGTGGTAAACTGCTATCCATTATTCCTCTATATTTAGTCCTTCTCTAGAGAAATGGCATTATCTCAGTCGCTAAGCTGAAAACTGCCTTAAGTTAGTTTTTCACAGGTGTTTATTCACAGTCTGCTTCATGCACCCTTCATTCCCCTCGCTTAAAAAAAGAAAGAAAAAAAAATCAGGTTGATGCACAGCTCCAGAAATGCATACTATTGAAATATTACCTCATAGAAATTGTCCGTGATTGGCATTTGATAATGTTGGAGTAGGTCAGAATGCTATTTCTCTCTCCTCTCCATAATGTTTCATGGAAGGTAAATTCTACCCCCTTCCACCAGTGAAAAGCCACTCAATGACCTGAATAAGATCTGGTGATAGGAAACATATTTTCAGTAATACTGAACTCATTTTTCTGCCAGAACAAATTAGTCAGTAGCTATTGAGTATGTCACAGAGGTTTTCAAGAGGCACTTAGGAGGATGCTAAAAAAAAAATATCCTTTTATGTAGATTATTAGAAATGTCATGATCTAATATAAAAACTCCATGGCAATCTTTCTGTTTTTCTCTTCCCTACTAAAATACTGCGTATAATTCTGCTCCTACAAGAGAAGGTGTCTTTTGGAAGTGGTTCTGAGGAAAACCAGAAAGGAAACTTTATAATTTAACCCAGAAAAGGCAAAATGGAGGGGTATTCAGATAATGGAGGCAAAGACACAATTGAACATTTCTTTGAGTTCCCATTTCCACAGAAACTGAATAAGAAAAGGGGAGTGGGCTGGATTTATAGGTGGCTTTTCTTAGATTAGATTATGTTGAAAATACGAGTTCCTGAATGAATGAAAGGTGATAAATAAAGGGACGAATGAACAAACGAATGAATGGCTGTGGCTAAGGGCTGTCTTCCTTCAATGTTCTTTGGCACTCGAAGGAAAGCGATTTACAGCTCACACATAACCTCTTGGCATTTCAGTTTCTACCATCATGTAACAGAGCAAACAGTCGCAACTGTTCTGGGCTGTCCAGAAGATTAAATAAGATGCGAATCAAGTAGTTAACGTGAGGTCTGGTCCAGGATCATAGAAAACTAGAATGATGTGTGTAAAGCTGTGATGCATATGTGTAGAGGTGGGGGTCGCCAAATCCTGAAAACTCAGCCAGAAAGGCTTGCTTTATTTTCCTGGGTAGGCTGGACTTTATGTGGTTAGCATTACCATCAAAATCTACCACCGAGGAAAAAGGCACTCTTCAGCATCCTCTACATGATCCATTTTCTCATGTGCAGAGTTGGTTGTGTGCTTGTAGGGACGATTTCTGCGTTTCCCCCAACTCTCTGTCTAATATGAGTTATTAGACATGACCACGGAGTCAACAGTTTAATATCAAAGTGTTCCCTGGGATTTTGCTGGTTTCTTTTGGCTTCTCCTCAAATTGAAAAGAGATTATTAGAAGCAGTATTTGTGATTTCATCCTGCTTTAAATATTTACAGATGCTTAACTCTTAGAGAGATACTTTTGACATTCGAACAGATTTAAACTTGAGTATAAACATTCCTCTGGGGGCTTTTATTGTGTTCTAATAGTTAAAACTACAGAGGAACATGACTGAAACCTGATTTCCATATGAGAAATCCTCCAACAATCAAAGTATCCTATGTGGTTATTATTCCGCTGGAAAGCACACTTTACTCGAGGGTATGTGCTTTAAGAGAAAATTAAAACCTAGCTGCCCATATTAAAGCCCATTAAGTCATTAGGTGGCTCTTCAGGATTTGTGAGCTTCCTTCTCCTGCTGAGCTGTGGGGCACAAGGAGCCCTCGGGTGAAGAGCTTTCTGCAGATTCCTGCAAGCAGATTTATTTATTTTTTTAATCCAGAAATCCCAGAATTTAGACCTGTGTTGGACCTTGGGCATTGTTCTCTTCAGCTCCCTCAATTTACAGAAAAGGAAACTGAGCATTGAAGAGGTTAAGTGGTTTTTCCAAGATCCGCAGCTGATGAGAGGAAGAGTCAGGTTAAGCCCCAGGTCTCTCGGCATCCTGACGCCACAGAGCCCACCTGGTCTTAAAGGTGGGGTGAATTATTCTAGGCTGATGTGCTTTTGATGGTGGAATTGGAAAACTACCTGGGTTGATAGTTCCATTGGGTGGAATAAAAACTTATCTAAAAAAAAAAAAAAAGTAGAGCATTTAAAATGTGTTTGATTTTGTAAAATGTCATGTACTATTATTGATCCTGGTTCTGTGGCGCTAAGATATGCATTTAATTTGTATTTTATGAAAACAAACTGCTAGTGATCACTACCTAAAGAGTAACAATTTGGAAAGCAAGGTAATTCAAAATTATTAATCCAGCTCTTTTGAAAATGCAATTTGGCCACCATAAATGTCTTCCTTTAAAGAAGCAGAAAGCAGAATCTGTGCATGGCTTGATGAAACCAATTATTCAGAGTCAAAGGACTTGGAGCTGGAGAGTACAGCACAGATCGGCTAATCCGGCCCTTTATCGTGCATAAAAGAACCTGAAGTCATACAAAGCAATAAGTGGCACATCTGGGATGTGTAGGACTCTAAAAAAAGACTGTTTTCCTTTCCTACGTAAGTAAAAGGTCTCACTTGGAGAACATCAGGATAGAATCCTGACTTCACAGATGTTTTCTAAACTTTTGTAGAATTTATAGCATCCAAATCTTGAATACAGTGCACTGATTCAGCTTGTCAAGCACTGATCGTGCCCATGGCCTTGTCCAGATGACACGACTCAGCATTAAATGGAAGAGACATGTGAGTATGATACTAACAAACAGCAATGAGACGGAGGGGATTCATCCTTAATTACTTAAACACGAGAGCTGCCTTTTGGTGTCAAAGGTGAAATGGCAAAGAAGTTTGAAATCCATATCAATGGCACGAGGGAAATGGGCATCCAGGAGTCAAGCTTCTTTGAAAGGAAGTGATGGCTGCCTTCCCCGACACACGGAGATCTCTCAGGAAAGGGCTGGGGAGGCCCAAGGATCTGGAGGACTGGAAGTGGGGAAGGGGCCAATAATAAAGTCCCTGTGGAGTGAGAAACGGAGTGTCTAAGACTGGGCACACTCTTCCCACGGATGTCCTCATGGCTCTCATTCAGCTCCTTCAAGATTTGGCTCAGTTGTCACCTTTTCTGCAAGACATGTCCCTGACCACCCTACTTCACCTGTCCCCCGCACCCCTCCAGGACTACTGATCCTGTGCACCCCGCTCTCTTCATTGTCTGTAGCCCTTACCACCCACTAACTTAACCATGTCACCCACTCATTGTTATGCTGGGACACAGGGTCATGGGAGCAGGGAATTTTTGTTTTGGCTCACTCATGTGTCTCAAGCGCCTGGAACAGTACCTGACATATAATAAAAATTTGTGGGAGCGGTTAATAAATTGTCCCCGAATGGCATTTTTTGGGCCGTTGAAGGTGCATGCCTTTTTCTTCTCGATGGTGGTCGCCGCCTTCTGTCTGGACATGCCCTGTCTATCAGCACACGGTAAAAGTGAATAGCTAGGCTTTTTCATTACTTTGCCTCATTAGAAGAAAAACGTTGCTTCTTTTTGGCTCGCTGATAAAGAAAGCTCACTTTCTTCATATCTGTGTGACTTCTCAGCCTTGTCAATGTAGCTGCATGCTTAAATGCTTCTTAGTTTGCCACCTTCTATATGCAGTTATCCTAAAATGTATACTGAGCGCCCACCATGTAGGAAATTGGTACCATATATTCAGTGGTGACAGACAGACATGAGTAGTGCATTCTGGAACTTATTAGACCAGGGTTCTCTAAAGCTCCTCTAATTCCCTGATATTCTCCATCAGTTCTTTTGTACGTCTCAGTGGCAAACAAGGTTATTACTCGCTTATAGATCAGCCATTCCCCTTCCCATGTGCTAGCTCAGTTTTGTTTGGGCAGCAGTGTGCTAGGAGTTAGGTCATGTTTGACTTAGTCAGTCACAGTGGCCCGTTTTTCCTTCAGTGATTGTTCCACAAGTGATCATGTAACCCGGTCCTGGTCAGTGAACTGTAATGAAAATTCTAGTAGAGGGCTTGGGATGGATTTTTCTCCCTGCCAGAAGATAGGGGAAGTTTGGCAATCCCCACTCTAAGTCTCGACCGCTTGATTCTTTGGGTGGTATGAGATGAGAATGCGATGCCCGGTGCTGTGGTAGCCACCCTGTGACCATGTGGAAAAATCCTCACACTTGTACTGAAGATGGCAGAGCGCAAGAACTGAAGGCACCTGGGCTCTTCGTGAGATTGTTGAGCCAAGAAAATCTGCTTTGAGATCATTCTATCTTCTTACTTGTTGATCACATTCAAATGATATCTCTTAATCATTGATATCAGCTATGTAGTTTTTCCTGTTTTTTTTTTCATCAGTGTAAACAATAGACCAGTTTTGTCTATAAATGTCTATCAACCTTAGGATAATGATATCAAGAAAAGATTTTACTTCCTTGAGCCTATCCTCTATCATTGAGTTTTTATTTTAACTTTATTTTCTCACTCTTTTTAAATAAAAACTTAGTTCCATAAACTAATTTTCTGTACAATAATACCTGTAAGCTGTCTCACTCCTTATCAGATATTATCTTAAGCCCTTTCTTTCTTCTTTATCTATAAATAACAAGATAAGAGAAGGTACTCAACATTGGGGGAAAAACTGAAATGTTTTCAGCATTAGCCCTGACTGGGCTCTCACGCTGAGCACCTGTGAGTTTGTGTAGGAAAAATTAAAGAAAGAGATGGAAACAGGAGGGAGGAGGGGAGCTTTTCCAGTCCTCTTCGAACACTGCTACCGACGAATCTTTCTGAAACACTGCCAGCAAGTACACCTTTTTCCTGTTTAGGAAATCCCAGAGACTCTGCAGAGCCTGCCGTACAAGCCTTCGGCCCTTTTATTAACATTCGACGTCTTTCACAGTCTAGACCCAACTCACTTTTCTATCTGGAGCCCCTCTGCTTGTCCTGAGTCTTACACTTTATCCAGTTGGGTCTCTTTGTTTGTCTTTAACTTACTCATTCATGCTTCTGGTCCTGTTTGTATTGGTCCCTTACCTGGAATAATCTCTAGCCGAATCTCACCTGTCCTCTAAGCTGTGCTGGACAGTAGGTAGCCACAGCTTCATGTGGGTACTTGAAATTTACCTAGTGTGACTGTCCTTTATACTGAATTGTTAACTTAATCCCATTTGAACTTAAAAAGTGACAGTTGAAAATTGAAAAGTTTTGCTCTGTTTTAGACACTCAAAAGGATGAAAAGACATGCCACTGACTAGAAGAAAATTTTTGCAAAACTCCTTATAAAGGATTCATATGTAGAATATATAAAGAACTCAACAGTGAGAAAAATAATTAGAAAATGGGCAAAAGAGTTCAACAGATATTATATCAAAGATACATGATTGGCAAATAAGCATATGAAAGTTGTTCAACATCACTAGCCATTAGGGAAATGCAAATTAAAACCACAGAGAGGTAGCACTACACATTTTTTGGAATGGCTAAAATAAAAAATAATAATACTAACTGTTGTCATGGATGCAGGATAACTGGATCTGTTGGTGGAATGTGAACCGATACAGCCACTCTGAGAATCTGGAAGCTTCTTATTAAACATACATTTTCTATACAGCTCAACAGTTGCCCTTCTAGGCATTTACCCTAGAGAAGTAAAAACTTCAGACTTTAGAGTTGATGCTGGAATGAGATAAGACTATTGGGACTGTTGAGATAAAATGAATGTATTTACATGTTATAAGGACATGTATTTCAAAGGACATGAATTTTGGAGGGGCAATGGCAGAATGATATGGACCAAAACTGTGTCCCGCAAAATTCCTATGTGGAAGCCTTAAACCCAGCGTGACTATATCTGGAAGTCAGGTCTCTAGGAGGTTATTAAGGTTGAATGAGGTCGTAAGCCCTAATCTGATAGGACTGTGACATTCTAAGGAGAGGAAGAGAGAGACCTCTGCCTGCTGTGTGAGGACACAGGGAGAAGGTGGCTGACTGCAGCTCAAGGAAAGAGCTCTGATCCTGCAGGCACTGATCCTGCAGGCACTTTGATCTTGGACTTGCAGTCTTCAGAACTAAGTGAAAATAAATTTCATTCTTTAAACCACTCGGGCTAAATTATTTTGTTATGGCAACCTGAGCAGACTAAAACAACTATTCGGATTATCTATTTCTTCTTTAGTGATCTTTGGGAGACGGTTTCTTTCAAAGAATTTGTCCATTTCGTCTAAGTTGTCAAATACATTGGCAAAAGGTTGTTCATAATATTCCTTTACCTTTTAATGTCTAAAACCTCTGTCCTCCCTCTCATCACTATAATTAGTAATTTGCGTCTTCTCTCTTTTTTTCCTGATGAGTCTAGCTAATGGTAGATCACTCTTATTGCTCTCAAGTAACCTGCATTTGATTCCAATGATATTGTCTATTTTTGTTTGTTCTGATTTAATTTTCTGTTTTTTATTTCTGCTATTATCTATATGTTGCCTTTCCTCTGCTTACTTTGAGTTTAATTTGTTCTTTTTCTAGTTCCTTAAAGTGGAAGCTTAGGTCACTGATGAGAGAATTTTTTTCCAATGTAAGGATTTAATGCTATAAATTTTCCTCTAAACATTTGACATATTGTTATTTATAATAAGAAATACATATTTGGTCTTTGTTTCCATTCCTTGACAGAGCTCCTAAAACTTTTGGAATACCTTAAACGATAGTGTGATAAAGCTATCTTTCGTTATTCATAACTAGCCCCTTTCAGCCACACCTGAATTTATGTTAATAAAGTGACTTTTGGAAAGCACCTGGCGGGGGGAGGGATTGGTTGCCAAGGGAACCAATTATGTGATTAGAGGATTGAACCTTCATACCTATACCAGACCTTCTGGAGGGGAGCAGGACTGGAGACTGACTTAATCACCAATGGCCAATGGTGTGTGGTTGATTGAATCATTATGTACGTGTGTGTGCGTGTGTGTGTGTGTAATCCTTGAAGTATTGGGCTTCAGAGAGCTACCAGGTTGGTGAACATGTGGAGGTCCTGAGATGATGGCACGTCTGGAGAGGGCATGGAAGCTCTGTGTCCCTTCCCCACACCTCGCCCTATGCATGTCTTCCATATGACTATTCCTGAGTTGTAGCCTTTGCAATAGACCAGTAATCTAATAAGTAAACTGTTTTCCTGAGTTTCATGAGCTGCTCTAGCAAATTATCAAACCTCAGGAGGGTGTCATGGAAACCCCCAATTAATAGCCGATCTGTAAGAAGCACAGGTAACAATCGGACTTGGAGTTGGCGTCTAAAGTGGGGGAAGTCTCATGGGACTGAGCTATTAAACTGTAGGATCTGACACTATCTCCAGGTAGTGTGTTATAATTGAGTTAAATTGTAGGACACCTAGCTGGTGTCTGAGAATTGCTTGGTATGGGGAAAAAACCCCATCTATTTGGTGACTAAATGTAAAGTATGTTATGAATGGAGCGTTGTAGTAGAGGAGAGGAGGAAGGGACATGTTTTTCCTTTACAATATTGCTTTAGCAACATACCACAAATTTTGATATATCTTGTTTTCGTTTCCTTTGAGTTGAAAATACTTTCTAATCTCTCATGTGACTTTCTCTTTGACCTATGGGTTGTTTAGAAGGACATTTTTTAGTTTCTAACTTGTAACATTTTTCTTCTAAAGGACTTTTTTCAGTATTTCTGATGGCGCCGATCTGCTAGTGATATATTTCCTTAGCTTTGCGTGTACCAAAAATCTTTATTCTCCATTTTTGAAAGATTTCATTGAGTAAAGAATTCTAAGTTGACAATATTTTTTCCCAATTTCACTACACTCTCTTCTGGCTTTCATTATTTTTGACAAGATATCTACCGTCATTCTTGCCCTTATTCCTCTCTATATAAAGGGGCTCTCCTTTCCCCTCTCCCCCGGCTCCTTTTAAGATTTTCTCTTTTTTTTTTTACTGGTTTTCAGTAATCGATTACAATGTATTGCATTATAGTTTTTTTCATTACGATTTTTTTTTGTAGTTCATTGAGTTTCTTGGACCTATGCGTTTATAGTTTTCTTCACATTTGAACAAATTGCAGGCATTTTTTTATCAAAACATTTTTCTGTCTCTCCTCTCTGCTCTCCCCCCATGACTTCAATTATATATATATTATTAGGCCACTTAGTGTCGATGTACAGATCACTGATGTCCTGTTCATTTTCTTAAGTCTTCTTTCTTTGTGTTTTATTTTTTATTTTTTGAAGTTTCTATTGCTGTGTTCTCAAGTGTACTAAGCGTTTCTTCTGCTATGTCTAGTTCGTTAATCCCATAGGGTGGATTTTTCATATCTGTTATTGTATTTTTTATCTCTAGAAATTTGATTTTAGGTCTTTTTAATATTTTTAATTTCTCTCTTCATTATGCTCATACTTTACCTTCTTAAACATGCGGAATATAGTTTTAATAGCTCTTGTAATATACTTGACTACTAATTCTATCATTTGTGTCATTTTTTATTCTTTCTATTGACTGATCTTTCTTCACAATATGAGTATTCCCTACTTTTTTGCATGCACAAAAGAAAACACAAGAGTATATGTAATGTATATGTACAAGTTAAAGAATAATAAAATAAACATATATTTAGAATTCCTAACAATTTATCATTCCAAAAAAACTTTTTCCAAAAGGAATTTTCTTGCTCGCTTAATGAAGCTAAACATCTTTTTATTATTTTGTTGGCCATTTTTTTTGTTGTTGTTCTTTCATAAAAATCTCATCTCTGGCTTTTATCCATTTTTCAATGGGCTTCTTTGTCTTTTATTAATTTACAGATGTTCTTGAAACACTTGGGAATGTCATCTTTTGTCAATTTTGTTTTAATTTTCTTTCCACAATTTCTGATTTTTCTTTTAATATTATAGTTCTTAAAAAGTTATTTTAGAAAATTTCAAACATATACAAAAGTAGAGAGAATAGTATAATAAATCCTCAAGTAGCCATAACCTAGCCTGAGCAATTATTAACTTATAGCCAAACTTGTTTCATCTGTGATCCATACCCATTCCCCTCACCTGTGGATGATTTTTAAGAAAATTTCAGATGTCGCATAATTTCATCTTTGTATCTCTGAAGATAAAAACTCTGCTATTTGGAGACTCCGCTTTGTGCGAACTCTATTCTAATTTTCCTACCTGTGCAGGCTGAAGGTATTCCTCCAAACCTAACCTGTAGCTTTCTCTGTAGCACTTGGGTCTTGGCTAACCAGGTGGCTTAAGACATTTAAAAAAAGTTCTTCTCATTATATTGTGTTAAAAGCACTAAAAATAGACTAGTTTCATATGTACTCATGCTGCTTAAATACTTACTAGTAGGTGTGCTTTATGGTTATGTGTTTTTACACGTATAAGTATTTTACCACTATCCATTCTAATCTATACACTTCTAAGATGCATGAACTATATCTATTTGCCTCGTTTTAAATAATGCCCAGCCCAATGTGGTTAGGAATTAAATATATATTAAATTCTATTTGATGAAAAAGAAAGTTCTGGTGATTGTTAGGACATCATGAGGGAAATGAACTCGAGTTATGTCTTGATTTTTATAAGCAATTCTAGTGGCTATAAGAAGAAATTGATCATATATGGAAAAAAAAATGTTGGATTTTTTCCCTACTCATTTCAATTTTCTCTCTTCCATACCTATTCTAGGTAGTCCATGCATTGTATGTTCATCATTGTTGTTATTTAAAAGCACTTAATGCATCTGCGGCCATACCCGATCCCGTCTGATCTCGGAAGCTAAGCAGGGTCGGGCCTGGTTAGTACTTGGATGGGAGACCACCTAGGAAGACCAGGTGCTGTAGGCGTAAAAAATCAAAAATAAGGAATTGTAAGCTGACAAGGTCCTTGCAATCTGTGAGGTCAACCAAGGGTTGCCTCACCTAAAAAATATAAAAAATAAATAAAGAAATAAATAAAAGCACTTAATGCAAAATATATGTTTGCACTAGGGATGAGGGCACTACAATGATATTACTATTACAGAAGAAGTTGGAAAGAGCATTCTGTCATTCAGTCCCTTAAAATGTATCATCTTATCAAGTTGCATATATAGTGTACTTTGTCTTTCAGAGTTTGACAATCCCATTTACATACCACTCTAAAATAGCGTTTTAATTGTTATCTTAAACAACACTCCATTAGTGATTCCATCCTGTATTATTTTTATATAAACATCTAAATGCGATGATTTTATGTCAATTAAAAAAAATAAACACAACTGTTTTATTGTTATATTATCATTCACTTAAAAAGGGGGTTAGAGACAATTAAGTACCTGACAGTGTATCAAACAGTAACTGAAAAGACCAGCACATGGCCAGTGGCTTTTTCTGCCTTTTCTCCTTCGGTTTCTGCCTGTTTCGTGTGCTTTGTAGGGCTGTCACTGTTAGCGGCTGTCTCTTTTCTTCAGGGCCTGCTTGACAGATTTGATCCAGAAAAGGGCCTCCCTTCCCTCTGCCACTGCTTGCAGAGTTGTGTGCCTGTAGCTCGCCTTACCCTTATTCCATGGTTGTCTGGTAGGCATAAGACTTGTATGTCCCTTTGATCTTCATATTTGACCCTCTTGAGTAATCTAGCATGCCTCGACTTCCAGCTGATGCCCATTCTCTGGAGTTGTGCTGCAAGAAATCTTAGGGGATAGAGGGTTTTCTCTGAGCTCTCCAACCTGGGTCTAATATGCTTTCTTGGCCACTTTATGTTGAACAGTTGATTGCTTGTGATATTAACGAAACTCTGCCTTTGTCTTAATATCTGCCATATTTCTTCTTTACAGTCTTCATTACCAGAGCAACTCTAAGGAACAGCAATTCTTCAAACACAAGATTTTAATATGCCTCCTGTATTAGTCAGAGTTCTCCAGAGAAACAGAAAAACCAATAGGATATATACATACATATATATATATTTTGAGGAATTGGCTCATGCAATTATGGAGCCTGAGAATTCCCGTGATCTATCTGCATCTGTAAGTTGGAGACCTTGGAAAGCTGGTGGTGTGATTCGGTGTGAGTTGGAAGCCCTGAGAACCATTGAAGTCGATGGTAGAAATCCCAATCCAAAGGCAGGAGATGAGATGAGATGCCCCAGCTTAACCAGTGAAGCAGGAAAAAAGAGGCAGATTCTTCCTTCATGCATCTTTTATTCTATTCAGGCCTCAACGGATGGGAGGATGCTCAGGCACACTGGGGGAGGTGATCTACTTTACTGCGTCCACTAATTCAGATGTTACCCAGATACGCCTTCACAGACACACCCAGAAACAGTGTTTACTCTGGGCACCCCAGATCAGTCAAGCAGACACATAACCCTCACGCCTTTTCATGCCAATGTCCCTAGTAAAACATTTGCTCTATTGGATCCCTCCTTTTAACTAATTTTGGATATTGTAAATGTTAGTCCCTCCCATATTGTTCATATTTTCTCTAATTGTTCATCTGATGACTCATTTAAGTAACTTATCTCTATCCCTTTATAGTGGCTTTTATCTATTTAGTAAATATTTTGAAGAAACCGAAACTATTACACGACAAATGTATGTCCTCTGATATCTTTGTTCCCAAAACTCCTGGAATGTTTCTGAGCGACTCTCTGTAACGTCTAACCTCAGGCACAAACAGCGCCTATTGCTCTGTGACTCAGCAGATCCCTTTCTCTAATGGCTACAAACCTACATTTCTCTTATTGAAAATGACTCTTTACGAGGTGTGTCACTCGGGATGAAAAGTGCTGAACAGAATGAGCTGCTGATTTGGTTCCCAGTTCTGACTCGATTGTACCGCCCTAGTCCTGCTCACATACGCATGCGCTGCTCCTTCGCATGAAATAGCGGTTGCTGACACCACCTCATAAGCGGCCCGCTACATTCCTTTTGCCCTTAGCAGCGCCCAGGGGATTTCACGGGTCTGTAAGAACAACCTGTTAATTGTGCTTGGTTATTCTGTGCAGATATCATCCAACATAATACATGCATAATGGAATAACATACAGCATTAACCAGTTTGGAACCCTCAGGCTGAGCTTGCCAGAAAAAAGCACCACACCCCAAATAAGCAGATAGAGTGGGGATCCCAAAGGGAGACGAGTTTACCCAGAATCCTCCTGAATTCAGCCCTGAGGTTTCTATCAAGGGTCTTCTGTGTACACAGTGTCAGGTCAGAGACTTTTAATATTTCTTTCACATGTGGGCAGGGAAGACCATCTCCCAAACCTAAGAGATGCTATTTAATCAAATTCCACAAACTAAACATCAGCCCGGAGACAATTCTGAGCATAGACTTTGTCGTAGCCGAATCCAGGCATGTGACACAATTCAGATAATTCCTAGTGTGTCTATCTACAAATAATGCATTTTGATTTTTTTCCATATAAACACATGCCAAAAAAGGCCTAGGCCTAATCTCAAGCTAATATCAAGTTAAAATGCTGATATTGCTATTTTAAAGATGGCCATTCCTTGATTTGAAAAATAAAAACGTGGCGTCTTCTCTCACGTGGACATTGTCTCCAGTGTATGTAGGGTGACAGACAGACAGGAAAACAAGAAAGTTCTGTAAATGGACAGTGCAGAATAACAAACTTGTGGAAATCCTTTTTCAGTCACAGTTACAAGGTTTTTCTAAAGCTACAGATGTATGATCAGAACCAGTCTTCTGAGTGAATGGAGTAATACTCATTTGAAATATAATTTCAGGGGCACCAATAAGAGGATACCCCGTCCAAAATGTTTTCTCCATATCCATATCACTGTGTCTGAAATTCACGCTACGCTCTTGGGAGCTAGAGTATCTCCCAGGTTTCACGCTCCAATAGTTGCAGTGAGAAAGGGGACTCATGAGCGCAGCAATCAACATTATCACCCTGTGTAAGATTTTCCATGGCTTTCTGTCTTCGTTCAGAGTCCAGAGAGTTTGAGGCTGGAGACAGGAGTGGGGAGGACACATCTCAAGCATGAGATTTTCCTTGGGAAAGACTGAAAGATAAAGAAAACTAGTCATTTGCAGCCTATTATGCGCAGACACTGTGCCCAACGCTGTCGCTAGTAGTTCCTAGAGTTCTCCTAGAAACTCAGGGACACTGGTGTTTCACCAGCCAAGCCTCTGGAAGTGGCAGAGAACAAAACCAAACATAAATAAAGATTTTTGTTTGTTTGTTTGTTTTCGTTTTTTCAGTAAGATAACTAAAAAGTCTAGAGGTTATTTGTTCCAGTTATAGCTGGATCCGGGTGCTTGAATTATGCCTTTATTCAGAATCTCTTAACTGTTTTTCTTAGTTATCCTTATTCTCAAGCAGTTTCTCTCCAACACGTGAGCTCTCCAGGTTTACAGGGTTCCTATCTTGGTCTGCCATCTCAAAAGGAGAGGTAGACACTTTCCCCCAACATGCCTGTCAATCCCAAATGGAACTTACAAGGGACTTGTTTTGGCCCTGCTCAGCCCTGTGTTCACCTCTGTAGTGGTGCTGCCTAGACCAGCCCAAGAACTCACGAAGGCACTTGACTTCCTAGGCAGAATCGGTACAGAGTGAAGCAAACAACAAACAATAAGAGACATGGAAAAGGAGGACGTATGTGCTTCCTAGTGCTGCGATAACTAATTACCATAAATCTAATGGCTTTAAGCAACACAAATATATGATTTCGTAGTTCTGTGGATCGTAAGTCTGATATAGTCTCGCCTGGTTAAAAGTGAAGTGTCTACAGGGACGCATTCTTTCTCAAGGCTCCAGGGAGAAGTCCGTTTCCTTGCTCATGCAGGTGTTGGCAGAATTCAATTCCACGTGGCTTTAGAGCTGAGGTTCTCATCTTCATGCTGGCTGTTGGTCGTGGTCACTCTCGGCTTCTAGAGGCTGCGTGTGTTTGCTCTCTCAAGGTCTCTTTCATCTCCAGAGTCAGCAACAGCGGGTCGGGTCTCTACCTTGTTTTGAATCTCTCTTGCCTCTTCTTCCATTGGGTTTGTCTGGCTGTAGCTGGAAAAAGCTCTTAATTTTTAAGTACTCATTTGACTAGATTGGACCCACTTGGATATTCTAGGATCATCTTCCCATCTCAAGATCTATAACCTAATCACATCCACAGACTTACTTTGGCCATGCAAAGAAGCGTAATCATATGTCCTAGGGATTAGGATGAGGATCTGTTTAGGAGGCCATTATTCGGCCTGCCAGAGAGGAGTGGGAAAATGCCAAAAATAAACTATCGAATATCATTTTTAAGGAATGAAGTAATTGTAACTGAAGCTTTCAAGCATGCCCTCATATATAATTTCTCCAAGTGGAACTTAAGAGCTGATTTGGAGGGAAGCCCTTAATTCCCATATTCTTGGCTGTAAAGAATAATCAGCTTTATCTGAAAAGATTTCCCTCCTCAGCTGCATTCTCACTGTGGGCTGTGCATGGGGAAAAGCTCTTGAAATGATGAGGAAGAAGGAGACACGCATCCAGTCAGTCAGATCAGCCAAAGCAGATGTGGAGTCAGTAAAAGCCCGTTAACGTAGTTGGACGATGTTGCCACCTAAATGGAACCCAAGAATTCCTGCGATGACCCAGTCCTGTAATGAAACATGTTACTATAGATCATTAAAATTCAGCATCACATTCTCTCCAGGATCCAGTCCCACTTTGGTCTTGGACCATAGGTGCTATAGGCATCGTAGCTGAGTTCTGTTAGTTGATTGGTTGCATCTACTTGATGACCCAGGAGTCTTCTAACTTCTAATCTTAGGCTCACCTTTGGTTATCAGATCAGTATCTAAAGTTTCTCTTAGTATTCTACAACAATCCGTCAATCTATTTGTCCATGTATCACCATGTAACCATCCATTCGTCATTTGTCGAAATTTTTTTTTCTTAAAAATAACTAAGCTTTTGGATTCAGGAAAACTCTCAATATCAGTTTTATTTCTCTTGCAGTTGGAAAATTAATTTTAAATTATTCATGTTAACAGTCTCTACATAAATTGAACTTTTAGAGTATTTAAGAAAAGCTTAATAAAGTCAGTCTTTTATATTAATGGGTTCCATTTTTAAAATATTAACCGTTTTCATATTAACCATTGCTTTTGGACTTATGCAGCCATCTAATCCACAATTTCAAGAATCATTCATTTTAATAAGGAAAAGAGTAAATTATTAAAATTCTAACAAATTTTTTTCAACTGTTGTTTAAGGCTATATGACTTACCAGGTAGCTAGAGGAAACTTTTTGTTACATAGCATGTAAAAAATGCTGGATAAGATACTTTAAAAAAAAAAATCTTTTTAAATGCATGCCTCATCTTATGGAAACTTCTCTCAGGACAGCAAAATAAGACAGTAGGAACCCGGAGAGGAAACGCCCTGCAGCTGGCATTGCCCCGAAAGCATCTGCCGGGTGCTCATGGCTTTGAGCTTGGGCCTTACCTTCTGTGGCCATGTAATTTATCCTCCAGAGTGCTTGTGAGGCGAAAGGTAGCACTGTTAATAATAGACTGGGAATTCTGCTCCTGCTTGGGGTGTAGAAAGCCGCAAGAGAATGTCACTCCCATCCCAACAAGAAAATGCTGCACAGTATACAAAAATCATAACTTTCTTGAGCTTATCAGGGAACTGAGGTCATGTGGCAGCCAGGAATTTCAAAAACTAAAAAGCGCCCCCTCCCCAAGGAGAGTCAGGACACATGAATTTGTTTACCTTTGACAGTGCTTGGGAGGAAGAGGCAGCTGCCGTAGAGTGAAGAAGAAGAAATTAAAAAACCAAAATCCTAGAGGCTGAGCATGCACTGGTCCAGTTTAGAACGACTGGGGGCCCAGATACAAAAGGAGTTTGTCCGCGCTCCCAAGTTCCTCTCCGTGGTCTCCACTGAGTGCTCTCGAGTGCTCTGGGGGTGTGGGGGAACGTCAGAAGGCGTTCTGGAGAGAGCCCCTTTAGGTGGCACAGGCCACAGGAGGAGCCAATGCCACTGTGCCCTGGTGTCCCTCTCACAGGAAGCAGAAGCCTTAAGCTCTTGGGAAGAACTAGCAAAGCTTGAGGCTTCCAGTGCTGCTGGGGAACAGCAGAAGCAAAGCCATCCGCTCATGGAGGAAGCACAGCATACCCCTCTTGCCACGTTCAGTATTCCGGCAAAGATTTACTGTTTCTGGGAGGTTAGGAGCAAAAGCCATCCACCCCTGGGGAGAGACAGTGAAACTCTTTGGGGCCCAAATGTTGCACCAATAGAAAGCAAAAGTCTGCTAGCACTGGGGGAGGTGCAGGGGCCTGTCTGGAACAGGGACTGTCCATTCGGTCCCCTGATCCACTTCTGGGGCACCCAGCAGGGTGGAGCAGAGACGGGGGTAAATTTGGAAGGGGCAGGAAGAAAATGCCTAGCACAATGCTTAAATATTGTGAGGGGAAATTATAAGTATGATAAAGGAGAAAGAGGCTATGAAAACATGATGGCCGTGAAAAATAGTGAAACTCAATTCTCCAAATGAGAAATTGAAGTTATATATTCAATTCACTTGCTAACCAGCAGATCAGATGAATTGCTATTTAGTTGATAAGTAACCAGCAGAAGAGAAAATTAGTGCAGGATACAGTGTGTCTGGTACCCTCGAGTTGTGTGGCTGGCCCTGTTACTGACGTGTTTAATTGACAGTTAGCTCGCGTAAGAAAATAAGCAGAAAGGCACCTACGGATTTACGTGCAAGGATTTTTTTTTATTGCAGCGTAATTCATAGAAAGCAAAAACGGGAACGATTTAAATTTCAATTAATAGAGGAGCAATGAGTTAAGTTATTGTAGATTCATACAATGGCATTTTATATAGCCATTAAAAATCACATAAAGAATATATAATGATATGGGGAATATTCATACGACTTCATTCCAGAACAAAAGTAGCTTTCTTATTGTAAAATAAAATCCTTGTTAAAATTACGCAACATGGAAAAATTAAAGTAGTCATAATAATTTCCACACACGAAGACAGCCACTTTTTGATAGAAGTCCTAAAAAAATTTTTTTTCACACATATATACATATTCCTACATAATGTAAACTACAGAAGAAAAAAAAAAAAGCAGACTGCTAGATCGTCAATCCCCTTAAGGAGAAAAATACAACAAAAGTATTAAAGTACTTATTCAGGTTGGTGGGAATATGGGTGATTTTTTTTCTTATCTCTTTTTTTTACCTCTAACATGTCTACAGTTAGCATGATTATAAGAAAAACATCTTAAATAACATAAATGCTGTAAATGATTTGATGTTAACTTATGACTATTTCGGTGCTTTGAATACAGAATATATAAAAAAAGACGTATCTTTTTGCAAAATGAGAAATAACACTCATTAATCACTTTGCCTTCTTCCTCTTAATGAAGACATGCAAATGCATATGCAAACAAGCCGAACTTCTATTATGAGACTCTGACAGCATGCTCTGCAAAAGAGAAGGTAATGATAGAGTTTGAAAAATAGGAGGGCAGAGGAAGCTTAGCAGTGGTGGAAGATTCCTATTCTGAATGCCTTAAAGGAATGGTTTTAACCTAATAATGTTCTGTCTAACAATAGTAAAATAAGATCACGAACAGCATTAAGAAACAAAAGCTAGTTATTGTGTATGACACAGAGTGTATCAGAATGGGGATATAAAGACACACATCAAAATTAAAATGTATGAAGTTGTAATATTGTTCAGACTTCTCCCAAAGCCTTGCCAGATCATCATATTCAACTACTCGACATGGTTCAGTAAATATTAGCCATGCATAACCCTGAAATATTCTTATCCAATATCATATGTTTGGATCGAAACTGAAAAATAGCAATTCAACATTCAACCATTTTGTATACACGATTCTTTACATTTACATGTCTAGAAACTCAGAGTTCTCAAGATCGCTAGCATTCAACAGAGAAGGCCTGAGTGTCATGAGATCTAAAACATTGGGTTCTTGATACAACTGTCCCAAAGAGATTGGAGCTAGGCTCATAGAAAATTAAATTCCTTGAACAGAGTAGAAGAGAATATCAGACAGCATCCTATTGTATTAATTCTGTTTCTACTCTTTTGTGTGTAAAATCAGGACAGCCTGCTGCCTTTAAATGGCTTGGAAAACCAGAACAAAGGTAAATACTCAATTGGATTCTACAGACATTTTTGAAATTTATTATAGGAAAGGCTCTTGGGTTAGGGAAGGGATACGTAGAAATGGTAAAACGCCTTCACTGTCATCCAGAATCTTCCCATCACTTGAGAGAGCTAGGTAGAAAGACAACAGCAAAACATGGAATTTTTAAAAGGGATGAATCGGTGGTACAGACACAGGAAGAGAGGATTAAAGGACAGTCAGTCCCCTAGGAAGGGGCCGTGACCACTATCATCACTACTCAAAGCAGTGTCCATGGAGTAGCATCACCGGGAGCTTGTGAGAGATGCAGACACTCGGCCTCCTCCCCCAGACCACCTGATTTAGAATCTCCGAGGTGGGACCCAGTTTTAAAAGCTATCCAGGAAATATGTATAGGTTCTAAAGTTTGAGAAGCAGCATTGCTCTGAAATGCAGACACTCGTGATGTAAGAGGACATGATTCTTCCTGTTGTTTGTTTAATAATACAATTTTAAAATCAATGGTTATTACTGTATACATGTTCATTAAAGAACAATTAGAAAATCTGGAGGAATACAAAAGATGAAAAAAATTACCCTTATGAATTAGTCACAGTTCTCCAGAGAAACAGAACCAATAGATCATATATATGTTCACATTTACACCAACATAGGCTCATGTTAATTCTTTTATGTATGGAGACTTATGCTTATGGAGGCTGGTAAGTCCCAGAGACCTAGGAGAGCTGATGGTTTATTTCCAGTCCAAAGGCTGATAGGGTTAAGACCCAGAAAGAGCTGATGCTTCAAATCCAAAGGCAAGAAAAGAGCTGTTGTCCCAGTCTAAAGGCTGTTGGGACGGTCAGTCTTTTTGTTCTAGGCAGGCCTTTGACTGATTAGATGGGACCCACCCACAGTAGGGAGGACAATCTGCTTTATTAATTCTACTGATTTAAATCTTAATCTTATCCACAAACATCTTCACAGACACACCCAGAACAATGTTTTACTAAATATCTGGGCACCCGTGGCCTAGTCAAGTTGACACTAAATTAACCACCTTACCTGAATTAACCTCTATAAATGTTTTGATTCATTTAACTTTCTACCTTTTCAGTTTCAACCCTGAGGAACAGGAGTGTATGTAGATGAGGATAAATTCTTTGGGTATAAGGAGTCAGCTACAATACTTTTGCCTCTCTGCTGCTATCACCGTTGGAAGTCGAAGGCAGGTGCATTCACCTGTGATACCACCTCTTTCTGTCTAAGTGAAGGGTTTTATTTTCATATATTCATAACAGATGAGATCTTGAGGGTTTTCTTTCCCCAAAGCAATTTTTCTAGCTGTGGCGTGAAGTATATCTCTGGCACGAACATCACCCTTCAATCCCATCTGAGCTGAAAATCCCATTTCTAATCTTCTTTCTGATTGAGAAATGATAGAGTGGATTTGCTGAAAAACATCTGCCTTACTGACAGCTGGCTGCTCTTATGAGAGTCGCCCTAAAGTGCATATTGTTTATGCTTATACAGCGAGAGGTGTATTTTTAAAATTATCATGTGGACTAAATTTTGAAAAAGAATCGCCCCCATGTTGATTGAAAACTTTTCGTTAGATTATATTCTGTTTGCTCACATCCTAGTGGCTGTGGTTACCTAGTCTTAGAAAAAGTCTTGGCAAGAATTTGATTCTCTCTCCTTCCTTTACGACCAGAGACGGTCCCGACGAAGTCATGGGGCAACGTAAGCCCTCGCCATTCCCAGTCGACTCCTTCCAGTATAGTCTCTTCTCTAAATCCCATCTTTCCCATCAGTGGTTCTAAACCTCAGCAGCATATCAGAGTCCCCTGGCTGTTTTAAAAAATACGGATGTTTGGTTCCCACCTACAGAGATTCCAGGTCGATTGTTCTCAGATACGATCTGGGATTTGGGGTTTCTAAAAGCTGTTGGGTGATTCTGATGTGCAGCCAGAATTGCGAACCCCTGTCTTTAGACCCTTGTTACTGCAAAGCATGGTGATGCACCATCTGTGTCACCTGGAAGCTTGTTAGAAGTGCAGCATTGGGGCCTGTCCCACACCTGCTGTATCGAATCTGCATTTTAACAAGACTCCCAGGTAATCTGTAGACGCATTAAAGGTCGCATAGCCCCGTCCTATGAATTGGTCTTCACCTTTGGTATTAGAATCGGATTTGGGCCTAGGGAAATTCACTCATATGAAAATAGCTGTTTGGTTTAATGTCTTAGGTCCCCCAAAGGTGATTGAATTATAACAGGTGTTTGCAGCACTGTTGGATTAAGTCAAAGTAATGAAAGTTTTATTTATGGACTTGCAACATCTGAAAGCTGGATAGGATGGAATATTCTTTGTTCTTTGAAATCTCCTCAGTTGGGCAAATGGTTTCTTGGTCTCCCTAACTCTTTGCCTGTCCCTGCCCAGCCCCTTATTCAGGGTACCAGGCCTGTGTGCTGCTCTTCAGACCCTATCCTGCACAAAAGATTGTGTTTTAGGCAGGGGAAATGACAATATCCTTCTAGGTTCAAATAGAAATGACGTGTCAAGAAAATGTATCTCAAAGACTTCATTTCTCACCCAAGTAAAGGCTCAAACAGGAAACTATTTACCAAAAATGCAGAAAGAATCTTCAAACAAAAACTACAGGGTAAATTTTCTTTTATTATGTTCTGAAAAGAATCAGCCGAGGCTGAGTTCAAATCGATGCCTATGACCTTGATAAATTATTTACCCTCTCGCATGTTTGGTTTCTTAACCAAGTAAAGTGGGGATGATAGTACTGACCATAGGGCTGTCGTGCATTTTGATTAAGATACAACGTAAGTTTTCTGGCCTCAGTTTTCCTAAGTGGAAAATGGAGCTCATGATTCTCTTGCAACTTCAGGATTGTTGCAAATTTATGATAATACATACAGAGTACCGAGCATGGCCTGGCACACAGTAAATAGTCGTTATGCGAAAGGCGATTTTTCTGTATCACCAGTGGCAGGGAATGTACTGAGTTACCGCAGTAGTAGTCGTCATCAAATGTTGGTTTTCTTCCCCCTTATCTCTTAGGGGCCAGATTTGGCATAGAGATTAAGTCACCTGCCGATAGTCCTTCACTGGGCCTTACTTTCACATTCTACTCGGATTCTTATCCATGGATGCTGGGGGGAATGTCCCAGCATGAGGTATTACCATCATGTGTGTGTGTGGGGGGGGAGGGACTTGAGTGTACTTTTTTATATTCCACATGCTACTCCCTGAAGGTTCTGAGACACTCCCCCCCACCGCCCAACATCTACTTTCTCCCCCAAACTGCTATCGTTAGGAAGCACTTGCTTTATTTCATATTATTAAGTCTACTAATACCATCATCTTTTATATAAAAATGAGATGTTACTATTTCCATTTTAAAGAGATTGAGAATGAGATAAGTGAAGTTCCTTGTCCAAGGTCACCAGTTCGTATGCAGCAGAATTAGAATTTGAACTAAGATTTAATTCCAAAGCCCAGGCCTCTCTCTTATGTCTTAATTTATTTTTTTTCATGGTGACATTGGTTAACAAGATCCATTGTTTCAGCTGTACATTTTAACAGTAAGGCATATATATATTTACACTGTGTGCTCACCTCCCATAGTTAGATTTCTGTCACCACATATTTGACCCCCTTTACTCCGTCTACCTCCCCCTCCCCCTACCCCGTCCCTTTTGGTGACCACTAGTCTATTGTCCACATCCATGAGTCTCTGTTTGTCCTGTTCATTTGTTGCTTTTAGGTTTATATCCCACATATAAGTGATGTCATGTGATTTTCAACTTTTTTCTCGTATGTCTTAATATGCTCTCATACAGGCAATGTAACATAGAAGTGGTGGATAGAGATGAAAATGACTTTTGCATCAGGCCATTATTCGTCCAGATTGCTCTGGAAAAGTACTGTGCTTTGCTCTAAGGAACGACACCCAGAACTAATAACTGGGCTTCTGTGCAGGAGACACTGTACTGTATCTGTTATTTCATTTAGTCTTCACAGACTCTGAAGTTGGTGTTATCGACCCCATTTGAAAGATCAGAAAGCTAAGATTAAATAACTAGCTCGAGGTCACATGGCTAATCAATCAGTGAACTAGAATTGAAGCAGGTCCGTCTGACTCCATAGAGAAGCGTTAAACTTTTTGAAATCACTTCTTCGTGCCTCATTTCATAAACAAATCTAGAATATTTGCAGAAGGCTAACGTATGTTTTCTATATCAGAAGATTGGCCCAGATATTGTGTCCGCTAGCTTTCTTCCAATGCCCATTTACCTTCCCTCCTTAAAAGAAAAATGAAAAAGGTTTTTCCTGTGTTGTTGTTGGATCTATAGCAGCCATAGGCAAAGGAATGAAAATATTGATTCAGAACTTTTTCTTGGGGTGATGGCACAGAACATGCAGAGTATCTATCTGCTTGGTTCATTGACCTGACAAGCTAAAACTGTGGACGAGAAAACTCTAGTTATCAGGAAATAGACTTTGAAGCTTGATTTTTGAGATTTTTTTTTTTTAAACCTGCTAAAAGAAAGTTGATACCAGCATGGATAATATCTAACTATAATTTTCAATTAGAGAACCTTTCTGTACCTTGTCTCAGTGGAAATGTAAATGTCCCAGGAAGGGTGCAGGGGGCCATATTGTAGGGTGCCCATGCCAAGGCTACAGTTTCCTCATCAGGGCCTGAGATACTCCCCTATCCCCCTATTCATGGTGCTCAGTAAACACTACAAGTGAATTCATAATACATGAATGAACAGCAGAGAATAAATCCATTGGATACTTTTGTGAAAGCACATTTTGATAATAAATGAGCATAAAGCCGTCGGTACCCCCAGAAGATACAATTAACAAACTCACTGCACACTTTTGCCCCAAACAGACTTAGAACTCTCTTCGCTTTAGTTAGCCTAGATATTTCCCTTAGAACACTGAGGGCAGGAAAACATTTTTGTAATCTAAAATGCCAGGGAACAAAGCCAGAAAATGCAGTATGCAGAAGAAAGCATATTCAGTGTGTTTCTGAACTCTGTCATAAGTCTGAACTCTGATTTTCCTTTTTCTTCAGAAAGAAACGCCCTCATTTATTATTTATTCCTCTCCTCCCCGCCTCTCCCCGCCTTTCTCAAGTCAAAGAGGTCGTAGCTGACCACGTGGCATAGGTGTGCCCGTCTGATCTGGCTAGTTAGGCAGACAAATAGGACACTCAGGGCGATCTCCCTGGACCCTTCATACTCGAGTGAAGATTTGGGAACACCTGTGCTTGCACCACGTGTGGCCACTAGGGGTCCCCAGTAGCAGGCGATGCGAACTGGGAATTGGGTAGCTGAGGCGGCCTCCCTTTGTCTGCACCCCAGGTGTGGACTCCTTTTGTTCAGAGGCAGGGCTGCTACTCGCCTCGGCTGAGCTGTCT
>NW_006436282.1:21066130-21070247 GCF_000325575.1 Pteropus alecto
GGAAATGGAGTTTCTCACCTTCTGCCTCTAGTTAACGCCTGGCATTACCCGCAAGAGCCTGCTTTTTTTCTTTAACAGGACCAGTCATCTTTGTATTTAGAAACACGGCTTAAAGTACAAAGGGAAATATTTCTCACTGCAACAAAGACTATATCGATGTTGAGAAATTGATGGCGAAAGGACCAGTTTTCAGGGTAGAGTGGAATATTTGCCATAAAATATTTAAAGCTAGTTGACAGATAGCCCCACGAGTCTCTCGTGAGTGCCGGTCACTGGATTAATCTTGAAAGTAAGAAATATTTCATTCTGTGTTTAGCACAGAGAAAAGGAATGACCTTCACAGACACCCCAGGGTGCCTGGAACGTGGGAGCCTAGCTTCAACCACAGCAGCTACCTTCACCTTGCAGTGTTTTCATGTCTGCTTTTAAACTTCAAAGGAACAGTAAAGCAAAAATAAACAAATTACAGTAACATAAGAGCTACTGTGTAAACAATAAATTACATGAGTTGTAACAGCCGGTGATGGGGAGGTGGATTGCAAACATTACTCCATCGGAATTTTATTTTTCTGTTTTCACCATTTCAGTTTTTCTCGTTCACAGTGAAAAAGTGTCATGACACGCACATCAACTTTTTTTTGTCAGAGATGTGTTAGTCAGTGGTTGCAGCTACTGGTGTGATATGTAACTGGCATCCTTGAGAACCAAGTATAGAGTCGTTTGTTCTTTTGTTTACTCATTTATTTAACAGACATGTATTGAGTGCCTATTGTGTGCAAATCGTGCTAGAGAATTCAAAGGCTGGACAGACAAGGATCCTGTCCGCCGGAAGCTTTTAATGGAGTAGGGAGATAAAATGTATTTCAATATTACCATTAGAACAAGACAGAGCACCTACCAGTTGGTGGGTACAGAGAAAAGACTTGAGGAATTCAACAGGAGAGCTGGCTTCTGGCTTGGGGATCAGGGGCTATTCTCCAGCAAGGTGCATTCCACCTGAACCTTCGCAATATGAAGGATGCCCAGCAGGGAAGACATGGGACAGGGCTGGTACTGCCAGCCCTGGGTGGTATAGGCACAGAGAAGAAGGGGTTGCATTGCAAGGGGGAGAATGGAAATATATTTGGAAAGGGAAGGTGGGAAGGCTTTAAATATTAAGTTTGCATGAAAGCGTAGGTAAAACAACATGGCAGTTTTTAATCCTAAATAGACCAAATTATCAACACAGCTCCTTTAATCCCACAAGTCTTTTCGTATTTGAAGGAAGAAGGTAGAAATGTCTAAAAAAAATCCTCTTTTTCAAACAGACCTAAGATCTTTTTAGCACCAGAGTTTCCTTTTCCACTGGCAAATAGGCGTTACCTAGAATTAATGCCACACATGAATGAATAAAATATATGAACTAATTTTCTTATTGTTGCATTTGGAAAAACACTTTGGAAGGTCCACAAACAGGTTCCTGAGCCTACTGAGGAAGGAGTTAGCATCTTCCTTCAGCCACTTCCTGCTCATTCACTGATAGTAAACATTTGCAAGGAGCGGCAAGAACCTTAGGCCTTTGAATCTAAGAAAAATGACAGTAAGCGATCATGCCAGCTGAGTTTTCTCCATTGGTTATGGTTTTCAAAATCCAAATTATTGATCAACTTTCAGAGTTTAAGTCTGAAATGGAGTTTTTCTTGTATTCTTTAAAATAATGGGCATCAGAGTTACCATCCAGCTCTTGCCAACGAGCTAAGCCTTCCCAGTTATCCCATTTCTATTTAGCAAGCATTATTTTTGTCTTCATATCCTTCTGGCCTTTACCTAGTGAGAAAAAATTAGGGCGCCTGGGGGTGGTCCTTCCCTCTGTTCCTTCATCTGTCAATTTAGGATAATAAAAATAATCTACTTCATAAGGCCACGTTTTACTTTCTCTAAGGACCATGAAGCTCTATGAAGGTAAATATTAGCATTCAAACTGCAGAAATAGAATTTGACATCCTTTTGTGAGACATTTGAGAAGAGTTGAAACCTGTTGCTCAATTCGATACAAGAAAGATATTAACCTTGGGCCAAAGATTAGGCATTTCCCCTCATAGAACAAGTCACTGCTGATTAGTTATTTCCAGATGCAATGGAGAAAGCAAACATTTGTTCAAGCCATAGATTCGATCTTTTAAGTGAACAACTTACAATCACTTATGGAGCCTGAACTTCATGCCAGGTACACTGTGGCTTTACATATAGCATCTCATTCAGTCTTCACAGCACCCTATGTTAGCAGGACTTTGGTTGCAGGGGGAGAAACTAAGGCTCAGTGTGTGTAAGTAACTTGCTCAAGGTCACCTAGCTAATAAGTGGCAGAACTGGAGTTTGAGCCCAGATGTTGCCTTCTTCGAAGCCCCAAATGGTGACAGTTAGGTGACATAGCCAAATCAGATATTGCCCATCTGGAGGGACACAAAGATTACTTGTCAAATAAGTAGATGCGGCCTTTGATCAGAAGAACTTTGGGCAAACAGCAAATTCCATTCTGATAGAGAGGTCAAGGTCGTGATGAGCCATTAGGCCCCCAAAGGGCTCCAGATTAGGCTGCATCAAGGCTGCATTGCACAAAAAGAAGAAAAATGGTGGCTGGGTGGGGGTGTGTAGATCCCTTTACGCTAGGTGGGGATGTTTCAAGTTCCATTAGATGAGTGTCAGGAAAACTCAGTCCAATGGGACTGGAAAGTGCTCATGAGCCCTCAACTGTTCATTGAGCTGCACTTTTAAAAATGAGCCTTATTGGGAAGACGCACTGGGATGGCGTGCTAGAGAGAATTAAAAAATAAAGTTTAAATCAACTCGAAGGTGTGACATGGGTGCATATTGTGATTATTCAACATTTATTATTCACTGTATGTTAGGTGCCTGATTGATGTGGATCCCCCTAGGACTGGCTGCTGTTGCTGTGTCACTCCTGATAATTTTTAAACTGTGTCCTTTTAACCATGTTTTGAAAAATTGAACTTCCCCAATGTGAACACTTTCCACTTTGCGACATAATGAGAGTACTTTCATCCCTTTAATATTTGCTTTTCCCTCTGATCTAGCAATTTCTGTTCAAATTTCACAGTTTTCTGTTGCTTCCGGATTGAAAGAACCGATTATCCTGCTGGGAGCGTGAAATAGACTTTAAAAAATCTGCATGATATTTCCTTCCAGTGAAATTAATTTAGGTTTAAATACAAAGGGGAAGGGGCACACCTTGCACTCGTCTCTCTCACACACACCTAGCAGCCCCCTATCCTGAAAAGGCACGGTCGGCCCTGCCGCGGGTCTTGGGTCTTTTGTGAGGATCCTTTGCAAGACGCAGGCGGAGAACCTTCCTCTTTGACACCCGGCTTTGTGTGGGCCTGATGACATATTTAGAACGTCTCTATTTCTTTGAAGGCCAACATCAAAAGCCCAGTGGACCCGTCGGGCTCTGTCCGTGGCTGGGGTACTTAAGTGCAGCTGGATTGATTGGCTTGCTGGGTGTTTTGAGGATGTTTTAGGAAACTCACGATTTTGCCGGCCTGGGACCATCCGCTCCAGAGCAACAAAGGACAATTTGGAGGGGAGTGGATGGGGTTCGCCACAGCCCGCTTTGGCATCCCAGATCCCCTTCTGCCTAACATCGTGTCCTTAGCGACCCCGCCTTCGCCCTCTGGATCCCACCCCGGCTGTCTCGCTGCTCCCTAGTCTGGCTGGGCGCCCCGAGCCCCACCACCCACCCCGCTCACAGTCGCCCTCAAACCCTTGCAGCTGCGCTGCGCTGCGCACAGCAGCCGCTCTAGCCCCGCGCCCCCCGGCGGCCTCCCCAGCACCTCCGCGTCGGGCTCCTCTGTCCAGTGCCCCCCTCCCACTCCGCCCCGCGGTCCTCAGCCTCCCCCTCCAGCCACCCGAGCAGGAGCTGTCAAGCCTGCAGCAGCTGAACCAGCGCCCCGAGCTCCCGCGTCTCCTCTCCTTTGTGTGCGAGCGAGCGGAGTTGGGGCGGAGGGAGAAGGGGGAGGTCGCTCTGTCTGTCTGTCTCCCGCCGCCTTTGCCCGGGCTGCTCGAAGTGCCTTTGGGAAGGCGGGAGCCCAGGGGAGGGTGCAGTGAGCTGGCGGGCCGG
>NW_006436282.1:21070258-21106915 GCF_000325575.1 Pteropus alecto
CAGGTCCCAGCGGCGCGCGTGGGAGCGCTAACCGCAGCTGGGGCTCAGCCGGAGCCACGATCGGTCCCCTCCGGCTGCCCCTCGCCCCCCTCTCCGCTCCCACCTACCCTCCGACACCCGGAGAAAAGCGTGCAAAGGCAACGAGAGGGACGGAAACCACACATAAATAGCGGCGGCAGCAGCGCGTCATCTGGCGGAGCAGGAAGTGCAGGCAGAGTCCAGAGGCTGGTGCTTTCTGCGCGTCCCCCGGACTTTGCCATGGGCTGGGGGCCGCAGAGGCTGCGAGCGGCCGGGCGAGGGCAGCGGCGGCTGCGGCGGCACCGGGGCTGAGCGAGCAGCGACGCGCGGGGTGCGCGGAGATGGCAGCGTCCAGCAACTCCAGCCTGTCCGGCTCGTCGGTGTCCTCGGGTGAGTTTCAGCCTGTCGGGCGCGGCTGCCGCGCTGGGTCTCTCGCCCGCTGCTCTCGCCCCGCGCCCTGGGATGGGTAGAGCCTACCTGTGGCCGTCCTGCCGGCTCTCTCGGAGCGCGGGCAGCTGTCCGGTGTGACACTTGTTTGGATTGCCAGCCCCCTCGGTGCCCACAGCACCTCCGCGCCTGACGTCTGACAGCGCAGCGGTGGGCTAGCCGAGGCGCCCCTCGTGCGCGGACGCGGGTGTTCTGGGCACTTGGGGAGCAGCAGGCGAGAAGCGAAAGGAGCAGGGCAGGCTCGCACTTTCTGGCGCAGCTGGAACCGGGGCTGGCGGGGCGGGGAAGGTTAGGGTGACGCTGGGCGCCCTGACCCGCTGGCAGTGAGGTGTCCACTACGCTGGATGCCCGAATTTAAGGCAGAAGGGAGCAAACCCTCGCTCCTCACAGACTTGATTTTCTTTGTTTGTTTCAGAAATTAGCTCGGTGGAGACACGCTTGGGGCATGGGTTGGAGGGAGAAGTAAGGAAGGGATTGGGTCCTTCTGGTCCTGATTGAAGCGAGGTAGGGCACGGGAGGTCGAGCCCAGCCTCTGACAATTTGCCTGGTTATACAAGTTGTGTGTGTGTGTCTGTGTGTGTGTGTGTGTGTGTGAGAGAGAGAGAGAGAGAGAGAGAGAGAGAGAGAGAGAGAGGAGGAGGAGAGATGGATGAGGGATTTTCCTGTGTGGCCTCTTGGAATACGCTCTGTAATTTTACTTTCCAGGCATACATGTTTTTTGTTTTTTTTTCCAAGTGCAGCTGAGCCAACGGAGGGCTTCTTTCAGCTTTTCTATGGTTCATCAGTGGGTCTAATTGAAGAGACAAAAATTGCTAACGATTCTGAAGGAGTAGGAATCCATAGATGCAGACCCACCGGTTTTGAGTATGACAGGTTTCTCATCAGAATGATGCATTAGGTAGAATCCTTCTACCTCTCCGGTCACTAGAAACTTTAATGACAAACCCTAAAGGGATAGCCAGTAAGACATTTAGTATAGCATACAGTATTCATAGGTCAAGAAGGTCTCGAAGTTCTAATGGAAATGCTCAAAGTATTAATATTGTGTTAATTCTTGTTGTGTTTTTAAAAATTATTACTGAAAAATTAAACTCAAAGGAAGAAACACCTTGTCGGAAACACTGGACAGCAAGGCAGGCATCAGGAACCATACCTACACATGTGTGACTAATTAAATCATAAATGCAAGGTGAATCCGACTAAGGTGCCATTGTGAGGTGGCACAAGGCTATCACTGAAAGCCATCTGATATCTTTTTTTTTTTTTTTTGCAGATTTAGTTCCAGGGAAATGGCACTTCCTTTCTCGATCCCCATCAACTAATCAAAAGCACTGTGTAGTTAGGCATACAGTAAAGTTCAAGTTTCACATAGCAGCAGCCAATGGGACAGAACAGTCATATCTTATTAAGAGCAGCAACAAGTTGACCGCCTGTGGTTTTAATTCTGAGAACTCAGCAAATGTTACAGTTTATTTTTAGCACCCCCAAACCACTGCTGCTGCAGTGGTTGACTAACATTGAATTTAAAATACAGTGATGTTGGCTCATGCTTAGCATATGGTTATCCCCATCAGAAAACTTCCCACTAGAAAATCAGCTTGTGGGATAAAGGTGGTGAAGTGAAAGAGGAGTGGAGAAAGGGCGAGGAGGCAGTAGTGTCACGTTTGTTACTGATGGCATAAGTTGCAGATGCTGTGGCATCTGAATTTTCAGTCTTGATGGAGCTTAAGAAACCTCATTAAGAAAGCTAACTCAACCTTAGGAAGCATACATGGGTTTGAAGCAGTGCCGTATAAGCTTTAGATAATGGTCATTGCTTTGCAGATAGGATAGAGATGCTTATGGTGCTTAATTATTTATCCTACTTAGTTACCACTATTTCAAGTCCCAATGGAAACTGGGAAATTACTTGAAAATTGAAATTCAAAAAGTAGGCGCGGATATATTATTTGGTGTGCATCAACCTGGGCCATGAGTTTATATCGTCTAATTCACCAATTAATCAGGCACTTGGTCTTGAAAAATAATGAGAACCATAGTTCTCTTTTTAAGTATATTTCTCATGGTGTGGATCATGAATAATTCAGGTGACACAAGCAATTCACACCTGTGAGAGGTGTTGGGCAGGAAAGAATAGAGCTTATTTGTGACGGCAGCTGGGTTCCTCCAGGCAAAGGTCAGAATCTGAGAAATTAGGACACTCCATCAGTCAATGACTCACCATTTTCAAGGGCCTACTAGGCTCCAGGCAGTAAGTCATAAACCTCAGCTGGAAGGGAGTTAAGTGAGGAAGATAATTTTGGGATTCCTTCTAGCTCTGAAGTTCTGAGATTATTGTCCTTGACTTCTGGCTCCATCACTGATGAGTTGGGTAACTTGGGGTGAGTTACTTAACTTCTCTAAGCCTTAATTTCCTTATCTGTAAATGAGGCAAATATTAGTAATAAGACCGACTTCACATGAATGTTGAGATTAAATGAGATAATGTGTGTAGAGCATTTAGCACAGGGTGTGGCACTTAAGTGCTTGCGGTGAATAAATTTTGCTCCTTGGAGGAATACAAAAAAAAAAAAAAAAAAAGGCGGTCACTGGCTCAGACTTTAGGTGCAGAAATAAGTCCAACACTCCTCAAATCTGCCTCTTGACGTTGCATGTTAAATTTGATCTTGAGGTTGGAGCTCCATTAAACAAGCAATTATTTAGTGTCTTTTAGATTTCAGACATAGTCCCATGTATTTGGAATAGAAAGATGAATCAAGATACTTTCCCTCGCCATCCAGCAGCAGAGATGGAGGAGCAAATATCAATCTGTGTGCCAGTTGGATGGAACCAGTTACGTGGAGGAAAGCGCAGGGAAGACAGGGTGACCTCAGTTTAGAGGGCTCAGTGGAGGTGACCTGTGAGTTAGGCCTTGAAGGATGAATAGGGTTTTTCCGGATAGCAGAGATAGGGAAAGGCATTTCAGGCAGAGGAAGGAGAAGAGCAAAGAGTTTAGGCAAAGGCCTGGAGATGAAGTTCAGGACCCAGTTTTCAACCTCCTTTCTTAAGGCCGTTGATCCTTTTTCTGTGGTTTCTTTTCTCTGCACAGTTCCACGTATAGGCCCAGAGGTGCCAGATCACTTACTGCTACTGCTAATGTAGGAGGCTTTCTTTCTGTCTGGGTAGCAGTGGGTTTGGTGGCACAGTTCTGGATGCCTTAGGACATATTTGGGCAATCGAGCACCAAAAAATGAACAGTCAGTTCTGAAGTGTCCAGCATACGAGAGGTACACTCAAATAAAGTGGACTCAACCTCTCTCGGAGGAATAGCTGTGGGAGATTTCGGTTTGGTTGTATTCGCACAAAGAGTAAAGATCTAATAATTTACTGAGCATTCAGCTCAAAGTTACCTGACTTTGCTGGGAAGATGTTCTCACGTGCTGTTGGTCAATCATGTCATTCGCGTGTGTCATTTATTCTGTGTTACTAATCGAGACATAACAAATGAAATAATCAGGTTAAAATTAATTTTTAAATACATTTCCTGAGAACTGTTCAGAAATTTTCCTCTGGAATATTCAATTATGTGTAAAAGAAATTGCTTTGCCTTTGTTTTAATGATAACTGCTGGTAATTAAATTTCACAATCACCTAGATTGGCAGGAAGGTTTGATTACCTTTATTATTTTAAATAGAGAAAAAATCCCTATCCATAAGCCTTTAATCTAGCCTGTGGTACTTGATTATATTCAGAAATAAACAATGGTTGATTTGCAAAATAGTTTTCTTAATAATCATGGGTTATATTTACTTTTATAATCGAAATAAGAATTTTTTGCACATAGTAATGTGATTGCCAAATGGATAATTTCACAGAGTAAAAAAAAAAAATCAACGCAAGTAAAGTAATAAACTATGAGATATTTTTCAGTAGCTGAACTAGGTAAAAAATTAAATATTAAAGGCACCCCAAGTTGTTAAGATTTTGAGAAGATAAACACCCTGTATTATAACCTTTTAAAATTAAAATGCAGATGGAAAAAAAGTAAAAATCAGTATAAAGTATAGAATCATCAAACTTTAATTGGGAAAAGAACATTCCTGAATAGATTATATGCAACAGTTTGTGGGCTAGGTAAATGCAGTCATCCCATGGTGTCTGCAGGGGCTTGGTTCCAGCACCCCCATGGGTACCAAAATCTGCAGATACTCAAGTCCCTTCTATAAAGCAACATAGGTCAGTGCATACAGTCGGCCCTCCGCATCCATGGAAATGGGGGGCCGACTGTAATGCTATTTTCTGCTGTCACACGGGTTGATCCTAGAGATGATAAATAGGAATGTCATTACTCATTACTGAAGGGTCACAACCAGTGACACATACAAATCTTTCGTATTCCTAGATGCAGAAGGTAAAACTGAACTATAATAATGCTGTTAAGACTTACATATGTGTAATTAGAAACTCCATGGACCTAACGCTACAAAACAGGGTGTCTTTGTTGAAACAGACTTTCACAATGAGAAGTCTTCTTCTGGATGTTTGGATTCTTCCGAAGTATCCAATTATATGTAAAAGCAATTTCTTTACCTTTGTTTTAGTGATAATCACTGTAATTTAATTTCATCATTACCTCGAGTGGCTGGAAGACTTGATTACCTTTGTTATTTTAAATCACACGCACACACACACACAAAAAGAAAAAATAGCTATTTCGAAAATCACAAATAAAAACATCGCAAAGCTAAAACGAACCCCCTAAGAGAAATCGTTCATTCAGAGGCAGAGTCTTGTTGCTCACTGTTTTGCTGGTGACCTTTCTACACCTCATTTTAATTCATTAGATTTTCCGCTGTCCGTTCACAGTAACCCAGATGAACCCAGGGACGTAGAGCCTGAGAGGAAGGGAGGCCCTACTTAAGCGTGACTCTGTGTTTGCAGTGTTTGACGAGGGCCCACTGACTAGTGTATTTTTGCGAAAATACCAGAGTATCCCCACTCGCACTAACCCTGAGAAGTGCTTTCAATGTCTCTGTCATTTGTTCAACTTTTGGGAGATGCGAACGCCAAGTATTTTCTGAAGCCAGGCTGCTTAGGGTTTAACAGGACGGTGTGTTCTCTGAGCTGCCACCTAGGGCTCGGCCGGAATGTCATTCCAGCCGAGAGCCATCTGCTGCTCTGCAGGGTCTCCTGTTTTTGCACGATGGTGAAAATGACCGGACATTGGGTTTCGAAAGCCTATAGATGGACAGTGTCACAATGGTAGGTTTTGGAAAAGAGTTTTCTGCCAAGGGATCCAGATTCCTGCCAAGACACTTAGATACAGCCTGAGAAAGAGAAACGGACCTAGTGATGGACATATGATTAATAGCATCCATCTATCACCCACCAATCATTCATCTTTTATGAATGTATTCACATTTCATGGCTCCTGAAATATGCCGTTTAATTTTCAGAATGAATTGTTGTCTTGCCTTCCTGCCTCCCTTCCTTCCTCCCACCCTCTCTCCCTTTTTCTTTTCTCACCTGTTATTATGTTGGTCAGATTTCTTTTTCAAGATTTTTTTTCATAAATCCTGCATTTGGTCTGCTTTACTGTTCACGAATAGTTTCCAAATCCTCTAGCGCCATCCACTTTTCGGTGGGCAAGGAAGCTGGGACTCTGTTTCTCACGTGGATTCTGGTCAGAGGGTTAAAACAGATGCAGGCTGATTGGTGTGACAAAACACACTCACATGTCTCAAAGTTACCAACAAAAACAGAAGTTTATTTAAAGTCTCCGTGGCTGGAGGAAAACCCCATTAGGAATGTGCTGGCCCACACGCAGTCTGCTCCGCCGTGGGCCCACGTGGCTGTCCATCAGGGTCCGAGGCCGAAGGCCTGGCATGTGTGCGTTGCCAAGTGTCGATAAAACTTTTTCATCTGTGCACCCAGGGAGAGCCATCCGCCAGCTGCTTGTGCAAATAGCCTGCTTGTTTCTTCATTTATTATTAATCAGACATCTTTGTGGGGGCCGATCTTTGAATAGAGTCTTTCCAGTATGGTCTAATTACAGCATTGCCTTGCTTCAACAGTGTGGCCTGTCAAAGTCACCCAACCTCGGCCCATTCACAGTATAACCTCAGCAGTATAAAGTGTTATTTTAAATCGTTCAACGTCTAAGTTCCCATAGACATTCTCTAATATTAATAGCCTTATTTAAAATGTCATAATCACCTCAAGTCAGAGGTTACATCGATTAGATTCCTGGAGTTGAGATATCACCTACACATTGTGCGGGCTGCCAATCACCCTTGGCGGGCCTGCTGGGGAGAGCACTTTTTCAAGAAGAGAGGCTGGATGCCAGCTGCCTGAATCAGCTAGATCCGGAGGACGTCTGCTTCCTTGAGCTGGTGAGAGATACCACAGTCCAAAACGGGTCTTCTTTAGAGGCTGTAGGAAGGGCCCCAAAGTTGGAGCGAGAAGATCTGGAGATTTAAACCTATAGCCAGAGTGTTTAAAGCCTTATTCAAGGCCCTTTAACCCTCAGAGCTCTTAGGTTCTTAAGTGGGACACCACAACCATTAACAAGGGCCCTTGAACCCTTAACCAAGGCTCCTAAACTCTTCACATAGGCACTTAAACCAGACACATAGGCACTTAAATCAGACACTTAGCCAAGCTCTGCAACTAGCCAGCTGTGTGGCCTTCGGTGATGTTAGCCTCTCCAAGCCTTGAATACTCACTGCAAGCTGCAGATGTGACAGCCGGTTTCCTGAAGTTGACGTGAGCATCATGTCTGCTCCTTAGATGCCAATTCTCCCCCTTCCCTCTCTCCTTCCCTTAATGTCTCTGAGCCTCAGTTCTCTTGGCTTTAAATCAGAAATAGAGACATCTAATTTATGTCACAGGGTTATCATTCCTGAAGCACTGCTTGCGAAAATGCTTATAAACTGTAAAAGCCGCTAACAGTACCGAATGGCTATTACGTGTCATTCCGTTTACATTCTCTCATCTAATTCTCACAGTATTTCCCTGAGGTAGTAGACATTATATCCCATTTTGCAAACAAAGAAATAGGAGCAGAGAGGGCCTAGGACTTGGATTTGAGGTGCTAGGATTTCAACACAGTCCTCTAAATTCCAAAGATCTCTCTTCCCCCTTTCAAAACAGAAAGCGTTGGTTTGTTTCTATCTCTGTTTGAAAAGTTTCTGACATCTAAACTTTAAGTCTGATATACACATTCATTGTTAAGAGAGAAAACACAGCAATATGGTTGTGCCTTATTTTGTTGCCCTCAGTAGTTATTCGGACCCTCACTCAACCTGACTAAAGCTTATTCTCACCAGCATCAAGAGGAGTTGCCAGGTAATCAGTCATCAGGGAGAACACCCAGGGAATTGGACTTGCCGATGTATGTACTTAAGAGTATTCTTGCCAGGTGAAAGGTGGATAGGTGCTCGTTGCACTAGTCTTGCAACTTTTCTAAAGGCTTGAAAATTTTCTAAATAAAAGAAAAAAAAAAACAAGGATAAAAAGGAATGGAAATACATTGCACTCAGTTGATTATCTTCACTGGAGTTTTAACAGCATTCCATTTTGGGTGAGCGTATCAAGTCTCATTACCACCTCATGAAACTCCGAGATTCTGAGTCCTTGGGTGGCAAAATATGTTTATTAGCCAATGTCTTAAGTGAAAAAGTAAAGGAACTAGGTTACAGAAGAAGTTCAGGTAGACCATGTGCAACAATTCCTGCCTAAGAATTATTTTTCTCCCGAGCTGGGTTGACTTTACCTTTCATCATAGGTTTAGAGTGAGGAGGGACCTTGGAGGTTGTTTAGCAGATTCCAACATTGTATAAGTGAGAGAATCAGGGTCCGAAGGACTCCAAGGACTGCCCAGTGCCGCTTAGCTAGTTGGTGGTGGAGCTGTTTGCTGGTACTGTTATCTAGGACCCATGTTCTTAGAATATTAATTCTCTACTTCCCTTCCCAGCTCATTTTAAAGAGTAGCATCATCTTTAGAGAATTTCTTGCAGACGTTTTTCCTGTCTGGCTTCATAGAGGCTGTTCTACTTAATTATTTAATATTTTCAAAAAACAAGCCACAGAGTGCTTTGTATTTTAAATGGGCCTTTGATCTCAAGGCTGTTTTGCCAATAGAGGACAAAGACTTAAGCGACCCACTGTCTGCCCTAACTATATTAAGTGCTGCAGTCCTATATGGGAACCACTAGCCACACGTAGCTACTAAATTTAAGTTAAAAAAAAAAAATTCATTTCCCCAGTCGCACGAGGCACATTTCATGTGCTCAATCGCACATGTGGCTCTTAGCTGCCATATTGGATCACGTAGAAATTTCTGTCATTCTGTGGAATATTCTATTGAGCAGCGCTGGAATACAGGGTCAGTAGTTTTAAGACAGGGACCTTACTGATGTAAAATTAAGCTAAGGATGGAAAATTTGATAGAATGTTCTTCTATTCCTCTATTTATTCCATGTGCTACTTAGGCTAGATTTACTAATTTTGAAAATTGGGTTTTTTTTTTAAATTTTTTTTTCATAGCTTTGAGGGAAACTGTGGAATGACAGTGAAGGATGATATCAGAGAAAGTAATTAAAATGTTTGTAAACTCTTTTAGTCCCGAAGTTTGATTCAAGCTTTATAAAAAGTGGTATGTAGTTTCCCTAGGCAACCCCATTAAAAAAAAGTGAGTTGTAATTTCACCCGCGAAGAGGAAAAAATGTCCACATCCAGAAAAAGCTTGGATCTTATAATTGTATGTCTTCTAAAACATAATAAAGAAAATAGGAAAATTGTGAATGTGTCGACCGAGGTTGCCAGTGGCAGACCCAGGCTGTGCTGTTTAAAAGAGATTTTCTCCCAACTTGGTCATCAGCAAACCATTGGCCTAAAAGTGTTTTGCTTCTGCAAAAGGCCCACATGCGGGGCAAGGCAGTTGCACTGGTTTTGAAAAAATCAAGTTAGCTTTTGGAATTTTCGGCGCATTTAGTTGAGGGAAAATGCACGCAAATAAGATGCAAGAACGTGACGCAACCACCCTCCTCCTGGAACTTCATTACCATCTTCAAGTGCAGCAACAAATTGGAAAGGTAGAAGGTATCTTTAAAACATCAAGCAACTCTCAAGAAAGAAGTGGATATCAAGGCCATTGAACTCAGAAGCCAAAGTAGCCAGAACACTGTGGCATCGTGACTTGATCGTATTGTCATAATTCAGACCATAAGTTTAGGGCGATGTGAATCACAGAATCACTTGGATGATAACTTTATGCAAGTTTTTTCTCGTCAGAGGCCCCGTGCCTGGGTTTCATCACGTCCCATCATTGCCTTCTGTACCCTCAGTGCTGGCTGAGCACCATTTTCTTTAAGGAAACAAAACCTAGCACATAATGCCACACTAACAATGTTATTATTTTTATAAATTTTGTTTTCAAGGATTAGTTTGGAGAGATGGATGTTAGAACAGCGAGTAATCAGGAAGCAAGGAGTATGGTTTTGTGGGTAAATCTTCTGTAGCATCTACTAGAGTCTGGGGGCTGCAACATTCACCTGTAAGGGTCTGATTCTCAAGACCTGGGCCTGCACTGTCCAATATGGTAGCCACATGGGCTATTTGGCCTTAAAATGTAGCTCGTCTGAACCGAGATGTACTGCAAAGTACACATCAGAGTCTGAAGACTTAGTATAAAACAAAAAGACAATTACAAATGTTACATTGATTATATGTTGAAATGATAACTTTTATTGGATATTAAGGTAAAGAAAATACATCTTAAAAATTAATTTTTCTATTTAAAAATGTGTAATGTAGCTACTAGAAATATTTAAAATTATACATGTCACTCATATTTGTATTAGACATCACTGGGCGGGATGACTCCAGTGAGAATGTTCTAGCCTTAATCGCGGACTCCACCGTACAGAACCTGCTGGTTCACTGACCGGTGGCTCCCACAGTTGTAGTCCTGTCCACTTTCCCAGCCAGATACTTACCCTCCCTCTACCGAGGCCCAGTTCAGCATTGATTCTCAGGTCCCTGTTTTGGTTCTGTCCCCAGGCATTGAGAGATGTTCCTCCTTTTTCTGAGTCTGTACAGTGATTTTGCAATGAAATTCTGTAGAGAGGGACAGGTTGGGGCTTTCATTAGATTCTTGTTTATACAGGTTTTGTGCTTTGTTTTTGTTTTTTTGCTTCGCTATAATTCTAGACTTTCCATATTTACTTGTTAGATTTATGTACACCTCTCCTTCCAAAGAAAGCTTGCAGTGCTATAAGGCTATCAAGTTGGGAAGAGAAGGTAAGGGAACAAGGGACACATTTTTTTCTTGACCGGAGGAGAAAATTCTTGTCTGATAGTCTTTACACTGAGGCTTCTTGCCATGAATATGTATATGTGTATACACATACATGTCCATGCGGATGTCTGTATGTGGGAATGCATGTCTGTTGGTCTGAGTCTGTGTGTACATGCATACACAGAAAGCAGAAGTGGATTAGGTTTCAAGCAAGGGTGATTTCCAGCCAAATATATAATATATAAATTAATATCAAGGGAAATGAAAAGTCAAGCCTAACATTACTTTTAGTAATGAAAGAATTCACTCGGGATATGCTAATGATGTGTAGATATTAATACACATAATTTGGCTTCCTAATATTGATTTACGTTGCTTATTCGAATTCACTTTATTATATAAAAATTAGTTGTTTTGTTTTACAGTGTTTGTCCCTGCAGACTGTGAGACCGTTAAACCATGTTTTTTGGGTAAATAATACTATTTTGGTGACTTTTATATGCAAAGAGAGCAATATTATGTCTCTTTCAGGAAGTGCTCTGTGAGTTGTTAGTTTCTGGTTGGGGCCATGGTTAGTCGAAGCCAGATGTCTTCTCTGTTATCTCCCGAGTGACCAATGTCCAGGGTTGAAGGTGCTCACAGTGACTGGGGCACCTTTTTCTTCTATGTGACATTAATATACCACGTGAGAGCCCTGTGCTTGTTGTAAGCAGCCAAACTAACCCACACACTTCCCCCCCACCCCCAAATATAAATTCTTCCTGAGAGGAAAAAGCGGTTGACGGGGACTTTGTAAACTGTCTTGAATTGCATCAGATTAAGATTAGGAATATAACCACAGTGCATCCTGGGCAGTTACAAATGGGAGACAGGCGTTTTGAGTTCGACAGTGTAATCTGTCATAAGAACATAATTGCCGTAGTACTTATTTGGGTCTATATTCTAACCCCAGTGATAGCACTGAGGGGTATTTTGTAAAAGCGCACAGAAGCCTCTTGGGGACGAGGTGCCCTGCAGACATCGTAGTTTTCATAAATCGCCGAGTGTAAATCTGTCATTCAGGAATTCGTGAAAACCTGTTTCCGAGTCTGCATGTAGTCTCAGCTTGCGCTCCGTCTTACGGCGATGAGTTCCATTCATTTTTTACCCCTAGCATAGACTGGTATTTCTTTTTATCGCTTTCGATTTAACTCTCTGAAACTTACTTCTAACATTCGTCTTTGGGTTTTTTAAATAACTGTGGGTTCGTTTGAACCCTGAACTTCGAGGATGGTGTTGTGTGACAGGTGCTGGGGCACTGAGGATCTGGCCCAAACACCAGCACCAATGGCCATGTTAACTTGGGCCTCTCTGAATTTCCATTTTCTTACCCATAAACTGGGCTAATAATACTGGTTATAAGAATCCAATGGGATAATGTCTATGAAAAACACTTGGAAACTGAAAACTTGTAAATAAAACCTAAAACTCTCTTGTCTTATGAAGCTCCCATTCTCATATAGATGCTCCATAGGCGTCTTTCCTGGGTGATCAGTGATCATTCAGAGTTCATGATCTTCTAAGATAACTGGAAAAATCTCCCCTTGGTCTTCTTAAACAGCCTTTCTGAACCTTGAATTCTAATCCCTCCAGTTTAGAATTTCCTACTCAGTGTAAGACTCCATGGTCCATTACACATTCCCATAAACGTTTTAAATTAGCCTAGACAAATCTCTCGTCCAAAGGGACACCACTGTTTATACTTTCTAATTCAGAGGAGTGGTTCTTTTTAAAATTGTATTTGATGTAAGATTCAATATATGCAAATGAATGTCTGTACCAGACATGCAAGTTACAAAGCACAGCAACCTAACTCTTATAGAAAAAGCCACCGCTCAACCTAGGGACATTGACCTTGCCTTTTCCTGGATACTCCTTTCCCTTCTCTCCTTCCCTCCCTCCAACAGTAACCACTACTTTGAATTTTCTACTTATCGTTCTCTTGTTTTTTCTTGTTTTTTCTTAAGTAATTTTATTACATATCGCTAGAATACATGCCCCACGAGAGCAAATGTTTTTGTCTGTTTTTGTTCACCGCCAATCCCCAGTGCCTAGGGAGCTGTCTGGCATGCAGTAACCAGTCCATAACTACTTGTTAGGTGAATGAATATGTTTCTATCTCAAGCTCTATCACAGGCCTGCTGCCATAGCCTCTCCTTTATCTCTTGTATGTAAATCAGTTCTATGATACCCTGTCACTGATTCATATTAGCCACATGCCTTTAATAATTTTTAGAAAATTAATTTAAAAAAAACTCATAATATGGATTATTTGCACATCGTTGCAATAGGAGACCCCCAGCAAAATCACAGGGACTTCTCTGAAGCAGGACTTTTTAAACCTGATTTCTAGCTCACAAGCACTTTTCAGGAGTGAATAGCGAACATAAGAAGAACTCTAGGGACCTAAGAAGTAAAACTATAGTTCATCAGGGAGGGCTGCAGAGAAATTTTTAAAAAGTGATATGGTACACATGCTGCCACAGGGATGAACTTTGGAAACATTATGCTAAGCGCAAGATGCCAGTTACAGAAGACCAGACATTCTATGATTCCGCTTATATGAGGCGCCTAGAATAGGCAACCTAGAGAGACAGAAAGTAGTTTGGTTGTTTCCCAGGCTGAAAGAGTTGGAGGGAAACAGGAGTGGCTGGTCATGGGTACGGGTTTCTTTTGGGCTGATGAATTATTCTAAAATGGATTGTGGATTGTAATGGTTGCACCTATCTGTGAATATACTGAAAGCCATTGAATTGTAAACTTTCGAACGGGTGAATTGTAGGGTATGTGAATGATATCTCGATAAAGCTGTTATCTAAGAGACCAAAAATAAATAAATAAATAAATAAATAAATAAATAAATAAATAAATAAATCAATAACTGACATAGTAAGAGTGAGAATATGGAAAGGCTGTAAAGTGCGCAGGCGGGAAACCCCCATAGATCAAGTCCTGCCTGGACAGGATGCTTTGAGTCAGATAGGAAACGTGCTCTCTGAAGTCACTGATATCTTGATCAACACATGGGGGGGGCCCTCTTTTTCCCATTTTTATTTCCACATTTGTCTTTTTTTTTTTGCTGCCAGCCCCGATCTCCTCAGAAGGTTCTAGAGAGAGGTGTTTCAGTGGCTGGCTCACAGGGTCAGCTCGACCTTCCCCAGTGCCCCCTAAAGGTTGCAGCATCCCCCTTTTAGCTCAGGAATGAAGGAGAGCAGCAGGTCTCCTCTGCTGGTGCTGGACAAAGCAATTAATGCATTTCTCATGACTAGTTAATTAGGTTTTTCTGCAGCTTTTCAAGCCCTGGGCGTAAGTCTTATGCCCTCACAGTGGAACGTGAGTCATCCGGGGCCCAGATTTCCCACTGTGTATGTGGGGCTGCTGGTATTCTTAGCACAGAGATGCTTCTGTTGCTGCCTGCATCGGCCCCACTAGATGGATGTGTGCACAGATGTTTCCAAGGGTGTCATCTGCTGCCTCTTTTGTTGTTTCTAATCAAAGAGCCGACACCTTTGATCATGTCAGATCACAGTATTGTGCTGTAAGTACTTTGTTAGGAAGACTAAATTATTACACAGGTACAGCTGTCTCGGATGTTCTTCTGGTGTTTACATTATTCACCCGGAAAAATGCATTTCATCAGATCTAAAAACATGACTATTAAAAATGAAATTTTCTAGAACCACATGCAGTTCACCAGAATGAATCCAATCAAAACACATGTTAAAAATACAAAAAAACGTCATCCTCTCCCCCCACGCATGGAGTCTCTTAGAGCAAGATACCTTCTGTAGATTGGATGCCGATCTGGCTCTAGTGGGAGCTTATGAAGATAAAGACTGGTGTCTTCAGGGAACAGTCCCTGGGTGGCTTCAATCTTCAATGGCCTGTATGAGTTTATAGGATGGCTGGCTCCCCATCACATTGTCCCTCTTTCTGCCCATGGGACAATGAAGGTCAGCACCCACACAAGATACGGATAGCCACCCAGTCATGGGAGTATGAAGGCAAAGCAGCGAGCGCTGGAACATCTTCCTTAGTTCTTTCCTTAAGGTCCCATTCAGAGTATTTTCCTGGCACTTGGAGGAGGAAGTGGGTATGGGCTGCAGTGGATTTGTCGTTTGGTGTCCTCCCTCGGGGGAAATCCTGCCACCCTGAGTTGCTCAGGACAAGAGCACACATGGGCGAGGTATTGTGCCTCGCGCTGGCCTCTGGCAACTGCCCTGACATCTCACTCCAGGTGCGGATCTTATTATACCTTGGGCCTCTACTTCCTGATGTCACAGGCCAAGTTTTCCCTAACAAAAGATGCTCTGTTCCTGAGACCGGCTGCTCATATGCCACTTTTCTCATCGGACACCAATGTGCATAGCACGTTCACACCTCCTCGCTTCCTGACCAGAACATTCCAGGGTGCAATTATCGTATGGATTAGGATGCTTCTGCTACAAATACAGAAGATCCTAAGAAGTAGTAGGAGATGGAGACGCCATACACAGTGGCATCCGACCCGTCTCTGCAGTTCTCGCAACTCTGCCGTCTCGGTGGAGGGGCTCTGTTCTCAGCCTTGCTCTTCTTATGGTGTCAAGGAGTTAGCAGCAGTCCCTGGCATCACATTTAGAAGGAGAGAAGGCGGAGTCTCTTCCTCCTGGCTGGGCGGAAAGTGAGAAAACCTTTCACAGACGCACCCCTGGCCCCGGTAGACTTCCCCTGGCCTCACTGGCTGCAGTTTTGTCACATGCTTGTATGTGAGCCAGTCACTGTCAAGGAGAACAGGGTTCCCATGATGTACTCAGTCCAGCCACGACCCCTTCCTGGAATGGGGGCGGGGTCTGTCTCCCTGACGGAGTGAGGACGCCTGAACAGAGCAGGGGTCTGTGAAGGAGGAAGTAGGAACCAAGGATGTCTGCCAGTTATGTCATGAATGTCCTCAGCCTGTGGAACCCCTGAGGCCACCACAGAAATACTGCGAGTTCTAAGAAACCTGGCCTCTCCCAGTCGAAGGACTTATTGGTCCAGTCGCGAGCCAAACAACCAGTGCCCGATTCACTCTCTAATGATGTTCACTACCTAACAAAAATGTTTCTGCTTCCCGTCCAAATTAAGATGACTGACGGCTTTTACCAATGCATCGTTCGTGCTTGTTAGCACTTTACGGTCTGAAGCACTTTGTTTGATGGTTACAGAAAAATTTGGAAAGAAATTTTTCCATTCAAAAATAGATGCTTTAACTTTAATGTGAAGTAGGACAGTGATGGTTGAAGGTTTTGATTCTTAACTGACTTGAACATCCCTGGACCTGGTGTCAGAATTGTTTTATTAGAAATTCAGGGAATAATAGTAGATAATTCAACCACTCCTGGTTGCTATGGTAAGGAGTTTTTAAAGCTTTGATTTATGGGAAATGGCAATCATTAACAGCTCTTTGTTTTTAAAACAGAGAGCCCTGCAAATTGTCAAGGCTTGAGTGGAAGGAATGATTGGCACCTAATTGGAGAAAGAATCTCAGGTTATTTCTAAAGAAAAAAAGAGCAGGCAGAAGGCTTTTGGAGAGTGGATTTCTGTTTTTCATTTTTATGGCAGGATCTTTTATTTAAAGATCATTGAACAAAGTCGGTGCCAGTTCCATCTCAGAATTTGCTTTTTGTATGGCCCGGGGCAAATTACATGATCATTTCGTAAGTTTCCGATGCTCATCTGTAGAATTATTAGGCTGACCAGATCATCTCTGAGGGTCTTGAAAATTTTATGATTTTCCGACTGCCTATTTCCTCTTGCCAATTTACGGTTCCTTGGTGGTATCCCCCAGGGAACAGCCAGTCCTCCCCACACACACACTTCACATGGAAATGACCATTGGCACCACTGATCCCAGGCCCCTGGTTTGCAAAGCATGAACTGCTGGGTGCCTGTGCTGTACTTACTTTTCAGTCGTCACTCTAAGCCCAGAGCTGTTCCAAACCTGCTCCAGGGCAATATCATACAAGCCTTTCTGAATGTGACTCAAGCGAAGAAATATATTGTATATTACATCAGCACACACATACACACACACACACATACCATGCGCACCCACATAATTGTATATTTGTTGAGTATTTACCGTATGCTAAGTGTTAGAGCTATTATTGCAGTGAACAGATAACATTCTGGTCTTCATGGAGTTTCTGAGTACAGAGAGATAATAAACAAAAGAAACTATATGTTATCTATCTCTATATATCAAATATATACATCATTATTATATGGCATTATAATATACGTAATTTATGTAGTATATTAGAAAGTGGTAGGTTCTATGGAGAAAAATAGAGGAGGAAGGGAGATAGAAAATATTGGGGTGGGGGTCTGAATATTACATCGTGTGGTCAGGGAAGGCCTCACTGACAGGACAGTTGGTGGTGAGAGGAGGGAGCCAGCATACAGATATCTGGAGAAGGAACATTCCATACGGAGGAGGCAGCAATCGCAAATGCCCGGATGCAGGAGTGTGCCTGGTGCGTTCCACATACAGCAATATGGCCAGTGGGGCTGGCGTGAGTAAGGGGTGAACAGGACTGAACAGAAATGGGTGGGGCAGATCATGATCGGCCTTGTGGGCCAGTGTAAGGACTTCGGCTTTTACACTGGGTGAGAAAGGTTGTCCCAAGAGGGTTCTAGAAGAGTGACACTTCTCTAACTGGGGTTTTATTTACTAAAGAGATTAATCGAGAGTAGACTGAACACGAACACTGTATGTGTGTGTGTGTGTGTGTGCATGCACACGCACATGCGCACACGCAGACACAAGCTCCACAAACAGTGCTTCCCCCTTCCTGTGTGACGTACTCCGATATTTTCTATTACATTCTGATTCATTTTTAGAAACTGGTCAGGCCCCTTGGACCTGACCAGTCCGGGATCCACTACTATAGGATGGCAACTGACAGTTTGAAAAACATTTATAAAATGGCCTAGAACTGCAGAGATGCAGTAGGTTGCGTTTCCTTGCTTAATGATGGCGGTGGTATACTTGGCACCCTGTGCAGGCTTTGTGTTCATATTTAAGAATAATTTCCAAGGAGCTTTTGTTCATTTTTTTTAACTTACACTGAATAGCACCATTTTATTGAATGATCGTTCAAAAGTTTTATCTTTTCCTACATATTCAGCAGGCTTTTTATTACCCATTTATAGTTTAAACAACTTTTTATAGAGAGCACTGCAAATATATTTAAAGAGGAAACTATAATGAGCAATCCATCAGCCAACTTCAACGATGATGCACGTATGGCCTGGAGTCATCTGAACTCTATCCTCCTCCTCTGGATTATTTTGAAGAAAATCCCAGGCCCGGTATCATTTCATCTATAAATATTTTGGTTGGTATCTTAAAAGATGGGGACTCTTTTTAAAAAAATACATCTCACTTACTAGATATAATTACTGTTATTGCGCACGCACACACACACGTGAGCAATTCCTCTCCTTCTGTCTGATCAACAGTATCTCTGTTCATTAGTCTGAGGAAGAAAATACCAGCAACTTTAATGAAATGAAGCTGTGGCCATGCTTTCTTGCTCCGGATTCTGAAGATGTATTTCTGGATGCTGCCAGAGCCACCATTGAAGAAATTCTTTCTTACTGTCAAAAATGAGCCATTTCAGTATCTTTGGTACTTTCATTTCTACTTAAATATGGCCTCCTTTCCTGTGGCTTTTGACTAATCGATGGTACGCGCCTCTGGAGGAGGTCCTGGGTTTCTTATCTTTGTACCGCCCAGGGGATTAACATGGGTCCCAGCACCCAGTAGCCCTCACGCTTTTGTTAATGTTTTACTTCTTCAAACGTGGAGCTGGAGTAAGGAACCTGTCCTTGGCCCTCTGGCCCGTTATTCCTTTGGCCATATGTTGTTACTCCATTCGAACCTGACTTTTCTAGGAAGCGTCATCTCTGCTAGGATGGAAGCTTCCTGGGTCAGTATTGACTCTGACAGGAACCTTCGCGGTGTTCATCTCGTGTCTCGCAGAGCAGTTTTGTCCCTTCTGTTCTGTGGGCCTGTTACCCTCAGTCCACGGGGTGTGGTGTTTGCCTTCCTATGCTATCAGCCCTAATCGCCACCAACTGATTGACCAGAGACTGATTTGATATGGGCTCTATTACTGGAAACATTGTCACCTCTGAGTATGTTTAACAGTCATAATTTCAGATGGAGGTAGGTAAATATTTTTATGTCTGAGTGTATGGTATATACTACTCTACTGGTGAGCATATTCCTTATTTACTGAATCACCCCGATACTTTATATGAACAACTGGTAAGGGAGGTGGCAATACTCTGAGCCTTCTTCTTCTCATCCTTGTTTGCTTCTTTTTTCTTTCTCTTTTCCATAAACATTGAGTGCGCACTTGGCGCCAGCCACCATGCATGGCTCTGGGGACGTAAGGAGCTAAGAAGCAGCCTCCTTGTAAGGTATTATTCCGTCCATCCCCAGTCAGTTGTTACTGCATAAAGCAGCAACCCTCAGGCCACCAGCTGCTAGCAGAGGGCCTACATATCATAGCTTCTTAAAAACATGTTCGAATGAATGACTGAATAAATGGAGATGTGAGCCTCACCACAGAAGAGTTTATGGTCCAAGGCTTGATAGTGAATGTGGACTTGGTAGAACTTTTCAGAACTTGTAAAGTCATCAGGTATAAAATATTTGTAGTTCGGAACCCTTCCCTTAAATTGCTACCCCCTGGAGCACTGTCTTCAGAGTTTTTTTTTTTGTACCCTCTTAAAGATGCCAGAAATTCTACATGGAGATCCTTAGAAACAGTGGCACAGGTGCAGCTTCTAAACTGAAAACGAGAAGACAGAAAGGGAGGCTGTCCACTTCCTTCACCGCCTACCTCTCCCGTCCTGGGTAGTGCTCCGAGTTTCTCCTTCTCTCTGGTTCTGCAAATGTCAGTCTCTTGGGAGGCCTCCCGGATGTCCTGATTATTGGCCGTGTTTAGCCTGGGGGCAGGCCTGCAGTTGTCACTCCTTACCTCGAAGAAAGCCAGCACAGGAGTCTAAGTCTGTTTTCTAAAGTTTTTTTCTTCTGTCTGAGTTACAATTTTAGGTTTCTGTGGTGCCAGGAGACATTTACTACTGGTTAAAGAGGAATTGAAAATACTTGTTGCTCTGTCATTCTAGGGCAAAGATTTGCTTGGTGGAAAGTAGTGCTGTGTGTGTGTGTGTGTGTGTGTGTGTGTGTGTATGTGTGTGTGTGTGAGAGAGAGACAGAGAGAGAATATCTGCATATGTGGGTGTGTCTGTGAGTTGCTGTGTGCATACACGTGTATCTGTGTCTAGGTTTGTGTCTGTGTGTCAATGTGTCTTTGTGGGACATGGTGCACATGTGTGTGTCTTTGCATCATAAGGCAGATTCAATTCCTAAGGGAAAAAAGGCTTTCAGAGGACCATAACCTATAGGATAAGTTTTTAGCTACTATCTGTTCTTTTAGTTTTAAATTATTTACTCTTCCTTTAAATGACTGATTCTGAATGTGAAAGAGTTCTTTTGAGAGAGTAGAAATGGTATCATTTAATATCTTAACGGTTATGTATAATTCATCTTATTGTGTAAACCAATTATTTTTAATCCCCAGGTGGAGTTTGTAACTAAGCCTGAGTAATTCTCCGGGTGTAATGACTGATACACCATAGAGTCAAAATGTCAGAAAAGCAGCTATTTTGGGGTCTTGGAACATCCTTTTTTAAAAAAATAGACGTTTTAGTTGTTGAAAAAGTCCTTGTAGGTTTCCCTCAAAATTAAAAAAGCAAGAGGAAGAGGAAATTACAATTAATAGTCCTAAAATTCCAATTAATCTCTCAAATAGTGATTAATTTCCAGAGACAGGGAGACTCTGCAGTATATCTGAGAGAAAGGCGAAGACAATTAGGATTGGGGAAATTGGTAGGGGACCCTCGAGTAGGTGGGAATCCCACCAGGACTGAAGACTGTACTAGGATTGAGATAATTGACAAGGCTGGAAGCCTGCCAAAAACTAGCATTGGCTCTTCTTAATGGGACAAATGTGCCCATTTTGAAACCCACTGACCATGTTTCCTAAAACTGTCTTTTTTCTTTTTAACGGAGATGCTCAAATAAGTTCTGCTGTCAAATTGGAGTGCCTTTTTGTCACCTTTTAGCTCCTCATTCAGCAGGCAGAGATTTTGGCCCCTGCCCTGCTTTCTGCTCACGGCAAACTTGGGACTTTCTTTTTGCAAACAATCAACATCTCGGTGAGTTGGTTCAAGTCCATTTAGGATAATGCATGCTTTAAATTTCTGAGACCACTGATGTAGCCTGGAAATCACAAGGACCAATCGATGCATTAACTTTTACTTCCGTAAAGGAAAGTAATACCATTGCATTTTTTTTTTTCTGGTGCAAATATTGAGGACAGGATAAATTGGAACGAAGGGAAAATTAGCACGTTCTCATCGAGCTGGCTATACTTAAAGAAAATTATACTTATTTCAACATGCAAATGATAAATTTGTATTAGAGTGGATTCAGTTTTAAGCCGTGTGGAACTTATTTGTTTGTACCTGAAGTTTTAATGACATGGTAATGAAGATGGTGCTAAACTCTTACAGTAGCATGGCTTTTGATCTGCTCTTTCAACCCAGTCTACTAACAGTACTTATCAGAGGGAAAAACCCTTAGAGAACGGGGAATAAACATCATAGTCTCTTGAACTTCTAAATATATGCAGCACTTCAGAGAAATAATGTAAGTGAACTCCCCATTTGCGGTCAGCTGGAAAACTTAACTTTCAGAGGGATTTGACCAGCTATCCTGACCTAGAAAAAACTAAGTAAGCAGTTTGGAAAATCTGGTTTGTGAGTATAATTATTTTTATATCATCTCAGGCTGCGCCTTACAGAAAGTAAACCACAGTAGTTATCTGACCTATTGTTCTTCCATTGCCTTCTCTTCAACGCAGTAATTATGTGAGACTCAGCATGTTTTTCACTAACTATGCTTGTGGGACATTCCTTAACTTCAGCAGCCTTCTGTCTGGAGGCTGCTCAAGTGCTCTGTGTCAATCTCTTGGTCTGTATGGAAAAGAAACCTTAAGTCTGGACCCGCGACGTTTATAGACTGGGAGAGCCATTGGGAGAATAAAAGCATTTGGCATTTTTATGAGCTGAAAAATGTCTTGGAAATGGTGATGTATCAGTTTTAATTAAAATAGAAAATTAATCTTCAAGATGAAAGAGTCCTAACAATGCTTTTCATTTGAATGTAAATATTTAGTGGGGATATAGGTTACAGGATGTCTTACAGGCCTAAGGTCCCTTTGGGTGTACTGTTTTTAATGCTGGTTCTTCCTTTAGTTGCTTGGAGCAAGTAAGGATGATTTCCTTTAGATTGTATGCATGCTTCTAAGGTTATCTGAATAAAAGATACATTTCTGATAATTTGCTATCTCAGCTTTATCCCTTGGGCAGCAGGCTGCAATGCAATAACTTAACCTGAATGTGAATTAACGCATAAGTGCAAGAAAGTATGTGTCTTTTCCTGGGGTTGAATGAACTGGCAGCAAAACAGTTTAATCAGGATACCCTGCGTGGCTTATCATCCTGATTAGCTAGCACTGCAATTAGAAGACATTTAACTTTGTTTAAAACATAATAGTGACTGGTGGAGTTTAGATATTAATAAAACGAGGCTTAGCTTGTAGTTTCAACTCTCTTAACCTTACATAAAAAAAAAAAAAAGACAATTCAAGAGAAACAATGAATTGAAATTAATTACAAAGCTATAAAAGGCCCTGGGTGATTCTAGTCTTATTGGGGTTAGTGACAGTCCCTCCCGCCCACCCCCTAACCCTGAGCCCGGCCAGGAGAGCAGCGCCTTCTGTTCTCAGCTCCTGAGTCGGCTCCTGTTCCTCCTTAAGTCTGTGCTGTAACCAATCAATGCTAGACAGCAGAGGTCATGCTTAGTGGAGGTAGGCATGAAGGGTGGTGGAAACACGTAATAACTGTGTTAAAAGGTTGTGTCCTATTAAGATATGCTTTTTAAAGTTATGTTTTAACACGGACAGGATGTTTAAGTTGTTTTTGATGAGGACAGGCTCTGTCAGAGACTGACTGATACAGTGGTTCATAATCCTGGATCAGCAGGGATAATTTTTGAAAAACAGTGGCCCGAGCCCCATTCCAGACCTAAAGGATTAGAATCTCCAAGAGATGACTGAGTGACTCTCACGTGTAGTCAAGGTAGTGAAACACTCAGTGTTTGCCCAACGTCCGAAATGATGAGTCTTGAACAATTAGAAGGTGGTCCCTGATGCCTGCACCACCTGGAAGCATGTCGGAATTACAGATCTCAGGCCCACCCCACACTTGCTGTATCAGAATCTGAGTTTTAACAAGATCCTCAAAAGATTTTTATGTACTTTAAAGTTTCAGAAACATTTATTAAAAACCCTTAAATAAATGGGAGAAATAGGATCAAAACCACAGGTGATTAAGCCCATGGTTAAGTGAGGAAAAATATGTCCGTATAATGAATATTTTTTAAGTTAGATGCAGTTTGGGAAGAGTTTCTGATGACTTAGGAAATGATTATACTAGAGCAGTTAAGTGTTAAGTATATATCTACATGTGGAATCGATAGGTCACGGGGTATGTATATATCCAAGATACTATCTGAACGGTTTTCTAAAGTGGTTTTTACCAGTTTAACTTTCCATCCAGCAGTGTATCGACATTCCAGTTGTGATGGACCTATACCATTCCCATGCCCCATTTTTGGTGGCTTAAAACTCTGTCGACTTGGTTCTCTAAAACTCTACAGGCAGTAAAATTCAGTGCTTTTCTATTTCAAGAACAAGAAGCTTTTCATCAAGGGAAAGATTATTACATTTGACCAGACTGTTAAAACCATTGCAGTAGCAGAAGCAGCAAACAAGATGGAAGGGGCAGTTCCCACAGATATTCACAAGTCAGATGATCCTAAGGGCCATTTTCTGAAGGAGGAACAATTAGGTGGAATTACTGTTCCAGTTATGAAGCCCTTACTTCTTAATCATTAACTTATTTTTTCCCCCAGAAATGTCCCAGTTATGAAAAACTATGCAACTCTTCCTGATTAAGTGATACTATGTGTGAACATAGTAAATATAATCGAGAAACTTTCAAGCCATGATCATATGCTACTAAGTTTTAACTAAAGTATGTCCATAGCTGACATAACTAAATTATGAGTAGAAGAAACCTCACAATACTAATATTTTTTGTTTGTTGAATGCACAAATTGAGTTTATTTCTAAAACCCTGCCTTGCTTAGAGAGAGATCACAGGAGAGAAAGCCCGAAGCCATTTCTGTCATTAGTAATTTTGTGAACAAAGTCACTTAATGTCTTGTCTCAGGTTGAAGTATCTGCAAAAGCTATAGAACATTGTATCTTCTCTGTTTACCAAAAAGGTTATTGTGAGAAGCAGCCGAATGCCTATAGCAGCTAATCTATATGGAGATTTAAGGACAAAGCATTTTCCACATATTTTCATTTCTATGTTTAAAATAATCTTAGAGTTGGTAACGTGCTTTTCAAAGGTAAGGTATGTTTTTTTTCATATGATAAATCATATTTTCGCACGACAGTCTTATTTGTTACACATCTTATGCCATAAGCAGAGCCCAGTGTAGTGTACGCAGTCTAGAAGTACATTTTGCTCATTCTCCTTGGCCTTAGCAGAAAGAAATGGAAAGGGTGATGCATAATGAGTAAAACACATATCATCTCCTGGAGATAGAAAATAAGGATAAAGGCAGATTTCTATTAGGAAGAATTTATTTGGGCTTTGGAAGTAATTTAAAATGGCTATCCCCTCTGCTGGCAATTTGCAGCCTGCCTGAGTTGACACCTTCGTTTTCAATCACAGCAAGATTGCTTTGAGTTACAGGAATTGCCAAAGCCAGCGCTCTGAAACTCTGAAACTGAGCCCCTTCCAAACGCCTCGTGTGTTTAAAGCAGATGGAATAAGAATGTGATCTTTCCTGATTGTCATCACACACTTCACGAGTTGTTTAAATTAATCCATAATTTGTCCAAATCAAGAGCGGGGGAAAGATGGCCTAGTTATAATATTGTCCTGTTGTATCTGGACCTGGCAAATTAGCCCGGAGAGATGCGTTATCTATCAAATATGCAAACTTTATTGCAAAATAGTTGTAAGACTTTTGTGTGTATAGGACATGTAAGAAAGACAATAATATATATCGTGATTAAGTTTCTTAGATCAGTCAACCAACACCAACATACGAAAAACTGCACGCACAGGTGTGTGTACCCGTATGCCTTCTGACTGTCCATCTGTATAGAGTTATGTATGTGTGTTTAGAGCAAAATCTGCAAACATTCTCTTTGGAAAACAGATTCTGCAGGACATTAATGCTGTAAGTTTAGCGTTCCTCTTCGTTTCCTATCCTGATTTTCCATGACATGGAAAATCTAGTCCGGAGGTACAGCAAAGCTGATAATCCTTGCTACACCTCTAAGACAGGAGGAAACTGAAGCCCATCACCTGCTGTGAGCTCTTCGAGACCCATTTTAAGGAATCACCACTAATTACACTAGAAAAGACGACTTACCTCACATGGGGGACAGTTATAATTACTGAGTGGATGTTACAATCACTGAGCTTTCCTGTAGTTAAAACATTATTCTGAGACATGTCCTACAAGCCATGGGATTAAGCTTTTATTAATAAAACTACCCAAATGGTATTTGCTATGTGTCATTCCACTTGAGAAGATAAATAGGACGGAATTAAACTAACGCGGAAAGATTACTTATCTTATAATTAAGAACATTGGACAAGAATGAATTTTGAATTTATAGCATTTCTGTGTTGGCCAAGGAGATGTATTAAATAACTTTCCTTTTTGAAAAATATTTTTTGAGACATAAATTCTCTGTGGGGAAAAAACATGAAACAATGAGCTGTCTTTTCTCAATTGATTGCAGCATTCTAAATGCTTTGAAAAATGAAGGGAAATTTAACATTTAAAAATGATCTTTCAGAAATCTGTTATTATGAGTGGAGGGAAATGAGCTAAAGTCCTAAGACATTTCGACTTTTTGGAAACTTCGTGACGTAAGCAAGGTAAGGCTGAGATAGACCAGTGTGAAACACAAACATGACTAACATGATCTGTATAGTCAGCTAGAAAAGCAGCACAGTTAGTATGACTTTGAAAAAGAAAAATAGGTAATATTTTCTGATGTGAAGACAGTCGCTGTCTTAGTTTTTCCTTAGGAACATCACAGAACTTTATCCTGTGTGTTAACTGCGCATAGTGGTGCTCAGCATCAGTTTGGGTCTGTGTATTTTAACATGTTGGCTAAAACATCATACGTTCTTAAGCAAAGCAGAGAGTTGAACAGTCACCCAATTTATACCATGTTAATGTAAAAAAAATTGATATAAATCAGAATCAAATTCATGCCAATTTACCTATGGTATGACTTTTCAGGTTTTCTCTAGAATAATCCTGGAGATCTTAATTTTGCATTGAACTTTCTCAAGGTCTGCCCAAAATAATTAACATACAGCAGATAATTTTATGGTAAGGAGAGAAAAGAGAGTTTGATGACCCCCAACTTTCTTTCTGTATTCCTCCTGAAATGAATTTCTTAATCCCGTCTTTACTTCTCCCATCTACAAAAGGGAGAATGGAAAAGGCTGCCCACAGCTGTGAAATGTGTAGAGGGCTTTCATGGCTTCAGAAGCAAGTTGTAATGTTTACGTACATGCAGTGCCGATTATTTTGTGCCTCTAAAAGGAGAGATGGGAGTTCTCCGATCTCAAGTCATTAGCCGTGTGACTTGACGTCGCCATTTTTGTTAGAGTCTTGCAGGACGCCTTCCTCCATTAGCCACACTCCATTAAGTTGTCCTTTGTTCCACAGAGATGGAAACTTGGAGTTCCTTCACAAGGGTTGTCACCTGTCCAGCATCACTCCCCATTCTTGTGGCGAAAGTGCCAGTTTTCTTATGGGTGCCCACTTTCTCCTAAGCCTCTCAGTTCACACAGTTCCAGAGCCTCTGAGGGTGGCTTGCGACTCCAGCTTCACTGAGAAGAGCTTGAGGAATTGGGCCAGAAAGGGCACGTGACCCCGTTGGAACCATCAGCTGTTCGCTCTGGCTTTTGCTGGCTGGATTTCAACTGTAGTCATCTTGCAATCACACGTCTGGGACCAGAGATAGACTGTACCCCTGTGGGCACAGAGCTGGGGGATGGAGAACCGAGTTCTGATTCGCAGTGTCTGAGCCTGAGTCCAGTAGTGCCTGATGTTCTACCCCTGGCATTTTAGCTACTTTAGCTCAAACCAGTTGGAATTGGAGCTTCTGTCATCTGTCATTTACAACAGAAATAACCCTAAGAAATATAAGCCTAGTATCTATAGTCCAAGTTCAGAAGAATTTCACTCCTTCTTTGTTTTATCCTGGGTGTTCTCACTAATGTATCAAGTCTGCAAAAGCTTTCTTCACCCATGGGTGCTGGCGCCCAACAAGCTTATTATTGAATTTGAGGCCTCAAGTTGGACAACAAATAAGTTCTCGGCCCTATGTCTTTTTTCAGTGCTAAACATGGTAGCAAGTTGCTAAAATCAAGGTACTTACAAGTCATCGCTTCTCATTTAAAGAGAAGCTACCTTAAAAAACATATATGCATATATACAGAAAATACATATGTAGATGTATATATGTGTATACACATATGTAAATAGAACTATAAAGTAATATAAATTATATATATGCACACACACGTGCGTGTTACATCTTTAGAATGACCAGGACAGCAACGTTTGATTAGATTGTTAGATTTAAAAAAACAACCTTCCCATTGAGCAATAGCAGGAAATAAATACACCGAGGTAGAGAATTTGACGCAATCAAAGTCCAAGATGATTTGGCTGCAGGCACTGAAGTAGAGGGGGGTTGTTTGTCTCCTATGACCCCGGGTTTCGAGGAGGCCCCTCCGCCCACACAGCACAGGGCGGGCTGCCAGGTGGATGGGCCTCTGGCACCGAAGCCCATTCTTCCTTCCTGAACTCGCGTCTCGCTCCCATTCCTCCTTCTGCTCCCAGTCTCCTCCAGTTTGGCCTGATTTCCAAGCCGAGTGACGTGCTTTCCTTCCTGGCCCGTGGAGTCAAGACCGGACTCCGTATCCAGCTTTAACTGTTAAAGGTCCCGGGTCCCCTAGCCTGGTCTGACCAGCTCCTGGTCCCCTCTTGGCCTCCTCCCTGGGCCAGGGTTGCTGTTTCCATCTCATTTGAAGAGTAAGGTGCGGTGAGGAAGAAGATTGAGATGATAGAGTTAACAGATGGAAAAACAGGACAAAGGGAGTATCTTCCCACACACGGTTTTACCTTAAAAAAAAAAAAAAAATTTCCCATTGGCAGAAATGACGAAAAAGCAGAGCATATGGCATATGCTTCCTAGCGCACCAGATTGTAATATTATACACTTGGATTACAAAGTCTGGATATTACAGCCGTAAACATATGTAAACATTTTTGTGTTTTGCTAAAAAGGAAAAAAATCACCGATGATGTATTATCCTAATGAGCTGATTATGAAGATCAACTTATTATATTCTCAAGATCTAGGTAAGAAAAGGTGGCACCCGATCCAGTGGCATCGTAGAGTGAGTATGACGGTATTTTCCCCTTGGTTTGAGTGTCACCGTTTGCTATAACTGGGTTTTATAGATTAGAATCCTAGAACTGGAAGGAACTTTTAGAAGAGGGATCAGAAAACTACAACCTACTGACCATATCCAGCCTGCCACCTGTTGTAAATACAGTTAGTTTTATTGGAACCCAGCCACACCCATTCGCGTAAGTATTGCCTGTGGCAGCTCTCACATACACCAGCAAAGCTGAGTACTTATGACAGAGACTGTATGGCCAACAAAACCTAAAATATTGGTTCTCTGGCCCTTTGCAGAGAAAATTTGCTGACTTGACTTTGGAAGTCAATTTAAATTCATTTGTTTGTTTTCTGGAATGGTTGTATTTTTGTTGCCTCAGAAAAGTATTTGCCCAGTTAGTAAAGATTTCTAGGGATGAAGATAGTATTGTCTCATTGTATTCCAACGCTTACTATTGAAAAATTCTTTGTAAAGAAAACTTCACCTAAATCCTTCATGATTCAAAGTAAACCCATTTATCTTTAGTTCTGTTGTTTTTGTTTTAACTCCTCAGTGAAAGCTTTTCATAGCTTTAAAGGCTAGCAAAGGTCTCAGATTTTGTTTTTTCCCCCTCCTTTTAACATTCTCAAATCTTGACCTTTTTTGTGACTTGCCCACGAAATCTTTTCCGTTCCCTGTAATGACTTTTTTTTTTTAATTATTATACGAAGAAAGACCTTGTACTGATCATATTTACCTATTACAAAGGGCATCCAAGTGTCTAATCAGTTTGCATTTCAAAATCTCTTGTGAGGCCTGCTAGTGTGTTTACTATGCCCGTTTGGTGGCTGAGAAGCAATGAGGCTCAGCAAAGTTAAATATCTGGCCTGTGGTCACACAGCCAGGAATGGATAAACCTCTCCTAGCAGACCATGCTGTCCATTGCTTTGTAATGAGCCTGGAAGGAGGACGTGGCAACAGTTCCCATAAGCTACAGTGCACGTGTCTGGCACAATATTGTACTTGCTTTCGGGCAGAGATATTCAGTCCTTCACTGTATATCTACTGGCTTAGCTTCAGCTCAAAGTTGTACATGGGACCAGTGAGAAGTGGGTCCTCAGTCCACCATTTAAATGTTGTCACTATGTTCTGTTGGCCACAGCTGACAAGGTCATGAGTTAGCAGAAAAACTGAAGCAGAGTGTGGTTAAACTAACAAAAATCCGTCACCTGTAGGAGAAAATGCGTGTGCCCTGTGGGGTGGAAAGTGTTCAGTGGCCTCGTTTTTCTATATAAAGGGCAATATTATCTACATATCTTTTCTGCATCACTCATAGCAGCCCATCTCCATGTTTTGTGGTGTGTCATTTAATTTCCTCTTGTGATGTGCCGAATTTAGTAGCCTACTTTGCCAAAATTACTTTGATTTTGGAGTCTGTCTTTGAAGATACCCTCTGCTGCCTTTTCTCATCACCATTGGGTGTTAACATGAAATTCTTCTCTTAGAGTCATTAATAAAAATGTTAAGCAACAGAAACAAAGAGATATCTCCTTAAAAACAACATAGTCTCAAGAAAGCACAAAGACAGCATGGGGCACTGCTACGGAAATATTAACAATCATTCCTGCACTTTTGGTGATGGATGTTTTCCAGCTTACTTATTTTAGCATTTCAGATGTTTCTTTGGAGACCAAATTATAGCTCGGATACTATCAGTAACACTTTAAATTATTGGTTGCAGTGTTTAAGGGCGATGTAGGCAACTCCTTAAACATTCTGCATTTTTAGTTAAGTTTAACAGTGTTTCCTTTTTTAGCTGTGTGTTGCTTGTCGTTCACCTTTTATGATGGTGCACAATCGTGATCCTCAGATACACAGGTCATCTTTCTGATCGAGTTTCTCGTGTGTCTACAGGTTACTGCAGTTTAAGGATTTGTTTTTATTACTAATAATACTAGTAATCATTCGAAGCGTAAACCACTTTTCCTTACACAAACAGCAGTAACTTTTCCCTCCAGTGTCTTTTTCTGAGTCATAATTCCTAGTGATCGTGTAAGGAGCAGAAAATTCACCCTTCGACTGCTGAGACCCCGGGCTGTGGTTGAGAAAGAACAGTGAGAAGATTCGTCTTTGGTTTGTAAACAGATTTGTAAACCTAGGATATTTTATGAGGACATCACTGGACAGAATAGATCAGGACCTTGCTGTCATTTTTATAGTCAGAATTAGAGTGAGATGGTACTTTAAAATAGGAATTTCTCTTTTTGGACCCTTTCTTCCAGGCTTCCTTTAAAAGCTACTTAAAAAAAAAAAAAATCTTTTGTACTTCCCTAACCTTTTCACTAGTTTAGTGGCCAGCTCTTATTCTCATTTTGTCAGATTTCTTCTCATCCTTTCATGTGTCCAGCCAGGAAGCCTTTCTCAATCACTCTCTCTCTCAGCATCACAGCTGCTTTCTTCCTTTGAGAAACAATATACTCTAGCTCTCCGCTTTTTTGTTGGGTTTTTTTTTTTTTTTTGCTATAGAATTACATTCAACAGATACAATTTTCATGTCTAAGAAGCAGTCACCCTTAAATTTTGCAAACTTAATTTCATTCTGCTAGCTTCAGACCTGCAAACAACATGGGCGACCTGATATTTATTTCCATCTGAGACCAGAGGCACATCTTTTTCATAATCTTGGGAGTTGGCTGAGGCCATTCCTTTCCATCTGAGCCGACTGTGTATCCCTGTGATGTGAACTCACATATTTTAGAGTTGTCGAACGTCCCTTGAATGCAAGATGCCATTAAACTTTGCAGTCTTCTTTCTAAATTGTTATTTATACACCCTATAAAAACTTCAGTTATTTTTATGACAGACATTATTTTAAAGGAACAGTGGTGACAATGACTACTCATTGATTACTTTCATCGAATTGCCCTCATCTATTTATAATATGGTCCTATCTTTTTAACATTCCTTATTATGACTTGTTTAATTTCCATTATCCTTTTTTTGCTTGAAGATTTTATTATTTCTACACTTTCCATTGTTTTTGTTTACCCAGTTAATGCTGTTTTTTTTTCTTTAATTTTTCTCTGTGTTACATTAAAGAAGAAACTAATCATGGAGGTTTTCAGAGCTTGGGTCCCAGAGGCTGAGTGCCCGTGTTTAAACCCCACGCTACCACCAAACTAATTGTCTGATCTGGGCAAGAAACACTGTCTCTCTCTGCTTCAGTTACCTTTTCTCTAAAATGCTGGTAGTAATATTACCTAACTTCTTGGGTGGTTGCAAGATTAAATTAAATGAGTTAAGTCTTACAATTTGTTTAGAAAAAAAGCCTGGCAGATAGTAAATGCTCAACAAGGCAGCTTTTTTTTTTTTTTTCCAAGTGTACCATCTGCTTTATTCACACAGAGAAAATGCTCAATAATAACAGCTTCATCCCATACCTCCCTCCTACCCAAACATATTACCCCCAACAACCCTTGCCCCAAGATATTTTCCTGTGTCTGTCATTTCAAGGTACTTTTAGAACCAAACACAAAGACATTTAGATTTGGTCTCTGATAAGTTGATTACTTTCAGAGTCCTGGGTAAAGAGCAAATCAGGCTGCAGATTTAACTGAATGGGCCTGTCCTGGCACTGAGCCCAAAGGCTGTCAGGAAACTGCCCTCGGCCTTCATTCTGATTGTTGGTTACGTCTTGGAAAGGAGCGCTAGGGTTGTGGGCAATGACCTTGAGAATCCTCAGTGAAAACCTGACTCCAGGAGTCCTTGTCATTCTTTTCACTGTCCCAAGAAAACACAGGAGCAGCACAAGAGCTTTGTTTCACTGTTTCTGTGTTTTCTCCACCCCAGAAATCCCTGTATGTTTGCAAGAGGGCGGGGGCCTGCCTATTTTCTTTGGCCAACAACTTCTCCAATTTAGTCTTGTCCAAGGACTGATGGCCCTTACCCCCAAGTGGTTTATTGCGTCTCTCCATACCCTGGCAACTCTTTTTCTTAGATCCATGAAGCCATTCCCTTTTCCAGGAAGAATCCTCTCTCTCTCTTTGGTCCAGCAAGCACGAACTTCCAAGTCCTGGGTGAAGGAACAAGCCAGTGAGTCTTGGCTCTCTCCAGCCCAGGCTAAGGTATCCGACTGGAACAAACACAGCACAGTCAAGAATGAGGTTCCCATTCTGTGGCGGCCAGAAGCCTGGAGGGACTGAGGAGAAAGTCCAGCTTCTTGGATGTCTGCAAGGGTTGAAGTGGCTAAAGGGGGTGCCACGCAATCATCCCCCAAGCCTTGGATTAGAAGGTCTAGCTGTGTTGCATCTTTCTTAGACTTTCTGTTAGTCTGACTTTCTATACGAGATGAAATACTCCTCTGATCACCACCATTTGTCTTTCTTGGCTCCATGGTGAAGAAGGAGGTAATGCTGGTCTGCCAAACGCTTGCAGGTAGCAAGAGAACTTAACCTCTCTCTCTCCGGGAAAGGGCGTTGGCATTTTGGTGCCTGACTTCATTAAATGTGTCTCCTCTGCCGACGTTCGGATCTCGCACAAGGCTATTATCATCTTCTTGGTTGTTGTCTCCTGAAGCATAAGGACTGTGTGGAAAGCAATCTACCTTCAAAATCCCTTACAGAACCTTGTAATAAAGGCGGGTGCTCAAGGAATGTGTTAAGTAGCAGTAGTGAGCAGAATAATGTCCCCCCACCCCACCCCAAGATGTCCACATCCTCATCTCTAGAACCTGTGAATATGTCGTATTACACGGCAAGGGACCCTTAAGGTTGCTGGCAGCCTGTAGAAGCTGGAAAAGACAAGGAAATGGATTCTCTCTTCCTAGAATCTCCAGAAGAAACACATCCCTGCCAACATTTTTGTTTTAGTCCCGTGAGACCCATTTTAGGCTTCAGAGCTTCAGAACTGTCGTGTAATAAATTTGTGTCATTTTAAGCAACCAAGTATTGGTAATTTGTTAGAGCAGCAATGGGAAGCTAATGTAGTGACCAGCTGACTAAATTAACATTAATTGTTTGAGACAATGACACCAAAGAAAGAAACGAATGTCAGAAATTGTACATTAACAAGGCGTACCGGTGGGGACCATTTCCTAAAGCAGTGGATCCTCAACCTTCCTTAATCAGACTTACTGCTTTAAAACAACTCAGATGCACAGAAACATTGTTTTACATAAAGTTAAATGGGGCCCCCAAACCACACTGAAGGCACCCACCGACCCGGTTATAACGCTACGTTCGCACAGGATTAGTTAAGACAGCCAATGACAAGGTTTCAATGGTGAGCCTCGGAGCATACGATAATTCAGAGATTCGGGCTGTCTTTTTAGTTCAATCGAGAGTTTAGAATCTTATCTTCTGTTTCTCAATCTGCTGTGGCAGTGTTATGTCCTAAGTCACATGACCTTTCTGTACTCATAGTCTCCATTTTTAGGAAAGATTTATCATCACGTTAGAGCGATGGTTACTCTCAACAGGCCTTATTTCCAAGGTCTCGCTTGCTTCACAGCAGTGAACACAGATTTATCTCTGTATCATAGGAAGTACTAAAGTTCACAGGAGATAGCATAGGTGCTCTGTCTGCTGGTATGATTTTATTCATTCATTCATTCCGTAGGTTTTGATCCAAGGCCAACTAAATTCCAGACATGGTACTAAGGATGAGGGATGCCAATGATAGAGAGGTCGGGTGTGGACCCCGTTCTCCAGAGGCTTACAATCTTATCTTTGTTAGAAAGTAAATACCCCGTGGAGGTGTGGATTACATGTCACAGCCACTGTGTACTTCATAATAAATGAGTTGATCAGATCTTGTCTTGAAAATAAGCTTCCGCTGGAAGAGGACAGGATGGTAGAATACAATGAGAGCCTGGGAGGAAGAGCAGGATTTCGGTGAAAAGATAAGAAAGGGTAATAAAAGCAACATGGGGCCAGGGACTAATACCTTCACTCACCTTGGATTTCTCTTCCGTTTCTTTCTCTTAGTCAATTTCGGTAGTTTGTGTCTTTGTGTCTAAGTGATAGGATGTGGGATGACCACAGGAGGTCATTGTGACCTGCTCAGACCTGGTTGGAAGCCTATCTCTGTGACTCAGTGACTACTCGGGCTGCGCCTAGTGTGTCTGGCACTTCTTGTAGTCAGTCCTCTGCGTGCAGCTAGCCATGGCTGTTTGCAAGGCTGCTCCTTTGTAGATGATTAAGAGCTGACGCTAAATGAGCTATGATTTTGCAAACAACTTCCACGTCTTCTACGCTAGCCCGGTTGCTGGAACACCTAGGACATTCTGAACAAAGCCTGGCTGGAGGAATAGATGTGGGGGTGAGAAAGGGACGTGTATTCATTTCCTATTTCTGCTATAACAAATTACAACTAATCTAGTGGCTTAAAGCAACACAAATTTCCTATCTTATAGTTCACGGTGTTCATAATTCCAAAACAGGTTGGCAGAGCTGCATTGCTTCCGAAGGCCCTAAGGTAGAATCTATTTTCTTGCCTTTTTCGGCTTCTAGAAGTTGCCTTCATTCCTCGACGCGTGGCCCCTGCATCCCTCTGCCTCTGACTTCATTCTCACACTTCTCTCTCTCCGTCCTATCTCCCTCTAATAAGAACTCCGATGATTTTACTGGGCCCGCCTCTAATCTAGGATAATCTTCCCACCTCAGAATCCTTAATTTCATCAGACCTGCAAAGTCCCTTTTGTCATATAAAGTACCATATTCACAGGTCCTAGGAATTAGGATATGGACATCTTTGGGGCCATTATTCTGCCTACCACAGCGTGTCAAGGATGACAGTACCAAACACAGCCAAAGTGCTTTGCTAAAGGCCTTCCAACCAACACCTCAGCCTCATCCAGTTTTGGAGCCAGATAAATCTTTATAACCCCAAGAAAGCCCATTGTCCATTTTCCAATATAATGTACGTGACATAAAGTGTTTTAATGTGATTAGAATTAGCAATGTCTTATCTCACAATTGGCTCAGTGGGGAAAGTTGGTGGAAAACAGCAGATTTCCAGGCTCCGTGCCTTTGCCTTTGCAGGTCTATAAATTCCTCATCAGATTCCTGGCTGTTTCAGTCACGCCTCATCCCACTGCCTTTTAGCATGTGTCTCATAGTGCATTTTTACACAGATAGGACATACCTTTTTAACATGTGTTTATCTAAAGCTGTTACGAAGATTTCAACTTCGTGTTCTCATAGTTAGGTGTCATTACGAAGCTTTATGTTTTGATCCAGATAACTTCAAAAGTCTATTGGAAAAGAGAAAGGGGGGGAAAAAAGCATCGCAATGGATCAGGAGCCTTTGCCAACAACTTTCCTGGGTTCTTGTCTAATTTTTATACTCCGGGCTAAAGCGGAGAGGAGAACAGTTCTCATGGCTGAGTCTGGACACAGGAGATCAGCTGTGAGCCAGGAGATTAGACGATGGAACTGGAAGCCTCAGGACCAGATAGCAGAGGTTCCAAAGCCAGAGAAGCAGAAGAGGCACAAAGGAGGCCAGTGGGACAAAAGGAGCTGAATAAAGTGGGGTGCAGAGTGGACACATCCTGTGTGTGAAAAATTCTAGCCACGGTGTCTTTGATATATGATTCCAAGAGGCCTGGGTAGGATCTAAAAGGAACAGGCTGCTCTTTCAACTGTGCGGCACAGTGTTGCGTATGTGGCGTAAGCTGCTGTCAGTCCAGCATTCGAACCTCTGTCACTCACTCACATTTTGACATCCATCCTTTTTAAAAAGGAAGCTTTAAGCCTCGCATGTCTGTCATCCCCGAATTGAGTGTTGTCGGGCAGACCACTAAATATTTTTTCCATTGGGAATGATCATATGAAAGTATGATCTTAAAATACAGACTATATCTAAATTCATTTATGTAACAAATATTTATTGATCATCCGGTGTTTATTAGCCTATGTGCCAAGGATTCTTCTAGGCACTGAAGATACAGTATTTAACAAAATACACTGCATTTGTCTTCGAGGAGCTTTTATTCTAGCTGGGAGTGACAGACAACAAACAAAAATACATAAAACTTAAACAAGGAAAGCTAAGGCAAGAATGGGGATGTAAGGTATTGAGAAGGATTGAATTGAGAGAGCGTGATCAAGGAGGGGCTTCCTGAGATGGGGACATTTCAGTAAATCTGAAGGAAATGAGGGGGATGGTTAGTGGACATCTGCGGGAGAAGAACACCCCAGATGGGGGAACGGCA
>NW_006436282.1:21106937-21118910 GCF_000325575.1 Pteropus alecto
CTGGAGCGGTCAGAGAATGCAAGAAGGCCAGCGTGGCTGGAGTCGCGTGAACGGTGGGGTAGGGGCAGTGAGAGATGAAGGTGGCTTGTGTGAGCGGAGGGCGGTGCACAGGTCAGGGGAGCGGCTTGTAGGTCTCAGCAGGGGCTCTGGCACTCTGCGAGTGGGAAATCGTTGGAAGGCACTGAGCAGAGCAATGACGTGACCCGGCTTTCATTTTCACAGGCTCGTTCTGGCATCTACGTCGAGAATGGACTTCAGAGTCCGTGGGCAGAATCAGGGGCAACATTTCAGAGGCGATTCCAATAATCTTGAGGAAAGGGTTGGGCTGGGCCAGAGCGATGGCAGTGGGCTGCTGACACAGGGTTGAGATCTGGAGATATTTTGAAGGTGGAGCTTTGTTGATGGACTCGACGTGGCAGTGAAATAAGGTGGAGTCGGGGGTGCCATCAAAGTCGATGGTCTGAGCAGCCGGAAGAATAAATGGAGGAACATTAGCTATGATAGAAAAGATGACCGGAAGAGCAGGTTTTGGGGGAACCATCAATGGTTCAATTTGGGCGTACTCAGTTTAATATATTCATTAGACATGTCAAGTTAGGCAGTTGGATAAATGGGTCTAGAATTCAGAGAAAAGAGGTCCTGGCTGCAGCTATGAATTTAAATGCACACACTTACCATAAAGCTGTCAGCTCTGGTCTCCACGGTCACACTTCCTAAAAACCTTTAATTCTAGCCTCCACTTGTCACTGCTCTTCACAGCACACCCCTACCTTGGCCTAAGTAACTAAGATCCTATAAAAAGCTCTTGCCCCTTGCTTCTGAACTTCTTCCCATATTCTGGTCTGATTCCTCCGCTTCCCGTCTCCTTCCAGCAATGCTTGGATTCCCTTGCGGAGCCTAGTCCTGAGGTTGCAAACTCAGTTTGCACAGTGTCCCGGCAGTTAAAGTGATCAGGAAAAGTGAGGAATGTGGTGAACTGCAAAACACATGCCCCACCTACAGAGGGCAGCACTGTTCTGCTCCCACCTGATGCTCCTACCACAGAGGGCATCCATTGTTGCCAGTTCTTCTAAAAAGTAAGCTAGAAATCTAGATTTTTAAAATGTGCAGTCTCCCGAGTTTTAAACATTGGCAGCTAACGCACATTTTCAAGACTCTGTCGGCCAAATAAAATATATCTGGGGACCAAATCCAGTCCACAGGCAGCCAGCCTTTTACCACTGTGGAGCCTGTTGGACAGGCCGCCTGGCTGGGTTTGGGGTTTGGCTCCTGGACAGAACCTCTTGGATTGTCCACTTTGGTTTCCCCAGTGCAGGCAGAGGGCACGAACCACCCACCCCAGGGAGGTTTCCAAGGCACGTTGCTCCCTGAGCCCAGCTCCTCAGAGCCCTGCTTTTCTGGAAAGATGACGAGACACCTTCCCCAGAACCTCACTGAAGAATATGTTGTGTCCTGTTCTCTTTCGTCCCCTTGCCTCCCCATATTGTATCTCACTTCAGAAGCAGAGCGAGTATCGATTCATTCCGTAGGTGAGACAGGTAGAGACTATTAAATCAGCACCTCTGTCTCAAATGCTTGATGGTAAAAAATAAAAAAAATTGCAAAATAGCAGCTAAATGACAATCTGAGGGAGAGAGTTAATCTTAGGGCAGATAGAAGGAACCGTATGTTTTTTCAACAATTATATGTTGAATACCTGCTAGATACCAGTTCTCTTACTATGCGATGTGTGTGCGGAAAAAGACTAAAACACAGTCTGCTCCTAAGAGAGCCACAGCCCAGTGGAGGAGACGAATGTGGGAAGAAGCAAACGGTAGCAGCGTGAAAAGAGCAGCAGGAGATGCCACGAGCAAAGACCAAAGGTGGAGGGAGAGATGAAACAGTTTTCTTGGAGGCGGTGATAGCGGGCCGGTTTTGACAAATGAAGAGGTGGATGTTTAGAGGAAAGCATTCTAGAAAAATAAATAACGCGTAAGGTTTCAGAGGTAAGGAGCGACTTGGAATAGTTAAAGAACTCTAGTCATTGTGAGAGCTTAAAGCGTGATGGAAAAGACACGGCCAGGTATGAGGACGCAGGGTGGGTGCCAGGGGCCAGGTCCGGCAGGGCCTTGTCCAAGAGGAAGAAGAGGGACCAGCGATTTCCTGTCTTCACTGGAAGGCTGCCGTGGCAAGTTTGATCTTGGTTGCGAGGCAAAGAACAAAAATTCCATTTCTTCTTCCAAAATGTATACCGAGAGCTACCATCAGTCTGAGGCCACTTTAAAAGAAAGCTAGAAATAATCTTCATGAATTCCCTCGAGACCTCATGCCAGTCCTATAAGCCATGGAACATAGTAATAATCTCAAGCTCTTATTTGGTGTTTACTCTGCAAGGCATTGTCCCAAGGGCTCTGTATACGAATACGTTCATATAACTCACTGAATTCTCAAAACCTCCCTATGATGTACTTGGTTCCGACGTAGTAAAGTGACTTGTCCAAGATCATACAGCTTGGGAGTGACGGAGCAGGCGTGGGACCCAGGCAGGCTGCCTCTAGAGTCCCTGCTCTTGACTGTCCTTTTGCCACACTCTGTCTGCCATGTCATGGTCATTCTCACCAGAGGCTTTGGAAGACACCATAAGATACCAAATATCCAGCAACCAGAGAAGAGACGGGGCTGCTGTATTTGTATCAAACCATTTCTTTGGCACGGTTGGCAGTAACACTTGTAAATGCAAATGGTCAGAGACTCTGCCTTCATTCAGAGGGCACTGGGAACTGTACTTCTAACTATGGCTATACCCTGTACATTGCTGGTTTTGATGTCACTACTGCGTTGATATGAAATAATGCAGCCTGTGGCCGCATCTTTCAAGGCAGTTAGCGATCTGTCTTGGTGGAAACAGAATAGATCTCTCAGTACTTGGTGGAAACAGAATAGATCTCTCAAGAACTCTGGAGGACTGGGTTCGGGGGGGGAAGACCCTTTAAACGGAATAAGTATCCATTATGTTCAGAAAGCATTTCTCTTTGATGCTTATTGTGCATTAGTTAAGAACCTTCTTGGAGGAAGAACAGCACAAGTTTAAATGCTGAAATCCAAAAGTGAGATTCTTTGATTGTTATCTGGAAAAATCTGCAGCATTGACTCTTCTTCATAAAAAAAGGAAAGAAAAGCGAAAGAATCAGATGATGGTATTTCTGTGAGGAAAGCAGTAATTATAGTTTTCAGGGTGAATGCCTGTCTTTTTAAATCACGACAACCTTTTTTTCTGGAAACGAATTTCAAACCTTCCACACATGTTAAAAATGTTCCCATGCGCAGGGAAATAAATTCATTTTTCATTAATGACTCTATTGTTTATATGTAATCAACAAATAAGCCTTGAAATAAATATCAGTGAAAGATATTTGTAAAAATTTTAAATAGCCATATTTTCTGTTTTCTGTGAGGTAGCCTAGTTATTTTGGAATTCCATTGTAATATAATCAGTTAATTATGACATTTTAAAAATATGGTAAGAGGAGGAAATTACTTTTCAGAAAATGGAACTTTTTTTTTTTCATGCTGTGGAGAAACACAAAAAAAAGAACAAGCAACCTTTTAAAACTATGCTACTGATTTTCTTATGTCTCATTTTGCATAGAACAAATCCCATTTCTAGCATTTTCCATCAGCTTGAGATATTGCCATCTCCCTAATGCAGGTGCATTTCACTTTGGGTCACAGGTATAATCCTGCACAATTATGTACAAATCAGAGTTTCCTAAGTTGAATCATTTAAAATGCACTCACATGAAAATAACTCCTCATCTGAAAGGGGTTCTAGGGGGAGTCTTTTTGGGAAATGAATAAAACATTTTATGTGAAAATATATCTTAAATTCTCTGTCTTTAAAATTTAGATTTCGGCATACCAGTTCACTAATGAAGTAGGCATGTTTATATACTTATAAGTGATATAATTTTACTTTGTGTATGTTATGCAGATTCTGAATTAGACGAAGCTTAAAATACTCCAGAAATTTGCTTGCAAAATATATACAGGTAGCTGTTATCACTCATTGGGGCAGAAGAAATTACAAGAGGCAAGAAGAGTTTCGCCAAGCCTCAAGACTGTCGAGGGGAGAGAATCCCAAATTTGTTGTTTGCACGCTTGCCAGTGTCTCTAAAATTACAAAATTTAAATAAACCTGAAGTTAATTGCAGTTCATCGCCGTCACTAACTAGTCTATTTTTAGACACCCAAAATGCACCCAAGTTAGACTACGAGGCAGGGTCCAAAGGGATCTGAACATTCAGTGCCTCTTTTTTAAAAAATAAGTTGCCCTGAGTTACAGCACCCTGGATTGTTCTATTGTTAACACTAAGGAGGGAACTTCCTGACTTTTTTTCTCCCTTTTTATTTAGTGGTTTCTAAACTAAAAAGGAAACATTGAATGGTGCTTAATTTCAAGACTATGGGTTAATATATTATTTTCTTTCCCCACACCCACTTTTCCCTCTCCCGGCCATATCCTAAGTGGTGTGTTTACTTATTTATGCTCTTGCACTCTCATTGCCGAGGCTGGGATTTCCCCCTTTTCCTTCTTGATTGCAATATTGGTGTAGAAGAGAAACTGCTGGAGAGATAAGGTGGCATAGAGAGCAGAGATGGCCGTGGCTAATCACCCTCATTGACTGGGGACAAAATGTCTGAGACTATGAAGGACACAGTTCACCTCATACAAACGGATGCACTAAGCAGGTGACTCTTGTAAGTGACTAAGTCCTCCTCAGCCACGTTCATTATTCTCTGTAAGAATTTCAAAGCAGGGGTTCTTGTACTGAGGCAGCAAGGCTGAGTAGAGCAGGACGGAGGATGGGTTTCGCCTCCAGGAGCAGCGCAGCCTGCTGGCAAAGACTGGAAGGCTGTGTTGCAGATGGTGAGGTCTGGACTCAAGTGCCCTGATCGATTAGAAACATCTGCCTTGGATGAGGGAGAAGGAGGTGGTGTATATGCCATGAACTGTCACCTCCCTGCAATGGCTGTTCCAACTCCTGATTAATAATTAGGAAACCAGCGTGTTCATCCCAGTTTTGGCCCTAATGAGCATTGTAGCCTTGAGCAAGTTAACTTCCTTTGGCCTTGCTTTTCTGGTTTCTCAAAGGGGAGTGGACACTCTGAGCCTTCCAGGTCTCAGATTCTGTGATCCCAGGCCAGGTCACTCATGGGTATCCACTGTTCATGAGATAAGTACTGAATCTTGATCTTGGCCTTGAAGTCCCTTTTGGTCTGACCTGAAACTAATTTTAAAGCCATGTCTTCGGTTTCCTACACTTACTGGCCAGGCCAGATACCCGTGATTTCCCAAACATACTCCAGATTTTTTTTATCTTGATCTCTTTTTTTTTTTTCAGTAATCTTGCTAAACATAATGCCCTGCCTTCCCCTATTCTCTGCTTATCAAATCCTACTCATATTTTTTAGACTCCGAGTCTAATAGAACTTTTCCTTTTGAGGAACCTTTAATACTTGACAGGCTATTCCAACTGGTTATGCATTCACCAGACTGCCTATAGGTTCTGCCCCAAATTCATGATGGTCAGGATCTGTATTTCATTCATTCACTGTCCATGGACTCTCTTCCATGTCCAATCAGGCTAACAGATTATAGGAAATATTTCTCTAAAGGGAAAAAAAAAGGCTCAGTGATAGAAATAAAGTGTCAAGGAGATTCATTTAAGCCAGCACATTCTTAGTACCTGTGAAGATTGAGAAAAACAAAATGGCAGATATTTCAGTGGTGCAAGTAAGAGATAGAAATAATGTCTGTCTTCAAGAAGCTTATGGCATCATCATCATCATCATCATTATATCTTTCATTTATTTAATGCATATTCTTTACCATATCCTTTACCTACATCCCAAATTCTTAGAACATCTTTTCAAGGTATTATCATCCCTATTTTATTGATGAGGAAGCTAAGGCTCAGAAAATTTAAGGGACTTGTCCAAGGCCACACAGCTGGTAAGGCGATGACTGACTTCAGAACCTGTGCTAATTCTAGCATGTGACATTGCCTCTCTAGTGGGGATCCTATGATGAGGGGGCCTGAACGTACTTTGCTATCTCATCTTCAAGCCTTTGCTCATGCTCTTCAGGCCACTTGGAATGCTCTCCCCTTCCACTCCTCTCAGCCTGTGGAAGTGCCATCCATACTCCAAATACATCTCAGATATCTCCCTCTTGAAGTCTTTCCTGCTTCCCTTCTGTAGTGGACCTCTAATATGTGAGACTGTCTAACATATGTAAAATAAATGCATTAATGCTGACTGCATCTCTCTTTTTTTATTGCAAAGTGTTCTAAGGGTGCAGCAAGAACATCTATTGAAAAGTGACCAGGGAATTCTGTTCCATTCAACAAACATCTCTTTAGCACTTGGCAAAGCCTCGGCAACAGAGCGAGACTCTACCAGTGTTAGAACAACTGTCCTCTGCTTTATAGGAGAGGCTGTAGTGACACCCATGATGAGATCATCGTCTGCGATTTATGTGACATACAGAGAATTACTTCTTGCCTTGCGCAGAAGCAGAGAGGTTCCCAGAGTTCTCTTGTCCTTTTCCTGGTCCTGGTCCATGCAGCTCTGAGGAGTTGGAGGAGACAGACACTGGGGTGGAGCAAATAGTCTCAGAAGGAACTTACTTGCTGGAAGTTGCAAAACCAGAATAGGTTTCTAGAGGAGGATCAGAGCTTATTCCTCCATCCAGGAGTGAAAGGTCAAAGTGAGGCCACTCCTGGAATAGTTTATATTCATGATCTTCCTGTGAGTAAGTGACGAGGTTGGTGTGTGGTCTCTACATCTTCCCCAGGGGCCATTGAAACACTGCTTGCAAGTGCTGTGGATTCAAAGGTAAAATAAGGCAAACTGCGGCCAAATAGTAGCTCACGTAACTTAAGTGCAGTATCACGCATTGTGTGCATGGGTTATGGTGGCAGTGAGCACTAATCCTGTTAGAGAACAGGGGAAGGAACATTCTGTTGAGAGGATGCCACAGAAGTGGTGACGCCCTCGACTGGACTTGAAAGATGAATGGGGTTTGACCAAGCTAAGAAAGGGTGGGGGGTGGGGCGCTCCAGGAACAGGGAACAGCATGCGCGCAGAGAGAGCGGGTTGGCAGAGCTGGAGCTCAGGGAGCGCAGGACTGGGGTCCAGTAACAACCATGACTTCCGGATTTTGAGTTTCAAATATTGCTGACATTTATGCAAGTAACACAGTCGTCCAAAGATGCCAGAACAGGCACCTCCGACCTGCCACATCAGGCACACTGGCACCTCCTTCTTTCCCTCTTCATTATTTATGAAAGTGGCTGCCCAACACCCTCCAGAGAACAAGTTTCCATTTGTCCATATGTCCTGCATCCACATGCTTCCCCAGCCTCCTGCCCACGGCCAGCCTGCGCTGCTTCCTGCACTCGGCTTGCCAGGAGGATGCAGGCTGCTGCGCTGTGCAGCCGCAGGGGTCCTGTGAACGCAGACCACCCTGGCGCCCTTGCATCGTGTGGTGCCTGTGCAGTGGCCTAGAACGGGCCGGAACTTGTTCGTTTGGCCCCCTTACAGAGCCTGCCAGTCCTCGAGTTACAGAAAACAAAACAAAACAAATAGAAGCCTTGCTTCCCCTGATGGCACATCACAAGTCCTGACCTTTAGCTAGCCAGTCTTGACCTTCATTGTATCACAGCCTGATCCACTGAGACAGGAGCGTTGACACGGTTCTATTGTTTCCTCTGCCAGCTTTCCCTTTCTGCGCCTTGGCTTTCCAATTAAAACAAAGCAAAACAAAAACCAAACCAACCCCCAATTTTTTCCAACTCTAAATCCTCAGGTGGACAGTGTTACACTGTTTTAATTTTTGTTTTGTTGTTGCTATTGTTTTTAAGGGAGATTTTATTTCTATAGGAAAAGCATTATTGCATGTATAGTCATCTGCGCCTGGGAGGGACCAATGTACCAATGCACCAGGCCTGTGAGAGCAGAGCTCAGAGACCATTGGATGAGGGGCTGCAGGGTGCCTGGGGCTTGGAAAGCAGACTCTGTCCACTGTAGCAAAGGGCAGTCGTTGGATCTGACTTTGTTGCAGGTGATGGGAAGAAGTCTGGCTGGGCAGCCGGAGGCTGAGGTTTAGAGGGTCCAGAGGAGGCAGTGGTGGTGATATTGTCAAGAAGCAACATCTGATATTCACCCTGAGACCTGAGTTCCAGAATGGCCACGTGGGGCACTGGGCCTTGCAGTCAGACCTGCCTTCAGCCTACTCACCTGCAAATCTGTGTTTCTTCTGCTTCCAGCTCGTTGTCCAAGGCTCACCCATGGTATCCGGCAGGCCTTTCCTCTCTCCGCTTCTGCGGCCGGGATGTCCATGCAGGCCCCACACCTCCCCCAGCTCGCCGTTATTGGCCTGGCGATGAATTCATTCCCTGCCTGGAGTTTCTCCCCATCACGTCTGCCTTTTGGACCAGCGCCAGACGTCTTTACCTGACACATGGTTCTGATCACATTATTACCTGACAGATCTTCAGTAGTTCCCACCCTCTTAAGCCTATTGTTTCAAGGACGCAGGCAGTCTGCCTTGCCTCACGCCACCTTCCATCCCATTCTCTTGTGCTCTGAATATTTCCTGTACATTCCAACTCTCATCTCTTTGCCCAGTGAGCCCCCTGGGGGGTCTTGTTAAACATACAGTTTCTCAGGCTCTACCGCAAGGGCGTTCGCCAACACATTGGGAACCGGAATCTGACATTTCACGTTTAAAACTCTGGTCCCAGTGCCTCTGTGGGTGAGCCAGGCCTGGGGACCGTCGCCTTTGTCCTGTCCCACCATTCCTGAGTCCTGATGTGCTCGATCCCATTACCAGAACTCTACCTGTTCTTATGTGCCCACGTCAGAGGCTACTTCCTCCTTGAGGAGCTCCGTGAGCTCAGCAGTCAAAAATGATTTCTTTTTCCACCCTATAGGTCGGCCCTTTGGCCTGCCATTCATCTTTTCCCTGCTTGATCATAAGTTCCTTGAGTGTAGGGAGTGTATTTTATTCCTATGCGTGTATCTTGCAGCTTCCAGGAAACCAACTTATCTTTTATAGCTGCTCAAATGTGAAAGATGTCACGCAATCGAAGAATCAAGTAAAAATATATAGATATTATACTCACTTATGTGCTATTTTACATCTACAAGAAAAAAAGAAACTATCTTGGGAATGGGAATGGCATGAATGCCTATAATGAACTCCATTTTTAAAAAAACTCAGACACGTGAATTTAAACAAGTTACACTTTTAGTTGTTGAACTCTGTCTAAGAATTCTTTTCTTTCATTGCTTTGCCTAGTAAGGAGAGTGTCAGGCTTCTGAACGTATCCGTATTGCCAAGACTTTGCTGACGTAACCCTATATAACACAAGGTTCATGATTTTATTGTTCATCTGCAACCGTTTTTTTCCGTTATATTTGATTTTGTTCACCAGCAAAAACACCAATTAGCTCAGGCTTCCGTTTAACAGGCATCGTTTTATGGCATTTTCTGAGATGAAAGGAAGACATCAGGGGTCAGTTGTTTATAGCTTTTACAGCAACATCTTTATTGATATAGTCCCCTTTTTTAATATCCTTTCATCCGCATTGCAAAAATGAATTCATATGTCCATTACCAAAATTAGATAGGAGATTTATTGGATTCGAAGTGTTTTCTTCCTAATCCTTAAATGACCAAAAACTTCTTCTTTGATAGTTCTATAAGACAGTGAAAATTCTTTTTTATTTTAGGATATTAACCTAGTTATGCTTCGCCAATAGAAAGAGTGCATGTCTTGGAGAACCAGGCAATGCCAGCAGAGGTTTCTGATTCAGGAAGGTACAGAAGACCTGAGACTTGCATGAATCATAGCATGACCCATTAAGAGATCTAAAAGTACTTTACAAGTAATTCAATATTTTAGACGAGGAACTCTGATTTCCTGTTAAACCTTAAGGTGCTTCCTACTATGTAGATTCTCCTCCACTTTTGAATGCCTGGAACTTCTTTATAATTTAGTAACATTTCTGTTATGTATTAATGACAGGCTAGAATTGCAAAATTGAATGAAAATAATAAAGTTAATCAACAAACATTTGCTATGTATCTACTCTACAGGATACTTTGCAAAGGATTGTAATTCAAAATAAAATACTTTTCTCTGATAAGACCACTTTTAGGGGTATTATAGGAATGAGATATAGTAAAACACCTAGCCTGGTGAGGGTTGAATAAATGCTAGGTAGTATTTTTAAGGCAACTTTGTGTAAGGTATGTGCAGAATTTCAGAGAGAATGAATTAAGACAATCCAGACCTATCAGTAATGTTTGAGTAAACAGAGATTTCACTCTCCCCACATAGTGTTCTAAGATTCAAATGAAGAGAAACATGTAAGTCCGTGTGATCCGTGAATGTTGATTTTCAACTGTGAAAGTGAAGCCAAATTTGGTACTATGGTTTCATCATAGAAACAGAACCTAGCTGTGTATAAATCAAGACAATGTTAGACTTTAAGATAACATTTATCTTAAAGATTCAAGCAATTAAAAACAGGTGGCACTGGTTTGTTATGTTAGCTTTTTTGAAGGTGCTTTAAATTTTATATCGATCTCAAGAACTTAACATGCTATGTATACAGGGTTAGACACAAACTCATTATCTTTAACCCCCAGACAGCTGTAGAAAAGCCCTAAGTAAAGACTCTGTAAGGCATGGAATAGTTGCCCTCCCTTGCCTCCCAAATTCACATCCACACAGAACCTCAGAATGTGACCTGATTTAGAAATAGGGTCTTTGCAGATGTAAATAGTAAGATGAGGTCCCACTGGATTAGCGTGGTTCCTAAATCCGATATGATTGGTGTCTTTATAAGAAGAGTAGACAGAGACACAGAGGAAAGAAGGCTTTGTGAGGACAGAGGCAGAGATTGGAGTGATGCTGTCGGGAGAAGGAGCACCAAGGATTGCCCTCAACCATGAGAAGCTAGAAGAGGCGAGGACGGATTCTTCTCTAGAATCTTCAGAGGGAGCATAAACCTGTTGACATCTTGATGTTGGACCTCTAGTCTCCAGAACTGTGAAAGAATATAGTTCTATTGTTCTAAGCCAGTGCATTCGTGGTGCTAATACAGCCACTTATCAGAAGTGCACTTAAACGCACCGATGTCCTATTTTCTATTCTTAAAGTGGGCACAGGAAAACCTATCACACAGTATTACATGAAGATTACATGAGACAGTCTATGTACAAGTATTTAATACACGTGTTTTCTCTTAAATTACATTCTTATGAACCAAATTGCTACCTCTATATAGAGTGAGAGTTCAGCTTAGGGAAAAGAAAAACTATTTTCTGCAGGACCATCCAGAATTGTAAATGGCATCTTTTGGGCAGTTAATTTCTCATCGTGGGAAAGATTTAAGCAGAGTCTTAGTCATCTAGAGTGTTGAGGACAGTGTTTTAATTAGAGACTATGTTTCAGTTCAAATCATAGAAACCCAACGACAGTGGGTTAACCAAATAGGATAATCAACAAGGTTCTCACATGATAAGATGTCCGGAGCTGTGCCTCCTGGGCTGGGATGGAAGCCCCAGCCTGTCATCCAGGGCCCAGGCTCCTTCTCTCTTTCTGCCCTGTCATCCCTACGTGTCCTTCACCCTTGCTATCCGAGGCTGGCTGCCCTCACATGCCTCATTCCAGCAGGAAGAAGAAGGCAGTATCAAGGAGGAAGGGGCCACCCATATTAAGAAAGCAGCATTTTCCCAGAAATCCTCAGCACATTCAATTTAATTCTCATTGGCCAGAACTGGGTCACATGACATCTCCTAAATGTGAGGGTGTCTAGGGAATTTGGTTTTTAGCTGGGCTGCTGCCCCGAACAATATAGATATTCTGTTTGTAAGGGGATCATGGATTTGGAGTAGCTATATTATTATTATTATTATTA
>NW_006436282.1:21118977-21129620 GCF_000325575.1 Pteropus alecto
ATTTAAAGTGTTAATTATAGTGTCTGGCACTAGCAGAGACTAAATAAATGTAGCTGTGCTTTTCCTAGTAGGTGGTATGCCCCACAGACTGTGCCTAACATACGTGCCGTGATCATCAGGGTGCCTAGTACACAGTCACTCTTTAACACCTTTGTTAAGTGAATAAATGGTCAAGGTCACTAATGATAAGGCTACTATACAGAATACTCAAAATAACTGAGATTTGTCATTTCTCAGTGGAGGTTTAGGTGCACGTATCTGAAGCACCTTCTGTAAGTATGAGGTGGGAACGCTCCACGTTAAGGGAAAAGAACAAAGGTAGAAAGATAAGAAGTTGTTTTGATCATTGTCGTTATTTGCAGACAACAGAAGCCCCTCTAAGCAGAAAATGGCTTAGTAACGAGTTGTTAAGAACCTCAAGGAACCAGGACTGTTCTAGAAGTCACTCCATGGCCATCACCACCCATACTCAGCTTTGGCATTACCAGGCTCTGGACAAGAGAATTTCTGCCATGGCTGCCCCAGACAGATCACACGCACCAGGCCTGCAAGAAATCGATCTCTCTATAAAGCCAATGCTTGACACCTCCTCCTTCCAGATCTCATGGGAATGGGTCTCCTCATCGGAGTCCAGCTCACATGTAGCTGCAAGGGAGACTGGGAAATGTAATTTTTAGCTTTTCAGCCTCTGTAGACCAGGCAGGTTTTCTAAAAGGGGATTGCTTAATACAGCGTCTGGCACAGAAGTCATTTTGAGGAGCTATGTGCAGTTTTCCCACCACGATAGCCTACAGGTCACAGAGGGTGGAGGCTATTAGAGGAGGCACTGGGAGACCAGGGGAACCTAGTGAAGAGTTCAGGCCCACAGACCCCGGGAGCCTGCAGAGCAGGCACCTTGGAACGGACAGTGTGTTGCCAATCGGGGGACAGAGAATCAGGGGAGGAAGAGGGGCAGAAGTAAAGTCCTCGGGCATGCTGGGTAAATTGTGCGCAAAGGGACACCTGCTCCTGCATTTCCCTTTCCTGGTCACTGCCCCAGCTGCTCAGCTACAGAGAGAGGTGTGACTCCAGGCAAGGCCAGCAAGCTCGCTTCATTGCCCATCCTGCCCCGTCCATCCCAACAAAGCAGGGTTGACAAACAAGGGCCTCCTGTGGCAGCTGTGGAATGTGGCTCCCCTGGCTTGGCCTATATGACCCTCCAGGTGGTCCTGAAGCATCAGCGGTGGGAGGGAATAATCAGGAGGCAAGGAGGACAAGGAGCATCCTCCACACCGATTGTTACTACCTCCTAAGCCTAAGACTGGAAAGAAGCTGAGTGATCTTTAAATGAAAACCAAAAACTTGGTGCGAGAATGTGCTCTTCCTTTCCTTTCCTTTCCTTTCTTTTTCTTTTGTCTTTCTTTTAAGTTTAAGTTGTGTTTCATGGACTGTGTGATATAGGCAATGGGACAGGAATTGATCTTGTAGACAGCCAAGGTGGCACGTTGGATAATTCAAAATTCAAAAAGGATCTTTCGTAGAACAAAAACACCACCACCAAAACCCAAAACAAACAAAGAAAAAATTTAAAAATTAAAAAACCAAAAACACCCACACAACCCAGCCATGATTTGCCGCCACCCCCATTTTATTTATTCTGTTGTGTAGGGCTCGTGGAGGGTTTGATGGGTTTACTGCCATCATTTCTTTCTTTGCAGGCTGTATCCACCTCAGTCTTTTACTCAGGTATACCTTTGGTCAGGACAGGATCTATAAATGCAACTTGCGGTATGCAAAAACCATTTTCTAGAAACCGATTCAGTTTAATGCATTAAATGCAATCAGAAGCTACCAAGCATCTTACTGGAACTCTCTTCCAAATGTAACCTAATCCAATTTACTTTTCCTTTGGTATTTAAGTTCCTGACAGCTGGAACAGACATTTCTCAGACAGAGCACTTTGGCTTGTAACAGGCGCCTTTTTCCTTTCTTTCTTATGTTTCATTCAATTCCTGGTATCATCTTGGTGTGATGTTACAGTCGGTATTAACTCTTGGGTTATTCTGGACACATAAAGATGCTGCTGTTTCAGAAATGATCGCTTGATTCCAATGTCATGAATGTGTCAGATGTTCGTCGGGTAAGTGAATGGGACATAACCTTGTCTTCAGGTCCCAGGCTACTTCTCACTCTATTTTAGAATCACAGAATCATATGATCATTTGAGGACACTTTCTCCCTAATAAGCCTGGAGTTTAATGACTCATTCCCCTATGATTTTAGTGTTTCTTTTTCAATCGAAAGTGTTCTTTTTTAAAAAGAAAAAGTTAGCACGTGAACATTCGAAAGGAAGAGAAAAGCCATTTCCCATTCTTTTACCTTGAACACAATTACAATATTTTAACTCTCACCTTTCGGTTTTGAATTTATGTAGTGCAGCATGCCTCTGGGTGATTTAATTATCTTCTTCTGATCTCATCTCAAAGAAATGGTGGAGCCTGGGGGAGAGACTTTTCATTCCCTAATATCTTCTGCTAGAAAGCTGGTGCTCATGGATCATTTGTTCAAGGAATTACTTTAAAGCCCATTTTCTATTCACCATAAATTACAGCCCGGCAAGGATGCTCTTCAGTGACCTTTTGAGACCGGAACACGTGACCTCCAGGGTAGGGAAACTTCAGCAGTCCAGGAAGTCAATGCTATAGCGTATGAGGATGAACTGACACGCTTGGCCAGACTCTCTAATAATAAGGAGTTCTGGATGCAAATCTCTTTTGTCATTGAGGGGAAAAACACAAAGGAATAGATGTGGTACTTCGTTGGCATCGAAGCCACCCAGGTAGAGTTTTTCTTAAATACGTTCTGAGTAAAAGTAATAAATTTCCTTGAGAGCCTTTGGCGATGAAGACCGGGACTTGCAGTTGGCATTGCCATTAAGAATCTACTCTGGTTTGTCTAGCCTGAAACTCAGATCCCCATCCTTTGTTTATTCATCTGTTGTCTTTGTACCCATCTTCTCTGACCACACCTGAGCACCAAGAATGAGTGACTCATCCATCAGGCCCTTTGCCAGAAATCTCTGAGTGTGGTCCAGCACAGCCCTAGTCTCCATTTGGCTTGGTTACATCGCTGTGTCCCTCTATACATATCTTTAAATCACCACATTATCATCTGAAATACAGCGCATGTAAAACTGACCTCACGGACTGTCTCACAATTCAGCTCAATAGTCTGCAAACCTTTTTATATGTCAGTGGCAAAAACTCTGTTCTCCTTGTGGCTTCTGACTGTTCCCTATCCTTCATCATCGTTCCATGCTTTTTTTTCCGTTTTACTCGTCCACATATTCCCAGATTATTGCAGCAATAATCTGGTCAACTGTGGAGTATTAGAACTGAAAAGGTCCTTTTGCGACTAATTCAATATCTTCATTTTAAAAACGAGGAAACAGTGGCTCCAGAGAGGTTAGATAACAAATTACTCTGTTTCAAGCTAGTTAGACCAAGCCTAGAATGCTTCTTTCTGGTCCCGTATTCTTGCTGTCCTGCTTGGTGACGTCCTGGTCCCCCTGCCTCCAGCCTCTCTCCCTTCATCCATTCTGTGTGCTCAGTACTCACATTTATTTTACCCGAATGTTTCTTTTATCATCTCTCTCTCTTATTCACAGATTTTTCATGGTCCCTATTGCTAGGACAACTAACTGTATCTTTTATCATCCAAACTGGGACTCTTGAGAGTGAAAGAGATGCTAAGACAATGGACATAAACCAGGACAGTCCTGGACAAACCAGGACGGATGATCATACGTCGTAGAGCCTAAATCATAAAGACCAGACTTCGCTCTCTGGAATGAAAGTTTTGCCACATTCGGGCCCCAATTACGTTTCTAAGTCCCGTCCTCAATTATTCTACATAGCGTTTTGCTCCAGCCAACTTTCTCATCCTTCTTGATACACTTTATGTATATTTCTGCTTTGGAACCTTTCTCTGCTTCCCTAGCTTCTCTGATTTCTGAAAGGGCCTAATCAGGTTCCTTTTTTCCCATACAGTCTTCTAAGTCAGTTTCATCTCCCAAGGATGTGTGGCTCCCCTAAAGTCAGGCACTGGCTGTCTATACTACGGTTTGACATGTACAAGTGGCAAAATGAGGTGGTTTGAATTTTTTCCCCTCCATAATGAGGATATGATCTCTGATCAGTTCCTCTGTAAATGTCTGCTATATAAGAGAGAGAGACCAGGAAATTAACACCGAGGGAAAATATTAAAATGAGCACAATATTCCAAACAGAACTTTATTTTACTGAGGAATATGTAAAGCCATACAACTTCTGCATTATCTAATAGAAGTACAAATGCAATCCCAATTCTGCCTGCACCGGTGTGAAATAACATGTGTATGAGGTTATTGCTGGTGGTGTTACTGTCATCTCAAAAGTTTGGAAACAACCAAGTGTCAGCAGTAGGTAACTAGCTGAGTAGACTGTGATATAGCACACACGGAGTACTGTGTCGCTATTTAGAAAAACTGTGTAACTATGAAGAATAAAGAAGATCTCTGTGTATGAACATGGAGAGACCTACAACACAGAGGAAAAAAACAAGGTGCAGAAGCATGGATATTATGTGCTACTGTTTAAGTATTTTTAATTTAAATACTTTTTGGAATTATGTATTAAGCCTAAGCTTGCATGCAGGTTAATGAACCGGGAAGAAAATCCGTTTATAATTTTCTCTATTTTTGTTTTATTGAAGTATAATTGACATATAACATTATAGTAGTTTCAGGTGTACACCATAATGATTCCGTAATTTAAGTACTTTGAATTCAGTATTTCAGTACTTTGTTTTATGAAATTCTTTCTTTTATAAAGTAGGGCACAGTGCGATTAAAGGAGCTTTCCTTCATGGGTAGTATTTTCACTCTTGAGTTCGTGGGGTTCAGTAACTGTCAAGTCAAGGGAGGAACATCGGAGATATGCTTTGGAAAGCTCTTCCGGCCACTGAGTGAGGACACTGGGACGAGGTCAAGGGAAGGGGAGGGCTGCAGCAGGGTGACACCCCGGTGGGGTCGGCACCCAGGGCTCCCAGCCTCCCGCCTTGGGTGTTGCTCTGTGAACCAGGTTTCCCGGTAAGATGCAGTGCCGTTGGCTGGCCCCATGTCTCTGCATTTCCCTCTTACTGCCTTGGCCGTCAGGGTTTGGAGTGTCCTCAGGTGAACGTTTTATTGAGCAGCGCAGTTTCGGTTATTGTGGACACCAGACTTGTTTTATTTGATGATGTACGTGCTGGCTTCTTCCGACGTCAGAGACAAGAGGAAAGAGACCTTTTGTTCCACTCACCACGATTCATTTGGACAAATGTAATTTACAGCTCTTTGAGAATGTCCCTTAGAAATAAACCCCAATTAAAAAACCACGTTGCAATGGTATTCTTTCCTTCTAACACACTTTGACTCTTGTGAAGGAAAGAAAAGTTAGAACATGATTTTTTTTTTTAACACAGACATCCGGAATGACACATTCTAAGAACACGCAGAGAAACTCTGCAGGCAATAATGATTCCTCTCTCTCAGCCCCCACATCCAGTCAGCTGTCAGTCATAATAATAGATGTCCTTGATCAAGTGTCTTCAGGAAATGTCTATCCAGCTGGCTTTTTACTTTTTTTTATATTTTCCACATCATCTCCTATTATTCTCCCAACAACTCTTTTACAGAGCAGGAAACTGAGGCTCAGAGAGGTTTAGTAACTGGCTCAAGGTCAGACAGCCACTTACTGACAGGCCTTGGGATTGAACTCAGGTCTCTCATCTGTAGAGGTGTTTCACTGTATTCACTGCCTCCCTAACTTGGCCTTTGCTAGTATCTTTCACATCATTTTCAAACCCTCTGGGAACAGTTATCAGCATCATCGCCACCTCTCTCGCCTGAAGCACTGTGATTTCCTCCCTGCAGGGCACTGTCTCCACATTTTCCCTCTTATATCCTAGAGATCCTACTTACCATCTGGAGCTCAATCACCCTAAAAGGCCACAGTATCATTCCTCCACTCCGCATGCATTTTCTGGAGTCTCTACCCAAATACATAGTGATTTCTTTTTCTCAAAAAATTATTCCTCAGAACGTGGGACTTTGTTTTAAATTTGAGTTCTCACAAAGTCTTTTGTATTTACTAGAACGTGGTTCAGTTATTTACTTCGAACTATAAACATCGGGCAGGACACACTAGCTTGAAATTATCTGAAATAAATACCAGCATTGGATGTTCAGAGAGGTCATCCGATGGGACGGCTTTTAAAGGAAGCAAATTCGCACAGCTTTATTGCGCAGTGATTATTCATGGGTTCTGCCCTCACAGAAATACACAAGAGATACCATTGTATGCAAGCTTTTTCAGATTATTTTAAAAAGCAATACAGTGGTGATCACTTATTTCGTGATGCTCATGAGTACAAATTTATAGACAATCAAATAAAAACTAGTCTCATGTTATATAAACGCACCATTGTGTCTGGGGTTAAATTTCCAGTGACAACATCATACGCTGATTCCCAAGTGCTTTATCTCAATTTGTGTAAGTGATATGAAGATGGTGGGCTCTAGAAATCTGTTCCATGATTCAAAAGGTGACTAAGAGACTGTCGAGAGATGTGTCAAGAATTTAATAAAATTGTTTTATAAAATGTACGAATGAAAAAGAGCAATATTTCTAAATGTATCATCTTTACAATATGTGATTATGAATATGAAAATATAAATTAAATATTATAAGTGGAAAATTAACTATTTCATCTTTAGCCTTAAAAGTTTATTTACTTAAACTGACCAAAAACGAACTTTCTTATCTTCTTATTGAGAAAATGGACAGCTGCTTTATTTTCAGGATCCCCTTATATTCGTGTCTGAATATTGTACCACTCACAGAAAATTAGATACAGACTCTGCCCTCAGGACACTAACAGCCCAGTGGAGAAGTGTAACAGCCACTCATTGTCACAAAACCTTCTCAAATTTAGTAACATAAAACAACTACCATTTTATTAGGTTCATGGATTCCGTGGACCAGGAATTTCAGAAAGGCACGGAGGGGACAAGTTCGTTCTACCCTGTGATGTCTGGGACCTGAGCTGGGAAGACTTGAAGGCTCACCTGAGATCATTTAAGAGTGTCTTTCCTCACTGGCACTGGGCTTTCTCGCAGCATGATGCAGCCTTACAGTAGAGTCAGACCTCTTACGTGATAGCTCAGAGCGCCAAGCAACAAAGGTCCATTGAACAAGGTAGAAGCTGCCTTACCTTTTTCTGGCCTGGTCTTTTTCTGGTAGCGACTACCTGTTGTTACTCCTGCCACAACATTCCAGTTACAAGCAAGTCATAAGTCTGTCCAGGGAGAGGGGATCTAGACCCCACCTCTCATGGCAGGAGTGTCAATATGACATGGTAGGAGATTATGTGAGAAGAGAAATAGCGTTGTGGCCATTTTAGGGAAATACAGTCTGTCCCCGAAGAACGTTGGCAGGCCACATATAGCAGTCAGAGAAGGTAGAAAACATAGCAGAAGTGCTGTAGAGTTAAAGACAGGTTATTTACTGATGAGGCTTAGACAAGGGAGGAAGGACAGGATGTGGACATTTGGAAAAATAGCGATAGGAACCAGAGATAGAATTACTGAGAACTAGGCAACTGGATGAAGTCGTAGGGTTAGGGAGAGAGACGATTGAATGTTTTGGAATCTGGATGTCAGGGAAAAGCGTGCGCCTCACACAGAACTAGGGAATAGAGGTAGACAGGTAGATGCAGGGAGGACGAGGACGAGGTCCGGGGAAAGAGGGCCAGCAGGTGTTCACCCAGCACGTGCAGTGTCTCCAACCTCACATCCTCCGTTCAGCCCTCAGCATTCCGGCCTCTGCACTCCCCACTGCCCTGACACTCCTCTGACACAGATACCTCTTTGCGGTCCATCCTAATCGCTGCTCCCGCTGGGCTTTCTACACCTCCCCCTCGTACTTCTCCCGTGGTACCTTCCGCAAGCCTGCCTTCCAGCAGAGCAGCTTGGCTGCTGTTTCTCAGGTCCTACTGCTCTGCTCTTGAACCATCTTCAACTGCATTATTTGCCCCATTCACAGCGTTTGACTCTGCAACACCCTCTTCTCTTGAAACTCTCCCATTCCTTGGCTTCAGTTGTCCCTCCTCTCACCTCTCTGGCTGCACCATCTCGGTCTCCTGTGCTGGCTCTTTTTTTCAACTGGCTCATGATTTGTTGATTTCTTCCTTGGCTTATTGTCCCTGCTTAATCTGTATTCAGAATGTCAAGGCAGGCTTCTGGTAGACCATGCATGGATTGCTGCCATGTGATGTAAATTTTGTGAGTATGTGTCGGTAGCACGTATTTCTAGGAGATGATCTGTGGCATCATCACATTCTCAAAGTGGTCTCTGATTTCAGAAAAACCAAAAGGCTAAGACTCACTGCTTTCTTCATATTAACTCTATGGCTTCAGATTGATATTCAGTCCCTATCACTCCCTTAAATTCTAGGATCCCTCCTTGACCACATATGAGGCTTTCCAGGGAAGCTAAAGAAATTCAGATGATCAGTTGTTAACCTCAAATCAATTGAATCAGAATCCTGGGCATGGGGTCCAATGGGGTAATACATTTCAAAGAAAGTGTTAACCCTGCTTTGTGTTAGTCACAAACATGACCCCATAGTTAATACTTTGAACTCTATTCTCTTTACTAGGCTAAAATAAGTTATACCACCTTAAAGTGAGTTGTATTTTACCAGGATTACACTGTCAATATAGATGTCAAGGATCTGGGATTTTTGGAAATCAGTATAGAGGATAGATTGATTATCATTTTCTTTGGATTGACTTTATTCAGCTCCCTCTCTTTTTCTGTGCCTAATCGTTTCTTTTATTTTTGTCTACTAAAGCGAACTTTCTTTACTAAAGAGAAAGTAGATTTTAACGGGTGCAGTGTTCAGTCTTGCAAAATGAAAAGAGCTGGATGGTGGCTATGCAACGTTGTAATGTGCTTAATGCCACAGGACTGTACAGTCAAAGTGGTTAAGGTGGTACAACGTGTGGTATGTATATTTACCACAATTTCAAAAAATAATAAAAAATTTAAAACACTAAAAAAAGCAATTGACTGTTAACAGGAAAAAAAAGGAACTGAGTTTAGAGGGAATAAACCATTGGCCTTTTTAAAGGAGATTTGTTGTTTCTCAGCACAAATTCAGCCCATTGAGAAGTGATATCAAAATTATTTCTCTCAAATCACAGTGAGATCACGAGGGTAGTAAGTAGCTGTTATGGAGAATTCCACAGACAAGCACGAAGTTCTAAAACACCCTCTATCTATGCCAATTCCGTTAATGGTAACTAGACCATAACTGTCCTTCCTCCCCTTTAAAATTTATTTCCTAGACCAAAAAAAAAAAAATTAAAAATCTCATATTTGATAAAGCTATAGTAATTTAAGGACCAGCATAATTCCTGAAGATGCCGTTCATTTGGTATGGGTATATTTTAAAGAGTGATCCAAGAATTACCCAGAGGACTGGATTCTCTGTGGTTTGTGTGGTGTAACGGTTGAACTCACAGAATTTGGAGCCAAAACGCGTGGGTTTGAATCCAAGCTCCATTATCGATTATCAGCGTGATCTAGGGCAATTTAGTTTGCCTGGGCGGGAGAGGAAGAAGCTTTCTTCTATCCTCAAAATTCTTTTGGCTGGTCTGATAATCAAGTAGACATGAGAATATTAGCAAGAGAAAATACCAAGTGTAATACATACACATATATGGGAACCCCACATACACAAGAGTCAGAGACCCCATGTGCACGGGAGATTCAGAGACAGAAGGGGAACATGGGTGTATGAGACATCCTGAGCTAGGGGTGAGGTCAGCAGTTCAGAAGGTCATTGCAGGGAGAGCCCATGTTCAGTAATTGGTAGTTTTCCCTGCCATATAGGTGGGTCAAAAGAGGTTATATCTGCTAATCTCTTATTATGGGCAAAGCCTCTAATTCAAGTTCAGCTAGGTAGTTAAGGGAGGGGCAGAAGTTTCTCTTGAGCCCGAAGCCAAAGTTCCTCTTAGCTCCAAATAATCTGCACACCATGGAGGCGCCTCTTGGGGTGACTCATTGTGAACCCCCACACCTGCTTGTGCCTCAGTGTCCTGTCACCTGTCACATTGATACAGCCTCATAGAATTGCATGAGTTAATACATGTAAAGCAGTCAGGACAGAGCCCAGAGCTTTTATTGTTTCCCCATCATTGAGTTTTAGGGCGTTCTGATTCAGCAAACATTTTCTGAGTGTTGACTGTACATTGCAGTGCAGAGAGGCACAAAACATACTGGGTGACTCATTGAACCCCCACACCTGCTTGTGCCTCAGTGTCCTGTCACCTGTCACATTGATACAGCCTCATAGAATTGCATGAGTTAATACATGTAAAGCAGTCAGGACAGAGCCCAGAGCTTTTATTGTTTCCCCATCTCAGAGTTTTAGGGCGTTCTGATTCAGCAAACATTTTCTGAGTGTTGACTGTATGTACATTGCAGTGCAGAGAGGCACATAACATACTGTGAAACAGATTCTCCGAGGACCTCAAAGACCACCCCCCCCCCCCCCCACGCACACCCCCACCACCCACA
>NW_006436282.1:21129795-21130024 GCF_000325575.1 Pteropus alecto
GTAAGTCAAGATGAAAGGATTTGCAGAACGACATTGCTCTTACGAAAATGCATCTTGGAACCTCATTGAGATTCCATTTTGACAAAACGGAGCAAAAATAAAATAAATGTAAAGAGACTAGACCCAAGCTAAGAATGAAAACGGCGCTTACGAAACTACCCATTTTCATCTCGGAAGAGGAGGCAGCAGGCATGAAGGTGGAATCAGACTTATAATCTGATGCCGAAGC
>NW_006436282.1:21130581-21131344 GCF_000325575.1 Pteropus alecto
GCTATCTCAACAAGACCTGATTCAGATATTATTCATGCCGTTGGTTGTGTGATATATTGCCCAAGTGACTGCCCAGATGTGTATGTCTTTTACAAAGCCAATGTGGCTAATATACTTATACTATGAGATCTCTGAGCAGAGTTTCCTGGGAAACTGGATCGTCTTTCTCATTGAGCACTCGACAGAAAGCCTGGTCCAGAGATGGGGGACTCAATCAATCTCTCCTTCTTTCCTAACTTCTCTCCCTTCTCCTCTCTCTCCTGTCACCATCCTCCTCGGAAGTGTTTAAAGAATGAAAGATCCAATAAGACACCGATCAGGTGATAGTATTACCTTCTAATGGAAAGAATATATTTGCTAAATCGCAAATTGACCATATTGGCTGTCGGACGGACCAACAAGACAAGTTTTTGAAGTTATGCATATTTGGGAAGAATCCATGTCTTGTGATCCTAATAACGGTTATTTTAGTGAGCAGCGAGATGGTGTGAGTGGGGTGGGGGTGGGGTGGAGATATCTAGCATTTACTGACCATCTGTTTGTAAGATATTGTGTTTCAAGTTTGAAATGTATTATTTAATCCTAATTAACAGGCATTACCCCATTTTACAGTGAGGTTTGGGAAGGACTGTAATTTACCCAGAGTCACCTTGCCAGGGAGAATGGAGCCAGATTTTGAGCCCAGGTCTACTCTCTAATTCTCTCAACTATAGCCCATCTTCAGCATGAGTGACAAGTTGGTTCTAAGTACTGCCCTCCATTC
>NW_006436282.1:21132218-21167634 GCF_000325575.1 Pteropus alecto
CTGCTGATAACAGTAATCAGATTTTATAGCAAAGTTCCCAGTTAAGCAGGGCGAACAGGGATTGCAGCCCGACTTATTGATTTGTGTTGTAGAAAGTTCTTTTCCATTGAGAAGGCTGCCTGCTTTATGCTGAAAGCATTTTCTTCCCTATACCCAGAATATTTCTCCTATGTGTGATGGGAGGAAAGTCCTTTTAAGTATCTATTTTATTTGCTTAGTTAAAAACCTTAGAATTAAAGATTGAGAAATAAATTATCCATATTTCATGTATGCAGTTGGCTCAAAAATGTCATCCATTTTCGGGAACATAGGAGGAAGTATAAATTATTCGATGATTTGTCAGCCATTCTTAATGTATTTTTCAGGTTTTTTTTTCTGTATTCCATGCCATTAAAAATAAATAAATAATATTTCCCTGTGTACGAGCATTGGCTACGAGTGTTTTTAAATAAAAATTACTACTCTCTGCATTTTCATTTTCTCTTCATCTTTGCATTTGGAAGATAGTACTCTCTAGGTAGCTTCGAAGGTAATAACAGAGGTGACAATGCATGGATACTTTTGCATCAGTTCCCAAGGAGGCTTTTCCAGATGTGGAATGCCGTGGGGATTCCATCTGCCTTGGATAATTGACAGCTGCCAGCCTGTAATCTTCTACGCTAAATTGGGGCTGTGGCCACAGATGGCAACATAACAGCTGGGCTACTGGCTTCCCCACAGCCATCTGCAGGGACTCTGCCCCCTAAGCAGTGAGCACTGCTCCAGAAAGGAAAGAGAGTTTGTAACCCCCACGTGGCGGGTGGGACGAAACACCTTGATTCACTCAGCTGGGCCATAGTTGGATAATCAGGAGTTAGCTATTAATGCACTGACTTTGGCATTTTAATCTTAAATTCTTTAGAGGCCAGTTCTTGAGATGAGGCAGGACCATAAATTAAAAGGACTGAGGATATCAGGCAGATAGAGAAAACGGTCCTCTTTCAGGGCCTTGGGCTGTGTGGTTCCTGTTCTAGTCCCAGCTCTTCCACGTAACGTCTGTTAAACCTTACACCAAAACCATCTTCATAGTTTTCCAGCCTTTCGTCATGTCCTGGTTTATCAGATGGGATAATACCATCTGTCCTGCCTACTTCACGGGATTGTTCTGGAGATCAGAGAAGTTAATATAAGTGCTTTGTCCGCAGTCAAAGTAATTTAAATAGAATGCACAGATGAATTAAGAAAGTCTCTGGCATGCATGGTGTCTGTCTTTCTAATTCTCTTCCTCCTCTGAATTGTGGGTAATATCGATCGTAAATACGGCCTGATAATAATAATAGCTATCATTTGCTGAGCATTTTTTATGAGCCAGACATTGAGCTAAATGCTTTACAGGCATTATTTTATTTAATCCTCACAATAAACTTGCTGGTCGGTACTCTTACTGCTTCAGTTCACATAAGCACTGGCTTCTGAATCTATCTTGACCTTCTAGAAAAGCCCATGCACTTCCTTTTTAGCTGCCGTCTCAGTGAAGGAGCTATATTTTTCATTTTCGATTTTGACACTTTTTAAGTGATTTTAAATTTTATCAATTGTTGGAATCATTTTTTTAATGTTTGAGTGTGCCATAGAGCCAGAAAGCATGGCACGCAATTGTAGTTATTAAACAGAGAGAGAGAGAGAGAGAGAGGAGAAGAGAGAAGGTAGAACACCGGAAAGAGAGAGGAAGAGACAGTAGGGGAGGAGGGAGAAAGAGGAAGAGAATATACGACCAAGAGGAAGAGAGAAGGGAGAACACCGGAAAGAGAAAGAGAGGAAGCGACAGTAGGGGGCTGGGAGGGAGAAAGAGGAAGAGAATATACGACCAAGAGAAAAAGATATAATTTTTTGTGTATGATAGGAATAGTGATTTTCTAACACTTTACGTGCAGATAATCCTCAAAATCATATAATTAATTGGTTAATGGGCTTTTGATGTTCTCGTTCATGAGATTTAGAAAAACAGGATCTTGATCATCTTCATCAAAGATTAGAAAGTGCTTAAAGTGAGACAATTCCCTGAATTTCAAAACTCGGTTTAATAGAAATGATTGAAATCGAGATGGGGGGGAAGAGGTGAGAGGAAGTGGGCGAGGAAGGGGCAGGAGAGGGGCGCCATGGCTTTAGACAGCGCCTTCCCCATTGACTCCCCTTTCAGTCATCTTCCCCCTTCCTCGTCTTCATGTATGAAGTGCAGTTTTTAGCTTTGGCCATGGCAGGTTTTCTGCCCTATTGACAGCAGGCAGGTGAGTTTCAGCCGCTGGTTGTCTGGGTGTCGTCCGTATGGAGTGAAAGCCTTGGTTGCTTCTGGGGTGTCGAATAAACAGGTAACGATTAGGCAGCCCATTTTAACGTAAATTTTAACGTAAAACTCTATGATTCCAGAGCCTGTCTTAAAGATGAAGCATTTTGCAATTCAAAAACATTCCAAGTCCCTTTGCGTTCTCTCACGTGCCTCTGGGCTAGGTATCAGGGCCCTTGGAGGGGAGGCCTCCCCAGAGCCTTGTGGGGGAACCCTGCCTGGGAACTTGAGCATAACCAAGTCAGACATGGGAGTTTTCAGCTTAGTAGGGAATCAGGTTCTTTGTGTCCAGGGCAAAAATTGAATTTGAGGTTAAGAAATAACATTTATAAAGGAGAAACAGAGAGAATCTGTTTTTGCAGAATCAATTCTCGTATTTCAGATGTTGATTTTCCAGCCTTATGAATTATTTAGGGTTTTTGTCTCTCTGCTTTCTTTAGCAGCTTTGCTTTCTCACGTTGCACGGTTCCCTCTAGAAAACAGACAAGGTAAGAGACATGAATTAAAACTCAAGTTGACCATTTTGCTGCTAATAAGCGGCTCCAGTAAAGGGTTCTCCTGCCCCTAAGGGCATGGAGGGAGCATTTCTTATCACCCTCTGCACTTCTCCTCCAAAGCACTTCGCGCAGGTGTCTAGGAGGAGCTCAATCATTGTTAGTAAGCGGGTTAGATTGAAGTGACCATTTGACCGTCATTTGTTGGAGAGAAATGGAGACAGGGCTCCAGCTTTGCTTGTCCGGAGGGGATCTGAGGTCCCTGCAGAGAAAGTGGCTCTGCCTGCGGCATTGGTGTCAGTCACAGTGTTTTTCACGTATGGGGGGGAACACTTGATCTGTATGGTACCAACCACGGAATGACAGGCTGGCATCTCCTGTCCTTCACCCCAGATGTGGGGCTCCCTCCCAGTCTCTGTAGCCCAGGCTCACAGTTGTCTCTCATCTCCTGGGTCTAGGTGCAGCTCTCGCCCGTTGTCATCCCATAGATGTGCATCTGCCTCCGTAGGCCCCATCATGGCATTTGTTGATTGATAGTCTAGGCGGAAGTGGCAGTCCTCAGAGGCATCTGGACACTCAGAGCTGAGGGGCTAGGGAATGAACAACTGAGAACCTCCCGGGCCCATGTCATGGGCAGAACAAAGACAATTCAATAGTAAGGATTTGGGGCAAAGCAGGTAATAAGGTTACAGAGGAGAGAACTTTCACCCCAGTCCAAGAAAGTGCTGAGTCTGAAGCAGGTGGGTGCTTAGCTGCTGAGTTGGAGAAGGTACGCTCCCCTGAGGGGAAAATAAAGTTAACAGATATTTCTAGGTCAGTGGTTCTCAAGCTTTTGGGGCTCGGGACCTCGTTATTCTTTTGATAACAATTGAGGACCTCAAATACTTCCATGTGGGTTATATTGATCGGTATTCACTGTCATAAGAAATTTTTAAAATTATTAGTTTATTTCAAACAAGATGCCAATCACATATAACATCAATTATTTTTATTAAAAAACTATGTTTTCCAAAAGCAGTTAGTGCGAATAGTGGCATTATTTTACTTTGCTGCACATTTCTTTAGTGTCCACCTTAATGAGAGATGGTTGGATCGTCTTACCTGTTTATGCATCCGGCCTGTTGCCATACCCCATGTCAGGTACCTTCTGGAAATCTCTACCATACATCTGAGAGAGAAGGAGATTGAACAAGTCAAGTAATGTCTTAATGTTTTCATGAAAAGAGTTTTGATCTCTCAGATCCCCAGGGATTCCCAGGGTTCCCAACAGCACCCTTTGAGAACTGCTTGCCTGGGCGTAAACTCCGCAAAACTCGCCTTTCTCTGTGTTTAAAACGTGGCCATCTCGTATGATAACATTTCTGCATTGGCAGAAAGTGGGTATGTTGAGCGAAGCGGATAATTCTTTTTAAAGCTTTTGCCATTTGAACAGTGCGTGTGAACATTCCACAAAGCATCACAGAGACGAGCTAGAATAAGGTTGATGCTGAATGACCTGTTGTGCAGTCTGGCCAAGTTCTTGCTCATTGACTGGCAAACAAGATAATCCAGAGCATGAGACAGTCGCCTTTCCACGCTTTTCAAAATGTGAACCTCGGATTGTCTGAGCTCCACTTCGCCTGGACGGCTCAGACGGTTTTCCTCTCCACACTCACCAAAAGCTTTGTAAGAGGGAAGCAGCTGCTTTGCGGCCTCTCTGAGTTTTGCATTTCCAGGGCCCAGGGCAACCGAAATCTGCTTTCCAAGTGGCCAGTAACTGGGCAGTTTACCAACTTGTCTGGTATCTCCCAGGCAGGACAGACCCGTCTGAACCGTAACTCCACTTTTCCCGCACTAATCGGGGCAGTGACAGAGCTGTGACACTTGCAAGATGGGCGTGAATGGAAAGCCAGGACTTACAAAGGATTGTGATGTCACCTAGACTCGGCCGTCTAGGGAAGGACAGTGTACAACCAGTCTGCAGCCAACGTGCAGATCAAAGGCTGTTAGAAAACAAAACAGACCAAACCCATGTTTATGTTGTTCTAAAGAGGGACATCATTTTGAATGTGGCTGGGAAAATCTTTAGCTTCATTCTCAGCCTCTTGGAAAAACTACATGGCATCAGTGCTCTGGTCACGCCAAGACTGACAGAAGCTTGTGTTCTCTGTAGATTCTGTTCCGGTCACAGAATTTTATAGTGAGAAGGAGAGTTCGAGCTCTCACCCAGTGTAGAGGCGGGAAGGGTGTGTGCAGTGAAGGATGCGTGCAGTTGTGTGCAATGTACCTGTAGGGGAGGGGGGCGCAGGGTACGGACAGCGTCATCACAGCAAAGGCCTGTGAGCATCGTCTCTCTTTGTCCTCTGCCAGATCTAGCTGTGGAACCCAGGCACCACAGGAGGGAATTAGAATTATCCAATTCTCATTATCCCTGTGATCCCTGTCACCTCGGGCGGTTACTTAACCTCTCCGTATCTCAGTTCCCCCATCTGGAAAAATGGGCATAACGATAACATCTAATGGGGTTGTTTTGAAAATTGAAAAATATATATAAGAAGTTTATTAAAACAGTGTATAATACATAGGAAGCATAGAATAAATGTTACTTGTTATTATTAATATTGTTGTTGTTGTTATTATTATTATTATTATTTGACATCTCTGAAACTCAGTTTCTCCATCTGAGAAGTACATTTTTCCCCGTAGGTGTGAGAATTCAGTTAGAAAATATATAGTCAAGTCTTGCAGAAAATGTCACGTACCATTTAAACTAATGCACTATATTTTGGAGGCAAATCAACAGAACAAGTCAATTTTTATACCTTGGTGTTTTTCCATTGTAAAACTTGAGTTCTTGAGCAGTAACATGTGATTTTCTGCACCATTTTGAAGGTTGAGCAAAGTTTGATTAAGTGGATGTATACTAACGACCAGAGGAGAAACAGCAATATAATCAAAACTAGTAATAATAATTCATATTTGTAGAGTGTTTATCTGGAGTTAGCATACTTGACATGTAATATATTGTCTCACTTCTCACCACTGCCCTTTGAAGGAGATGCTGTTATTATTCCTAGTCTGCAGATGAGGAAAGCGATGTCGAGAGGTCGCCCAGGGCCGCTCAGGTAGTACTTGGCCAGTCCAGGTGTGAACCCCGGCAGGCTGGTTCCCCTGTCAGTGCTCTTTGCAGAGTATTAACAGGCCTGGAGGTCTAGGACGTGGATGAGGACACATCCTAGTTTGAGTTCAACAGGCCACAATGTTGTGCTCTGCAGGTGAAAGAATTAGATGTTTTGTGCTCTTTCAATAAGATAAAAGATATGATGTTTTATCATCAGTATGCGGGAAGAGGAGGTGGCTGCCTCTTAGGTGATTATGTTGTTGACTAGACATCACGCAGGGATGGAGCCAAGAGTAGATTTTTGAGATGGGAGAGATCGGAGGCAAGACTAATAGCTATCCAAGGATGAGCCAGTGGGACAGCGTAAGGAGGGTTCTGGAACAGAAATCGGTAAGGAGTTTTTCAGAAAGGTATCCAGGATACAACCCAGGGAGTGAGGCCCAGGCATGAGGCAGAACCGTGGAGGGTAGAGGGATGTGGTTTTTCTTAAAGCAACTGGAGGCTCTGCCATGGGGCCTGGATGCTCTTTCTCTGTCTTGGTCCAATACTTTTTGGCGGCACAAGATTATGCCGCAGCAGAGGCACAACTGACTCCTTCTGGGGAGGCTGTATAACTTAGTAATGTTGAGTGGCACCTTTAGAATCAGAAACCTGAATTCAGGTCTGAGTTCTGCTACTTAAAAGCTGTGTAGCTGTGCAAGTACTTAATTCTCCACGAGTTCATAAGATGGTCGTAACGGTTAAATAAGAAATTGCACGTAAAGAAATCCGTTAGAGCTTTGTAAGCCTCTGATAAATGACAGCTATTGGTATTGCTGCTACCGTTATAATGAGAACTTCCCACGGGCTGGTTACTGGATTTTCCAGTTGTGTTGACGGGCTGTCCCTGAACCATTGCTTGACCTCCAGCGATTTCCGAACGTCATATGTGGTGCCAGTTCAGGTACAGGGCCCATGGATAAAGGCCCGGTATGGTGCTTACACAAGTATTAAGTTTAGAATGGTATCGGCCAGGCTTTTCTGGAACTGGTCACTCAGCTTGATCCGGTTCTAGCCCAAGCCATAAACCAATAGGCAGAAAGAGATGGCCCGCTGCAGACACAGCTATGCCCCTGGTTCAGCTGATGAAGCTCATGGTTTACCATTTCCTAATTTGGTGAGTCTCCAAACCCTACCAGGGTTCCTAAGAACTCCGGTCATGCACTTGAGGGGGCACTCATCTTTACACCAGATGGGAGAGGTTACTAACTCTGAGCAAGATCCAAGCCTGTTTTTAAAAGCAGGGACCACCCACCCTGCCAATGCAGGTCATTAGCTGAATAAAATGTCTCAAGAATTTTGCAACATGCACGCCCTTTACTTGTTAATTGAATGGTCGAGGTACAGATGTTGTTGGAGCATCTCTAGGGGCCAGAATGTCTGCCCTAAGGAGAAGCTCTCAGTGCATGGCAAACCAGAGCCCTCCTGTGTTACCTGGGTACAAGTTTGCAGACTGCGGCAGACCGATATTAAACCAGATTGGCACGGAGGCAGAGCGAAGGTGGGCAGGAAGCAGGCATCTGCAGGGCAGGTATCAGGCACCCACAACTGCACCACAGCCCCAGTGTGTGATCCAGGCAACAGGATTTGGGGTTTGGTATCCAGGTTTCTAACAAGTATTCATCAGGAGCTACCAGAGCCTTTCAAGGAGACAGACCGCTGGCATCCGGAATGTGAGCCAGGGCCCCAAATAGGGAGCCCTGGGAATAGGAGAGCTGTGGACAGAGTTTAGCCATGTAGGGGTCTCTTAAGCTCTCCTGGACCACACGCCTGCCCACACAGGCTGGACGTTCGGTCATCACATATGCACAGTGGCTTTCCCAGCAGCATCTCCAAGTCATTGCTCAGCTTCTCACCTGAACATCTCTCTTCAGGCTCCACAAATGGCAGCCCTGAGACTTCCTCCGTTTCCTCCAGCTGCTCGAAGCCGGGATGGAGTCAGCAGCAGCCTGTCGGCCAGACTCTTGCCTACCCATCCCCTATTTTAGCTGCCACTTCTGAAGTGCAGTCATATGCCAGGCACAATGCTGACAGCTCTGCCTGCACATTTCCCTTTAATCTTCCCATCAACCCTGGCGGGTAGGTGTTGTTTTTATGCCCACTTTATAGATGGAGACACTGAGGTGTAGAGGGGTTGAGCTATTTAGGTCAGATAGCTAGTGGCAGAGTGAAGATGCAAATTAGGCCCTTCTTTTCCCAAAGCTCAAGCTCCAAACCACCCTTCTGTGTGACTTTCAGCTGAGATGGAAACTTAGTCTATGACTTGCTCAGCGGCTTCTCAGAATCGCTGCATACGCTGGACCAGTGGTTTGCAGCCTTGCTTTAAAAAATACTCATCCCTGGAACTCTCCACAAGAGATTCTGATTTCAGTTGGTCAGAGGTTCAGCCTGGGCATTTTCTGAACCAAAGGCTGGCAGACTTTCTGTAAAGGGCCAGATAATACATATTTAGGCTTTGCTGGCCATATGGTCTCAGTCATAGCTACTCAGCTCTGCCTTCTTAGAGCAGAAGCAGCCAAAGACAATACAAGAACAAATGAGCATGTCTATGTTCCAGTAAAACTTTATTTATGAAAACAGGTGGCTGGCCGAAATTGGCCTATGAGCCATAGTTTGCCAACAGCTGATCAAGTCAGGCAGCTCGTTTGTAGATTCTGTCCATTGCCAGAGAGAACGCTGCAGATCTAGGTTTTGTGGATCTGGTTTTTTGTGAAGTCTTGGAAGAAGACCCCTGGGTACCTCTATACCCTCCGATTCACTGTCTTTCTGCAGGCTTGGCAGTGTTGGCCCCGTGATGTGACTGAGACTTTACAATGGGCTTTTGTTTGCCGAGGACCCCACTTTCCCCCGGGTCTGAAATCTTGCCATGAACCATCACCTGTTTGGCAGGGGTCCTTTCTGGCTTGCTTGTCCTTCTCTATGAGGAGTTAAAATTGCCCCCCTTGGTCCTGGCCAGCAGCCAGGTGCTCTGTAATTAGGAAGATTAGCTGGACCTGCAAGGCTGCCACCTGTCTGATAGGAAGACTGGCCTTGTGTGAGCATGCCTCCCCTTGCTGCCTGCCTCCCGGCTGGTCTCCTTCCAGAGCCCACCCCCAGGGAGGGCTGGTCCCCACCCCCTCCTCGCCCAGAACCCCACTCCATGCCCTTTCCTTGTGTAGCTTGAGGAATTCAGTATATCAATTAGTTTTCTTTTATGGAATATTAATGTCACATTCCTGAAATTCTGGGTTGTCCCGATAAACTCACAACTTAAAAATATCATAAATAGAAAACGCATTTACTACACCCAACCTACCGCGCATCGCAGCTCAGCCTCGCCTACTGCAGACGGGCTCAGAACGCTTACGTTAGCCTGCCGTTGGGCTGTCATCTTGAGTTTCATCTCAAGTCGTTGCCTTCCTCTTCTTCTCACCGGAAGCAGGAGACACCGATAAACATTTTACAGACGTGATGGGGTGGGAAACACTAATCGCAATGTCCAAAAAACGGTGACAACGGCACGCTGTGGAGTACCAGTCGTTGACCCTCGTGATCGCGGGCCTGACGAGCTGCTGCTCGCTGCCACTGCCCAGCATCCCGAGACAGCGTAGTATTTGCATATCGCTAGCCCAGGAAAAGATCGAAATTCAAAATTCGAAGTATGGTTTCTACTGAATGCGTATCAGTTTTGGATCATCGTAAAGTTGAGGAATGGTAAGTCGAACCATCCTAAGTCGCAGACTGTTCATATTTACAAAATCAAAAGGGCAACTGGAAAGTAAAGCTGCTGATTTGCTCGTGGTGATTAGAATTGTACCCCAACCCTCTAAAAATATAAAAACCAAAGCGTGCTTTCCTTATCTTCCCTCATCTGTCAACTGTCCTTGGTAATGAGGCGTAGAGATAGTGCAAAAATGGCAGCGTGAAAGGCTACTCATATAGGCGGCACTTAAGATGTTAACATTTCATGGCACAGTATCTTTGTAAGTTACTTGTTTACACGTTGAATACATTTGTTCAACATTTATCGAGACTCTAGTTTGTTCCGCATGTCAGGGACATAAGATAAGTCTCTCAACCTCACTCGAGAGAGACCATCACATAAAGAAATAACTACAGAACCTTATCAGATACCATAACAGAGGCATGTACACAGCTCTTTGAGCGGAGAGGGTGGAGTGGAAGCCTGAGGTTTCAGGGAAAAGGTCTCCCAGGGGGTGAGAGGTGAGTTGGTTGAATAAGGTCTCTACCCAGAAAACAGGAGGAAACTCACTGCTGGGTGGGGGACCAGCATGTCGAAGGCAGGAGTGTGGTGTGTGTGGTTGTGGGACTAGAGTGTGCAGATGTGTGGCTGGAGTGTGTGGTCGTGGGACTGGAGTGTAGTGTGGTCACGTGACTGGAGTGTGGTGTGATTGTGTGGCTGGAGTGTGTGGTCTTGAGACTGGAGTGTGGTGAGGTCACGTGACTGGAGTGTGGTGCGGTCATATGACTGGAGTATGGTGTGGTCACGTGACTGGAGTGTGGTGAGGTCCTGTGGCTGGAGTATAGTGTGGTCTCGTGACTGGAGTGTGGCGTGGTCACATGACTGGAGTGTGGTGGGGTCATATGACTGGAATGTGGTGTGGTCACGTGACTGGGGTGTGGTGAGGTCCTGTGGCTGGAGTGTGGTGTGGTTGTGGGACTGGAGGGTGTGGTTTGGGAGAGAGGGGTGGGAGTTGAGTTTAGAAAATGGCAAAGGGATTTGTAAACTAGCCTGGGAGCTCCAACTTTACAGGATGATAGAGGCCAGTAGAAGGCTTTTAAATAGAAAAGTAACACTACCCAGTTTCTGTTTTAGAAATATCTGGAAGCCATGGGATCTCGAATTGGGGTGGGAGGTAGGAAAGGAAGCACGGTTGTTTTAAAAATAAAGCCGTCCTCGACAAAGAATGCGGGAGCTAGGATGGAAAGGAGCAGCAAGGTGCGATTGTACTTAGGAGATAGACTGACTGGGTAACGAAGGTGTGTGCTGAGTTCTTTGTGATCAGAAACACAGAACAAGGAGTGGTATTTTAGAGGAGTGAGCACGCTAATGAGGTGGGTTCGGGTCTGCTGAATTTGAGGGATCTGAGGAATATACAGTTGGAATTACCCATTAGGCTGTGGGTAATGGGGGCTCGAATTTAAGAGGGAGGTTAGAGGTAAAGATGATACATAGGTGGTAATAAAATCCATGGAAGTGAATGAGTTAACCCGAAGAGTGCATGAGAGAGAAGGGACGGGAAGGGGAGGGGGTGGAGGGAAAGGGAGGGAGAAGGAAGGCAGGGCAGGGGAGGGAAAGGAAGAGAAGGGAACAGATCCAAAGCAGAAACCCAAGGGAGCACTGGCATTTAAGGAACTGAGTGGAGGAAGAGCCAGCTGAGCAGACAGCCTTTCCGGGTGGATCGGTCATGGATGGAGCAGCACTGGCTAGTGCACGGGGACCTAACACCTGGGAGTAAAATAAGATGTATGACTAGATGAGCTACAGTGTATTTTGAATACCCTGGGAACCTTGCCATTACTCCTACCATTCAGGATATAAGACTCCATTCATTTGTTTCTTCATTCATTAACTGAACGTATATTCTAAGACACTCGACTGGTCATTGGGTGTAGACGTGGTTCCTGTGCTCTGTTGCATAGAGCTTAGAAGAGAAGACATTCGGCAATAAACTTGGAAACAGACGTTTTCATGAAAACAGTGACAGTTATATGTAAAAGGTGAGTCTTTAGAGTCTTGTCCAGTCATTCCCTCTAAAGAGATATTAATCAGTGGGGTGTTTTGACATGAGGGAGGTGCCTCAGTGGCCTAATCTCCCCTGAGGTACAGATGGCATTGGGGACAGTGCTGTTTCCTGAGCGTCAGCTCCAGGGGCACATATCATTCTGTGCCACAGTATATTGAATATCAGAGAGTGACAGCTGATAGCTTCAGCTGCCTGGGCACGGAGATGGTGAAGTCGTGGGGATGCTCCAGACTCCCTCGCGGTCTCCTGCACAAGCAACATAAAGAAGGTCGTGTGGACTGTTAGCGGCTAGATAGAACAGGTCAGCGTGGGAACTTGACCTCACCTGGTTTTCGGTGAGCACCGAAGATGCAACTGATAACGCATGTCAGCTCATTTGTCCGTGCAAGCGGTCTGCATCGAACAGTTTATTACGAATGGTTCTTCTATTTGTTTTGAAAACTCTATTTCACCTTGGAGTTAAGTATTAGATAGAAGAAAGAACACTGAGTGGATTCATGGTTGTCTCTAATTGAGACCACTCCTCAATTCAGTTCAACAGATCATCACCGAGACACCTCCTCAATTTGACCCGGGAAATTTCTACTGAGTACCTACTATGTGCAGGTCACAGGACTGATTTAAATGCTGCTGACAACAGCTGTGTTGGCTGTTTACGTTGACTTTTGCAGACTGAAATTGCATTGCCTTTTCCCTTTGCTAGCCCCTCATTATAGTTTTCATTGGTAAACTAGATTGCAAACCAAGAGGGATTCCCTGTGCACGATAGAAGCATTCCTGAAAATTGTTTTTGAAAATGAATTGTTATAAAATGAATAATGTTTAAACTGTACTGGGGGATTTTTCTATTAAAAGGAAATTTTGATGCTGAATTGTTTTTGAAAGGTGAAACATTATTTTCTGATTTATCTGTTTGATAAAGGAGAATTTTTAACCTAAAGAGAAAATAAGTCAAAATTTAATAACTTCAGGTATTAGGGGAAAAAAAAATCAAAGAAAAAAAATAGTTTTAAGAGCTTACGCGTAATGAATACTAACAGAAAAAAACCAGTGTCTTAAAGTTCACATGACAGAATGTTAGCCAATCTGAAGGAAAGACACCATCTTATTTGCTAGGCTAATATTAGAAATCTTGCCAGTGTCAAAAATGAAAATCAGAGAGCAAAAGAGGAAGAAGAAAAAGACTGGGGAAAAAAAAAAGCAGAGAAAAGGCAAGATAACAGCAGGTGGGGGATGCCCTAAGTGGCAGAGGAGATTAAAGCCAAAAAGAGAAACTAGCCGCGGAGGGGAGAGCTGGCCCGTGGGAGACGGCGCAGAAGCCACCGCTCCGTGAAGCTGGGTATCTGACCCACTTTAGCAGCTCCTCCCCGAGAGCACGTTGACCAGAAGGTGTCTGATCGCTGCTGTATTCAGCCATTCCTAGGGAAACCATGCGTTCCTGCACGGTAATACCTGACAATTCTCCTCGGGTGCTAACCTGGCGCCAGGTGACTGTTCTCAGTGCTTTGTGCATTAACTCATCGAACCCCTGCTTATGTGGTAAATCATTATCTCCATTGTATAGATGGAGTAATTGAGTTACAAAGAGGATGAGCAGGTCACTCGATATCAGAATCAATGAGTGGAAAAGCTCCAGGTGACTGGCAGAATTCTAAGATAGCCCCCACCCCAAATTCCTGCCTCTTAGGGTACACCCTGAGAATCCTCTCCCCTCCAGCGTGGACGAGAGCTGTAAACATTATGGGATTTCCTCTTCTTGATTAGGTTACATTATATGGCCAGGAGGAAGAGATTTTGAAGATCTAGGTAAGGTCTCTGATCAATTGATTGTGAGTTAATCAAAAGGAAAATCTTCCTGGAATGGCCTGACTTAATAGAGGGTCTAGGGTCCAGGCCTTCCCTGAGGAGAGAGAATCAAAGCAAGAGATTCTTTAGCTGGCCTTGAAGAACTCAACAGTCATGTTCTGAAAGCCCGTTGGAAGAGGTCATGTGGCAAGAATGAGAGTGGCCTTAAGTGCTGAGGGTGGTTCCTGGCCAACAGCGGGCAAGGAGATAAGGCGTTCAGCCTCAGGGAGATCAATTCTGCCAGGTTGGAGGAGGACCCCGAGCTCATGAAAGGAACACAGTCCAGATGACACTTTGATTTCAGCTGTGTGAGACCCAGAGCAGAGAACAGAATTAAGCCCTGCCTGGACTTCCACGCTATAGAAACTGTGAGGTTATAAGCTCATGTTGTTTGAAGCCACTAAGTTTGTATTAATTTGATACGCAGCTATGGCAGACTGATACACTAGGATCTGAGCCTCATGATTCTGGCTGCAGAGCTGACATGTTTGCCTACCGCCCCAGTGTGCCTCTCAGGAGAAGGCACGTCTTAAAATCATTAATTGCTGGAACTTCGAGGTTGAACAGGAATCTTTGAGATTATCCAGTTCAGTGGCTTGATAAACCTTTCCTTCACAGCAGAAGCCCAGTGTATAAACAGGTCAGGGGAGCTGCTCTGCTTAAAATGGGGTGTGGGAACAGGAAGCTTGCATAACAATGGAGCCCCATTCCCTCAGCCACTTCTGTTCTTTACATTTCTTCCCGGAGGCATCTCAGGAACTAAGTGTGAGAACCACTGATCTAATCTGACAACCCATCTGACTTCATATTTCCTTCTGCAATGTCCTTGTCATCTCCTGGCCTCTGTTCGAATGCACTCGGGGACCGTTCCTTTGGAAAGTCATCTTTCTATTTCATTAAAATCTGTCTCCGCATAATTCCCACTGGTGGTCCAGGTCCAGGCATAGGTGATAACACCGAATAAATGGACCCTCCTTTCACAGGACAGTGTATAATATCATTTAAGACAGTCTCGTGTTTTATTCACATAAGCTTTCCATTTTCCAGGCAAAACATCTCCACGCCTCTGTAGGAATTTCCAGTTCTTTCACCCTAATGGTCACTCCTTTTCTACTGAACTTCAGGCTGTCTGTTTCTCTTAGAGTAAGGTCAGGAACTAAGCATGGGACTCTTGGTGTGGTCTGCTTCACATAGGATACAGCACGTCAGACACAAACCACAGGCTAAATGTTCTGTTTCGACCAGTGCAGCATTAGGCCACATTAGCTTTTGGGCGACCACAGTACAGTGTTGAGTCATAGCACAAGTAGAGCCAAGCAGAACAACTCTCTCACACATGTGGCTGCTAAGATATGTCTCCATGATCATGGACTTGGGTGCGTTTCTTTTTACCTGAACACAGGCTTAACATTCATCACTGTTCTGTCTCATCAGGGATCTGGTATATCTTGCTTGATCCTGATTATGTCATCTAACAATATTGCTCTTCTTCTGAGCATCACCTCAACTCTCAGCTTGATTAATATGCCGTAGATATCTTCATTGGAGTTATTGACAGAATTTTGGAACTGGACAAGGCTGAGGTCAGGACCCTCTGGCAGCACAGCGATGGCCAACTTCCAGTGTTTGGGTCCTTCAAACAATCACAAATCCAACTAATTGTATCATCTCCTGGCTGTCATCCAACTCATAAAAGTATACTCAGAAACCTAATGAAATATTTACTGGAGTCAAGGTACAAGGTGTTGAGTCAAGTTCCCTGACCTCTCAGCCAGGAGGTCACAGTAGCTCCTAGCAAATTCTCACAAACACTTGTAGCATCTTTTCCAGGTTGTACATCATACTTACTGATCTGTAGTTTGGTTCCTCCTTAGATAAACATTTCCTCTTATGACTCCATTCTCTGTCATCTTTTTTATTTCCACTCAGCCTCCCAAGAGAAAATATAGAGACTATTTGGAGGATAATAGTAAATCCCTAAGAGATTGAGGTAGGGCTCGCCTTTATTTCAGAAGAGGGGCCTACCCTAAGTGTTTTATAATAAGAAGCGGGCCAGGGACTCTGCTGTGAAAACCACGACAGGCTGAGGTGAGTGTAGTTAAAGGCAAGGTCTGCGTGTGGGGATGGGGCGGTGAGGGAGGTGGAGGGGCCAAGGCTGAGGATGCTCTGTGGTTTCCACGGGGTGGAGGTAAATACTGGTGTCTTCTGCAGCATCACCCTTTCTTTCACTCGTCCTTTTGCCCTTTCTCTGCCAGTCATGCCTTACGTGGGAACAAGGCAAGGTGAGAAATCAGATCTGCCTTGTAAAGTGGGGGCATCGTCCTTAGCAGTACTGAGGATGGCCTCTGCTCCTTGTGGGATCTTAGAATGGACGAGCTCCAATATCCACCATAAAGTGAAGCTTCTCTGATTCCACAATTCACTGAGGAATCATAAAACTGATGTGAGGGGGTCGTGGTAGTAGTCATGATTATAAATACATCACGATTGTCCTATCTTGGTTCTTTTTTCTTTTTTCATATACCTTTCTCCTTTATAAAAATGAAAGTTGCCAAAGGTACCTATAATACCTGAAGACTTGGCTTGTGGAAAAATACGTACTTTAATTATCGTGGTGAAATTTTACAGTATAGTGTTCACCCACCATTCATCCACCATCTCCGTTAAATATTTCAGTTTCTCTGGACGAGGAGGTCTGCTCACCTCCTCTATTTTCTGTCCATGTGTTTCTGGTGGAGGGGACTCCACATTCTGCTCCCTGGGGGGGGTGTGACCCAGGTTTGTTTGGCCAGTCAGAACATTAGCATTCTCCCATGTTTGTTTTGAGCTTTGCTATCCAGATAGACTTCTGATGGAACTTCTGGAAAAGAAGCCTTTGATCTTTTATGCTGGACTTGGAATTGTCAGACTTTCAGGCTCAAACTGTTCCAATGATCTGCTTCCGGGAGAGGAGAATCTCAGAGAGAATGGAACCGTAGTGGAGGGAAGATGAGATCGAGCAAAACTGGATTCTGGTGATATGAGGAGGCAGTGATTGACTTTGAGACGCTGAAGCCAGATTGAGTTTGAATCGCTCTGCCATTTACTAACAAGCGCACTCAGGGCAAGTTAGTCTCGGAGCCTCAGTTTCCTTATTGTAAAGTGGGAATCATCACAATATTTACTCAGAAGGTTGTTAGATGAATCACGTGAAATGCTGAGATCAGTACCCAGCATTTGGTATGGACCATACAAGCGGTGGTCATCGTGGGAGCTCTGCATCCAGCCATGCCTGAAATGAGACTCCTCTCATGACTTTTCAGTTCTTGAGCAAATTTGGGTTGTGTTTTTCATCCTTTAGTCCAAAGAGTCGTAATGAGTAAATTCAGTGACATAAAATTCCTATTCAGTTTTAAGTTTTGTCTTCCTTAGTGAGATTAAGATAAAAATAACCCCAAGTTAGATATTCCTTTCCTGAATGTTGTCCAATGGTGAGTATGATCGTGGAATAGGCTAATTTCTTCTCCTTTCCATCTTCTTGGTTCATTGTTTGAAATTTACTTTTCAGAATTTCTTTAAAAAATACTGCTTGTCATGATAAGGAAACTTAGAACATCGTAATTAGATTTTCATAGCAAGCATATGCTTTACCTCCTTTATCTCCAGTTCATGAAGTATTTAAAATGGTGATAGAATAGAAAGCACTCAGTGGGAAGAGGTTATTTGGCTAGGGCTATGGGTGGGAAGTGGGGGCGCAAATCAGAAAGCCTGGGGCTGTACCTTGGCCTCAGCAACTACCTTGCTGGGTGGTCTTGGACAAGTCATTCTTCTTGGAATCTCGTCTGTAGAGCAGGCAAGATGATACCTGAGATTTCCTCCTGATAGATTTCGAAACGTATGGAAACTTTCCTGAACACCTTAAACAATACACTTAATTTTCTCTGTGGTTGAAATGATGGGAAGGAGATTAAAAAAATAATAAATCTTAATGAAATCCATCTGTATTTTGCGATTACTTTAGAATGTATAGTGTATATTTTAAGGTTTCGCCTCTCTATTTTCTTTCTGTATCTGAGGAGTTTTGTTTTATTCCTATTTTCTTCTCTCTAAAAATCCACATGGTCTTCTCCCCGACTCCTCACTGTCCTTAATAATCAACAAGGATCTTGGCCATTTAAGCTGAGAATTGCAGCAGAGGTCCTGGGCTCTAGTCAGCTTTAATTAGCAGGCAGCATGGGGGGAGGAACAATAAGGAACCAGAATAGAAAACAAATAGTAAACGAGAGAAAATGGAGGCAAAGAAATGGAGACAAGGCAAATGACTAGCATTAGCTCAGGGAGCTGGGAGGAGGGAAGCCAGAATGCTGTCATTCTCCCTTTTTCTTGGAATGTAAAGCGAGGCTTGATGTGTCGTGGGCACTAGGTAGATGCTTATGGAGTGGGGGACACAAGCGATGAATAGATGAGAGTGAGCATGTGGCCGCGTGTGGACGCACTTCATCCTGCCAACTCAACTAGCCCAGGGACAGCAGAGAAAGGAAATAACAAAAGAAAACTCAGGGTACCTGACGTACCAGTGCAAAACGCGTTTTCCACTGCGGAAGCGAAAATATCAGGCGTTGAATGAGGAACAATGCGACATTTGAGAAAGCTAATAAGTTGCCCGCTAACCCGAACCAGCACATTTGTGTTTAAAACGTGGTCCTTATTTGCAAGGAAGTATTCATTTCATGCCTCACTATTTGGCTTTTAGGTTGGACTTAATTAAAAAAGCTGTAGCATCTTTGAGTCCAATTTCCTCTTTTCACATAGCATCTGTCCCTGACAGCTTGTGTGAGGCTCGGCCACTTGTTGAGGCTGAGGCTAGAGGAGGAAATGACAGGGGAGAGAAGAGGTGGACAGACGCCTCTTGTTGGAGGTGGTACTCTCTGATTCTGCACGGCCTGATCACATGCTTAGGAAGCTTCTTGGTTTAGCAAGGCAACAGATGTCTCTGAGAGGGGGATGCTGGCAGCCTCACAAAGGCCAGCAGGACTGAAAGTAGGCATGAGTGAGCTAATGGGAGAGCAAGGCACACATGCTTTTGCCCTCTGCTCGGGACTGAAAAATAGGCCAAAATCGAATACGAGCAAATCCAGAGCTGAACAGAGGGTGATGGCAGAGAGAAAATACTTATTCGGAATAAACTTTATCCCGAAGGGAAAACTATTTCCAGAGATAAATTTGCTCTAGTGCTTTATATATTCAAATAGATGGCACGAAAGATAAAAGTCAATACTAGAGTTGGCTTTGCCTATAGATATGGTCCTATTTTGCGTTGCAAAGAGTAGCTCCTTGTTTATGCATTTACCTGGAGGTTTGGTTTTGAGTGTGATGAAGAAAGAGATCTGTCATTCTCATTTAACAGGACAAGCCTATCACTAAATCCAAACAGGCCTGTATCTTATTTGAAACAAGTAATTGAGTTTTTGGTAAGCAGGGTCTTACAGATGGAACATGCACTTAATCTACTTTGTTTGTTGTTTTCAATGTTGCTTTTAAAGTAGTTTGAAGTTCAAGGTATAAGAATTTAGTTCTTTGGAGACTTTATTTTTGATTTAAAGGAACCTTTGGTAATTGCTCGGGCCCAGATATTGAGTCTTGTTCCTGAAATTACCTGGAATTTCCCTAACTGTGCTATGCTGTTTTGTAGCACAAGGCTTATTTAACCAAATACATGCTGGGTTCTTATTATCTTTCTGGAGCTTTGCTCATCTCCCCTTTGCGCCTCCACCTTCTATCCCCCATAGGTGTTCCGGCTGCATTTTGTCACTAGACAGTCCCTGTTGCTTTCATGCAAAGACAACTGACATTATGACACATCCCACTGGAAGTTTACAGTTAAAGCCTCGATATTTGTGGTTCTGTGGGTATTTGAATCTCTGCTGCTGTTCCCATAGCCTTTCACTCGATGCTTGAAGACGGCAGTCGGCCTGACTGCTGAGCAGATTGTCACAGATCCATGGAAGAAGGCCATCTCTGGGCCACATTAGGGCTTAAACGCTAACATAACCACACGTCTAGAAAGCAAGCAAGGTCAGGAGCCACGGGGGTGCATTTGGCCGAGCATACTTTTTGTGACACTTGAGTGCCACCATGAACATGTTCGGTCACTTACTACACTTTTCCAATTACACGAGTAATAAAATGATACCTCTGGGAAAATCAAAACAAAGTACAGATGAGCAAACAAGATATTTCCGAAAATCTTATATTAGAAATATAAATCTTTTGATGTTTATATTTCTAATTTCCTTCTAAGTACATATATACATGTAAATTTATATTTTTTTTACAAAATATGGTCAGAACATTCATATTAATTTATTTTAAAATTCAATATGAATATATTTCCATACCTTTAAGTAGTTGACATCATTTTTAATGGCTATGCCTAGTTCAGTTGCATGGACGGAACTTAGTTTTTTAACTGGTCTCCTACTGTTAAACATTCAGGTTGATTCCAGTTTTTTTTCTAAAAAACCATCTTGTGGTGAATATTCTTGTAGCTAAACCTATGCATCTTTAATTATTTCTTTAGTATTAAATTCTAGATATTTAATTATTGGAACAAAAATTGCCATGATTCTTATAGGAATCTGTCATATCCATATTCCCTTTGAGACGGCATAGAACACCTGGGTGACAAAAATTAGCAGCTAATGCTTCTCACATCGAACCTAAGAGAATGAAAGAGGAAATAAAATTCTGGCCTCTACTTTCTGAGAAGTTTTTTGTATATTATTACCTGTTATAAATTTGAAAGAAAGGAACTGGGCCCTTCATATATTTTGTTTTTTCCAAGCTCTAAGTATTAGGTTAAATACGTGTAAAATAGACCTCCTTAGTGACCAGGAGTGGACTTTTTATAATGACACTTTTACCTTGCTATGTTTGTCCCTACTTTATCTGTTGAGATGTCTGTAACTATTGTTATGGGTGGCTGAGGGGGGAGAGAAAGCTTTACTGAGAGTTTTTCTCTGTGTTGAGCACAGATGCGTGGTTTTGATATGCTGAAGAGAGTTACTGTAAAATTCAGACTAATGGTGTTTCACTGGAGAATGGAAAATACTTAGTGACGATGGAGTGCTTCGAGCAACCTTTCAATCTATTTATCAAAAGAGCTTATAATGGAATTCTCATTTCAAGGGAGGTCAAACACTAATAAATATTGAGAAAAGAAAGTTAAAAGGACATCAAGTTAATATTTTACTATCCAGTCTTTGATCTTGGAAAGCTTGAAATATTTTTTTCCACACACATTCTGTGATTTATTGATTCATTCCTGACAATCGGCTTATTGGAACAGACACAGACGGCTTGCTTTTAACTACAGCTTCAATTTCTATAATGCTTTACAATGCCAACGGATTTTTATGTATTCTTTGGCATCACTTATTGATATTGCCATGGTTCTGGAATAGTCTTTGCTAGTTAAAAACTAGATTGTTGTCAGTAAAAGCAGCTGAAATGTTATTGGTTTGGGGTTTAAATGCTGTAATAACATCTCTTAGTTTTGTTGTATTCGTTTTGGGGGAAAATAATAAAATACCCTGTACTTCATTGCTTCTTCCATACTTACCTGTATTCAAAATATTTTCACAATCTAATCATTTTTCCACTTCCATTGCTACCGCTCTGGTCGTCCCCAAAAAAGTCACAAACATCTCATCTCCATCCTGGATTATTGCAACAACTTCCTAACTGGCTGTTCTGTTTCCACCTTCGGCTCTCTGTATTCTGAACCCAGAAGCCAGGGGAGCTTCTAAAATGGAGGTCAGATCATATCACATCCTCTCCTCACTCAGAGTCAACACCTCAGTCCCCACATCTTCCTCTGCTACCACATACCCCTGTGCCATTCCATCGAGAAGACAGCAGAGCTGTTGGGGAGGATCTCCATGAGCTCCTGGCGCTTGTCTGCATCCCACCCTCGGTGACCAGATGCCCCCCCTCCTTGTCTTTGCAGACCATGAACTGTCCCTGAACCCCATTCATTCATTCGCTAGATTCTCTCCTCTCCTTCCTATTCTCCCTGCTCAGTCAGTTCCCCTCTTCTGGATCCATTTCTAACAGCCTAATGGGGTATTATGTCTCATTTGAAAAAGAGGACAAAACAAAAATCATCCATCAAACAAAATCTCCTTCCTTCCTTCCTTCCTTCCTTCCTTCCTTCCTTCCTTCCTTCCTTCCTTCCTTCCTTCCTTCCTTCCTTCTCCCTCCCCTACCCCCAACCAGCTTTACTGAGATATAATTGATAAATAACATTGTGTAAGTTTGAGGTAAACAACATGATGATTGGTACACGTACATCTTGTAAAATGATTACCACAATAAGATTAGTTAACGCATCCATCACCTCACATAGTTACCATTTCTGGTGTGTGCTGAAGACATTTAAGATCTACTCTCTTAGCAAATTTCAGGTATACAATACAGTATTGTAACTGTGGTCACCATGCTGTACGTGTTTTTATTTTTTTAGCTTCCACATATAAATGAGATCACGTTGTATTTTTATTTCTCTGTTTGACTTATTTCACAAGCATCATGCGTTCAGGGTTCATCCATGTTGTTGAGAATGGGGTTTCCTTTTTATAGCTGAATAATATTCCATTATGTACATATGCAGTACCTTTTTTTTTATCCATTCATCCATCGATGTTGTTTCCATATCTTGGCTCTTTTGAATAATGCTGCAGTGAACTTGGGGGCAGACATCTCTTCAAGACAGTGATTTCATTTCCTTTGAATATATCAACAAAATCCCAGAAGTGAGATTGCTGGATCATATGGTAGTTTTATTTTTAATTTTTTGAGGACCCTCCATACTGTTTTCCATACAGCTATACCAATTTACATTCCCACCAACAGTGCACAAAGGCCACCTTTTCTCCACATCCTCGCCAATGCTTACTCTCTTGTCTTTTTGATAATAGCCATTCTCACAGGTGTGAGGTGATATCTCCTTGTGGTTTTGATTTGCATTTCCCTGATGATTAGTTATGTGGAGCTTTTTCATGTACCTGTTAGCCGTTTGCATGTCTTCTCTGGAAAAAAAAAAATGTCTGTTTATTCAGGTCTTTTGCTCATTTTCAAATCATATTATTTGCTTTTCTGTTACTGAGCTGTTTGAGTTCCTTCCATGTAAACAATCTTTCTTGACAGCATTTCTTCCTTCAATGATCAGTCCGTTTCTTTCTCCCAAAACGCTTTGTTGCTCATTCTTTTTCCTCCCACTCCTCCCTGAACTGCCTGTAGTTAGGATTTTACCCTCGTCCCCCTGCATAACATCGTCTAGTCAGGGGCACCACCAGCCTCCACGGCACTCATTCCGGGAGTCCATCCTCAGTCCTCACCTGATTTGCCCTCCCGGTCGCATTCGCTGATATTGATCACTCACTGCCTCCACCGTGAGACATTCTCTCCCCCTTGCTCCCACGGTCCGCATTCTGCTCATTGCCCCCCTGCACAATGGCCTCCGCGTGTGTCCTCAACCGTGTCAGGTACGTTTCGAGGCCTTTGCCTTTGCTGTTCCTTCTGCCACGAATGCTCTTCACCCGACTATCTGCATGGATCCCCACCCTCTTTCCTTCATGTATTGGCTCACATGTCACCAGGGCTACCTTTGTCCACACCCTGCCGCTTCTCCCCACAGCACACCTCATCGTCTGTCTTACTATCTCACTTACTTGTTTCGCTCGCTGCCAGCCTTCGCCCCCTGCACTGTGAGCTCCATGGTAGTTGAGGGGTTATCTGTTGCATTCTCTACCATATTGTCTCTGATGCCTAGAACAGTGTCTAGGGCGTGATAGGTACTCAATAAATATTTGTCGAACGAATGACGAATGTTCTCAACATCATTAGTCATGTGCTTAGAGAAATTTTTCAGTAGAAGCACTTGATTTTCAACCTTATAAGAGTTTAAAAGACTCCTGGTTTTCTTATAGTTGTCCGACTTGGGAAAAATAAGGGTGTTTGGGTAGGTGGAATGCCTTTCTTATTTTGCCAGCCCTTCTGTATGTACAGAGACACTTCCTCAGAACTCTAAATTTCAAGTATAATCCTTAGAGTCTGTCTTGTAAGCACAAGACAGTGCTGTGTGTGTGCCAAACTGAATGACAAAGGCAGAATGAGAGAGAAGGAGCAGAGTTTGCCTTCATGCAGCTCATTTTGATTCAGAGGCATTGCAAGTGCAGATTGAGAGACTCTGCTGACACGTAGCGAACGCCTGCTGCCTGTCTTTGGTGCCTCCTACTCGGGTAGAAACCTCATAGGTTACCAGTCCACACTCCCCACGCACGTCAGCACATCGGTGTACGTGGCACATGCCTCGCATTATCCCCTCTCCCTGTCTTTTCCCAAGTGTTCTTTTTTTCCTTCCTCCAAAAATCCCTTCTCCTCTATTTCCGCTATCCGATTCCTGTCAAGGCCTGGCACAAATGCAGACTTGTCTGTGAAGTCTTTCCAGATCCTCGCCTGTCAGCGTGGACTGCACTCCTCAGACTAGCAAGCTGCAGTGTACCTCCATTTAGCTGTGAACACAGACACACAGACACAGACATACACACATACATACACATACCTGGCTGCAACACGTACCGGCATGCACACACTGAGGGCGGGGACTGTATTTTACTTTTCTGGCGTTTTCAACACATGGAAATGCCTTGGTCAGTGAAGACACTCAACATCATTAGAATTGTGATAAAATGAGCACAAACCCCTTTTCCTTAGATAAAAGCCATGCTTCTAAATTCCCCTCCGGCCGGTTGTTTTTCTTTCCTTCCTGTTTTGCGTCTCCTTAGACATTCTGAAGAGGAACCACTGTGCACCATACCGAAGCCTCCTACTTAATCCAGGGCACCCCATGCTTGTCCAGGTACCCTCTGATGTGTCTGCAGACAGAGGCTGATGCGGTCATCCTATTCTCGTTTGGCAGGAAGAAGAAATAGGTTAGGCAACTCCCATAAGATTGTCCTACCACACAGAGCTGGATTTCAACATCTGCTTTTTTGAAATGCTAGTCTGGGGATCTAAGAATAATTTGTATCCGTCCATGCCAGTTCTGTCTACACAAGCGGAACTCTCAGGAGTCAAGAAATGTACATTAAACCACAAGGCAATCCATTCGTGGTTATGGAGGGTTAGTGAGGCTTTTCTACCAATGTTTTCACCTGGTCGCAAAGATGAATCCCAGTGATACTTGACTGTTGAGCCTACTTACCCACTTCTTCTAGCGATATTTGTAGTAAGGCCAGAAGCGAGCACCGGAGAAGCGGATTACTACTGATTAATGCAGATCTGCCCTCAGAGGCATTACTGCCTTTGCCAGCGGAGAGGATCAGGCAAATTAGCAAAGGGCCAGAAGCCAGCAGGGCCTTGTGGGAGGCCTCACTGATGTCTCAGACGTTGGGCATTGGGTCTCAGAGGAGGGAAAGTTGTCATGATCTTGGCTGAGTTGTCTCTGAGCACCACATGCTAGACACAGTCCATGCTGAAGAAACACACGCTGAGACTGAGAAGCCCGCAGCTGGGATTACTCCAAAAGGGGAAGGATCTGTTCCTGTTCAATCACTTTTTTTAAAAAAATCTAGTTATATCTGATAAGTTTTATTAAGCAGAATTAGAATTCTTAATGATGTTGGGTAGATGACTTGAGTTTTGCCAAGTGCTCTGGAGTAAAACAACAGAGAGCTATTGGACATTGCAAAGGGGACAAAAGGTGCCTCCAAGAGAGCATTTGCCTGAGAGCATTCATCTGAATGCTCGCTCTGGCCTTGCAGGTATTTGCATGCCACAGGGTTGGGTTATTATCTATTGTGTACTTAAAAAAAAAAGCTTCTTCCTGTGGATTCTGTGTCCTCCATTGAAACAGTGAGGGACGGAAGAGATAAAGTATTCTAAATCTATTTAGTAGTCCAAAGAGGCATAATGGAAAGCAAATATTTAGTGAACTTATGAGTCGCCTTGCAGGAAGGCAGAGTAACTTATAACAGGTCAGGTATTCTGCCACTAGCCTGATTTGGTGCCCAAAGTTACTTCTGTGACAGGATCCTGATTGGAGATGAGATTTGCACTTGGGAGCCAGGCAAATTCAGGGGGATGCCCCATCAATGGCTCCTCTGGATTAAAAAGGAGTTTCTGTCTCTAGAATGTTCTTAAATTTAAAACCCCGGAAGTATCTCAGTTGCAGTGGATTCCTATTTTAGTTGATTTTCCCATTAAAAATTTTATATAAGTCATGGATGGAATTTTAAATGCTGCTGTAGTAGATCGCTATAATAATGGCCCTCAAATAAATCATACTTCCTGTGTTCACACATACACACACACAGGAACAGACAAAAAGAAGGGCCATCTGTCCTAAATAACATTACTAGTAGTGATCCATGGTGATTTCTGGTGTCACGAGAGAACATACTCTCTTTTGTTTCATCTGAAGTCTTGATCCACATAAATCACGTGTTTGTCATGATCTACATAAATCAAGACATTTCCAAGCTCATAGGAAGTGCTGTCTGGAGACATAGCAAAAGGTGCACAGTCAGACTGAGCTTTATTTTTGTGAATGCTCTGTGTTTTCTGTCACTTTCAGAAATTCCCATTCACCTGATACAGCAACACCAGTTTTGCCTCTTGTCAACTCTGCTTCATTTTGATCATATGTCAAACGAGGATGGAGACATCATCTTTTTCAGAAGTCTTGAGATAATGGATAATAAATGTGGAAAGCACCGCCTGTATTTAATATATTTTATTACTATTGCTCATAGTTCAAAATTCTGACTTTTTGTAAGAGCAAAATGAGGTTACCGATAATGCTCGGTATCACATGATAATTCCTGTATTTTCACTGAGCGTGGGGACTGAGATGTAAACACCAAATAACTGTTGTATGGGGTAGAAAGTAACAAGCATTTTAAGAGACAAATCAATGACTCCAGGGGAGAACAGATGAGAAACAGGGAAGAAGAATCAGGGAAAATAGCATGGAGAGAAGATATAGAGGCAGGAACCCAGAGGGAAGTCAGCGGGAGTAAACTTCATTAAAACCGAGGGCACATGGGGGACAGGAGCGCAAATTAGACTAGAAATAAAGACTGGGGTCAGACGATGGAAGGTCTTGCACGTCAAAGTGAGGAGCGTGGACTTGGAGCAGAAGCAGTGGTGAGTGGTGACGGAGAGACAAGAAGCAGTCCACTGAAGCTGATGACGTCTGGAACTAGGGCTTTTCAGAGAAAATAGAGGAGAACAAGAAATATCGTGAGAGACAGGAATTGGCCATTAGCGAAATAGGAGAAACAAAGCTGAGCTGGTGGGGCGGGGGCGGGGGGAGGGGGCGAAGGGTCAGGTGTTTCATTAGGGTCTCCTGGGCCTTTGACTTCTGAATGGACAGTCTTCGGAAAATATTGCCCTTTTACATTCTTTCTGTTTCGAATGGTGCTATTTTCTCCTTTTGAGTGTGCTCAAAATAGCCAAAGTGCAGCATAATATTTTGAGCCAACAAAACAGCACGATGAGTCAAATTCATAGAATTAAAAAAAAAGCGGCCGTTCATTTTTCAGACTTGAAGAGTTTCTCCTTTTCAAAAATTGCCAAATCATAAAACTCTGAAGTAGATAAATTAGCAGATAATTATTTGAATAACAAAAGAAATCTTTTCCAAAAGCTTTTCTTCAGGGATTCTTTGAATAGTAAGTGCCTTGTCTTCAATCATTTAAAGTGTGATTTGTTTGTAGGCATTTGATAAAACACAGGAACAAGTGTGTTGCATAAAGCATGATATTCCTGAGAGCTACATGTTACCGTACCTCCACGTACGTTATCTTTGGGGTACCTGGGAATCGTTCACCTGTTCTTATACATTGGGGCATGAGGGCCAATCTGGGGCAGCCTCTGTCTCTTTCCCAGGCACACCGTGCAGACACCCACGCCCTGGTATCTCCCCCTCCTCCCTCAACTCTACCAATGCACCCCGTTCTCATATTCTCCAGTTCTACCTGAGGGTTTCTTTTATCCACTGCTGTTAGGGCTCTGCTTGGGGAGTGGGACCACCTCTCAGCGACTCCCCAGCCTCTGACGCCTTTATACCACACTCCACTGGCCTGCTAGCTTCCTCCTCCCTGTGGGACTGCATCAGAGCCTTTGCTTACTTGATACCCATCCCTACAAATCTTTAGCCCATGCCAGGACTCGAGATTTTGAAACAGAAGAGAATTGGTTTCTTTGTTTTCTACCATCGTGCTATGTCATTCCTTTTCTCTAAAGTAAAGGAAGCAGAAGTCTTAGCAGATTGAATGAGCGAGGGTCACTGGGCACAGGGACAAAATACAAAACAAACACAGAAAAAAGCCACTGGGGTGAGTGTTTAAAAAGATTCTCCTAACTGTAATGTCCCAGCTCCATGGTGTAACAGAAGCTTAGGGACAGAGGAGAGGACAGAAGTTAGTGAACCGAACCCAATCTGCAGATGACTAAAACCTTATCCTTTGGTGTCCCCAGGAGATTTATATGATGCGAGGCACAACTGAGAACTAAGAAACCAGAAAAGGCTGAGGGAGCAAATAAAAAAAAAAAAGCATATTTAAAGAGGCTTAGATAAGCTATAATTATAGAGAGAGATGATACCTTAAAACTGAACGGAGTGAAAAATTATAAAATGCAATCAAGTGAAGAATAACTGTTTTGATTAATTTGCTTTTTAAATCAAAAATTTAATGTTTTAGGGTACAATGGAATATTCTTATATGATACTATGTGAAAATGGAACCATTTTAATCTCAGTGTTTGCTGAGTAACCAATACGGTAAATGTACCATTTCAAAATTTGGGAAAGACTACCACACAGGAGCGCAAAAGACACGCACACAAACTGGTCTGTTACACGCTGCAGGTGTAACAAGGTGAAGAAATAGACTTTTGGAGGAAGCCATGTGCTAGGCTCTAAACCTCACCCTCTCCAGAAACTATATGGAGTGTGCCTTCCTCTCTCAGCTTGTCACCTTTGGGGCCCATTGGGTATTTAGAATTTGTCAGGGCAGAAGACACCTATATGTAGACTTTTTTCAATAAACACTATACATGTATTTTCTTTTCCTTATGAGTTTCTTAATAACATTTTCTTTTCCCTAGCTTTATTGTAAGAATACAGTATGTCATACACGTAACATACAGAATATGTGTTAATTGACTATTTCCGTTCTCAGTAAGCCTTCCAATCCATAAGAGGCTATTAGTAGTTAAGTTTTGGGAGAGTCGAAAGTGATACTCAGACTTTTGATGATGCTGGTGGGTCGGCAGCCCTAACCCCCATGTTTCTCAAAGGTCAACTGTACTTTAAGAAGTTGCCGTGAAAGCACCAAGGCCATCTCTTAGCAACACTCGTGGAGTAAGACCCTTCCTTCCCCGCTCTCCTCTCCACCCTAATCTAGAGGAACTTGAGATTACGTTTGGCAAGATGGAGGCGGAAGGATAAAAAGAAGAGAAAGGAAGAGAGTTCTTCCACCTCAGGCAACGAGCCGATAGCAGACGGGCGGGGAGGTGGGGAAGCTGTGATATTGAAACGTTTGTGTTTCGTGAGTCGAGGTGCTGACAGACTTTGTGTTTTGTGAGTTGAGTTGCTGACAGACTTCTTGTTATCTAAAAGCAATCTGAAAGACATGGGATTTGCCCTAAATTTCTTTCAGGGCAGAGGAAGAGTTAACCTAACCAGAATAAATTTAAAGTTTGGACAATGGGAGACAAAAATAAAGTTTCTTATAGCCTATAAATTGAGCTTGCTCAAAATAATAGTTACGTAGATTAAGGTTTCAAAGAGATATAAAATGTCTGTATCCAACAGGCAGATATTCCTGAGCTCTTACTGTGTCAGGCAATCCTGTTAGGGACCAGAATGGTCTCTTTTATCTGCTGTTCATTTTCCACATGCTGAAAATCATGAAATAATTATTCAGGACCCAGCATTTCAACCTGGATAGTTTCTTCTATGACAAAGATAAATTTTGTTTTTTCACTTTGACACCCTGATTTTACTACAAAGCTTATGATTTGTAAGAAAAATTTGCATTTGTTAAATCTTAGAGGCGTGATAAAATGGAAAGTCGAGTCGATAGCTGGATATTTTTAGAGGCCAAGTAATCAAAGCGATTGTCGTTAGCTATTTGGTTTGCATTGCACCGAGTGCAAAGTCTGATAAAGTTCACTGGTATAGAAAGCCACATCAGCTGCCCAGAAAGTAACCCTCACACCCAAATTTTATTCTTATGAATAAAAACGCCCATCCACATAACGCGGATCTCTCTTCATGACCCTCCACTTCCTCTTTCTTCCTCCTCCCCCTCTGCCTCTTCCTTCCCTTCTTCCCCTTCTCTTCCTATTCCTATTCTTCATTCTTCTTCTCTCTCTCTCTTTTTCTTTCCTTCTTCCTCTACTTCCCACCTCCCCAAATCAATTTAGCCACATACTTGAATCTCACTTGCGTATTCGATCTCTGTGTTCCGTATCTAAAAATGCTTGCATCTACGTAGGCAAAATGCAGAATCAGTGTCAAGCAGTTATCTTAGAATGTTGCCAGTACTGTGACTGTTTTTGGTCCCATGGTGAGGCCTCCTTTAGGATTTGGTGTGGAAGCTAGTATGTAAATATTTATTGATTTTGTCAGTGATGCACAGTGTGAGCCAATAAATCTTTAGTCCCTAAACTAGTTGTATCTTAAGAAGCATGCTTAAAAGCATCACATTGTTTTATCAGTTTCCTGGGAGGATGTTTCAAGTTTAAAAACTGTAGTCAAGGTAAGCTTTTCCTGGGAAGTTAATTATTAATATCTTCTGAAAATGGAAGTACTGGCATCATGCAAAGGAAAGGCAAGTGTTCTGATTAAATACCTTGTTTAATAAACAATAAAGAGGACCCACAAACAAAAAATGTAAAAGGAAGGATGGCGATGGGAAGACAAAAATCCCCTTATGCTGAATCACTAATGAGAGTCCTGATTGCCAAGAAAGTGGGTATAAACTCTGGGACTTAGCAGGAAAAGGAGATCCTAGGTGCTTAAAGAAAGAACAAAGCGGTAGACCAGATGCCGCATGAACTGCTATGTCCTTGACCTGTAACAGTTTCACCTTTCAAGAGTGAATGTCCAGGGAATCATGTCCAAGGTGATTTTTCAAGAGTTTTGTTTATTATTGAAATGTTGTGGCAGACCACTCAATGCAGGATAATTGATATGTCAGAATTGCTACTAACTCCCTCCTGTCCCAGTAGCTTTGTTAGCATCCTTGAAGAATGACATGGGAAGGTAATGGGGTGAGCTCAGGTGGAATTACTCTGGGAGATTTGCATTCTGCAGAGTTGCCAGATTTCTGTCCTTTAACACATTAATGAGCTTTTCCCTCCGGAGGTGTGATGCGTGTATAATAATTAGTCCTCTGTGTTTCAGGTGTGATGGGTAATGTCCCAGCCCCCTTAGTCTTAAGAATATAATTTTATTATGATGACATTTTCAAGGGCTCAGCCTCAGACCTTCATTTGGGGGACAACAAGAGTGGCATGCACCCAGCTACTTCTTATCAATAATGCTCATTGTTTCTTTTTCCACAAAGTCCTTTGACCACACCTAGGAAGCTCAGCTTTCTGTAATTCTGATGCCCCCTCATGCAGAATAGCTTCAAATATTTTGGGGGTATCTGGAACCTCTTTTATACATTTTGAAAAGCCTAGTAAAAAATCTAAATAGAAATCATCATCTATATGTAATTATATAATTTAATCTGTTTTAGAAATGAAACCTTTCAAAACATTCAGTTTGGGGTAAAATAATAAGGGTCTCTGAGTTACAAGGTTGGTAAATATGGTTTAGTCGAACTCAGTTCAAAACTAGTGGCATCCGTAGTGTGGCGGGGAGGATAACAGTCTCCCAAAGATGTCCCCATTCTAAACCCAGGAACCTGAGAATATGTCGTTTTGTGGCAAGGGGAATTAAGGTCGCTCATCAACTGACCTCCAGATGGTGAGATTACCCTGGGTTAACTGGGTGGATCCAATGTAATAATAAGACCTTTTTAAATGAAAGAGAGAAGGAGGAGAGGCAGAGAGATTTCAGGATGCTATTCTACCGGCTTTTGAGGATAGCAGAAGGCTCTGTGAACCAAGGCGTGCAGACTGCTTCTAGAAGCTGGAAAAGGCAGGCAAACAGATTCTTCCCTAGAGCCTGCAGAAGGAACCCTGCCCTGCTGACCCTATTGTCAGCCCAGTGAAACCCATTTTGAACCTTTGGCCTCCAGAACGATAAGGTAATAAATTTGTGTTGTTTCAAGCCACTAAGTTTGTGGGCATTTGTTATTTGTTAACAGCAGCAGTAGGAAACTAATGTGCTTGTTGTTGTATCTTTTTGGACTTCGGTCATTTTAAATAAATTTACTGGGTACCCTGGCATACAAATAGCAGTAATGGAGGACTTGGAAAAGTATGAAGGAAGTAGAGTAAATCCAAACTCCTTACTTTTGTCTACAAATGTCTGCATCGTTTACCCCTTCTGTCACTCCAGCCTTGCCTTAAGTTACGTCTTCACTCACCTGGCTCCAGCCCCTCCAGCTTCCTGTCAGTTCCTTATACTTCCTGCCTTAGCCCTTGGTTCATGCTGTTTTCTCTGCCTCGAATGCCCTTGTTCCAGGTCTTCCGACAGCTGACCTCTTTGCATCCTTTAGGCCTTAGTGCAAACTTTCCTCCTCCATTATTCAGAATTGTCTATCGCTTATGACTCCAAATCTTACTGGTTTAAAACAGTAAAATTTATTTGCCCCTCGAGTCACCACCCAATGTAGGCGGGGTGTGTGTGTGTGTGTGTGTGTGTGTGTGTGTGTGCGTGTGCGTGTGTGTGTGTGTGTGCGTGTGTGAATCAGAGATAAGAAAGGGGACTCCCCTGTGTTCTACATGGCCACCAAGCCACTCCAGTATGTGACCCCTCTGTCCTCTCGGCATCTTCTGCAGGATCATCACTTTCACCTGATGAGAAATAGGACCATATGGGAGATGGTTTAGGGTTGGCCTGGACCAACCCTAAAGATGGTTTAGGACCATATGGGAGATGGTTTAGGGTTGGCCTGGACCAACAAGCGTCACTTGTACCCTCATCTCACACGACCCCACCTACATGCAACGGGGCTGGGCATGTAGTCTTCCTGTGTGCCCAGGGGAAAAAGTCACTATTTGTATGACTAATGCCCTGTTGTGCCCTTTCTCAGAGGTGCCTCCTATAACCACTCTAAGCAGATCTGCTTTGTTAGTCTCCTGATGGTTCCTTCCTCCCCATAGCACTTTATCCTCAATCGTTTATTTGCTTCGTTGTTAACTGTGTTTTCTCCACAAGCCTAGAGCTGCACGAGGACAGGGGTTGTCTGTTTTGCTCACAGCCATATGCACGATATCTGGCAATGCTACGTTCAGCACAGAGGAGATTGCCAATCAATAACAGTTAATCAGTCGATGTGTGATAATGGCTGAGCAAATGATCCAACAAATGAATGAATAGAAAACAGAGACCTTATCTAGAGGGTATCCACTATGATAGCAAAAACAGGACTGATAGCTCATTGTCTTTTACACTAATACATTTTAAGAAGCAACCAAAATCTTTCTTTGAGTTAAAAATGATAGACCTTGGACTGGGGTATCAAAGTGTTTGGAATGGCACCGTTCTTTTGATTTGAGCTCAATTTAGCTTAAGTTCAATTCTCCAGATGAGTAGACTGGGGAGGAGCAGTGCTCTTTTTTTTTTTTTTTTTTTTTAATTTTTAATTTTAGCTGATTAATACTACTCTTGAATTTCTGAGTCCAGTGCAAGCCCATTCACTCACGCTCCTAATTCATCTGCCCTTTCTCCACTCACAGAAGCCAAACCATTTGGCTCCTCCCCAGCCCCCTCTATCAACATATCCTCATGGCTCAGAGAATGGAAGCATGCCGTGTCAGATGACTGAGTTATCTTGCTTCTCTGTTTCCTTCCCATTGTCACTGTTCTTTCACGGCCTAGTGAATCCTAGGAGTATCCGAGAAGCCAAATTCTCAACCCAAGGCTTCCCCCTCACCCCAGGTGCACACAGCAGAGGCGTACCCTACCTGTATCATCAACACTGCTCTGGCTCTGGCGTGGCCCCCCATTGGCCAGGCTCTATGGACTGTGGCAGAGCGAGGGGCCGGAGGGCTGATTCCTGAAACCAGCAGCCAGCCAGGAAGCCCCTCCCTCGAATGGATTTCTCCCACCCCCTTCTATATCCCATGGGGCAGGCACATGGCACTTCCAGGATGGGAGGACCAAGGACTTGTGGTTGGGGTAAAGGCAGTGACAAGTACCATCAACTACTTCGTGTGTTTGCTTCACTTTCCTTCCCTTGTTTTGGCATCATCATGCAGACGGAATACATTAAAGCGAACACTAAAATCAAGGATGTGGGCAAAGATGTATCAACAGAAATGTTCAGTAATAGAAAAAAACAGAAACGGCTTAAACATTCACATAACGGAGTAGACATCCCAAAATAAATACTTGTTTGTAAAAAAAAAAAAAAAACTATTGATGGAAGACATGAGGAACAAAACAATTCACTGAAATGCAATAAAAATGCCTCCAAGCCTGCTGTTCTGTCTCGTTTGCCCATCTCCATCCGAAAGCCTTTCTCTCACCTTCCATCCCGCCCACACTGATGACTGAGGGTCCTTAGCATCGCTGGTCTCCATCCTCCACATCCCCACTGCCATTGCTTTAGTTTAGCCTTTGTCATCTTCTGCTGAGACTTCTTACCTCCAGACCTTTGTCCACACTGTACCGTCCTGTTCTCCCGACAACCTGGCCAGTGGGTACCTGTCATCAAAGGTCACTCTCTCTCTTGGAGTCATTTCTGACAGTCACTACTTCTTTCCCAGAATCCATGCTTTTTTATGCCTCACCCTTTGTTCTGACCACTCTCATAGAAGCCTTACATCTCTATTGCGCTTCTTTTTTCTTTTAAATCCACTTTTTTGAGCTATGATTGACATGTAAAAGCTGCACGGGGTTAATGCATAGGAGTCAATGAGTTTGAGAATGAATCTGCACTCATGAAACCATCCCTGCCATCAAGGCCATCGTCATTTCCATCTCCTCCCCAAATCCCTTCCAATCTCTTTATCATTATTGTTTTCTTGCTACACTTCTTGGCACTCACTTTGCACCAGGCGCTATATGCTTCCCCCATAGTAATCCATGCAGTCCTTTGCAATATCTCCGTGAGGACTATAGTCCCACTTTACAAAGAGAAAACTGAAGCGCAGAGAGGTTAAGTAACTTGTCCAAGGCCTCACAGGCAGAAACTAGAACAATGTCAAACCCAGGTAGTGTGGCTCCAGTATCTCTCTACTCTGAACATATTTAAGTGCTGCTGCTTCTCATATTCATATGGCCTTGCACATGTCTCTCTCTCCTACCACTGTAGAGGAGGGATCATGTCTTAAGTGTATCTTTATTTCTTTTATGCCAAGCCCAAAGGCTGGCATATGGCAATCACCTCATAAACATTGACCGAATGACTATTTATGCAGCAAGTGTTTATTGGGCATCCACTATATGCCAGGCCTTATTTTAAGCACCTGAAATACATAAATAACAAAATAGTCTACGGCCAAGCTACCCTGAGCAAGCCCGATCCCGTCTGATCTTGGAAGCTAAGCAGGATCGGGCCTGGTTAGTACTTGGATGGGAGACCACCTAGGAAGACCAGGTGCTACAGGCATAAAAACATTAAAAAGTAAGGGATTATAAACTGACAAGGTTCTTGCAATCTGTGAGGTCAACCAAGGATTACCTTGCCTAAAA
>NW_006436282.1:21167646-21189454 GCF_000325575.1 Pteropus alecto
AAATAAAATAAAAAAATAAAAACAAAACTCCCTCGGTGGGGAGTAGAGGAGAGACTTTGATTCTAGTGAAAATGTCAGGGGAAAGCTGGGTAAACAATTTAGGCATACTTAGATGACATTTTTACTTCTGTATCCAGGCCTCACTAGATTACATTTTAAATTTCGGGTGTAATTTGAGACAACCGCAATGCTAGAAATTAATACAATCCTTCATCTGTCATATCACAGCTCTGCAACTGATCAAATATAAGTGATCTGTCAGTGTTCAAACCATGACTGCCTGATGCTTCTCAATGCTTCGAAACATCTTTTTTGAAACTTCAGTACACATCTGAAAATATAACCTCTCATATTTTGTGCTCTTCTTTCTTGCTCGAGTTTTTTTTTTTTTTTACTTTTTTCTGTTTTTCTCCCCTTATTCTCTTATGAAACCGTCTCAGTGCCTCCTGCTGCTTCACCCCCACTCTCTGCCCCCACTTTTTCTTGGTTTCCTTTTCTTTCTACTTTGCTGCCTTTGTATTTTTGAACAGTTGATCAAAACTCATAAAGGCAATATGATTTTTCGCTTTCAACCTATAGGGTAAAAATGATGAGGAACTAATCTGACCAAACTTTGTGTCACCAAGGGCTCTAGATCTCATTTAGGTACAGAAGGAAGAAGTGAGGCTAACTTTAGAGGTCAGAGAAAGCTCACAATGTAGAAATTACTTTCGTTTTATTAATAACAAAGGAAAGAATCAAAAGGAGTAATTGTCTAAAGCTGCCTGAGTAATGAAGAACGTGTAGAAAAACTCGTTATTTAACATCGTGTTGCTTACCACCTTATACAGAGAAGAACATTGAAAAAAATTCTGCTTGAAGAATGCGTTTTTCTGGGGTCTCATTTATTAAAATGAAATTGAAGTATTAAGAAACTCACACTATTCCCAAATAATGACATTATTTTAAAACAAATGGATTCTTACAGGAATAGAAATAACCTATTATACTTGCAAAACACTAGCTTAAAAATGTACTACCAGAATATGCTATTTCATTTTTCCCTCCCCACACTGCAATCTCCATGAATGGAAATTCCTTATTCTTTAGATCCTATATTAGCTAGACTGTGACCATAGGAAGCCCCTGCATTTATCAATAGTTTCCCTGTATCTAAAGCAATCATGCAGCCCTGGTTTCCAGAACATTGTTTTTTGCAGATAATCTTTTGGTCAAACTCTATTCCAAAAACGTGGTCAGTATTCCTGTACCTGTTAGTCCACTCGGTTCTTTAACCATTGGCAGTGGGACTCGAGCCTGGCCAAATCAGCCCATAGGTCACCAAGGACCTACTCATTGCCAAAGCCAAGCCTTTCCCTCAGCCCTGGTGCTCCTCAGCATTCCCACGATAGACGTAGTTGCTGGATAATGCTTATATTCCGATTTTTCCCCAGGAACAAATTGTCACATTTTAAAAATGATTGGAGGAGAAATACCCAAATCCTTAACCTCTAGGTTCCTGGATGTGAACCCAACCTGGGAGATTCCCCTGAAACAGAGGGACACTGGAATAGTGATAAAATCTCCACAAAGCTGGTATGGCAAATGATTTGCTGATTGAGCTCCCAGAGGTGTCAGTTCACTCCAGAAAAATGCAGACCCACCCCTGGTACCTCGTCACTCCCTGCAGTGCTCTGCCGAGCACCCTACTGACTGCGCAGGTAGGAACACACCTCATTTGAGGTGACTGCTCACTTTGGGAGAGTAGCTCACTTAGAGAAAGGCTGTCCTTAGGACCATGATATTTGGCCAAGAAGCAAAGATTAAGCTTTCTAAACACAAAATCGTTCATTCCTATGATGCTCTTTCACTTGGGAAAATTTCTCCAAGAAAGTTTTATTGATACCTTGATTCTTGAACTCTCCTTCCTCTCCCCTCAGGCTCTTCATGTATGTACCCCGATTTCCTCTGGGTTGTGATGAGGGTCTTAAGGTAGTTTATGGAACATAACTCACTGTGAGTATTTATCATTTGTAGAAACTGTACACAATGCAGGAGCTTCTCAGAATCACAGTCTCCATATTCTGTCCAGGGGGTGCTGTTTCCCCTTTTCATTCTGCCCAATGTCATCTTGGAATCCTCCTTGTCCATCTCTTATCCCTAGTGCTTGTCACGATATAAACTAATGTTAATTAAGGTTAGTCTGGGACAATATGATCCAGCAATTCCACTTCTGCATATATATACAAAAGAATTAAAAGCAAGATCTCACTGAGATATTTGTATACCTGTGTTCATAGCAGCATCATTCACAATAGCCAAAAGGCGGAAGTAGCCAGTGTCCACTAACATATGACTTGATAAACAAATGTGGTGCATACATCCAATGGAATATTATGCAGCCTTCAAAAGGAAGGACATTTTGACACATGCTACAATATGGATGAACCTTGAAGACATTATGCTAAGTGAAATAAGCCAGCCACAAAAAGACAAATACTGTAGGATTCCACTTAGATGAGGTACGTACCTAGAGGAGTCAAATTCACAGATGCAGAAAGTAGAGTGGTTATGGCCAGGGGCTGGGGAGAGGGAGAAATAGGCAGTCAGTGTTTAATGGGTACAGAGTTTTAGTTTTGCAAGATGAAAAGAATTCTGGAGATTAGTGATGCAATAATGTGAATGTGCTTAACACTACTGAACTGTACACTTGAAAATAGTTAAGATGGTAAATTTTATATTATGTGTATTTTGACACAATAAAAAATAAAATAAAATTTTAAAAAATTAACCTGAGAAGAAGAATTGGAAAGTTATACCTCCACCAATAACAAAAAGTTTTAAAACTCACTGACAGCAATTATTTGTCAGTGTGATTGCTATATACGGTATACTTGAGCTGAGAGCCAAGAAGGATAATGAAGATAAATTCAGCATGATTCTCGTCCCCAAGGACATAGTGGTGTGGTCTGGGAAATGGATGTGCACAGAATATTAATCGAATGAAAATTCCAAGAAATGCAAGTTCGCATTTGGTGGGAGGTAGAGCATTTGAGGTGACCATTTAAGGTGAACTCAGAAGGTTGGGTAGGAATCTAAAGTTAAATAAACATTTTTTTACATTACTTGAACTTACATTGAAGGATGAATAATTAAGACTTTATTGCCTTTTATTTTTCCGGATTCTTATAAATCATTTTGAGATGGCATAAGCTCAAGGATCCCCTCCATAAAGTGCGACTCGATTAAATCAACATTGTGACTTTATATAGGCAAGAGATTTCTAAGTGCCACCAACCCCTCAGACCTCATCATACTTTCAAACATTAGCATTGTCAATGCAGAAGAGTTAACCCTACTGTAATTTAGCAATTGTGAAAGTACTGTTCAATTTCCTGAATTATTATGAAATTACGGTTTTTTATCATAGTCTTAGAAAATGAAGCCGTATATTCATTTCTACTTTTTTGATTACCTCAAAAGCAAATATAGTAGATGACATACCTGACACCACATGTGCTTCTAACTCAAGGATCTTCCCATAGTTATGAAATGCTTTACTTTGTGATGGGTATAACTGAAAGAGAGAATATGTCCAAATTGCCTGGCAAAGCGAGCTTATTTTGATCGGCTCCATCTTTCTCAGCTTTGGCAGGCTAGCACAAAGATTCCTTCCCATCTGATCCTAGAAGCAGCTTGCTGAATCTTAAGAGTCCTATCTTCAAGCTGAAGGTGAAATAATTCCTTCAGGGAGTAATGTGTAGGTACAGTCTGCAGAATTAAGCTGATAAGAGATGACATTGCATTAGGAGGTTACAGTAATAGGATCACCTTAAATAAAGTGCCCTGAATGAATAAAATAAACCTATTACTCTGAGGTTCACCTCAGTCTTGTAAAATGCCTAGCATAGCCGAGGTTCTGGAAAAATTTCAAATAGATGACATAAAATGGGGTATTCTGATCTTGTAGTGATATGCTTGAGGGTTATCATATATGATTCTTTTTCTTTTCATTCAACAAGTATTTATCGACCTCTTACTTTATGCTGGGCACTCTTTTAAGTGATATAACAGTGAAAAAAAAGAAAAAGTCTTTGTCTTTAGGAATCTTACCTTCTAAGGGGAAGACAGATGATTCAAAAAAAATTTTTTGAGAATGCCAAGAAGCAGAGAAAGTAGGAAGGATTTCTGAAACATCATGCTGGGTGCTGAAATTTTAGATAGGATGGACCACACATGAATTATGAAATTTCTAAGAATTTGGACACATAGAAGATTATGATACTAAACATCATTCAATCAGGATAGTGCATAGGACATTTGTGGGACAATGAAGCACACTGGGTTTAGGCCTTGCTCTGCCACCCATTCATTCTCAGTGAACTAGACAGCACACAGTTGTCAGATGTGCACAGTGGACCACATGACCTCCAAATCTCTTTCAGCTCTAAAATTCTGTATTAATGCTCCTTTGATGATTTAAAAGACCCTTCAGGATATTTCAATTCCCCAGAGTTGTCAATATGAAAACCACTTAAACTCATTTTTTTTCCAGTGACTAAACTGAGGTTGGAATTGCTTTTAACACAACTATTTTTATTGGAGACAGCACTGGCGGAGGTTGGGTGCTAGGAGGCAACGTGCAGGGCCCTTAAGGACTGGAAGTAGCAGGTCGAGGGAACAGTCACTTGCACAGGGGATGCACTTGGTAAGGGCAGGTGTGAGGACTACAGTAGAAGACACCTCACTTGGTGCAAGTCTCCAAGGGGTGTTCTACATCTTTCCTTAACAAGTTCAGAGTAGAGTGATTTTAGATGTCTCTAAGAAGTTTCGTCCAGGTTGTCTGGCTGGAAACCTCCATGCGGACCCCAAGTCTTGGGCTGAATGGAGACTGAGAGCGAGCTGGTCCCAAGGCCTCCCTTTAGCAGAGCTCAGGGTCTCCCTGCTGAGCTGCAGCTCCTGTGACTATTATGCTTCAAAACCACCCAAGCATCCCCAGGGACCCCACCCTCCACCCCGACCTGGGTGGTGTAACTCTTGTCCACCAGCAGCCTTTACTTCTCATCCTCATCCACCTCACTCGGGCTGCTGGTGGAGGCTGTGGCCGCATTGGGTGAGGGAGGGGGTGAGGTTTTGATTTAGAGTCATTTCAAGGTGGGCGATGGGGAGCGGGAAAGGGACCAGCACGTGGAGTCATAGGGCTCTGCTTTGGGGACAAGGCCTGCAGCATCTGGCTCCTCCCCTCCTGGAACACCTGCCCATGCCCCATCAGGCCCGAACAGTTCCAGAAGTGGCCAGTGAATTCCTTTGACTTCTCTTCCCACTTTTGAATTAGATCATGACTCTTTTCTTCCACTCTGTTAACAGATTCTTTTGATCTTCCACATTCTTGACCTTTTCTTTCATCTTATCTACCTGATTTTGGAAGTGATACTTCTCATCTGTAAAGCTGACATTCAGTTCCTTGTCTGTGTACCCTGTCTGGAGGTTGCTTCGGCCGTAAACATCATAGTTTCGGACAATTCTAGTGATGATGTCTGATGTTGAGATGGCTTCTGTTCTCTACATTAGAACAAACATTCCTCCTTCCTTTAGATGCTCGTAAACGTCATCAGAGCCAGCAGAAGAGTGTAGAATGTCATCATGGGCCACAAAGTCAGCGTCATGTTTTTCCAGAAACCCTGGTATGCGTGTCCGTGGTGCATCTCTGATGACTTTGTCTACATAGTGACAGTGTCTGAGAGCTTCGTATCTCTCTGCTTCATTCGTCATGGTGAAATCTTTGACTTTGTGGCTGAGGTCATCACTGCAGGCTCCTACCAACAAGTAGCTGTTTCTGCTTGCATAAGTGCCCTCGCGTGGCCTGAGTGGAAGAGGTCAAATATTCCATCTGCATATACCCTGACTGTCAACTGATGTTCCTGAGCGACCTTGAGCGATGGTCAGTTTTTCATGGGGTGCTTGGCACTGGCAGCTGGTATCCTCTACAAACGGGGCAGGTGCAGTCAGGGTCCACACCCCAGGGCACTCGGCTGGAAGAAATGCCATACTCAGCAGCGTGGCAGACACCTCCCGTATTCCACACACACCAGTCTGGCCAGTCACAAACTCTGATGTCTCTTCAGTGCAAAGGCCAAAGATGTTACTTGCTCCCACTTAAACCCATTTTATTCGAGCTGATCATTTAGATTTTTTGCCGTATGTGTAAATGTACAATAAAAATCGGGTTGCGATGGTCTGAATGTTTGGGTCTCTTTCAAATTCACATTTTGGAATCCTAATATCGGTGTATCTAGTGTTAGGAGGTTGGCCTTTGGGATGCGATTAGGTCATGAGGGTGGGGCCCTCATGAGTGGCATTCACGCCCTAGAAGTCTGCAGCCCGGAAGTGGGCCCTCAGCAGACCAGGCTGGCATGCTGCTCTGGGACTTCCAGTTTCCACAACTATGAAAATTAAATTTCCGTTATTTATAAGCTACCCGGTCTATGGTATTTTGTTATAGCAGCCCAAATGGACTAAGACACAAGTATTATAAGTTATTAGTTATAAAGCTGTCATACCTTTGTAATCGATTTCTTCTATAATTTTAGGTAGGGCAATTCGATTCTCTTCATCGGAGATGAATATAGGGAGAGAGCGATTTATATGATAGGAGTTGATTAGAGTGCATTTTACTACAATTTAGTAGTGAAAAAGCCTATTTAGAACCAGTTATTCACTATGACACCTATTTTCTGACACAATTCAATATCCTCAGAAATTGTCGGGGGAGATGTAATTATCCAAAATGCTGAGATTGCTCGGTGTAAAGTAGCCTACTATGGCATCTTTAGAGTAAAAACTAGTTTCCTGGCAGAGTCGAATATAGACAGAACTGCTGTCCCCAATGTGATGTCTAACTTTCCTGAACTCATACTAAGAAATGTGATTTTTACCACAATGCTGGAGTTAGACTTTTAACTGGCCAAAGCGAATAGCTCAGCTTTCATGGAGTATGAAGTTTCTCCTGATAACCTGGGTATATTCTTTTTGGAGGGAGGCAGGGATCATGGTCCCTGGAGCTCTGTAAGCAATTATTTGCTCTGTTGATAAAAAAGTGTTTTGTTACTATTAAAAGGGATGGAGGTAGCCTGAAAATAGGTTTCGATTTGGTCATTGTACTAGAGTTCTGGGAAAACAGACTGTTCTTTTGAATTTCTAAACAATAATAATTTGTTTAAGACATTTGCACAATCATGATAAGTTGCATGTCCCGATAAGAAAGCCTTGCATTGGCAGAGCATCTGTAGAAAGACCACTACACAGATAATGAGCACAGTTATGCTTAAATTAAATTAAGTAGGCATGAAGGGATAGGAGTAGATAGGAAAGGAGGAAGTAATTGAAGCAGCAAATAGTCTGAGGCATAGAAATGGAAATGTGTGTAAACTGCAAATTGAAAAGGCATTTGGTGCCATGAACTATTGCGTTAATTTCTTTGGAGGTTTGCATAAGTGCAAGTAATGATATCATGAAACAACTGTGGAAAGGGATCAACATATGCATCATATTGAGGAAGAAATCTCTTTGTAGATGGCATTTTGAGACCAAAGGATGGATCCTAGATCTTTGCTCCTCAAAGTGTGGTCCATGGAACAGCAACATTCAGCATCCTGGGAGTCTGATAGAAATGCAGAATCTCAGGCCCCCTTCTAGACCTATTGAATCAGAATCTGCATTTAACAGTCTCCAGGTGATATATAGGCACATCGAACTTTAAGAAGTACTGCCCTAGAGCTATTATAACAGTTTATTAATTCATTTATTCATCCATTCAGTAAACATTTTTGGAGTCCCTTCCATGTGCCAGACATTTGATTAGACAATAAAAGAAAGAGAGAGTTACAGACAGAAGTTAAGACAGAGCCCCTGCACTTCAGGAGCACATAATTGGGGTGGGCCCTATGAGATATATTAAAAGTTAGAGTTAAAAGGATCTGTGTTTGACTATGGGATGGAAAGGGTAGGAAAGTGATGATGCTCCAGTGTTAGCCTTGAGCACGTGCGTGTCAGTGGTATGTTTAGATCAGACTAGGAGTAAAAGAGAATGTCTCTAGCCTTGCAACATTGAATTTTGAGGCTGCTGTGGAATTTGCAGGTGGAAATGTGTAGTAGGCAGTTGGAGTGGAGAGCACGGGTCGTCAGATTATGGCTGCAAAGCAAATCCTGCCCGCCCTTTGTTTTTGCGAATAAAGTTTTATTGGAACACAGCCACGTTCATGGTTTACATATTATCCATGGCTGCTGTCACACTCTAAGGGCCGAGTTGAGTAGGTACATCAGAGACCATGTGGCCCACAGAGCTTAAAATATTTTCTCTCCAGCCTTTTCCAGGGAAAGTTTGCTGACTCCTTTCCTAGAGCGTAGTGGAGAGGTCTGGGTTAGAGACAGCCATGTGGAATTTATAGCAGCCAGGGCGGGGGTGGGGAGTTGATGAGACCATCCTGGGAAAATGTGCAGTGAGAAAAGGACAAAGTCAGAGCCATGAGAGAGACACTGCTCCACGTGCTGCATGTGCTTCCTGTACCTGTGGGGGTTCCCTGGCTATTCAAATTCTTTTTTTTTTCCCCTGATAACTTTTGCAGCAGTTTTTTTATTATTATTATTATTATTATTATTATTATTATCATCATCATTATTATTATTATTATCATTATTATTATTATTATTTGCTTTGGCACTTGCAAATTTATTAAGCCCAGAAATTTGCACTAATTCAACGAACCATTCTGTATATAATTTGTAACCCTAAATAATTTAGCAGATTATATATGGTAACAAATGGCTTTTACATTTCAATGAAAGCTGTAAGTAACATAATGGTTTGGGCCTAATTAACATCCTCTGGTGAAATAGAAAAAGAAATATTTCCTTTCTTCATAGATTTGTTTTGCCTGATTCCTATGACTGGCAGGGGTGTGCAGTGGTGTCAACAGCTCTTACAAAACCCTGTCCCCTTAATGCTGTCCCAAAGCAGTGATGACCACAAGCTGGCATGTTCTCCATGCTTTGCCCAGCTGTGAAGCTGCCGCTCCCCTCAGATTCATGGGAAGGTGAAGTGGAAGCGGGATGCTTCTGGAGCAGGAAATGGTTTAGGGCATAAAAAGGGAAGTGCGTGTTTCAAATCTATAAGTTTAAAAGCCATTCAGTGCCACAAACTGTACTTCTCAGGAGTTATGCATAGGTCTTTGTGTAGGAAACGTTTTAATGGTCTCACCAACAAAAAGAAAAGGACGCAGGCCTCAGTTCTTAGCCCACCTGCGTTAGATAAATAGCACAGCGAGTGTTAGGTACTGGGCTCTGAGATGAGGATGAGCAGTCTCTATAAGTTGAGATGAGAAAGAGAAAAAAGATGGAGATGGACGCCAGCTCAGCACCTTCATGATGGGTGCAGAAATTCAGCCATCACCTTATTTTTCTACTAGCACGAAGGCATTGTCTTGTACTCCTTTGTGCCGGGCATGGTGGATGGTGCCTTCCCTGACATCCTCTAGTTTGACACCCTTTTGGACACAATTCAGACATAACAGAGTAGCTAAAATTGTTGATTTTGAGTTGATGTAAGGTGCCTACTTCTGAGAAACTCCAGTAGCTCTTTTGATAACACTAAAAGATAGCACTAGGTTAGCACGAGATGGCAGTCTAGATTAGACTCGCTGAGTCTGTCTCCATTTCCACAAAACTGCTTTCTTTTCAACATTTCTCTGCAGTCCCTGCGAGTGTCTGAAGCTGTCTGTTCCCAATATTGCAGTGTTGGGGTTTGCAGGGCCCTAGCTCATCAGGGCATTTGTTTACTCTGGAACTGAATGACACCACACACACCCTTTGTCACAGCTTGCTTTTCCACTGCGAATGATCTAGTGTTGCAATGCCCAGTTCCTTTGTGAAACATCCCCTCCCCGTCCTCACCAGCCCCTATCTTGGGTTATTTCTGCATTTTTGTGACTCACTCTACTAGAGGTAAAGTGGAGGTTGAGGCTCATCAATATTTAGTGAGTTTTGATTTACATATCCCTTATGATTCGTGATGTTGAGCATTTTTTCATGTGTCCGTTGGCCATCCATATGTCCTCTTTTGAGATATGTCCATTTATGTCCTCTGCCCATGTTTTAATCAGATTTTTTTTTTATGTTGAGCTGTATGAGTTTTTTATGTTTTGGATATTAACCCCTTATCAGCTATATTATTTGCAAATATCTTCTCCCAGGTTGCCTTCTTGTTTTACTGATGGTTTCCTTTGCAGCACAAAAGCTTTTTAGTTTGTTGTTTATTTTTGCTTTTATTGTCTTTACCCTAGGAGACATATCCAAAAAAAAAAAAAAAAAAAAATACGGCTAAGACCAATGTCGAAGAGTTTATTGCCTCTTTCCTTCTAGGGATTTTATGGTTTTAGGTCTTACACTGAAGTCTTTAATCCATTTTGAGTTTATTTTTATATATGGTATAAGAAAGTGGTTGGTCTAGTTTAATTTTTTGTCACGTATCTGTCCAGTTTTCTCAATACTGTTTATTGGAGAAACTGTCTTACCCCATTATATATTCTTGCCTCCTTTGCCATAGATTAATATCCACTGAATAGAAATTTTTTAAAAAATAAAGAAACTAAGGCAGAGTGAAGTAAATAGTAGGCAGCTTGGCATCATGTGAATAGAAGAGGTAGGATTTAAACCCTGGTTTTTGTAATCCTTCCAGTAGGTTCTTTTAGAGCTCATCTGAGTTTGTTGCTATGATTTTCATATTTTTTCAATGTTTACAACCCCCTCTTATTAAAGGCAATAAATTAAGAGAAGTTTAAACAATGAAAAAAAAATAATGGGGAACTGGACTCAGCACTTCGTACACATTAGCTCACGGAGTCTCCCAGTACCCCATGGGGACTGTAGGTCTTATAGATTTGTCTGTTAAATAGTAAGTAATAGAGGTTTAGGGAGGTTAAAAAAATTGGTGAAAGTGCCATAGCCAGAAAGTGATAGAGCTGCAGTAGAACCACGTCTCACCCGTCAGACCAGAAGCAGGCTCTTAGCCACCATGCCAGACAGCAACACGAACTTTACGCACTGGAGATTTGAGTCCCAACAACACCAAACCGGGGCTTCTGATTTTTGCAATTTCTGCCTCGAGGAAAGATATCCATTTGCCTCTCCCCTCCCCTGTGGTTTAGGCACACTGCTAACCAGGGGCGACAGACCCCGCAGTTTTGAACAAGGGCATTCTCTCGGAGGTTTGCCAGGGTAGCTTTTAGCTGGCTTCTCCACAGATTTGTCACTGTACAATTTTCTGCAACCTTATTATAAATAATTCTCTTTTCTGAAAGAGCAAAAGCCAAGTAAATATTAAAGAAACATCAAAACCAACAGAGCAACTTCTAGAATACGGCAACCTCCTTCACTAACATCTACCAGCCAGGTGGGTCTCAGACCCTAAATGGAATACTAATATTAACAACTATTCCCAAATGAGTGTTCCATTTAGGAATACTAATATCATTCCTAATATTAGTCGTTCCACACCTGAATACCCCCTTCCCTGGGGTTCATCTCTCCCTTACGGTTCTCTTTCACTTGTCTCCAGTGCTCTCTGATTTGGTCCTTCCAAGCCGAGGAAGACCTTGACCTGTCGCGTGGGCTGCTTCCGGCCCTCTCCCTCCAGCCTTCTTCCTGTCACCTCACCTCCTATTGGCAGGGGTGCATCTGCTGAAACCGTAGGGACCACAGTGGTTCCATCACTACTTTTCAAACACCAGAATCTAAGTCACTTAAAATTACACCCAGTGGTGGGAGCAGTTAGGTAAATTTCTCCCTCGTGGAAGAAAGTGTCTTCTTTTAAAACTTGCTCTGGAATGACATTTCTTTAAAACACCATTCTCTCTTCTGCAAAACAGCCTAGGGAAGGTCCTTACAGATCATTACCAGTTCTGGTGCAAAGCTTCACTGGTGGAAAACAGTGGAATTTTCCTGCAGAAATTAGGTTTCCGAGTTACCTGTGCATTACATTTATGCATGTTTTCCCAAGGATGTCCTCGGCGTGGACAGCCCAGGATCTTACTGCAGGTGAATAGAGAGTAGGCTGACTTTAACCACCAAGCTAAAGGCTTTCTGTGCTCTGTAGTATATGGTCAGTGCAGTGATAATGGAGGCCAAAACAGGAAGCACACACCAGGGGCCGGGCGCTCATAGATTAGCTGGTCTGCTCCCCAGAGCTCCTCTCGGCGGAAGGAGGTATTCTTAGGATCCCCTTATGTAGATGGGGAAACCAGGCACTGAGCTGTCGACTAACTCGCCCAAAGTCACAACAGCTCACTGAGTGGCAGAGATGGGATCTAAACCCAGGCAGTCTAGTTTCAGAGACTCGTACCTGCTCCTGACACAAAGCCAAGGAAGGTTTAGCATTCTCTTCACGGAACTTTCGGGATTAATCAGAGAGACATGTGCCAATCTAATTTAAGGCAGACTGTGTTAAATACCCCAGTAGAAACATAAAATAGCGGGCTCTGAAGCCCTGGATATTTTCTTATGATGTTAAAAGGCATATTTGGAACTTTCATCCCAGAGAATTATCAACTCTTCAGATAATTGAGGAAAATGAGGTGGGGCGAGCAGCATTGTACCTGAGCCGTCTTCTCCTTGTAACTCACCACTAATAAAGGGCAAATGGCTTTTCTCACGTTGCTTCCCAATAGCTCTGCTTGTCTCCACCAGCGTGTCCCTGCCTTTCCTGGAATCAAAAGTTTGAATTCAGTCCCTGATTACTGTTTCTTTTAAAGGCTTTGCAGCAGGGAGAGTCCTGCAGAAAGGTGTGATGTGGCGTTTATCCATTAAAATAGAGATTGGGAAAGAGCCAGACTCCAAATTCCAAATCTCAGATTCCCGTCAGGATGGAATAGCTTTCACCAAATCTTGTCAAGCCTCCCCAGCTACGACATGGGTAAAATAAAACAGGCTTCCTCCTCCTTCTCACCTGGCAGGAGTGTTTAGAAGATAAAAGGTAATAATTGATGTGAAAATGCCCTGAGCTCCCTAGTTGAAAGCTCTGTATAATCCCAACATATCATTAAACACGCTCTATTAGGATTTTGATATGGTTCTGTGGCTCATAGAAGTAGGTCTTAAAGCTGGTAGTGTGAAGTCTCAGGGCTTTATTCCAGATAGGGCGTACTTACTGCAAGTATAGTCAAGTTAACACTATCCAAGTCAGGGACAGCCTAGAGTCAGGATGGATGTACCCCCATTTGAGAAGTACTGTCTGCCATGCCTGCAAACCTCCTACGATGGGGACCTCCCTACCTTCTAAATTGGAGACCGTTAGGAAGCACTTCCTTGGATTGACAGTAATTCTGTCTCTCTGCAGTCTTCAGCTATGGGCATCCCTTGTTTTATTGCACTTTGCTTTATTATGATGCACAGATGGGTTTTTTGTTGTTGCTTTTTGTTTTTTGGGCTTTTTTTACAAATTGAAGGCAAAGCCTTCCACCAGCCCAAAAGATTACGATTCACTTTATTGCGACGCCCTCCTTATTGCGGTGGTCTGGCACCAAACCCACAGTATCTCCGCCGTCTGCCTGGGCGCAGAACACGTCCACATCTGGCCCTTGAGTGTTTTGAAGGCGTACACCACGTTGACGCAGAGACGTCGCTAACTTGGCTTCCTTCAACCACGTCTTACGTGGTACGGTTTTGAATCCTCTCATTCTACTCATTCTCCTGCGGACATATTCTGGTCCTTCCCTAATACTGTAGAGTGTGGCTGCCAGAACCACACACCGCACTCCAGGTAATCAGACCATGGCCACCTTATCACTCCGTTAGCACAGCCTAACATCAGAGTTTTCTGGTAGCCTTTTTATGTTACAACAGGTACTGAAGTTATACTGATTACATCTCTATATATTATATGTACCCCTGCAAGCTTGTATCTCCCCAATATTGGCGATCTTTTAAAAAATTCATAGCAAAAAGTTACATTTATCCTTTTCAAATGAAATTTGCTTAAATTTGGTGCCAGGCTATTTAGAAAATTTAAAATCCACATTTTGCCATCTAATATATTATCTACCTCTCCCAGGTGGTAATTCAAGCTTCTAGATCTTTATTCCAGAAAGGATAAAGGGCATACTTCTTGTAACTACAGTTATATTTAATTAGATCTCCTGTATACGGATAGTTTTAGTAAGATGTTCTTGTTTTCTGTTAAATTATTAATAAAAATATTGCCTAGGATAAGGCCAAGAAATATTTTCTACCAACTAATTCATGCCATTTGTAATTATCAATCATCAAGTTATTTATCTGCCTAACTATACTGGTTTCTAGGCTGTGTTTTGTAACCCTGTCCAAAATTCTTTACAGAAGTCCTTCTTGTCTACTTCATTTTTTCTGATATCTGAATCGTACAACTTTATTCCAGGAAGAAATGACTGCCATTAGTATGACTTGAGTTGTTCTTAGTAAAACTTGATTGGTATTTATGGCACCACCATTATTGATTTTTTTTTTTTATAATGCATCTTATATATAATTTTGGGGATGTATTTCCAGTTCAAACACTCATATCTTAGAGAATTTTCCTTTCCACTCTTTAAAAAAGTTGAGACATTAGCCTAATTCCTTGCTTCTGGCCTCATTCTCATGGATCATGTCTTTTTCAAAGGCCTCTGCTAACAGGTTGCTCATTCATTTGCAGATTTCCTCTGAGCTCGTGGTACGGTTTGTCCAGGTGCAACATTTAAATTCACATGAAGCAGTTAGATCTCCTCCTCTGATCCCGTACATCACATCTAGGTCATTTCCTTTTTGCAGTCATTGCTTTGTCCTTGACGATCCAAAGACTACTCTCCTTGGCAAGGAAGCCAGTGGCACCTGGGGGAGTTGCGCTTCTTCTTGACATAAGTCAGCATCACATGGTGGATACCAGGCAGTTGACTCAGTCCTTCTTTGATGTTCTTCTGGCTCTGAGCCACACTCTATTCTTTTAAATGCTACTTTGGGTCTTTAAGGGACACTTAGGAAAATGTAACGACCTCTGAGAAGGGTTGGTAAGCTAAGCCTGTGCAGCTTCAGGGGAGAAGGTGGGTTTTAAAGGAAGACACCCTTAACTGCTCGCTTATGGTGGGGCTGGAACACTTGACCTTCCTGGGACACTGGATTTGGTGCCATCAGATGGGGAAGAGCCAAAGCTTGTTTCATTTGAGGGAGAATGCTCCATCCCTATAGTATTATTTGCAGGAACTAAAGGGAGAAGAGGTATAGCACAGAGGAACGTGGGTTAGAAGTTAGGAGACCTGGGCCATATTCCCAGGATCTGCTTCTAAATGGGCGGAAAGACCTCTGTATCCTTATCTATATAATAAGAAAGTTGGATCAACTTAAACTCATCTGTAAGGTCCTTCCCAGCATGATTCTGTGATACTTTATCCATCTTTCCCTCTATTGTTGGCTCTGTGTCCTTTATGTAAGTTATGCCACCTCTCTGACTCTTAGTTACCTCAATTCTGAAGAGAGGGGAATGGTTGGTTCTGCAGCTTTCCTAAATGAGCAGGGCTCACAGAAGCCTGGGGTGAAGCAGGGTAGGGGTGTAGAAGAAGGACTTCCTGTCCTCCTCCCTGTTCAACCACAACTCAGTATTTACCTATCGGTCTTCTGCATTGGCTTTCATATAGAGGAATGTTTATGCTGTTGTTTTGTTTTGGTTTTGCCTACTAATTAGTACTTGTCTGTCTAGTATCGAATCATAGGTGACTCTGAAGCCCCCATCTAGCTAAAGAATTAGATTAAGCTCATTGAGAGTAGGGATCAGGACTTGTCATTCTATCTTCATTACTCTTCACAGAGTCTAAAGTATAGCAGATATTGAACAAGTGCTTGTTGGGTAAATATGTAATGATAATAATGATTATTATTAATGAGCTTTTATTCCAGGCCAGGCATTTAGTGCCTTACTAGGTTACCTCGATTAACCCTTGAATTAAACCTACGAGGTAGACCTTTTTGTTCCCATTTTGCAGATACAGCAATGGAGGTACTAAGACTTGAGTTAAATGGCAGCAACCTGACATATATCAAAACAGAGGCTCTTAATCACCTTGTGACTTGGCCTTGTTTCTGTCTATGGGACATACCAAATAAGAGGAAGGATGAGGAAGCTGAAAAGCCAGGCCAGAAGGAGGTAGAGTATCAACCTGAAGATACCTGGGTAGGGATAGTGGGTTGTGATTCATGGTCTACGAGAATGGGCTTAGATCCGAGGTAGATCAGTTCCATAGAATTGAGTTCTCCAGACCACCAGCACCAGTATTACCCAGGAACTTTCCAAAATACAAATTCTCAGGCTCCCTTCCAGACCTTCTGAATCCCAAAAGCTGGAGGTGAGGCTCAGAAGTTTGTGTGTTAATAAACCCTCCAAGGAATTCTGATGCATGCTAATGTTTGAGAACCACTGCCATGGACCAGTTTCAGTGGCTTTGGTTTTATCTCTGTAGTAGAGAAGCTTTTGGTTTCCTCACTGTTGGGATAAAGATTTTAAATCCACACCAACGTTTACCTCTTTGATATTTACGATGAGGCTAGACAAGATGTTTGCTTGGACTGAGAAACTCTTAGGCATCAGATTCCTTTTCTACCTTCCGTTTAGTCTGTAACCTGAGGCCCATCACTTAACTCTTGATTTTTTTTTGCCTATAAAATGTGGTTAACGATGCCTCGCTCCCTTATTGGGGTAGCCAGAGAAACATGTAATTAGTGGTTGTGAGGCCCCGGGAGCCCAGGGAACCATATAAATCCAGCAGGATAATAATCAGTTTATGGCCTTAAATGCCACCTACAACTTGACACGTTTAACTTTCCTTCCCTGAATTGTAGTTTGAAGTTAATTTAACGATTTGGTATTTGCACTTCTTTTTTATCCCCTACTCCAAAATTGTGTGTGTGTGTGTGTGTGCATGCGTGCACCTCCTACAACCTCCCAGAGAAAGTGGGTAAGGAAAAAAATAACACACATTTGAAAAATCAGGACCATATGAGAAAATAATCTCTCCAAAGCAGAATGCTTGATTGGTTGTCAGACATGGATTCTACAGAAGTTTTGAACAGGAAGATGAGAGAGACCCCATAGGCAGAGAGAGAGCTGGTGCCGACGGTGAGGCTGGTTCTCTGAGATTCCACGCTGAGACTATTTAAAGACGGTTCATCTTGTGCAACATTTTCATTTCTGCTCGTCTTTCTAATAGTAACCCTCCTTTTCCTATTTTGAACCCTGGAAGTCTGAATAATATTTTCTACATGGTCATTCTTTATTCAGTTAGGCAAATACTTCCTTTTTTAGGCAAGACTGCTTGTCCTATGTATACACTCAATTTAGATTAGATTTATAGGAGTACAGGCTAGTTCGTCTTACTTGGATATAAAGTCTTTCTCCCGACCCCTAATCTTAAACAGATGAATGGCCAGAAAGATCCAGATGAAGACACAGCAAAAGAATTTCTTTTGAGAGTATGACCAGGGCTGAAGTTATATGGAGGATATGAATGTGGATAGATAAGCAAAGATACATGTATAAAAGAGGCTTTTATACCGACAGTGTGGCATGAAGAAAAAATTTTAAAATGCTAACTAACCATAGTTTTTATTTTGTATATTATAACTTCAACATTGGAGCATAATTACTGGACGGGGGTGGGGGGAAAAACCTCCACCCTTTTATTACCATTTCCTGACATTTTAAATTATACACTATTACTGAATTCAAAAAAAAAAAAAAAAGCAGGAAAAGAATCATCCAGACCCTGAATCAACTCACTAATTTATAAACCGAGTCTCAAGTAAACAGGATTGTTTCTCCAAGTGCCTTATGGTAGAGGTCAAACACAATAGCCTAAAATAACAAGTTGAGACATGTTTTCATAATTGGAAATAAGAAAGAAATTTGACCATCTGCTAATGGAAAGAAGAGTTTTGCAATAAAGCTAACAGCTACTGTCATTTCTGAAGAAACATTTCTAAATTCTTCAGAAGACAGTAATGGTGCTTACGACAGCTAAAAAACATTCGGGGCACCATTAACTAATTATGAATTACCTGGGAAACCATGTTTGCACTTAGAAGGGCCAAGGTGGAATCCTTTTAGAAGCTGGTCTAACTTTACAACTGCCTGGGGTTGTTCATTGCAGACTGAAGTGTTTCCTTTTCAAGTCCAAATAAGTCGAAATGAATTGGACAGCTGATTCCCTGTAAGGCAAAAAGAGAGAGGAGAAAGAGGCTGTGCCTTCTCTTTCATTGAAAAGCGCTGGCTGGACCCAAGAATGGCTTCTGCTTCCACCAAGCTTAATGGCAATTTGCTGAATTCTACAGTGAAATAAAAAAATAGCATGTCTGGCCAATTGTGAGGGTTGACAGCAAGCAGAAAGGAAGAGTTAACGCCTCCTCATCTTCCAGGCTGGCAGTAAGCCTTCAGATAAGGCGAGAAAAACGGTCAGCCAATGGGACGGGCCTGCCCCTCATAATAGAAGATGGTCCGGCCAGAGATAGTTTCTCATTTTTCTGATTACGTATCTTCTCTGGGCTTGTCTTTTCCTATTGGGTGTAAATTATTTGTTTGCAATGTTTCTGAAATGGCTCTAAGAAGATCAATAGAAATGTGGTGAGGAAGGAGAATGTAACTTCACTGCCCTCCATTCTCCGAAAGCCAGCCCTGTTCGCATGTGTGTACTTCCTGCCAGCTCGGTAATAATTAATGTAGAGTGTGTATTTAATCTGCAGAAACTTATCAAGAAATAAGTGCATTTAATCATTGTTTGTATGATTCTAAAGCACTCTAATATTATAATGTTTAGTCTGCAAACCTGGGCAATAAAACATTGTGTTTGACTGAGTTAGGTAATGTAAAAGTTCCTCTTGTGATTTTTAAAACAGGAATGGTTGCTTTTCAGAACAGAAATATTTGTCTTGAGGGACTGGATGGCAGTTTTCTGTGATCTTCTCTTTTTTTGAATTCCCAGAGCTCTCACTGGCTAGATGACATTTCTCACCTTTCAGTATCTACTCATGTGCTACTAATTCTCTTTTTATGCCCTAAACCTGACCATACCATAAACCAGTGGTCCCCAACCTTTTGGGCACCAGGAACCGGTGCTCCTATGAGAATCTGATGCCTGATGATCTGAGGTGGAGCTGAGGCGGTGATGCCAGCGCTGGGGAGCGGCTGCAAATACAGATGAAGCTTCACTCGCTCACCTGCTGCTCACCTCCTGCTGTGCAACCCGGTTCCCAACAGACCACAGACTGGTACCGGTCCACAGCCTAGGGGTTGGGGACCCTTGCTATAAACTCCTTGAAGATAAGCATCATCTCCTATATTTCAATCTTTCTCAAAGTGCCTGAGTCAGCAGCTTGTAAGGCAGTTGTAACAGGATTTTATGTATTTAATCATGTTTCGTGATCTAACCCATTTCTCATTAAAATAGTGAATCCCAACTCATTCTATTTGAATATCATAAATTCATCTTGAAATGTAATATGTTTGCCATTCCCTATTCTAAAATGAGACCCCGGCCTCATTCAGCACAATGGTCTGTAGTCAAGTAGTTCACTGCTGGGTTCTGAAGGTGTAAGATGGTCTGGGTAATAAGCCTGCTTTCAGCCAGTGTTAACTGGATTGAATGGGCTTTATCCCAGCGCACAGAACCAGATGGGATAATTTCCGTGTGGGTGTAATCGGGAGCTATTACCACTCAGAGCTTCCACAAAGAAAACATGAGAAAGAGAGAACGCCCCTCTTAGTGGACACTTACGTGTTCTAATTAATAAAAGGTTAATGAAGGTGACCTTTCCGAAACTTGGTCTTGGAATTTAATTTTGCTCATGAATTGACCTTCAAGAGACAAAGTCATGTTCTTGGATGTTGTGTTTGCGTGTATATGAAAAACAAAGGCATCAATTTAGTGTCTAGGGCGTATCATTTAAATTCTTAGAAACCCCATAATTGTAGGTTTGTGGCATGCATATTATATGAAGAAAAGAAAAATAGCCCAGTAAACTATGAAGTCTTGCTATGCTCAGAATATATCGCAAAAGAGTAAAGGGGGGAGCGTTGGTGATGTCGTTATCGTTATTATTTTTAGAAAAACCAGGGTCTGAGATGAGAGCTTCCTTATACTGAGTCAGTTGGGAAACGGTATACGGTACAGCATGGGAAGTTTATTACAGATGTGAAATTATGCAGTATGTATCAAGGGCAAATGTTTATTCATATTCTAAATTTAACCCACCAACTTAAACGTTGCAGTTGGAAGTGAATTTGCTCTTTAGGCTTGCGGGCTTGAGATTCTCCCTCCACTGCCTGGCGGATCAGAGGCCGCGCTATGAAAACTGGAAAGATACCCAAGCTCCCTCTTCTCCTTTGGGCAACATATTTGGCTCCAGTTTATAAAAAGTGAGTCAAAAATCTCTACAAAAATAAATGACCTTGGTTCTATTTAGGTCCTGTTTCAGGGCGTTTTAAAGCTTTTCCTGTGATCGAGGAGATGCTAAAGGATTTCTGTCAGGGTCCGGGCAGGGAACAGAAGCCACACACAGCTGGGATGCTGAAGAGAAGTTAATGAAGGAACGGATTTACAGAGGTGTAGACAGGCCAAGAGAACCGAGAGATGGTGAAGCCCCCAGGGGTTGCCACGGTGGGAAGCGTGACCATTGCTGGGCCTGAAGGGGCAATAGCAGGAAACCATGTTACTGGAGCTTGGGGACAGTTAGAACCACAGGAGAGGGGCCTGGACAATGGTCATCATGGAAGGTGATACCTGCTGCCCAGGCTGCAGCGCCAGCGCAGGGAGAGGACAGGAATAAACACTCGTGCTTCTCCCTCCTCCCGCCCGCCCATTTCCCACCCCCACCTCTCGTCGTCTGAATCCGGTTGGAAGTGAGAAGCAAGGAAGTCTAAGTAGTACCGTTTGTAGGTGTTAAGCTCCCCCTGCACACGCACACTGTCAAGACCCCTGGGAGAAGCAGAGACGACTCCTGTCAGAGTCAGCACCTCTCTTCAGAATCGGGGTTCCCAACACAGTGATTTGTCACTGGATTAGCTGGGGTAGAGGATTAGCTTACGTGATCTGAAAAAAATATTGTGAATAGTACAATATGACTTACATCCCTAAAAGGGGAAAATAAAGAGCCACACGCAGTCGTGGTGAGGAGCACTGGCACTGGGCAGGACTATCCAACTGTGACCGCAGCTCAGCCTCTTACCAACTGGGTAATCTGGAGCAAATTTCTCTCTGAGACTCTATTTGCATTTTTTAAAGTAGGGATAACAGTCATGCCTACTACATGGTGTTCTTGGGAGGCTGAAATGAAAAGGTAATTGTGAAGTTTTTAGCCTGGGACATAGTCAGCATTCAGGAAATAGAGCTGCTAGCTGCTAATCCACCTTACAGACAGGAAGGCCCAATCCTAGCTGTGGTTCTGTCCCAAGAGATGTCTCTCTTTTGCACCAGGTATCGGAATGTGGCTGAGGATAAGGGTATGAGGTATTTATGTTTATTAAAAGGGATTATGGGCTGCAATTGGCTGAGAAGCAGCCACCGTCCCCTCCTTTTTTAGAGTGGAGTGAGTGTCTTGCTTACCTCAGATGGCGATAGCCCATGGGGCTGGGAAATGGGAAGCAGAGAAAGTAAAGAAAGAAGGATGTGTGCTAGTTCCTACTAGGTCAGGGGTTGACCGGGGTACGCAGAACAACAGCAGAACGAGGGAGGCGCATTCTGGCTCCGTCACGGCCATCCCACACTCACGCTGGGTCGTGACCCAC
>NW_006436282.1:21189483-21227222 GCF_000325575.1 Pteropus alecto
TGCTGTGGAAGAGTCACAGAGCCTTGCTCAAAATCTCATTCTGCACAATGATCGATACCGGGAGAAGAGATGTCACAGTGAGTGGAAGAAATACAAGCAGCTAAGGGCACATCAAGAACACATTGGGGTCTCTTGAGAAAAAAAGGATGCAGCGAAAGAATATAAAGATGCAGTTGAGTCTTCTAAGTTAGTTGGCTTTCCATTATATTTGTATATAGTTTTTAAAATCAAAACTGGAAGCAAGTTGGATGAACATAAAGGCACTAGCAGACTTGGGAATTAAGAGCAGAATTCTGCTCTGAAATTCCTGAAATCATGGCACAGTTTCATTCTGAATAAGTTCTATTCCTACCACTAGCACTTTCCTGACTGATTTCTTTTTCTAGCCCTCGACTTCTTTCTGTTTTTTTTTTTTTTTTTAATTTATGCCCCTTCCCAATTCCCAGCCCACTGACAAGCCAGCAGCTGCAGAGGCAGTGCCTTTCAAAGCAGCAATCTCTGGATTTTTAGCCGTGATGGATAAGAGTCAGGGACAAGATGAGTGTGTGTGAGCTGGTGAGAAAGGACTAGTTGATAATAATAAATACACTGTGCTGTGGGGCTGGCAGTCCCTGACATTTTAAAGATGGCCTGGCCCTCGAAAATCAGTGTATTTGGCCACCCTCCTGTAAGGAAGGATTAAAACACATCTAAAAAGCCATATAATAATACATTCAATCACATAATTACTATTTCACCACATAAGATGAGTGTAGAAAATTTTGGTGGGTCAGATTGCGACTATCTGACATTACAAAGCTACACTGGTGAGAAATTAGAAACATCCTTCTCGGAATTCTATGTGGAAAGAAATGGTTTTAGAAAATGTCCATCAGACTGCATGTCTGACATATAACTGTCCCCTAAGTAGAATATTAGAGTCAAAGGACTAGAGTAGAGAGAAAAAGTCAAATGCAGAAATACCCCTAAATGTGTATGCAGGAAGCCTGTGTGTGGGAATAAGTGTATACAATTGTATTGTCTCTAAGGCTGTATTGATGCCTTGAGTCATTTACTATGGCCGAGAGCTAAGTTACTTTAATCAGTGGATACCTTTAACATACTTTAATGTAATAGCTTTGAAAATAGTGGTGATATAAAATGCATTTAGAAAGGTATCTAAAATTTCATAGTAAAAAGCGGTGAGCAAGATCAGAGTATGTCTTCTTTCCGGAACCATCTATTCAGTGCAGCGATGCTCATGGGACTGGAACAATGGAGTCGCTCCAGCATCCTCTGTCACAATGGTGGGCACATGAAGAAAGCCTATTACAATGTAACGACGATTTCTGAAAATAGAACCAATTCTCAAAAGCCGAAGGTTGCATATGAAAACCTACAAAAAAAACCTGCTGAAGGCTGAACTTCTTGACCTAGTGAATTGTGACCGCTTTGGCATAAGTGGTCTGTCAGCGCCCAGAGCAACACCCTCTTCCTGCTGGAGGAGACGGAGGCGTGGATGCTGCGAGCTCCGCCGAATGCTGGGACCCAGACCCTGGAGATAAGGGACCTTCCGCTGTGTTATGCAGGGGCCTGAAATCTAGTCATTTCTGGCTGCTTCTTTGCTTTTTCCTTTTCCGGTTTTTGAGTTCTGACAGCCAAATTGTAGCCACAATTTGGTCTGAACCAGAGTTTACATATGTCAGGTGAGGCCCTCTGCAAATCCCAGCTAAGGAGGAGACTTCCAATAAGCTCGATTGGTCTGTTCCTTTTTAATCTCATCAGCCAGCTCGTGACCCGTCACGTGGACATTGAGAACAGCGAAGATGATTTGTCTCGCTTGAACCTTGCTCTGAAAATGCAGTACCGACAGCCGGAATAGACATTCTTAAGGATAATCTGATTTTTTTTCCTCTCAACTTTGATAGAGGAAATCAGTTGGCTAATCAAACAAGCATCTGTTGAACACTTGGTGTGTTTAAGCTCTGCTTCAAGAGGTGCTGCAGGGGAGCATTGGGGTTTGGGGACATGAGGGTGGCTTTCCACTGGGGTTTGCATCTCGCTTTCATTCCACGAAAAGCCAGACAATGCTCACCGGGAGCAACCATGGAGGGGGGTTAATAGGCTTCCCACCTAGAAGAGAAGGTGACACAGCAGAGTGCCCTGAAGATTTCTCTGTGACAGACCCTCTCCTGCCCCTAGACAGACTGCAAGCAGCCCTTTCATTCAAAGGCCGCTGTCCCTCTTGTATTTACCTGAGCGTTAACAGGCAGAGAAAGGCGGCTTTTGCTAAGGATAGACTCCCAGTGGAAATGATTAACTAGGCTTTGTGAGAAAACACCCGCAAAAAGTCTCCTTCCTTCTCAGAATGCTTGAAGCGAAACTAAGGTCCCAGTTTTTTTCCTTTTCCTCCACTTTCCTCTCCCTCCCTCTAACACAGAGCCTAGCAAACTCCTCCTCGTCCTTCACGGCCCAGCCCCAGGGTCGAGTCCTCTGTGCAGTCTTCCTCATCACCTTCCCGCTCGCCCCTGCCAGGGGCCTGGCCCTGCCTCTGGGCACCCATGGCCCTCACACACGTCCCTCCCATGGACTCCAGAGGAAAAACTCACCCGTGTGTCCCCAGCTCCTAACTTGGGCTCAGGAACAGGGTGGCGGGTAAATGTTTGTTATAAGGGCAAACAATTAGGAAACTGACAGTGATCTCTTACAGAGGCACAGGTGAGTGAATCTATTATTTACCCTTACGACAAGGCTGCTGAAAATAGATAAACAGAGGTTACAAGTACAAACAACCTCAGACAGGAGGAAAGATTTGATTTAATATTCGGCCCCTGATTTTGGAAGCAGGAACTTGCACATACAGTGATTAGGAAGACAAATGTACCGCCGAGCAAAGAGCAGGAGGATATGACGCTCCCTCTGGCACAAGGCAGAGCTGTCCCAAGTGCTCTGAAGACATGCAATCCTAAGATAACATCAGGGTGCTAGGAGGGGGGTGGTCTATTCTTCCTGGTCTGTCATGTAATGTAAATACTTTCTCTTTCAGAAATCTTTAGGACCCCTTGTCGTGTGCCTTACTCTTAACCCTTTAATTACAGAGCTGCTGATGCTGTCACCTACCATGACACAGGAAGGCCGTCCTTCCTGCTTACATTTGTTTAAGCATTTGGCATAAAAGTAGTGCAAATGCATGCTCCTGCTGGGTTTAATGTTGAGCTAATGTTTGAATTAGCATCTTGCAGGTCGTTAAGGATCGATTTGACTACCTAGTCTTTACTCCTTTTCCTGTGCATCACAGTTGTGCTTCCTGTGCCGGTTTTTGTTGCTTTGTGGTATGGCTGGTGAGAAGTCTGAAGTGTTGCTAGCGCAGGAGTTTACGATCTTTAGAAATACCTTCTCTGTAAGAAGTTATTTTTAAAGCAAGTGATAAGAAACCGCAGAGCACTGAAACCCAGGGGAAAAGCAAAACTTGAGGCTCTTCAGGTCTCAAAGCCAAATACAGCCGCACTAGACAGCCTGACTGGGCCACATCTATTTTCACTTGGCTTACAGTAATAGTTAGGGTTGGTTCTAGATGAAGACTTAACTTAATCTTAGGTCTAAGCAAACAGGATTAACACTGTGAAGCAAATGTATTTAATTTTTGTGCTAAAATATGGTAGGTCAGCCTTCTCAAGATGACCACGGGGTAAACATAGTATTATTTTTATAGGGTACAAATGAGTTGGCCAACCTTGGGTGCAGTCCTCGTTGGGCCTCAGGTTCCATATCTGTAAAATGGGAGAATATTACCCACCTCTAGATCTCGTGTGATAATATAGGTAAGTCCCACAGAGGAGCAGGGTTCAGTAGGAGAGGCAAGACTTTATAATGGGAAAAGCATGGTTTTTGGAGTTGGACAGACCTGGAGGTGAATACTCAGCTCTACTGCTTATTAACTATGTGACTAAGCAACCTCAGTATCCCTCAGTTTACTCACCTGTACGAAGGGACTAAAGGTGCCTATTTTATAAGCTTGCTTTGACTATTAAATTAGACTGCATGTGAAACACGTAAGAACATAGTATAATGAAAGCTTGTCAACAGAGGTTAAAATATCTGTATCTAAATTTATGATACACACCCCAAATTATCTTTCAGAAAAGAGAGTGTATAATGTACTTTGGGAAAAAAATGCCTTAGATGGCTCAAAAAGTGAGAAAGACACACAGAGAATTTAAATAAAATTGTTGCATGAAATGTGAGTTGATGAAAGCAGTATCTCTAAATTTGTGTATTATATTATACCTAATTTTAAATATGCACATGTAAATGAATTAAATATTATAAGTAGATAGCTAATAATTTCACTGGTATTCTTAAAAGTTTATGTATTTAAAATCTTTTAGGGTGGATCTTCTCATTAGGAAAATGGAGGCTGCCTTCTGCTGGGGGTTACTTAGGGCCCCCCAAATATTAAGCAGTTCTATTCTAAACAAATAGAAATAAAATAAAGTAAAGCAGGCATAGACTAGAATGTCCCCTTCATTACCAAGGACAGACAGAAGGATTGTTAGCTAGGTGGACTTGCTAAGCATTGAACCACAGAATAAAAAAAAAGCAAGCTTACCTTCCCTCAGGTACTACACGGCTAGACCACCAGGAAGGCAGCTCTCTACCTCCAGGACAGGGCTCCCAAGGGCTGGCATAAGCCATCTCCCCAGGGATACCAGATAGGCCTAGATAGAGGCCAGGAGTTCACTAACTGTATGTCCTTCACAGGCCAGGAGAAGAGAGGACGCCTTCCCCACTAAGACAGTATGTTTGGGCATGAAGCATACACTCCTTTAGACTGATTCTCACCACACACATGAGGCAGTTAGGTTATCCCATGGCACGCGAAGCGTCCACGGGTTCTCTCAGGTCTTCGACCGAACTGCTGATGTCAGCACGCCGCCTTTTAACTTCCAGGTCACATAGAACAGCTCTGATCAGAAAGGCCATGTGTGGAGAGATTGCAGCTGCTCCAGGACTCTGGCAATGCAAGGAATCCTGGAGCTGTCCACCAGGAGAGCTCTCAGAGCATCGAGCCCGCTCCCTGTCTTTACAGATGAGAAAACTAAGCCCATCTGGGTTGGGGTTGGAAGAGTCGTCAAAAATTTGGCAGTAAACCGAGAGTGCAGCTGAGGAGAGAAATTCCCAGGCTTACTGATGAGAATAGTTTTCTGCCCTTGCTTAAGAAGCCCATCGTGAGAATTCTCCAGATTTTTCGTCCATCCAGGCTGGGTCTCTTCTTCACGGTGGAATATCATGCTTCTGAAAGTCATGCTTCACTGTAGCTGGTTCTGTTTTCGTCCTGTAAGACCAACAGCCACCTGGCAAACATGGGCCAGGTTGAATGGCTGCTGGCATGTCTATTCTCGATATCAGTTACTACAACTATATTAACCATCCCTATTGTTATAAACCTCTTCCGTTGTCAGGAGTGGCTGTGCCAAACCAGAAGGCCCTTTTGTTGCCAGACTGGTGTCTAGTTGATAAGCCGAGCCGAGGCGTGGGCTGAATATTTTTATTAATGATGAAATTGGGGAAAAGTCACGCATAGTACCTGGTATGTAGAGGGCCCTTTAGGAAGACGAACGGGGCTGGATGGATGGATAGAGAGGAGGACAGACGGACAGAGATAGAAGGGAAGTAAGAGAAAGAGAAAAAAGGGAAAGAAGGAAGAAGGGAGGGAAGTAAGGAGAAAGGGGATTTTAGTTAGAGAGATTTCACTTTTTTGTTGTTCTAAAAAATAGCAGAAAACTGAATAGCGTCATGAGTTTTTCTACTTCCTCTGTGCTGTTTCTACAATGTTCACACCATGTTATATCACTGAAGCAGACCGGAAATAGGAAAGGACTGAAAATTTCACTTGAACTTGGTCACTGCTGATTTTCCTATAGCACTAAGGCCATGGGGGAGAAGAATTAATTGGCTCTGAAGCAAACCAGGTCTGGATTTGATTCTACTTTTCTACTGACCGTGTGACTATGCTCAAATGACTTAATCTCTCTGAGTTTCAATTTCCTCAGCTCTAGGAGATAAAAATGCTTAGTTACGGGACCTCCACTATATGCTTCCTTGGCACCTTAAACTTTGTCTATCATAAAACCTTTCATAGTTGATCATAATTACTCATGCGATGTTTGTTTGCCTTCATCACTGGACTAAAGGCACCTTGAAAGCAGGGACTGTGTTGCCTTGCTCAGGGCTATATCTCTGTCATGTAGTACAATGCCTGACACATAAATATTTGCTGAGATGGATGGAAGGGTGGATGGATGAATGGATGGATGGATGGATAGATGGATGGATGGATGGATGAATAGGTGGATGGATGGATGGATGGATGGATGATGGATAGATGGATAAATGGGTAGGTAGATAGGTGAATGTGAGGACAAATGATTCATAAAAATTGTAAAGGTTGGAGATAATGTATATCTGGAATTTACCAGGCACTTTAAAATTCCTTTCCAATTTTGTAGAAGACCTCACTTCCTCTCCTATCTCTGCACTAGGACTTCCTCTATTTGACTCCGAGTATGATACAGCCAAAAAATCTTTCTTTCTTTGCCAGTAGCAACATTGCCAGGGCCATGATTTATGAGCTGCTTTCATGAGAATTTAGTCTATCATTACCACAACCATTATATATCTGAAGAGACACAAATGTCCACAGTACACTCAAGACACAGAGAGATATTATAGAAGAAGAAAGAGGCTTTTCTAAATGGCAAGAGTAGAGAGCTGGCTGAAGGCACACCTAAATTGTCTTCCCTAAGGAAAAAGACACCCTCTTTAGGAAGGAGATGAATGAAAGAATAATTATCAAGAAGTAGCTGAGTAATCTCCTTTTCCCCTCCATTCCTTTTCGGTCTAATCTTGCTATATAATGTGCCACTTTCTACCTTATGTTACGGTTACATGCACAGATATCCAGGAGTTGAATGTTTAGCAGACGGTCAGTTAGTGTTTGTTGAATGAAAAAGTAAGTTGATGTCTTTATTTCTCCTAATTTACTCCTTGTGGTTAGATTCCTCATCTCACCTTTCTGTCTACACCAGTATCTCGTGCAATATTTCGTGTCAAGTAAGCTGTAAGCTCTAGATAAATATTTGTTGGATGAATAAATGAAAAGGGCTTCTGGAGAAAAGCCAGGAAGGCATTCCTTTGATGAAGAGCAGGCAGGCAAATGCTGGAAGGGAGAATGTTGGGGGTGAGGAGTTGGGGGCTGGGGAGGAAGAGAGACAGGGCTCTAGGCTGAACAGAAGTAGGGGGTATGGATAGTCTTTAGAGAAATAGCAGAGGAGAAAGTGCGTGAATGAAGAAGGAGGAGACTCTCCACCAGGAGAGCAGCTGCGCCGTGCTGGGAGGAATCCGCATTTTGTAGAAACTTAAGACTAGGAAGTGGGGAGAATGTCCTGGGAGAGAGGAAGACCTGGGACATGGCACGTGCTTTGGCAAGAGATGATGATATGCAAATTAGAGCTCCCGTGTCTTTTATTAACCGCGACCCCTCATCCCTTTTTTTTTTTTTTTTTGGAAAGAGAAGTTTGCCTCCATGTCACTGCCATACCCCCGCCCACCCCCACAAAGAGTTTATTTTCTCAACTTCCATTCACCCTTCATCTCACTTAACTGTGGCTTCCACCCACAACCCACTGCAAGGTTACGAAAACCTCCTTGTTGCTGAAACAGTGGATCTTCCTATGCTCATCTCACTTGAGCAGCTTCTCATACTGTTGACCGCTTTTCGAACGTCTCTCCCCTTGCCTTCATGGCACCCCATCTCATGGTTTCTCTCTCATCTCTCTGGGGTCTCCTTATTCTCCTCATTTTTCGGCCCTTAAATGTTGGTGCTTCTTGGGAGTCCTTGTCAAAGACCTTCTTCCCTTACTCTGAATACCCACCCATCTTGGGTCATGTCATCTACTTTAGTGGCTTTAGTCACCATCCATATATTAGGGCTTCCATTTCTAAATTTCCAGCCCAGATCTCTCTTCTGAACTCCAAGCCTCTTAGATATGTTCATTTGGCTGTCCCCTAGATGTCTCTTTCCAACAGGGAAAAGCCAAGTGCATCGCTGTCAGCCAAACCGACTTCTCTGGTCTGCCCTATTTCTGTGGGTAGCATCACCATTCATCCAGTTGCTTATGCCAAAAACCATTCATTTTATTCTATCCAAGTCAGAAGTCATTTTTCCTCCTATCCTTCTCTGTTCATAGCCAATTCATCACCAAGTCATGCAGATTCTATCTTCTCAATGTCTTCCAAATCCATCCCATTTTTCTCCATCTCCACTGCCACCACTAGAGTTCAGACCACTAGCATCACCTGCCTGGATTACTGCCCAGCTCCCTGATTGGTAGCCTTCTTCATCTTCCTTCCCTTCCATCTTCTCCCTCCAGTCCACTTTCACATGGCAATCGGAGTGGTCTTTCTAAAATACAGATGGATGCTGTGTCTTCCTGGCTTAGATTTCCCTTTCCTTCTAGAACAAAAGCAAGCCCTTAGCATGGTTTTTAAAGCCCTTGATTACCTGGGCCCTGCTTGCTTCTCCAATGTAATACATCACCGCTGTGAAACCTACACATACACACCACACCATAGTCTCTCTGTTTCAGCCAGCAGGCTCAACCACTTCTAGCTTTCGAAGCCATATTCTGTCTTGCTTTTGGCCTCGACAGACCACATCTCGGTCTGTGAGTCATTGCTCCCTGAGCCCATTTGCCCACAAAGGCGCTCTTGCCATTGGCGTCTGTACTAACATCAAAGTGACACAGTACCTCTTTGATTAGGCTTAATGTGCTGGAAGTTAATAACGATTCTTCAGTCTTTGGGGACCATAGACCTTGCTGTTAGACTCTATTCCTCTGGAACAACTCTTGAAGGAGCCCAGGACAAGGCCGCTCAAGGCCAGAGGTAACTGGCCAAAACATGGGGAAGGGCCCACCTGCCCCAGGCCCCACTCACCTTTCCAAACTTTGGGAAGTTCTGTTATGGATACACTTCTTATACATCCTCTTGTCATATGATTGCCTTATACATACATGTCATATGATTGCCTCTTTACTTGATATATTTAAGGATCAAAAAAAAAAAAACAGCCAGAGTGGTTGAGATATAGTGGGCAAGAGGGGAGACAAATGTGATGACTGGGAGAGGTTGCCAGAGGCCCGATCATGCAGATCTTCATAAGCCTACCTGCACTGTTCACTGAGCCACACCCAGGGCCTGGCTAATTGTATTTATTCAATAAATACCTGTTGACTGAAATAATCTCATCATGCCTCTGCATACAGAGTAAGTGGCCCAGAACAGAAGCTCTGTGTGGCCTAGTGTCCTCTAGTGACCACAAACTCCAACCTCAGTCTCTTGATGGCTTCATCTTCTTCAGGGAATCTCAACTTAGCCACGTTTTGGGGGCCCAGCCTAAAGGCCCAGCAATAGTTTCTGGAATTTGTCTTATTAACTATTCTCTGCAAATAAGACTAAATCAGTTACACAAATTCCTGATTTGAGACCCGCAGTCAGAGGCCCATCAGATCTTCATTCATTGCCCAAGCAGCAGTTTCCAAAGAGAATACACAAACGTTTAATTTCTCAGAGGAATGCAAGGAACCTGTAGAGATGACAAGGATCGGAACACAGTTAGCAAGTGTATTACAGCAAGCAAGCTCTGTGATAGCCTTAACATCTCAATATTTTTGCAATAGTTAGGGTGACCTCCAGGTCATCTCACACTCAGGCGTGGCGCCGTTTGGCTGGAATGGCCCAGCAGGATCACAGCCACAGGCTGCACACTCCGGACTCTCACATTCTTCCGAAGGTCCCAGCTCGGGCACGTGTGTGTGTCGAGGACACATTACAGAGTGTGCACAAACATAACACACTGTGTGTGCAGTGGTTGCTCGCTTTCATTTGGATCTCAACCCATTTGAGCCCATTAAGCTAATCACCCAACAAATTCTGAACCATTTTCTCCTTGTGAGGCTGTCTCAAGCCTGATCGTATCCTCCCAACTTCCCTGGAAAAAGCCCACAAGCTATCTAGCCCATTTGCAGATGTGCGCGTCGATAAATCAAAAGTGACAGCAGAGGCCTGGCTTTCCTGGGAGAGCGGATGGCAGAGGGAGGGACCCGATCCTTCCACCTAGCTCCCAAATGATCCCTCTGGTGTCATATATGCAGCTTTGTTTGAAATATTCTTAAAAATGGGTCATCTCCAACTTCCTTGGTAGATCATTCCCTAAACTGGTGAATCTTTCACCCCTGTCATTTTCCAAAGCCCCCGCATGTGTTTCTCTGTTAATCCAGTCGCACTCCACTGAGCCAGGTGACGGAATCTGGCTCTCCCGAATGTTTACAGGTATTTCCTTTTCAGTTGTCATTTACCCAAGTGTAGCACACATGGCGTTCTCTAATTTTTCTTCATTAATCAGTCCCCAAATTCCTTTACACTTGCTCCTCAGGTGATTCCATCCAATCATCCTATTTCTGGAACTGAAAATGTCTGGAGGAGTAGAGCCCCGACTGCAGAGAATCGGGGTTTTCGCCTCGCTCCAAGGCCATATGTTTCCTCAAGTTCACGCCTACGAGCCTTCTGTGCTTCCATTTGCTCCTCTGCGAATGCACTCTTAGTCTATCTGTGTATTTTCTAATTGAGTCTTAACGGCATCGAAAATGAAAAGGTCTATTGATAATAACCAGTGTTGGCGAGGGTGTGGGGAAACAGACATGCTTTCCACACATTGTTGAGAGGTCCAATTGGTGCATCTTTTTTGAAGGCCGTTTTAAAAAATAGTTTTTATAATAAAAAAAATAGACTCTTTTCTCAACCGTTCAACTTTCCAGAATCTGTGCTGCAGCATATATAACATATTGTTGCAGCATCATTTTGAAAAATTAAAACTAGCCTAAATGTCCCTCAGTTGGAAATTATTACATGCATGAATTAAAAACATTTTGGTATACTCATACAACGAAAGGCCAAGCCACAGTTCAAAAAAAAAAAAGCCAGCGCACACCTATGTGCGCTCACATGGAAAGATGCCTAAGAAATAGTATTAAATTCAAAATCGAATTGCAGAACAGCATATGCGATATGAGACCATTTTAACAAATTTTTATTCTAGTCCTTTATAGGACAAAATCTGGAAGAATTCACATAAAACTATTAATGGTGCTTTTTTCTGAGATTTGGGACTTTCGGAGACAAACATTTCTTAATTGGTCTTTTTCTGTTTTCAACATTTCGTGCTTATCGCTTTTACGTGTCGTAAAAACGATAGAGATAGTAAATTACTTTTGTCATGCTCTTGATCTAGAAAGGTGTCTTTTCAGGGCTAAGTTATTTTAGCATGAAAGGTTCGTTCGACACGGCTCCCAAGTTTTCACCGGCACCTCCAGGCTCTTTTAAGCGGCTTTTCTTTTTGTATAGTACGTTCAGATTCTTTATGACTTACTTTATTTGAATTTTATTTTATTTTATGTTATTTTATTTTTGTAAGGTTTTGATCATTTTCTAAGTATCTCTCTCTTTTTCCCTTTTCCCCCTCTCTTTAGTGAAAGGCGATACCTGCTTCCTAGCCTGCTTAGAATTGCTCATTAACGTTTATTTCACACCATTTTGAAAAGAGGGCCATGGGAGTCAGGCATGGCCTTTTTCTACAGAAGCCCTCACTCCTTTTGTCTTTCCCACCTCTTCCTGCAGTAACGCTATAGACGCTGCACGTGTTATTATAAGAATTATTTTTTACTTTTTATTTTAAGGTGGTGATTTATTTAGACAGCATGTTAAAAAAGAAAAAGAAACCGCCTCGCACGCCTGTTAATTTACGCTTCATGCATTTTACTTTTGATACAAGCAAGGTGAACAGAAAATTAGAAAATGTAGGTGAGCGAGAGAAGAGAAAAATAGAAATCATTTCTATTTTCACTTTCAGGTATAGCAACTATTAATAATTGGGTTCATAGCCTTGTATATCATGTCTATGTCTATAAATATTTATCTTAAAAATGAGATTATATTTAGTTAATTGTTTTATAACCTGATTTGTTTAATACTTAATGTAGCATGAATATTTTTCTATATAATTAAAGATGGATAATATAAATAGCAAACAATTTACTACGTGCCAGACACCAGACTAAGTATTTTATACGTATTAACTCATCTATCCTCACTTCGTGCTATATGTTGGGTAGTATTATTACTCCCATTTTATAGATTAAAAAACTTGCCTGAAGTCACACAGCTAATAAGTGACAGAGCTAGGTTTTGAACCTAGACAGTCTAGCTCCAGAGGTCATGCTCTTGACCGCAAAGTTCCGACCCAGACCAACCATTTTCATGGCTTTGGTATATGGTAACTTATTTATCCACTGTCTTCTTTCTGGGCTGTTAGATTCACTCTTGTATACAAAGCAGCAATGAATACCTTATTCATATACTCACCTTTGTTCATGTGTTCTGTTACAACTTTAGGTTGAATTCCATGAATAGAATTGCTGAGTCACATTTTTTCAAGTTTGGATACATATTAATTAATACTTCTTAATCATTTTATTTAAATCTTTTTTTTATTTAAGAATAGTTGGTATACAATCTTATAATGGTTATTTATATTAGTTTCAGATGTACAATATAGTGACTCGACATTTTTATACCTTACAGTGTGATCACCCCACTAATTCTAGAGATCATCGGTCACCATGCAAACTTATCACAATATTGACTATATTCCCTTTCTTCTTTACATCCATCTCCCCACCCCCTCTTCTGGTAAACATCCCTTTGGTCTCTGTTTCTAGGAGTCTGTTTTTGGTTTGGTTTGGTTTGTTTTTAGATTCCACATTTAAATGAATTGTCTTTCTCTGCCTGACTTATTGTACTTAGCATAATACCCTCTAGATTCATCATGTCGCCACAAATGGCAAGATTTTGTTCTTTTTTTAATGCTATACTTAATTATATATTCAATTTTATATATATTCCACATCTTCTTTATCTACTCAACTATCAATGGATACCTGGGTTCCTCCCATATCTTGGCTATGGTAAATAATGCTGTAGTGAACATAGGGGTGCATGTATCTTTCTGAGTTAATGTTTTGGTTTTCTATGGATAAATACCCATAGTGGAATTGCTGGGTCACACGGTATATCCATATTTAGTTTTTCGAGAAATCTCCATGCTGTTTTCCATAGTAGTTGTACCAGTTTATAGTCCCACCGATAGTGCATAAGGGTTCCCTTTTCTCCACGTCTTCTCCAACACATTATTTGTTGATTTTTTGATAATAGCCATTCTGACTGGCATGAGGTGATATCTCATTGTGATCTTGATTTGCATTTCCCTGACGATTATTAGTGATGTTGAACATCTTTTCACGTGTATGTTGACCATCTGTATGTCTTCTTTGGAGAAATATCTTTTTATATCCTCTGCCCATTTTTCAATAGATCGTTTATTTTTTTCATTAGTTGTATGAGTTTCTACATATCTTGTATACCAACTCTTTATTGGATATATCATTTGCAAATATATTCTCCTAATTAGTAGGTTGCCTTTCTGTTTTGTTGAAGGTTTCCTTCACTGTGAAGAAGCTTTTTAATCACATTTACTATAACATCAAGAAGAATAAAATGCCTAAGAATAAACCTAACCAAAGAAGTGAAAGGCCAATACTCTGAAAACTATAAGATAATAAAACTATAAGATAATGAAGAAAGAAATTGAAGAGGATACAAATAAATGGAAGGATATACCATGCTCATGGATTAGAAGGATTAATATTGTTAAAATAATCATACTACCCAAAGATTATAGATTCAATGCAATTCCTATCAAAATACCAAGATCATTCTTCTCAGAACTAGAACAAATAATCCTAAAATTTATATGGAACCACAAAAGACCCCAAAATAGCCAAAGCAATCTTGAGAAAAAACAAAGTTGAAGGTATTTCACTCCCTGATCAGAAACAATACTACAAAGCTATAATAATTAAAATAGTATGGTACTGGCACAAAAACAAACACTTAGATCAATAGAACAGAATACAGAGCCCAGAAGTAAATTCAACTAATCTATGACAAAGGAGGTAAAAATATACACCGAAGTAACATCAGTCTCTTCAAGTGGTGTTTGGAAAACTGGAAAGATACAATGCAAAAAAATGAAAGTGGGCAATTCTCTTACACCACATGCAAAAATAAACACAAATGAGTTAAAGACCTGAAACCATGAAACTCTTAGAAGAAAACATAGTAAAATACTTGATATCAGTCTAAGTAATATATTTTTGGATATGTCTCCTCGAGCAAGATAAACATAATCAAAAATAAAAACACATGAGACTGCTTCAAACTAGTCGATATTTTTATTTTTAAAAATTTTTTAATTGCTTTCTCCCATTTTATTTATTTATTTTTATTTTTCAATTAGAGTTGACATGCAGTATTATTTTATATTAGTTTTAGGTGTACGGCATAGTGGTTAGACATTTATAGAAACTAGTCAATATTTTTAAGCAATATATTTTCAAAGCCTCTTTGAACTTTACAATTCATTGTTTCTTTCCAAAAAATGTATAAATGTCTTCTGGGTTCGATGATAATATTTTTCTTAGAATGTGTGTGGAAAATCTTCTGTTCTACTTCCTCTTCCTTCCTTTGGTATTCTACCCATTTCTCTAAAATGTTGAACAAAATAATGCACTTTCCGAAAGCAGCATGCCTTGTGTTGTCACTTTTCGTCTCCTGGATTTTAACTCTCAGATGGGGGTATATAAATAGATAGAACACTGTCCTGCAATTCGACTTGATGTCAATATTCTGTACTATTAATCTTCCGTCTTTTCTCTATTTTATTTTTTCTCTTGAGCTGCGCAAAAATTGAATTAACGAATCAGTCATATAATTTTTTTCTTGATTTCAATATATGCAAATTAGGGTGGCCAGCTTGGCAAGGATGACTGATGTGTCAGAGGCCTAGAAGGCAGACCTCCCACTCTAATCCTGCCTCTGCCTCTCACTTGTTTTATGACCTTGAGAAAGCCACTTAATTGTCTGCATTTCATTTTCCTCATTTGCCAGATGAAAAAGGTGAGCTAAATGACCTAGAAAGCCTATTCTAGGTTAAAAAATAAAAGTGTCAGCCTATCCAAGACTAAAGTAGAGTTTTGAAAAATAGCGTGTGAAATTAAGCAAATGTGCATGTTGGTGGGGCAGTGTTGGAGACAGCGAAAGATTTGTTTCAACATATTAAAAATATTCTGTGCTTTGTCACTTGACCAAGGCCTCCTAACAGTGTGCTTCAGTGGTTTGTGAAACGTGCCTCTAAGACCAAGGTAATTATACTTGTTCCACTGAAGCATGACAAATGGCCTCTCACTTTGAATTCTTTTATGGAAAAGGAAAACCTTCCATAACAACAGCCCTGGAACTTAATTACAGGCTCCAAATCTGGAGCAAGAATAGAGATAGTCATTGGCTACAGTCAGGGGACAGGAGACCAAGAGCATGAGCTCGCCTGGGAAGAAGGAGGACAGAGTGAGGTAACAATGACATTTGTGGGGCTTCACTGAGAACTTGCTGTTTGCCAGGTGCTAGCCCAAGAACATTATATACATTATCTCATTTAATTCTCACAATAACCCTGAGAGATAGGTTAAGGGGTCGATTCTTTTACTCTTTCTGTTTTATAAAGATGAGTACTGGGAGGCTCTTAAAGAGGCTAAGTAACCTGCTTCAAGTTATTCAGCCAGTAGTTGTCAGAGGTAAGATCTGAACCCTGAGAGAGTATTCATTTATTTAATATACACTTTTTGACTATCTGGTATGTGCCAGGTACCCTTCTTAGGGTTGATGATGCACAAGTGACAGAAACAGAATTCCTGTTTACATGGAATTTGACTAATAATGGGATGAGACTGGTAATAACAAGCCAACAAATCATTTAATAATTTTAGGCGGTCGTAATGCTATGACAGAGAGTGACTGGGGTTTGCAGAAGGCTACTTTACACAAGATTGGCAGGGAGGTGACATTTGATCTGAGCCCTACATGTTGGAGGAAATCAGCCATGCAAAGATCTGTTGGATAGCTTTTTACATGGAGGGTCCCCAAGAATAAAGGCTGGGGACTTGGAAGAGCTTGTCTTGTTCTAGGAACAGAGAGAAGGCTAATATGGTTGGATGACAAGTGAAAAGGGGAAAATGTCTGCAGTGGAGTCCAGAAGTGGGCAAAGACCAGATGACACAGGGCCGTGTCGGCCACAGTATGACGTGCATACTTATTCCAAAGGCAGAGGGATGACACCGGAAGATTGTAAGCAAAGGCGCGTTCTATTCTCCAGTCTCTGTAGGTGGCTTTCTTCACCTTTGTGTTAAGCTGCCAACAAGGAGCAACTGGAGAGCGATACATTGTTTATATGCAGCGCAACCTAAATGAAAGTTAGAAAATTGGGAGCCAGTGTCTCAGGTGAAACAAAATTCTAGGTTTTTCACAGAACGACGAGACTGAAATCAACAGTGACAGGTCATCTAATCTGAACTTCCCACTTTAGGTAAGGAGACCTCAGGAGTGTTGGAATTATATTTTAAAACCTGCCTAAAGGGGACTACTTCTTGTGGGGGACCTTCCCTCAACATGCAGAAAGTTGCATGCTAGGTTTTGACCATTTCTTGGTCAGGGGGTTGCGCTTACCTCATAGAATAAATCTCATGCAAAATAACAAGACATGACAGCTTTGGGTAGATGGCATCGCAGGACTTTACATTTCTATGCAATCTGATGTGTATATGTGGATCTTTATCTGTGAAAAATATATTTGAAGGTGTGATCAACATTTTAAGATATAGGACCTGGCTTTTCTGGTGAGATGGCATTGTACGGATGGTTCTAGAATTTTATTGTAAACTCGGCAACTTGATTTATTTTATTTGAATGCTCTTTATAAACAAATACTCATGTTAACCCATTAAAACTGGTTTATGTCACATATAGGATGAAAATAATTGCTTGTTTAGGTTAAAAGCTCTATAGTTAAGCTATTTTTCTCTTACTTTGACAAAGGTATTGAGTTTCACTTTGATTTAGCAAACTAAGTTTGAATAACAACCCAAACCATTATTAATGCAGTGTATTTGTGTGTCTGTGTGGCTGATTCTCCATAAGTAGTTTTCTGACAGTGTAGACCTAACAGTACAGATTTATTTGAATGAAACTGCTTTTGGAGGCATTTATTTGTGATAAATCTGTGATGGAGTGGCCCTGGAGAGCAAGATATTAATTGCAAAAGAATTTAATTTAAGCTACACATGTGTAATTGAGTAAGATTTGGGGACGTTCATCACTCTTGACTTCGGTTTTATTTGTAAATAACGTTTGTTTCTCGGGAGGGGAAAAATTCTCAAACTATTTTATGCATGAGATTAGAAAAGTCCTAACCCTTCACATAAAAGTAATGTGTGACAGTCGTACAAGGACAGGGCAATATAAGCGTGGCTGTGTGATGCCGTGTGACAGAAAAACAGAGCTCCCTACCAAAGGTGCCGAATTAGAGGACACTTAAGGTTCCCCCAGCTCAAAATTCTGTGATTTGGGGAAAAGGATTTTTCCCTCTGGCTGTTTAAGTTAGAAAGTGTTTTCCCAAGGCCTTAGCTACTAGCTCAGGAGGACTCCAATAACTCTATGAGAATTATAAATTCAGCTGTCAGCACTGGGCTTGTCGAGTCGACTGAACAAGCAGATTTTCTCCCATTGTCTGTTTTCTAGGTTGATGAATAAGAATTTCCTCCTCTCCATTTTGTTGTAGCTCTTTCTGTCTGACACTTCTGATTGCTGAGAGGTTTTCTGGAAATTTTCTAAGTCACACAGTGGAGTAAATTCAAGGAGATAATGCGATTTCAATTGAATCATCAGTGTCTCTGCTGTCAGACCTAGTATTTTAGGAGTTGGTTGAGTTACACAACTTCCCAGATTTAATATTACATACTTGCCACTTTGCATCTTGCCCTCAAGTCTTAATAAATAGGCTAAAGGTCTGATTGGAAACTGTGAGATAAATTATATGTTTATGATGCCAAGTTAAGTAAACACTATTTGAAAGGATTTCTTGAGGGTATAATCAAGTTAATTGCTTTAAAAATCTTTTTTGATTTACTGGACTCTATGAAAATGGTTAAGCAATTGGTTCTGTCATGGTAAGTGATCTGAAGAAAGGGGCGTTTGAGTCCACAAGGGTCGCCATGCACATTTCCTCCCTCATGCCTGGAACTGCCCCATAAATGAGTAGAGAGGCCCCCTGAGGCCAGAATGTAAGTACTGCTGACAGACTGTTGTTCCTCCAGAGAAGACACGTGTTGACAGTTTGATGCTCAGGCTGACGGATTGATTTCTTTCTTTTTATTCTAGATGCTGAAGAATACCAGCCTCCAATATGGAAATCATACCGTGAGTATCTGAAATGAGAATCTCGGAAGCCTTTCGCAAGGCTGCCTTTTAAACAATTCTTACCATTGGCTTAGTGCTCACAAGCAGTCCCCTACCGCACGCCACTGAAAACCCAAATCTGTGTTTTTCCACCAAGATGAGATATTGGTCAGAGATGGCTGAAAAAGTACTGTCCTCCAACCAGGACCCTCAAGAGCTGGCTGCCTGCGCCCCACTTCAGGAAGAAGAGATGCCTTTGAGTTAGGGCTTTCTTTCTTTCCTTTCTTCTTGTTTCTCTCTCTCTTTTTTTTTTGCACAGTTTATCAGCAAAGATGAACGTGTTGACCTCCGCGAATTAGGCTCTTGGCTAATCATCCTACGTCTGTAATATCATGTGACATTTACCACAAGAAAATTGATTACCAAGTTGCAAAAAATAATGTGTAATGCTTGGTCACTAAGGGTGACTCTAGAAACAGAGATCATTATCTGATCATGGTCACCATTCGGCTCCCCTCGTGAGGACAGATAGTTATCGCCTCAGGCTCATTTCCTCTTTCCTCAGCATCGTCTACCTGACTAAGTGCTTCTCTCCAGTAAGGGAGGGAAGGAGTGTGGGAGGATGGAAACCCACTGTGTGGAGAGCCGGGGACACAGTCTTGTTTACGCTCTGCTTCTAGACGACAATAATAGAAATAATTATTATTTCTGTTGTCAACTATTGTCATTGATGTTGCATTCTTTCTCCTGTCCATTGAGACCTGCCCTGGGCCAGCTCCTTGCACTAGCAACGTTCTTGGGCTCTCAAATTCTCACCACAGCCTTAAGCAACGGGTACCATTAATATCCCTATTTCGTTCACATACAAAGAAACCACAGCTCAGGGAGATTCAGTCACTTGACAAAAGTTTTACAAAAAGCATTGAGATGACATTTAGAGTGGAACCCAGGGGCAAGCCTGCCACACAGCCTGCAAGTTTCCAAGACTTCTTTCTTTCTATTTAAAATTGTATACATAAGTACATATGCAGACACGGACGATATACATATGCAGACACGGACACGTATATGCATATACTCATGTATGTATATCTTTGTTACAAAAGCAATACAAAGCCACATAAAAGACAAACATTTCATGTCCCTGTTTGGGAGCCAAAAAATAATAATAATAAGAGCAAACATTATAGAAATACCTAAAGCTAAGAGTAAAAATTTCCCATCATCCACAAACCAGCCCCATATTCCGGTGCGTTCCCAGTAGCTGACCCCTGTCCCTTTTAGCAGGCATATCTTCCAAGTGCTTAGAACACACAGGCCTAATACTAAGGCATTTTTGTGGTTGTCGTTTCCCTTTGTAAAAATGGGTTTATGCTGGTCTTAGTGCCTTTCAACTCGCTTGTTTCACTTCACAAATATCTTGTCTTTCTCTTTCCACGTCAGCATATGTAGGGTCATCGCCATCTTCATTATATGAGTCTGTTCTTCCATCTGTGAAATAAGGGCCTGTGCTGGGTCTCTGAGGGCCCTTGCAATCCACTGTTCTGCATTCTGATCTTCTATTTTAAAAGCCAGCGCTAATGATTTAGTAATTGGATGTTTTTGTTTGTTTGTTTGCTAATGGAGTGTGAAGTGCTCTGACAGTAAATCAACAAAATATCTGCAGTGAGAGGTTCTGTGACTTGCTGTACCTTGCACATAGCCTTGCACACATTAACTACCCAATAAATATTTGTTGAGCGAATGTCACCGCAGAGAGCTTTACTGAAGCGAAAAGATGGCATCGGTTCAATTTTATTTCGCCCTTTGCTAGGAGACCTTGGGCCGCCCAATATCTCTTAAAAGCCCTTATATGTTCTAAGGAAACTCGAAAAGGCAATAATTACGTTTTCACAATATCAATTTTACCTTAGCGTATGGGTTTTAAGTTTAATTTTCGGATCTAACCAAGCTGTGTTTTTTGTTTTTTTTTTTTAATTTGCTTTAGACTCATAAAACTTCAGATGCAGAAAGGATGGTTGAGGTCATTTACTATAAACCTAATGACATATATGAAGTTCCTCTTTATTACACCCAATGAATTAATAGTCGTCCAGACTCTATTTGAGGGTGTCTAGTGACATGGAATTCCAGAACTGAGGGGAGTGCACCATCACTGGTGTGATCCACAGCATCAAAAACACATTGACCGAAGGCCTACAGAGCACCGCTGAGAAAGAACTCTTTTTAGTTGTTCTGATCCATGAATTGTTTGAGTTTGGGTGTTGGACCACTTATAATCTCACCTGACAATATTGTCCCCAAGCTCATGCTACTCTGTCTTATTCCCAAGATTATCATCTACTTTTTTGGTCTTTCGGCAAACATACAGTGAACACCTTCTGAACGTCAGAGGATAGGTTTTAGGAATCAACAATGAATAAAATATGGTCCGTACTTTCCTCCAATTTACAGTCTAGTAAGGGAGACTGATGTAAATTATTTAACTTAAAATGCAAATGGATTCTAGTAATAATATACTCCTCCTTCACCTCCTGAGATTACAGAAGACTTTATAGAAGAGGTTAAATTTGCATGTGAGTCTTGAAGGATAAGTGGGAGAAGGAATCTGGGGCCTTGCAGAACTTCATGAGATACTTTTTAAACTTCAGATATACTAAAACTATAGCATTTTCCTGACCCGAAAGTCCAATAAACCTATCAGAATATGAAATCTGTTTTTTCTTTTTTGAACTTGTTAGTAAACCCATTCTGAACCTCAGGAATTCCCAAGCTTTCCTCTTGGAAATGCTCATAAGCCATCCTTTGAGAGATTAATTTTAAATATTGATGTCCAACTCATCAGCATATCGTTAATAGACTTTATATTTTTCCATCACACGCTTATTTTTTTAACCAACAATTATTTGGTACTTTGAAATCTCTCATATATTTACTGCATGCAATGCATTTTTGCCATTTTACGGGACTTGGTTTAAAAATCGATGATGTGGAGGGATCGTGGCAGTAGGTACGTATGTCTTTACTCTCCTCCATTACCTCTTGTTCGCCATACTCTGACTTACATCAGATTCTTGTTATGAAGCATTAGTCCCAATCATGATATTTTTTTCTGAAAGAAAATTTGTCTACTCCGTAATGATCCACTTTAAGAAGCTGTTTCTAAGTTGTAATGCTAATTGCAATGTTCTTGGTTGCAAATAACAGGATATTCCACTCATTCACCTTGATTGATGTAAGCAAAAAGTCCAGGCAAACTGACTTCAGACAGGTCTTGTTCCAGCCACTCAGATGACATTACCAGAACCCAGTGTGTCTCTTCCTCCATTGGCTCGACCTTCCTAGGTTTGGCTCCGCTATGAATAGGCTCTTCCTTTGTGATCCCTAGAGAGCTGCCAACATGCCAGGGCTACCACTCTTAATTAAGCGTAGCAGGCAAAGTTTTAGAATCGAGTCTCAGCCCTGACTGACCTGAGTCACCAAGCCTAATTCCATCACTGTAGTCAGAGCTGGGATATGTTAACTGCCCTAAGCCAGTCAAACTCAGGGAGAGATCAATTCTAGATGATCCACATGGCTGGAAAATTTGGAGTACTGGTAGAACAGGAAAGATGGAAATGGATGCTGACTTAGAAATCTAGAAGAGTAAGGAACCTTAGAAATCAGCTCTCTCGATATTTTATATAGAGTAGATTGTTCATTCATTCATTCATTCATCCATTCATCCATTCAACAAATGCACTAAGTCTTTGCCTTAAGGCAGACGCTGGACTTGAAGCTCTGGGATCACAAGGATGGATAAGACTGGATCTTGATTCAAAGAACCAGGATGTCACATGATGTCCCTTCAGTTCCTGCCTTCTCTTCCCCCCGCCCCCTCCCTTTCTTAAAAGCTAATGCTGTCACTTACTGGGCTGTTTCCATAAGAATAATCTTGTCCCAAAGTATCATGTATCTGCAGCTAGCCCTTAGTACTTAAGACCAAACCTCAAAACATTAATGAAGTCACTGAGAAAGATTTGGTTTCAATTCTCTAAAAGAAAAGCTATTTTCAAGTTTACTTTAAAAAAAAAAATCAAGCCACATTCTAAACTTTAAGCCAGAAATGTATGAACTATGTGCCTTAATCAGATAAGTTCAAAAGCCAACACCATGAGAATACTTTGAAAGATTTTATTTTTTCAGAGGCCAACTGCCAATTAAGTGGAAAATGCTGTGGCCAACAGCTCTCCCAGGACACTTTCCTGGGCAGCAGGTCATGCAGTCATAGCTTGTGCCTGTTTTTTAAAGAGGAGCTTGGAACCTCAAAACCCTGGTCCACAGACCCCCTGCTTCAGAACCACCCCAGGAAAATGTAATATCTATTCCTCAGCCCTACCTTAGATGTCTGAATCAGAAGAGTGAAGGCACCTGCAATATGTCACACCCCACATGTGTTCCTCGGGCACATTTACACCTGACACACCCTAGTTCCAGTCCCCACGGCCTTCTCCTCAGGATTTTCGGTACCATCAGACAAGAGAAGAGCCCCATCCTCATTAAGCCTGGACATCATGTTAGCAAGGCAGGACCCTCACGCAGCAGGCTGAGGTGAGGTGGGGTTGAGCCGAGAAGACATTTGAGGCACCTACTATTTCTCACTCATACCATGAGCTTTTTTCCATGGAAATTGGGAAGACGTGAGCAGTGAGCAGGGCGGTACTGGTTCAGTGTCACAAACAAGGGACTGGGTTCGGCCCCTGGGTCTGCGTGGTCTCTTTAGAAATAAGTGGCTGTTAGAGGACATGCCTGCAGGGTCTCTTAGGAGTTGATGGGTCTGGACTGGGGCTTCAACGTCACCCAGGCCTCGGGCTTTCACTCAGCATCCGCGGGGACTAATTTTGTTACCAGGAGAAGGAGGTCGAGTCTTCTCATTGAAGAAAAAATAAAACATTCTCTCAGTGAGCTCTGGATTTCTCAGTCAGCTTCCGGTTTCGTCAGGAGTGCCCTTTCTCATCTCCATGTTCCCCAGTCACTGCCCCCACCTCCACCTCCGCCAAACGGTTTATTTCAACACTAAGAATTCTCTCATATGCTGTAGGGTAGGGGTCCCCAACCCCTGGACCACAGACCAAGTACCAGTCCAAGGCCTGTTAAGAACCAGGCCACACAGCAGGAGGTGAGGGCCGGCAAGCATGGGAAGCTTCATCCGTATCTGCAGCCGCTCCCCAGTGCCAGCATCACCGCCTCAGCTCCACCTCAGATCCTCAGGCATTGGATTCTCTGATGCCAAAAATGTTGGGTAGTAGGCCCGGGGCTGGGGAGCACCTGGAACATATTTGCAGGATTACTGTAGAGGCAGACTTTATTATATCTAGCCTCTTGGCCCCTAGAATCACCCAAAAAGTGACATACATTATTGCATTTTGCTTGTAAAGTGTGTTTGTTGAACTAAGAAAATTAAAGAAACTGCACTTACGATTATGCGACGTGTTTCAGTGATATTAAATGTACCGTGGAGACTTTTTTCATGGATGTTTGTGTTGTTACAGCTAACCTTTGAAAATGAGGCACTGGGGCCCTCGCTCGAAGCTAAGATAATAGGGGTTAGGGCCCTCTTTCTATATGGTGACCACGCCATTGGCTGCCATCTCATTATTTTTATAGAGACGCACAATCCAGATGCCAAACAGGCTTTTGCCTATTTGTCGATTTCTGTCATTCGGAACAGCACCAAGCAGATCTTGTGGATCCCGAGATTTGCTCAGCGAGAAATAGTAGGTGACTAATGATGTGTGCTGGCCAGGAACCCAGGAGGAGAGCAGAGGTGTCCCTGGCTTGAAGAGTCTGCGAGGAACCCCTCGAAATCTCCCCTGGCTCGTACTGACCCTGGTTTGAAACTGGCGAACTATAGCATTTCTCTTTACTGAACCTCAGGGGACTCCTAGAGGGTACGGCTATGGGCTTCAGCCTGGGGACACAGGAGAGGAACTGTCCAGAATGTTTCTTCATCCCCTGTGATTGTTAATGGCGTCTCGGTCTCCCAGCCATTCAAGGTCCTTCCCTGTCAGTCCGCCAGTGTTCTCTTAACTCACACTGTCACCATCTCTTTCAGGTCCACCCAAAATAATGTTCTCTCCCGCTTCCCTGCCTCCAAGGTCCCCGTTCTGATCCCTCCTTCCACGAGGCAAAGGGCAATGGCCCCCCTGCCTCCTGGCCATGCATTAGAATCTTCCAGGGAGCTTTAAAAAGAACCTTTCGGGGGCCCTTGCCAGACTGGCAGAGCGGGCATCACCAGGGACGATGGGGTCTGGGAATCTGTATTTTTGTAACAGCTCCTCGGGGATTCTAATGCAAGCAGCCCACATGGGGCCTCCTCGCCATCTGCGTTCCGGAGCTTCTGGAGAGGCTGGAAAATACAGACCAGGGGATCTGGAAATCAGCCTTTAAACCTCGATTTTATCGCATCATCTGTGTGACCTTGAGCTCCTTCAAAGCTTGGCATCTCCACTACTTTATCAGGGAGAGGGGCATAACAGTGACCATGAAAGTTTGTTGGAGAAATTAAATGAGAAGATGTAGATAAGGTGTCTGGCACATAGTACATGTCCAGAAAATGGCAGCTTCTCTTATTCTGAATAGTCTTATCTTTATTATCATTATTCTGAAACAGACCAGATCATGTCACCTCCCTCAAAACATGGCACCGCCTCCCCATTGCAGACAGAAGAACATCCATGCTCCTTAGCACGACCTTCAAGGTTCAGTTCCATGTGGCCTCCTCCCACATCCGCAGGAGACACACTGGACTTTCACTGATAACATCATTCCCTTTTCCTTCTGGGGCTCTATCCTCCACCTGTGGCCCCTTCTCTCTTCTCTCCATAGAGAGCTCCATGCTTCTCCCCTCTGGCCATCCTGAACACCTGAGTAAAAAGAACTGCTCCCTCTCCTCCCCTCATCAAAGTGCTTGGCCCATCCTGGTGGTATTTTTTCACATACACCTCCCTCGCTAGATCAGAGTCTTCTTAAAGTCACAGATCGCGACTCATTCATTCACCAGTTGTGCATTAAGCATTTACTATGGGCCAAGCACTGTTCTAGATGCTGGAGCTACCACAGTGGGCAGACAAAGTCACCGCCCTAGAAGAGTTGGCACTAAATTCAAGGGAGACAATACACAAAAGTGTGTTGATGGTGAGGAGTGCTGTGAAGAAGCATAAAATGGTGTAAGGGAGGAAAGCGATGGGATCGCCTTTTATCCCAAGCCGGACAAGTCAGGGAAGACCCAAACGAAGGGAGAGAGGGAGCCATCCGCAGGTAGGGGGAAATCACACGTGCAAAGGCCCTGAGGCATAAGAAAATAGACCAGGGCTTTGGAATCAAAATGATACATATTAACTGAGTGCCCCGGGGCAAATATTTAACTTCTCTGTACTTGTTTTCTCATCTAAAAAAAAAATGAGAATGAGAATGATACGACATTCTTTTTTGCTGAGTTCTCCGCAAGATTCAATAAAATATTGTTCCTAGCACACGGCACACGCTCAGTGTGTTGGTTTCTGTCTCTTTTCCCTTCCTCTCCATTCATCCTCAAAAATTCCACATAATGCTGACTATGGTATCTGTAGCAGATGTTCAGATATTTTCTGACATGAATTGCAAAGGCACGCTTAGCTAAAACTGCTTCTCTCTTGCAAGAGATGCACTTCCTTTGTCACCTGCAAGGGAACCATTAAGGATGGCATTCACAAAGCCGGTCCGGCCATGCCCTTCGCATGTAACCGTTGGCTTCAAGAGACACTGACAGCGAGAAGAGAAGAGGAGACAGTGTTCTCTGGATGTGGGTTCTGCAATTCCCCTTAGCTCTAAAACTCTAGGATTCTAGGAATTGGCCCCTCTGGTTCCCGTTACACTCATTAACAACTACACCCTGCTGTTGAGGCTGATTCATGAAGCATAAAGGAGCCTCTCATTATTTAAGGAGAGTGTGGGCGCTATGGGATGGTCAGTGGAATGTCCACAGTTACTTCTCTCTCTTTGGGCAGTTCTTCCTCACGTTTCCTTTTTGACAAAAACAAAAAACAAAAAAAAACAAAAAACCTCTGACTCTATCTACCATACATGGGTACAATTCTCCTTCAGTCACACGAGCATCATCGTTAGTATAGGCAACCTAAGCTCAGAAATATGGCACATTAAAACATCTGTAAGAGAGATAGATAGGCGCTTCTCTGTGCTAAAGCTGGGTCGTCTACACTTAATTAGGTACGAAAATAACCACACTGAGCCGAAGGCATGGGGTGGAGGGAGCCGCAATTATAAAATATATCCCATCATTCCCATCATCGTTTCCATATAACCATCTGCACTTCAATTAAAATTTCTTTCTTTATTTTTAGACCTAAGGATAAATCAGAAGATTCTCCTTAATAAGACAATGTATCTTATTACATTATCTACACTTCATATGATCGAGTTTTGAACTTTCCATAGATTTATTCCATCTAAAATTAATTCTTTCCTCTCAAGATTCTGAAGATAACGACAGCTAGGCTTGATTTCAGCTTCTGTTTTCATGGAAGTAGAATCCACGGGTACCCGCAAAGGGTCGTTTCTTCCAAGAGAAATAACCAGACTAGCTGAGCCGCAGAAAATCAGTTATAATGTGAAAAATCACAAATAATAGTCCGATCAATTATATTTTTGCATATAATTACCTGCTTTTCTCCATGCCTGAGCCCGAAGGCCAGTTTTTAAAATAGGAAATAAGAGAGTTGTTATTATTTAAGATATGAAGGAGCCCAAGAAAAAGGAATGGCAATGTGTGAGGGACAGTCAAACAGATGAGAAGCCATGGTGATAGGCAGGGTGGAAATGGGGCTCCTGAAGAGAGCAGTGACTTCGGTTCCATTCACTCACAGAATCAGTTGTGTCTTTGTACATAACTGTAACATTTCAGAAAATGACATTCCTTTTCTAAAGCCAGTCTTTCCCAGCTGTGTCAGGAGCCATCAGCATTTAAATTCAGGAACCCTATTATTACATGATCTTACTACTTCGGTCTTTGCAAGTAGAATTTCATCTTTAAAATAAATAGTCAGGAGAATTTTAGTCCTTATCTAGTCTTCCAAGAAAGCCATAAAGTGAACAATGCCGGTAACGATTACGGAACTAAATTGGCCTTATAAGAATAAAAAAATCAATTTTGCCAGTTTACATTCACAGTGACTAATTTCCATATAAATGATCTGACTTTATTTGGCCTAAAAATGGGCCCGTATCCTCTTTCTTGGTTTGAAATACTTGCCTTTTTTGAGGTGTATTTAGGTGGAACTGTTTGAAGGCATGTTGATATGTGTTGCTGTTATCCAATTATAATTATCTTTTGTTTTGTTTTTGGCAGTGTATCAATTACAGCAAGAGGCTCCTCGCCCCAAGAGGATTATTTGTCCCGGGGAGGTCAGTACTCAGCTATCTGCAATACACCTTGTTAAATGTGATGTGTTGTCAGCACCGGGTTGATATTGGAGGGCTTGCAGGTTTCCTGGGAGCTGTTTCTATTAACACTTGTTAGAATGTCACCAAATTTAACATCTTAACCTATATTTTGAAGACAGGTTTTATTTTAAAAATACCAACAAACTTGGAATCGATTGTCTCGTGTTTTTAACCATTGCAGAGGCAAAGTAAGAACACTTTGTAAACCCCCCAAAAACATGGGTTTTTTTATTGTTTTTCTTGTTCCTGATGATTTGACTCTTCTATCGTTTTTTTGTTTTGTTTTGTTTTTTTATTATGGAATGCTCCAACAGAGAAAAGATAGAGAACAAGAAATATCTAGATACCCTCAACACCCATATTTAGCAAACCTTTATACTTGGTCATATTGACTTGACATTTTAAGTCTACAAGAAAAGTGACTGTGTTTTTATTCTTGGAGATAAGCTGGAACAATATATCAACCCATAAAAATGCTGACCAGCCCACAAGACTTTCCCTAGCCCCCTTCACTAACCAGTTCTCTTATTGTCTGAGATGCCAGCAAGATTTGAAAGGCAAAACTAGGGCTCTATTTTCTATTTTTATACTGACCCGTTTTTTAACAGCTAAACTCATATTCCTCAAACAAAAGTCGTAGGTCCGTGCTTATTTTTGTTATTATGGCTTTGATTAAATACAGAGTAGCAGATGTCTTTTAAAAGGTCACATCTGCTTTATCAGGAGAAAGTCTCCAGTTCCAACACTCTTGAGATTCGTTCTTGAACGTCGGTACTTTGCGGCAGACTGACCAGGTCTGGTTTTGAACCTGTCTCAGACTTGGGGACCCACACCCAAGCCAAGTTAGTACTATTTAATTAATGTTTCTACATAAAATTTTACTTCTGTTGAAGGGCATTGAAATTCATCAAGTAATCCGAATGTTAATAGAGAATTGACATTCTCATTCTAAGAATATGGCTTAAGAGGAGAAAGTATCTAATCCTTAAGGAAAAATCCAAAATGAAATTACACACTTATTTGGTAGTCTGAGCTTGTCGTGTCACTGACCCTGCTGACTGTTGTCCTATGGTTATCTAATAATATCCAAATAAGAGGAGACTAGGATACAATTTTAATAAAATGCTTTAAATAGAGTGTTTTGGGTAAGAATTAAGAAACAGGTTGTTAAAAATTCCTTCGCTCCTATTTTACGTTTAGTATTTCTCCATCAGAAAAAAATATAGCTATGTGTAGGGAGCTAGAGGAGTTTAAATGTCTTCATGAAAAGAATGTTTATGAGATTAGAATGCAGTTATGGACTCTTCCTAGGAGTATTAGCAAAAAAGTCTCCAACCAAGGTTGAGCACCAGAAACCCAAGGGTATAGTAAATATTCATGTGTTCGTTTATTCAGCAAATATATGTGGAGAGCCTACTGTATTCTGACTTTGATCTAAGAGCTGGGGATACAGCAAAGAACCTGTCGATACTTTGAGTGTCATTAAAAGAGAACAAAGTCATGATGTATGTAATTAAAGATATATTTAAGATTTTACCCGCGCGCACGTGTGTGTGTGTGTGAGAGAGAGACAGACAGACAGACAGACAGACAGAGACGGACAGACAGACAGATTTCTTGTTTCTCAGAATCCTTACAACCATGTCAGTCGTCCTTATAAGCCAGGTGGAATGTTAGCAGTGGAAATGGGTGAATTCAAATGAGATTCGTAGACAGTCTTTCTAGGGTTCGGCTGGAACTCTTCAGACATCCGGTGGCCTGAGGGTCCCCCGCATCTCTCTTTAACATTGCACTTGTGTTGAAAGGAAATGCTACAGATGCCTTAGCAAAGCAGGGCTGGCCACAGCCACCACCATCTGCTGTGACTAAGGGACATGAAGCCCGTGCAGCTTTGTTTCTCTTGTCTGTCTTTTAAACTGCGCTTTTTCACCTTTTGACCTTTTATCAATTTGATGCATCAATAAGTTACGCCGGGTGGATGGCGGATTCATAGGTAGCTCGCCTCTAGAAATTCCATAGCCCATGTCTGCCGTGAAACCTACCCTGAAATGGATATTCCTCAGCTCCATTTCCTCAGCAGGCAGCGTGGGGCCCATCCAGCCAGACAGGTGTCAGCGATAAAGGGTCGAGCGTGCTAGAAAAACAGGTGCTGCTGCTGAGTGCCAGCGGGAGTGGCTTCCGTTCCCTTTGTCCTCCCTGGCGGCATTAACTGCAGATAACTCCTGCCCAAATCGCTTGGCCTCCCAGGACATGGCCTCCTAGTGAAGGCGCGACCTCCTCTTGGCCATGGGTGAAGCCATCGCTCCTGCAGCGGATGTTGTCTGCGCAAACGTCTGCCTGCCTCGTAACACACCTGCATGCTCAGGGGACGTGCCTAATGAAGACAGAAAGCCTTTCAGTGTGTTTGGCCAGGGAGACTGAAGCTTTATTAACGCATTTACATAAAGCCATAAAGGCTATTTCTTTTGAAGAATTCGTTATGTTTTTTCCTCTGTCTTTGCCATCTCACCCCTCAGCTAGCTGTTAAGAGTCCACGTTTTTCTTTTACACACAGCCCTCCAGCACCCTTCTTCGTCGGCAGCCCCTCTCCTCTAAGCCACCTGGTCTCTGGCAAGCCTGCCCAAGGGTCTTGCTCCAACATACTCAATCTCTTTGTTTCTCTGATGATTAATAACCTCCCAGACGAAGGGCTTTTCTGGTTAGGGTCCTCTCGTTGAATGTGGTAAACCCCCACCTTAGAGCACTGAGTCTGAAGTCGCAGAGATATGGAACACTGTTGCTCGATGGTACGGACACTGCCTTGAATGCTTGGTGGCTATCAACAGCTACCTGCCACCTAATGGACTTTGCTGGAGAACTAGGTGAGTCATGGGAACAGACCGATTCAGCAGGCAGCAGTGAGCTTTCAGGTATACAGTGCAATGAATGGTTAGGCGAAACTAATATTTAAAAAAAATCCAACGAGCTTTGCAAACCCAGACAGGGGAGCCTGGCGGCAGAGCCGGCAAGACTTACCTTGCATCCTCCCTCGATTACTTTCTAGCGAGCTGACTTACACCCACGTACTTACTCCCTCAGGGGTCTCGGGGGGGATTAAGGTCTGCCCCGAAGGCAGACATCTGCTCTGCTGGGTGCCTGGCACCTAACAGGTATTCAGTGTTCATGACACGTGGCAGATTCAGAAACCCGTGAAGAACAGGTTCTGAGACAGTCATTAGGGACAGAGTCAGAGCAACGACAGTATTTTCTGAATGTGAGGGTAGAAAAGGCAGTGATCAAGAACGAAGCAGGATGCCTGGGTCAGGAATTAAACCACCAGGAGAAAAGATACTAAGGATGAGGAACAGAAGGTACAAGCAGCTGAACAACGGCTCTGGCGCCAATTAAGCCAGGTAGGGTCAGTTACTGAAATAACAGTTCATTGCTTTCTTGAGATTCATCGCTGTAAATTAATATTTATTGAGCAGCCGCGGCACCTGGCACTCCGCTGGCATTTCCTGAGGACTCTTTGCCAGGAGATTCAGAACTTCTTCCAGTATGCAAAATTCTCACTTGCCCTTCCCGTCAATTATCAATCAGTCATTTCGTAAACATTTATTAATTACTAAATGTGTTCCTGGGTGGTCGGCCAGGAACTATGCAGAATACCGACTCCCAAATTTGTATCTTTAGCTAAAACCTTTCCCCTGGGCCCTAAGCACCTCATTCCATCTGTCTACTTGACCTCTTTAAGTAGATGTCCCACAGACCACCTCTAGTCTAATGTTCAAAATAGAACAGGACCCCACTCCATTAAATGTCACCTAACTTTACAAACCTTGACGCCTTTACCCTTACCCTTTTCTCTTAGGAATAATCAAATTTACCTCCAAACGTATCTTGCATTTGCCACTCTTCTCTATCTCCACGATCGTCTTGTGGTTTGGGCCATCATCGTTTCTCGCCTGGATTATTACAAGTCAGCCGCTCCTTGCTTGGTCTCCCTGCTTCTGCTCTTGGCATTCTCCCTACAGCCTACACACACACACACACACACACACACAAGCACACACGCACACACGCACACACGCACACACACACGCACACACGCACACGCACGCACGCACGCTCTATTCACCAAACAGGAGCCCAAATCATCATTGTTAGTTATAAATTCAACAGTTACAACAGCTTCCCATGGCTCTTTAAATAAAAACAAGACTTCTTGCTATGCCTGTGAGCCATGGTGCAGCTCCGGCATTCATTACCGCCTTGTCTGGACCATCATTTCATCCCCACTCGCTCTGTCATCAAACCACAGTACCGCTACCTCAGGGCTTTTGCATTTTGCTCTTTGCCTGGATTTCATTCCTCTAGTTCTCTGCATGTCCAGGTTTCAGAACAAATTTCACCGAAGAACCAAAGTACTCCCTGAGCCCCACGAAAATTAGCACCTGCAGATCTTCTCTGTCCTATCACTTTGTGTATTTTATATGTAGTACTTAGTACACGCTTTAATATACTTTCTTATCATATGTGATTGTTTACTTGTTGCTTGTACATCTTACTTTAGGAGAATACCAGCTTCAGAGACTTCGTCAGTCTTAATCATAGGTGCTTTCTTCCCTAGCGTTGAGCACAATGCCAAGCAGCAGTGGGCAATCAGTAAATATATGGTAAAATGATGAGAAAAAGGGTAGAGGCCACTAATATAAGACATTTAGAATTCTCAAACTGTTACTAATAGCATATCAGATTTACTCAATGCTGTTATTAGGCTAGTGAGATGGGTATTTGGCAGTTCAACTTCTTACTTAAACATAGACTAATACTTTTTCCTGGAATATTTGAAATTTCTGTTTGGCCTTTTGGAAAGGCCAAACATCAAGATTCACTTGCATGACTAATACGAAATTAAATTCCACTAGAGTTACTTAAAGCATCCATAATAAGTAGAAATTCTTTTGTAACTGTAAATGATTTGGTGTCATTTGTCTTTCTTTTTTGAGATTCCTGTAGTGAATATGGGATTATAAAAAGCAATTTTAAAAAAGGGAAATAAAATTACATGTGATTATTTCAAATCATTCTCCATTTTATGCAGCTTTGCTTCCTATCTCCCTTGCCATAGAACAATCTACTGTGGAAAAAAAAAAACTTTTTAATGCAGAAGTGAATTGATGAACTGATATTTCTAGCATTCATGGTCAGAACCGGCATTTTTTTCTTGATTGTCAAAGGTTAAGCCAAGTACAGATGACAGTGACATGTCTTGAATTGCAGTGACACTGTATTTTATCTCCTAGTGAATTGTATTCACTTTTTAAATACCACTTTAAATGCCCTTCCTTCCTGTGCGTTTTCTCCCTTTCTGTGCATTTTTTGATGTTCCTGAATATCTGCCCATTTCACTCTCTTCTACCTTTCTTTGTAACAAAAACTGTTCTCTTAAGCCTACGAGAGCATTTCATTTTATCTTTATGCTTTAAAAATGTTGATTTGCCACACCTAAACTTCATCGTCTTGTAGCCTTGTAGCTTCAGGTATTTATTCAGTTTTAGGCATGTCTGGAAGATCTTAACAAGCCATATCGATTGACTATATCCTACTCAACTAACTCAGTACATTTGGAACCACTGATTTAAAGTAAACTCGGAGGGGTTCCTACCATTCTATAATCCTCTCCCTTTTCTTCTTTTATTCACTGAAATGAAATATTTTAAAACAAATGCGCATTTGGGGGAACATGAAAACTCTAGCGATTCTAGCTATCCAGATATGTTTCTGAACTAATGAGATCGATTCTGCAAGCCACAAACAAAAATCAATCCCATTGCCTTTTAATTGGCTTTTATGTTATCAGAAGGCTGTTTCTTCCCCGGTAAGAAATATTTCTTTTCTTTATATCCTAGACTTTTTCCATTTGTCTATTCCCATCCCCCTTAATAATCGCACAACCTAGAAAAAAGGGCTTTTCCCATCATTATTCCTCCCAGGCTTTCATCTCACTTCCCAGTGTAGTCGGATGTTTTTCTTAGTCCTGAGCTGGACTTGCTTTGGTCGCAGACCCGTTGTACTGAAGGAGAAACAACTAGTAAAACCAATATTAGGGGAAAAAAAGTTTAGACATGTGAGTTTTTTTCCCTAAGATAGAACCAAAAGTTTTCTGCTCTTAAAAATAAAAAACTTTCTTACTGACAAGTACTGTGACCTACCAAAACGTATAACCCTACAAAAAAAGCATTTTCTCTCTTTGGAATACTCTGAACGTCTAACGTAATGCAGACATTGCACATTTGCATATAGAAAATATTTAGTCATTTCCAAGGTGATATCATGAGCAGTGAAAAGGGCTCTCGAGGACAAGCTGCTTTAGAATTCAAAGGCTCAGGGGACAGACAGCCTGAACTGGAGAGGGCCACCAAGGAACAGTATATATGCTGAAGCAGAAGTTGAAGCAAAAGTGGAAGGTTTCTTCTTAAAACAGAATAAGGAAAATGAAAGGGAGATTAAACAGTGATGGATAATAAGTAAAATTTCTTGAGCATCTTCTTTAATCTCTCTAGGTGATTTTTATTTCTTAAAATCTAACTTGAAATGTGTATTTCTTTACATAATTACTAGAGAAGAAATATTACATTAGTTGGCTCTTTTTTTTTTTTTTAAGAAAAACAGAACTATCTATAGCATCATGGATCACAATGCATGCTCTGTTATCAGTACTGGCCTGTGACACCCACAACCCGAGGTACCATCACTCATTGATGGGGGTGAGAGAGAGGTGGTCCAGACTGCGGGCATAATGCTTACGAGGAGGTGCTAGCTTTTGTAAGGCCGTCCTCGCACATCCAAACAGAAAGCAAATAGCACATCCTCGCAATGACTGCTCTTTGAGCTACTTGGAGTATGTCTGCTCCGTGACTCAGAGGTCCAATAAAATTTTAGGTATGGCCGAGAAAGGGAGCAGGTGCAGAGCACTGGGCTCACTAGTGGGGTTTTAAAGACATGCTTTACATTTTACTCACCTGGTTAACCATTAACTGAGAGATAATGCTGATAAAAGCAGGTTCCACTTTACCCGAGGCAAGCATGTGTCCTAAGGTGGCCTGGCTAACCAAGCAGTGAGATGTTTGAAAACACAATTGTAACCTCAGCTCCACTTTCCATCAGAAAAATGTGTATGGTACCATCTCAGATCATCCCAGTTTTAACACGACTACCCTAAGTGATATCGCCTAATTATTTGCTTGTTGACAGTCTTTTAATAGTAATGAGGGCTAACACTTATAGAGTGCTTAATGAGCCCCGAGCACTGGGTTAAGAGTTTAACATATGTTATTCTTCACAACAGTCCCATGGGGATTGTTATCCCTCTTGTTTTACAAGAGAAAATGAGACAAATAGCACAGGACAGGTAGAGCCAGAGTCAGACCCAGAGCAAATCCAGGGCTGGGTTTCTAACCCAATGATTCTCAAAATGTGGTTCCAGGACCAGCAGCTACAGCATTACCCAGGAACTTGTCAGACATACAGATTCTCTGGCTCACCCCAGACCTCCTGAATAACAAGCTTGGAGTTGGGGGTCCAGCAATCTGGGCTTTAATAAGCCCTTAGGGTGATCCTGACACGTACTCAAGTGTGAGGTCCCCTGTCATAACCGCTCCCTCTGCTTGCTATTTTGTACTCCTCCCCTATGCCCTAAAGGAGAATCACGATGCTGTGTCTCCTGATGACGCTTGCCATTTTCCCAGAGCTGTGCTAGACCTTTCATGGACTTCACAGTAGATGCCAAGTCACCCCATAGCCCCGTAGTACTTTTTTCTAGATGAACTTCTTCCTAGATGGTATTTTCCACCCTTTAAAAATATTTTGTCTTTGCTTTTCCTTCTTTGCAAAGCCTAGCTTTCCCACACCCTCGTCTGTTGCAGAGGCCAACTATGAATCCTTGGACAAGTTTGGTCGGGGCTTAATTTATCCTGGTTTCCTACGCCCACCTTCCAGTTTGTTATACTTCTTAATGTTATGTTTGCCTTACTAATTAGCAAATATATTCCAATTCAGTTCTAGGATGATTCATACTTGGTATATACTGTAAGGAACTTCAGTTTTTTAAAGTTGTTCTTCTTATCTTGTGACTGTTCACAAATCCTTGTTAGATTTACTTTTGCTTTTAATGGACCTTCACATTCATAAAAACACCAAATCCATTATCATTATGTCAGGAATACTTGAAATTATATTTCTATTTTCCGAGTGCTAGTCCCTTAATTCAGGGAATTATCTGTGTGCTCAATGAGCTCTTCTCAATTCAAGATTGTAGGTGACTGGGTTACGAGTTTGTTAATTGCTAATAAAAGCCAGTACAGCCCAGGTGCTTTCTGGGTCCCGCCTCCTTGCCTCAGTCTACCACTCCCCTCATCGTTTCCAAGCTGACACTAACTGAGCCATTGGTAATCAATCTCCTTGGCTGTGTCCTTCTATAGATCATAGCCTCTCTTGACATTAGCTCTAACTACACTGTATCTCCTTGTCTCGTCGGACAGAATAGCAAGCTTTGCTTTAGCAATGGTATCTCTTTCCTCCTCCTTATTTACATGGCCAGTGTCATCTTCCCATCTACTGTGGAAGGAAATTAAATAGCCTTGGCACAGCTCAACAAAAGCATATTGGTTGCCATCCAGCCCCTTGTGTCCTTCTAGGTAATTACGCATCAATAATTTGGTGAATTGTTCTTGTAACTCTCTTTTTACTAAGTCTATAATCACACTGTTCTGATTGTCCTTTGCTCTGTTGTGGTTCTCAGGGTTCTATAACTTCTTAATGATGCTTCAGCAATACCTTTCAATCCAAGGATGCGGATCAGATCCCTTAGTACTACAGTATTCTCAGTTGTATTGCAATATAATTCAACCACTTCCTGCCTTACTTCATTTTAAGTTGGCATCGGTATGCCATAGATTAAAATTTCATAATTCTCTCCAAGTTCACTAAGAGATGGAACAGCACAAACACAAAGAGATGATTTGACCCACCATTAGCTAAAAAGGCCTTTGAGGCATTGGCAAGCTTTGAGTTCTGAGCTAATTATAAGACATCCTGAAACTGATTTTTGAGAATGGACTCAACGTTTGTTAGTTCAGCACAGGCATTGACAAACTATAGCCTGCTGACTATTTTTGTGAATAAAGTTTTATTAGAACACATTAATGCTCATTCCTTTACATATTGTCTTTGGCTGCTTTCATGCTCCCATGCAAGTTGAGTACTTGAGACAGGTGCTCAAAATCTAAAGTTTTTACTGTCTAGCCCTTGCCAGAAAAAGTTTGCTGATCCCTAGTCTTACACTAGAAGTCACTTTGAAGAGTGAGTTAATACACATAAAATATTCAGAGCAGTGGTTGGCATTTATATATTGGAAGGACTGGCCTTTAATTTTTACAATTTTCCAAGTACTGTATAAATGTTTTTTTAAAGAAAGAAATTTTGGTCCTTACTTTAGGATGAATTTGATCCCAAGACATTTTAAGAAATGTTCTGGCCTTCATATTTAACCCCTGTGAGTTGACAAAAGAGGCCAAGGCAGTTACAATCAGCAGATGTTCTTTTTACCTGCTTTCTCATGGCTACTTTCTCCCCACATAAGAAATGGTGGCCTGTTAGAAAAGGTGGCACAACACTCACTCCATAAGCAGGAAATTAAAGAGGCGTGTGGCATCTATTTATTTGGGAACCATATCTGAACATGTAAACTAATTCACTTTCTTTAATTTCAGAAACAAAGCTGGTGTTAGCCTCATATTAAAAGTCTGTATGTTATTGAATTCAGATTACTGATGTGC
>NW_006436282.1:21227241-21319932 GCF_000325575.1 Pteropus alecto
GAGAGCTATGTCTGCAACTTACTATGAAATACGTCCAAAAAAAAAAAGCTTGGATTAATGGGTGGATAAAGGGATGAATAAATAGATCTGCCATAAAACAAGGATAGTTAATGTTACAGAATCTAGATGGTGTGCATATGGATGTTTGCTGTAAAAGACTTTCATTCTTTCTGCAAGTGTGAAAATTTTCATAACAAAATGCCAAGAAGAAAAAGCAAAGATTGTATAAGGAGACAAATGACAGGACATGCTCTGGCCCAGAGCATGCTCTAGCTCAAGAATTTTTAACCAGGAATAATTTGGAGGGAAAAGGATTTGAGAGCAAGGACAAATATTAATAAGACACTTTTACTCTTATTTATTACCATGTTGGGAGTTATTTTGGGGAGAGTACCTGTTCTAGAAATGCTAAATTAAGTAATTCTTTAAAGTAATAGTGAACAGGATTCTAGATCTTATGGCATCCTCACTATATAGAGAAATGAGTACTGGACCTAAAATCAGAAATTGGGCTTCAACCCTAAATCAACTGCTAGCCCTGAATAGGACGTGAGCAAATCAATGTACCACTCTGAATTAATGCCTTCTCATCTATAAGAAGGATACAAAGGCATATATTCCATCTTCCTGGTGGAAGAATAAATATAAAAGCATTCTGAAAGCCACGAAGAGCTCACCAGACATTGAGTTCTCAATTGGGGCAATATTACTCCCAAGGCAGGGGAACTGGTTCTTGAAGGGCATGCAAAAAAAAATCATACTCATTTAATGTATAAAGAACGGATATACCTACAGAACGTATCTGCAGTATTAAAATTCCATTGGAGAGAGATGATTAGGGAGAAAAAAATGTGTATAAAAAGAGTCCGTAGGAGGCCATAATGCAAAAACAGTTGAGAACATTTCATCAGACAATCTTTAATTTCTGCGATCTCTCGAGTTCTGTCTCCCTTTTTTTTTTCCTTTAGGTGGATTAATTTTACCCATCAATTTGAAAACAGACATTTGAATACTTATATCGAATATTTACATCGAACACTTACATTTGAAAATTCTTACATTTCTAGAGGGAGGGAGAAAAAAAAACTGGAGAGAAGAATGATAATGATGGACATTCTTTGCCTTTTCCAAAATACACATTTACAGTATCAGTAAACCCAAATACCATTAAGCTTTAAAAGAAGGAATGTATTAACAAGTATGAGAAATTAAACGAGTGTGTTCACTCAGTCATTTCCCCCTAGAAATTTAACAGCAGCATTAGTTTTCCCTTGATTTGATTCAGTTCTATTGGGAACTTCAAGCTCTTTGAGCCTAAAAGGTATGTGGAAAATTTAAAAAGAGTTCCAAGGAGAATAATGAAGATGGATTAAGAGGTAGAAAATAGGATCTATTAAAAAAGGCTTAAAGAACAAGGATTATCTAGTGTGAGAAGAACAGGCAATGAGGTGGCACCGACTTGGCCGTGATGGTGAACACCTTATCCTATAGAGAATATTCTCAGGTTCTCCTCTGCACTGAAGACCAGAGGAAGGGCAAGCGTGTGTTTTGAAGCAAGAGGAATAGCAGACTAGATGTTAAGAGAAAATGTCTGTCTATGATATAAGTCTTGGATTTTGATTCTCCTTTATGGGATTTTTTATAATAAGGTGCCTGTCTGTAGGAAGTTTCAAGATCTGGGGCAGGTGGATCTAGCACATGTGGTTCTCTGGCCTGGTGGGAAGCCAGCCAGGCAGCCTGGCCTCTGTGGGGATTGGCTCGAAAGGAAGGAAGAGCCATTGTACCTGGAGCCAGAGGATGAGTACAGACTCTTGGGAAAAAGAGCGCCAGGGCAAAGCCAGAGCAGTACATCTAACTGGGATGTCCAGACAATGAAAGCCCAATATGGGTGTTGGCAGTCAACACGTGGAGCCAAGGAATCAGTGCCAGGGAAGGCGTAGCAAGGAAGATTGGCTCGAGATGAACTGCTGGGAAGGTTATCTGGGCCAACTGGAGAGGTGAGTACTGCCCATGCTAGGCTTTGGGTATTCTTGGAAGCTTAATGTGAAAGTGGACCAAAATCCACGTAAAGGTCTCAAGAAGGTGTCCCAGGCTCCTAGGAAGGTATTCATTCTCTCCATGTTTTGAAACTGCTGCCCAAAGCCATGGTACCCAGTCCTGGGTGTGTGTCAGAATCTCACGTGGAGCATGGTAAACCTTACAACCACCCTGGCTCCAGCCCTGGAGATTGGGATTCAGTGGGAATATCACTTAGGATTCTGTTGTGAGCAGCAGAAACCAAATCTAGCTAAATTTAGCCAAAAAAAAAAAGCAGGAGGAAGGTGGTGAGAGACAGAGGTTGGTTGGAAGGATATGAAGACATTCTCTGGATGGAAGAGCTGATCCTGTTTGCCTTTCACTTATTTATTCAAAAGGCTTTGTGAAGCAGGACATCTCTGGGGACCCAGGAAACAGGACAGATGCACCTCTGGGCAGCAGAGTGTGATGGTTGGGGGTCTGAGCTGCAGGATAATAGAGCCTGCTTTTACACTCTCTTTCTCTGTGCCTCAATCTGCCCCATCTGAAACTTCGGTGAACCCTGAAAAGGGATGTAGGGCCATTGGCAGAGCTTCCTTTCCAACAATTTATTACTTCCATCGAAGCTGAGCTCTGTACAAGATAAGCTGTCGGGTGCTGGGACAACAGAGATGAAAAGACAGGAGCCCATTCCTGTAGAGCTCACATCTAGAGATCATAGAGACCAGCAATCCCAAGTCCAGTAAGATCATGGCCCTATCTCAGGCCTTTGTAGAGTTCAGAAGGAGGGTAGGAAACAATACCTAAGCTGATGTAAGGCAGCCAGGAAAGATTTTTCCCAAGATGGCAGCATTTTACTTCTTATTTTTAAGATCAGTGAGATTTTGACAAGTTCAGGCATAGACAGGTTAGAAAGCAAGTATTAGAATTCCAGGCAAAGGAAATACCCTGACCAAAGAATGGCCTAAATGTATGAATGACCAGGGTGTTTCAGACACTAAAAGGACTTCCATATTAGGAACATAAAGGATTGGGGAATGAGGATATGGTGGAGCAAGACTATATGTGCTAAGGACATATTCTGGATACACCAGCAAGGCCATGTTAGGAAGTCCCTCTATGCCTTTCCTTTACTCATTCAATAAATATTTATTGAGCATCTACTGTGTTTCAGCTCTGTTCTAGACTTTGCAGATATAGCATTAAGAAAACACAAAAAACTCTGCCCTTGTATAGTTTCCACTTGAATGGGAGAGATTAACACACACACACACACACACACACACACACACACACGCACACACACACACACAAGCAAAATATGTAGTGTCTTAGATGATGATAAATGTAGTGGGAAGAAAATAAACCAGAGAAGAAAGACGGAATGTGCCAAGGAGAGGAGGTGCCACTTTTAAGCAAGTAGTTTGGGGAGGTCTCACCAAGTTGTACAGGTGTGACCACATGGCAATGCAGAGCCAAGTGAAGAATTTTTAGCAGGGAGCAACATGATGAGATTTGCATTTTTTGATCTCAGTGTGAAAGATAAATTGGAAGGTGATAAAAGTACAGACAAGGAGACCTGTAAAAAGACTATTTCAATGGTCCAGGTGAATAGATGTCATGGAGACAAAGAGACCACTTCAAGAGCAATTAAGAAGTTATATGCAATAGAAACGACTTAGTAGGAGGTTGCAATTGTGGTTGGAAGAGAGGAAGGAATCTAGGATGACAGTTCTAGCTTGGACACTGGGTGGATGATGCTCTGGGTGGTATCATTCACAAGATTGAGGAGTAAAAGAGGTTGGCCATTAGATGTGATGGAAAGATCATCCTGTAATATTCATCCCACACAGGTCTTCAGAATGAGCACATGGAGGGCTTTAACAATTTGGAGATCAACCAACCCATCCATTACGGCGGATGATGAGTGCGTCATCTCTCTTGTCCCATGGATGATTTCCCTTCCTCTTGGTGTAGGAGAAGATTATGGGCCCTGACGTCAATCAGACGTTGGTTTTGATTCCGTCTCCTTGCCTCTGCATGATCTTCAAGTAATGCAATGCAAAGGCCTTCTTCTCCTCATCTGTAATGGGAATGTCAATCTCTAGGTGACTTGCCTGTTGGGAGAACTGAAGCACACACACCAAAGACACCTGTTAAGTGTCGACTCCTCCTCTTATCCTCCTAGGCCTTGCCCTCAGGTGGTTCTAAGTAATAGTCAGTAGATCTAAACCTAGAGAAAACCAGGACCAGGAAAAGAGGCTAAATGTATGAGTGCGGATTTGAGTGTAGTTGCCCTTCCATTATTTTTCAAATCCAAATATAAATCATTTGAGCAATTCGCCTTCTTCTTGTATGATGCTTATTTTGTATAGTTGCTTATATAATGATAATGAAACCTAGGAAACCAGGGCATCACTGAGGTACTAGACAGCCATCTAGACAATGCTTCAGCTCCCAGGGTGTCTTCTGTGACCCAGGGAAGCCATCAGTGGTAGAATTTTTGTTTCCAACCCAGTGATCAGGGTAAAATTTTAAAGCAACATGCTGTGAGGCGTGGAGTTCCATGGCAGGGAGCGATTTACACGTCAGTTCACATGTATGCCTATCATGGTTGATGACGCCCAAGTAATAACGTAAATTTTTTTCTTTAACATTTTTTATATTTTGAATTGTTTACAATTTTTCCAAGGGGAGAGGAAGATTCTCTTATTAATCTTATTGAAATGGTTGTTCAGTTTTACATGTACCTGAGCTGCTTCCCGGCATAGTTGGAGGTATTTCTGTCCTAATAGGTACTTTTATAAATTATCAGTATTATCAAAAACAGACATTTTCTCTTACTTTCTCTTTACTCCATTTTACTTTATGTACTTAAAGTATTTGTTGCTTGTTTGCATATTGGTCCCGAAAAAATTTTTTTACGGTCTTCCATGGGAATACTCAGGACTCCAGAATTTTTTAAGTCTAAAGCAGGGTTTCTCTGCCTCAGCACTGGAGACATTTTTGGGTGGGGTCGTTCTTTGTTGTGGGGCTGTCCTATGCATCGCAGGACATTCATCAACATTCCTGGACTCTACCCACTAGATACAAGTGGCACCCTGTCCCAGTCATGACAATCAAAACTGTCTCTGGACGTTGCCTAACTGTCTCCTGGAGAATGAAAACACTTCCCCTCCCAGTTGAGAACCACTGGTTTAAGAAAAGTCTTTTACTTTTTATTTGTTCTAATAAATTATCACTTGTTTTAAAAATATGGTTCCTGGGAAAATGTGGAAGAAAAAGTCAGTGGAAAACAAACCAGTGAATGGGAAGTGCTTTGTCCTGAGCACCCCAACCTGACAGAGTGTGAACATCCGTAAGTTAGCAGACTGTTTACGATCACTCAAATGCCTGACTTGTGTGCACTTACAGAACTTTGCAAAGCCATGGGTGACCTTGTAAGGTTTATCACAAAGAGATTGGCCAGTAGATTTTTTAAAACTAATACATTCTAATCAAGGCCGGAAGGACTTCACTTCCTCAGTGCCCCATCAGAATTCTAGAAGCCTTAAATTAATGGTATGAGGGGAAAAATTTTAAAGTTTGCTCAATTTTTATCCTATACTATGCACTTTGATTATAAGAATGTAAGTTTCAGTACTTGATTTTCCATCTCTCCTTTCAAATACAGAATTTCGATTTCTAATTAGAAGAGAATTATCCACATTTATTTTTTTCTGGTTGAAATCACCCCAATATCGCCAATACAAATCCCCCCATCAAAAGCCTTTTTTCCTCATTGGATCTGAATCTCAGAAGCTCCAGCACTCTAGCTGCCCTGTGTAAGAGGATGCTAAATTAGGTTATTGAATTATTTCTATTAAGTAAAAACTTAACATATACCAGCTGCTGAGAGATTATAAAAGCTTTATTTTTTCAATAATTGGAAACCTTGTTTACAGAGGACTCACAGTATTCCTTAACTGTCTTTGTGCTGAATATAAAAGAACTCGTGTTTATCTAGGCAACGATAATCTGACTATAAAGCAAACTCATTTAAGGATTACGTCCCTGTCTCTCACTCTGCAGCTGTCACCCTACTGTTTCTTTCAAGCTTTGCAAAATGCTGAGAATTCTTCCTTCAAATTCGAAGAATAACTTGGAAAATAAGCCAGGTAGCTTGGAATACGTAGAATTCTAAATTACAGAGAAATAGCCGAGAAACCTAAAATATCATCCTAAGTCCTCATTTGTTAACTCATTGACAGAATTCAAAGAGATTTTAAGGTGTTCAGTCCTGGCCAAGAAAAATCAAGGACGAGTCGGGTAATCTGTTATTTAATCCAAGTGTAGAATTGTGTGATCGCCAACGAAGGCATCAGCATCGGTTGGTACCTGCTCTAAAGATGCCGGAAAGTACGGTAAAGGTAAATATGCTGGGGCTGAAGCCGGTTACTAGCTCTGTGACCTCAAGCTAATGATTTAGTGGCTCTCTGCAAAATAATAGCACTCACTCACCTCCCAGGGTTGCGTGGAGGCTCAAATGAGATAAACATGTGAAAACCTAAGGAAGATTCCTGGCACAGAGTAGCCACTCAATAAGTGCCCACGTATTACTGCGGTGTTCCAAGCTTCACGCTTGTCCTATGCATTATCTCATCTAAGCTTCGAAACAGCCTTATTAAAATAGTACGTTTTTATAACTCCAGTTTTATTGAAAATTGAAGAAAATGAGATGCAAAGAAGTTTAATAACCTACTCAAGGTCACACAGCAATCAAATTAACAGTGGGGCTCAGTGTTCATCATCTTTGCCTCATTCCGCAGGCACTTAATGAGCACGAGGCACCCTTTGCTCTCCAAATACTCACTATCCGAATATGCGTCATAACGACTCACAAAAAGTTTTAGCCCAGATCATTCTTCCAGTTAAACACCTGCTATGACGCGTTCTCCTGTGCAGCTTCTCGCCTATCGTGCGTTCATGACTCCGCTTCGGAGGACCGATTCTGCATTTCTGACAAGCTCCACGACAATGCCAACGCTGCCAATCCCCAGATCACACTTTGAGTAGCAAGGCTGCTGGAAGACGGAAGGGGACATCCCTGATGCCCCAGGGTTCTCCTGTCGGCCTTGTGTTTAAGCATATTGCACATTATATCCACATGTCCCCCCAGTTTTTCCTGAGGATTTAGCCCCTCAGTATTTATTGAGGCCAGGTGCCTGGTGACATTACCAACTCAGGTCCAATTTAGAGAGTCTCTTTGGCAGTATTATTTCATTGTTACTACACGCTCAATGTAGAAGGAAAATAAATTCCTGTTTACACACAAACATTCCTGTTAACTACTCCATTAAGTGTTCAGCCGTTACGTACTTGGTATCTAAATATTTCATTTTATGTAGAAATTCTTCTCAGACTGTTTTATAGTTTTTTAAAAGCATATTAGTAATACTTGGGAAACGGATACTTTTGACCGTGTTTTGTCTGGATCTAAGGATCCGATATTAACCACCTTGAAAAAATAGGAACATTCTGTGATTTTTCTAGGATCATCTACATTAAATCAAGCTGTTGGCCGGTTCAAGGCTTAGTGAAGTGTAGAGTTAGAGGTTGTGTTGGACTCCTGTGAGCAACAGTTTAGGAAAAGGAAGGGGTCATTGTTCGGTTTTTATTCCGGCCATTATTTCTCTCTTTAACATTAACAAGGACAGCTATATATTTTTAAGAGCTACAGAGACAACAAAGGGAAGAGAGATTGAATCAGATTACCACCGAAACAGCCCCAGACCGGGGGGTCGGCGTTCAGATAGATGACCGCAGCGTCTGTCTTGGCTGTCTGCTACTTACCTTTTTTCTCCCCCTGTGTAGACTGCCAGATTTAAGGGGGAAAAAAAAGAAATAAAAACAGGATGCCTAGTTAAGTTTGAATTTCAAAGGAACAAAGAATAACATTTTAGTATATGTCTTGCGTCGTATTTGGGATATATTGTAAGGCCGTATTCCACCTGTAGCCTGTCCCACACAACTCGGTGCTCATTTTTTTATTTTCTCGTAGTTTTCATATGCAAATTTGTCCCTCAGTTAGATCCAACCGTCCCCTAGGCAGGGTCTTTTTTGGTACCATAAATATTGCCTTCCCCATTTGGGGGCCTATGTTAGATTTTACAAGTGTTTTCTGAGCTCCTTAAACCTTTCCTCTCATATCTGTGAAATCATTACTTCACTAACGATGAACAGGGCTTAGCACAGAGCGTAGTAAGTGTGCCATCTGTTTTTATGATCGATTGATGAACTGAAAGCAATTAAATTCAATTTAATTGTCAAGAGTCCATTAAATTCAACCTTCGTTAACTAGTTACCTGCATGTCGGGAATTAGTTGTAGGCTCTGTCCACCATGCTGTCCATTTGGGGAATCTGATGAATTACTCTTCCCTTGGAGGGAGCTAGCATAGAGGAAGGAAATGGCCTTGGAAGCTATACCCTGATTTGCAAACGTATGTTAGGGCTCAGCCAAAAAGATGGAGAGTCCTATATAGAGAGTCATTTCAAAATGCGGAATACTGACTCTCAAAGAATGGAGAGATGTCTTGCTAATTATATATTGTCTACCTCCATTGGCTTTTCTAGTACTAAATTTCTTCTATGGCACATTGGTGTTACAGTCACATATCTATAATATCATAAAAGTAAGAAAGAACTTTGATATAAATGACAAAATGTTCAACTCATATTAAAAAGCTTTCCAGCATGTAGAGTAATGGTACACATCAGATAACAAGGTGCCTTTTTGCACACTTCGTGCTTCTATTAATGACATTTTTTAGAGCTTCCTTTGTAAATGATACTGAGCCGGCTTCAAACCTTGAAGATTAAGAGTTATGAATGCCCCCTCTTGGTTCAGTGCTTTTCAAGTGTAAAATGCACAGAAGAGTGAGCGCATATTTAGAAGTGTCTAGATGATTAGTTTTATGCCAACCAGGCTGTCCAAGGCAGGCTTGTGAATGTAGTTCTCAGATTCCTGGCTCGCCCCTCCTGAATGAACCTTTTCCTCTAGTCCACAGGCCCCTACCGCCCACTCAGATCCCCTGCATCCTTTGGAGGGTGGACATAGGCCAGGAGACTGCCCAGTACCTTGAAATCCCAACACTGTGCCCACCTGTGAGCCCTGCTGAGAAAACTTCCCATTGGACTGTCGATGGAAATGACTGTAAATAAAACAGCTGCGGGCTCATAGTCTACTGTAGTAAATAAACACCAACTTGCTGTCATACTATCAGTGCATCAGTGAAAATCCATAACTTAATGTGGCCTGACTATATTTTCAGTGTCCCTGGAGTTGGAGTAGAAGAACAAAAGCTGAACATGAGGATTTATGTTAGTGTCTCTCCAACCCAACACCATGAACATGAGGAAACAAAGTTCTTATGAAAGTAGATTATTATGTATATGTGATAAAAATCCGATGGGATAACCCCAAGGCAGAAGTTGTGATCGAAAAATCTTTCTGGAATGCTTGGGATTTTTAGTCGGGTCATAAATATTATCCTCTATATCCTATACCTCTGGTGTCAAGTAAATTTTAGCTCATTAGCCATATGTCAAAAAAAAAAAGAAGAAGAAGAATGTTAGAATATTGATTTTATCTGGAAAGAGACTAAATTAAAGTTATTTTTTAATCCAGGTACATTCCTTGTTTTTATCGTAACTACATAATGAAACAATTAGATGAAGATTGAAATAAATGCTTATGTTTTATTCATGCTAAAAATATTCTATCCTTCAGGATGAAGCCTTGTAATATCTTTATAAGTTTCTTAATATTAAAATAAGCATCACTTTGTTTCCTTTGAAAATTCTTTTATTGGGTGATTAGGTTTGGGTGAGGAATGAGCCTCATGATTAAAGAAATATGGCAATTCTAGATCATTCCTACCCCAGATAGTGGAATGTGTTTGTTAACTCTGTAGTTTCATGGATCTCCGATTTGGGGAATAATAATTGTAATAAAATTACTTCCAGGACTCTAGCTCTGTTTATTTAAATAGTGTTTTTATCTGATTTGAATTCAAATGCATTATTAATACTTTTTCTTCTTTTTAATATAGGTGGAAAACAGACCAAAATATTATGGAAGAGAGTATGTATTATGCTATTCTTTGTTTTAATAATATAATAAGTAGTCACTTCATATGTTATTCATATATAAATATTTTAAATTTTCTAGTATAGTGTTTTCATCAAATGTCCATTGTGTAAGAGTTTAATAGTAATGATAAATGCAATCAGATCCCTTTGTATTGAATTTTCTTTAAAATACTCAGATCTTGGCTTCTGTTAATGTGGGAGGGACAATATCTCCTACTGCGGGTCTCTCCACAAAAGCAGACACGGAGAGCCTAGCAAGTATTGGAGACGTAAGGCAGCATTTTCCATAACCGAGGCCCTGTTAGCATTTTAGTTGACTTCCTATTTCAATGCTATATAAACATGTAGGTGTCAAAGGTCATAAACTGTAGCTAAACTCCTTACTTTCATGTGCTTCAGTAAATACAGTACTCAGGAAAATCATCCCCATGTCCCTGCGGTCTCATAAAACCAAAATGATCATCTCACTTGACTCGGTTATATTAGCTAAATCGCCTTGATGTTGTTTCTTCCCATTTTCCTCGTAATTTTTAGTCTTGTTTTGCTTTACTTTCCCGGAAACCTACTGCAAAGCGAACATGCATTGTTATTTACAGTCATTAGGGTTGTAGCCTGGAGAACAGCTTACAGGGCAGGCCGGACAGTCTGAGTGGGTGTAGATACGAAGTCCCTTTTCTTCCCACGTCCAACCCGGAGGCATTAGGAGGCTAAGTATCTTTTAAGTCCACCTCTCAAGGCCTCCCAGCCAATCCCAAACGTTCTTCCTCTATTCCCTCACCCATCAGAGCCTCATCTTCCTGATTAATGAGCCTCTTCTTTAACCCAGTCCCCAGCCACTTCCTAATGACCATGGCTGCATTTCTGAACCTCCCTTTCCGACGTTGGGAGTTCAGCCGGCGCCTCTGGGATACCAGCCCGGGGAACCGTGGCCTCCACTCTCATCCATCCCCACGTCCCTAACATCCAAGCTAGTTAGTTGTAGTATGCCTTTTTAAATTCGATATGCTCATTTGGATTTCGCTCGAAGAGTGATTAATAAAACAAGCAAAAATGAAAACCTATCATGTACTTCTCCAAAGGAACACTGTCATATGTGAATCCTAAAAGGAACTTCATTTATTGGGCAGTTCCTTTTTTGCATAAAAATTTTGTTGAATAACTTTCTCATTCTCATCTTCCAACCCCCAGTAGTGAGAGGAGACCCAGGAACCATTTTCTCAGCCACAGAAAAGGAACGTATTGTATTAGAGGGAAATTTGCTTCAAAACTTCAGATTCTGCGTTTCCCTTTCCTTTTTCAAAATGAAAGAGTTTTTGTTCCATTCAAAAAGTAATACATGCTCTATTCAGGAAATATATAGGAATCACAGAAAATTGTTGATGATGGTTACCTTGAGGGAAATAGAATTTTTACTTCTGTACTAGTTACATTTTTACTTCTTTTGTGTCTTTAACTTTTGAATTTTGAATTTTCCCACTGTGCATGGGTATTCTTTTTGTTCCTAAAAGTTAATAAATGAATACCTTCTAATTTGGGAAAATTAGGAAGTATATGAGTATTGAAGATGCAAAACACCCATAGCCCACCATGAAAGATCATGGTTAACTTTTTATCTCTTCCTTCCGGTCTCGGGGCATGCTTTCTGTTCACAAAGTTGAGATCGTAAGATATACATGTCATGGATATTTTTAAATCCATGCGTAGAGAGGATGATGAGCCATAGACCGGGTCTTTGGGTTCAAAAAATCATAATTCTCTTTTTTCGAACAATTAAATTTAACTCGGTTCTTGAAGCTCTATGTCAGCTGTTGGCCATCACTTGAATGTGTCAATTCAAGGGAGTTAAAACTTACTACTGAAAAAAAAATGATTAATTAAAAATTGACTGCTTTTAGATTAACTGCCTGTTTGGGATATTCTGCCTTCCCCGAGAGTGACGTGGGGCAGGAGCATCTGGCCCCTGCGCCCTCCCCTGTGTGCCCCGGCCTACGGTCGGGGTGTGGCCTGAACATCCCAGCCTCAAACCTCCTTGTCCTTTCTGACTTGGCGTGGGAAACTTTAGGATGCCTGATGCCCCACCTATCCCCCTATGTCCCTCCCGACTCCCTCTCTCTTCCTTCGTCTCTCTCCCCTCCCTGCCACCCCACTCGCCCTGTATCAGCTCTCTGCCCAGGCCATCTGTCCAGCCCTCTCTGGCCAGAGTTCAGGCCACATAGGGGACTTCCCCAAAAGGTTTGCAGGGTCCAGTGGCCCCATTCAGGTTCAAAGCCCCAAACGTCTCCGCTCCGCTCCGCTCCAGGATCCCCATGAACTGACCCACCAGTTCCAGTCCCATATATGCTCTGTGGGGCCCACGTGGATCCACTGACCTGGGCTCTACTGAAATCTCTCCAACTCTTCCTCCTGAAAGAACTGGGGACACTGGTTTCTTTCTGGGCAGGAGGGTCACTCTTATGTCATAGCACATTCACCCTCACTTTGAGACCTCCGAGCTCCGAGACCTCCACGCATTGGCTCTAGAAATGGGAGAAGTCAGGAAACTCTTTTCTCCCAAGTTGTCGCGGCCTTAGACTTCTGAGAGTCAGTTTTGAAACGCAAAGCCACAGCTTCTTCTGGCCCCGCTCCCCTAGGACCAAAGCTTCAGCTCGTATGATCTCCTTGTTAAGGATAGAAGGGAATTAGGAAATAAAGACTGTGATGGGCATTTTTTCAAAAATAGTATCTGGCTGCATTTGTCCTCTGACTTAATCTTTGCGTGCTTGCAGGGAGGTGGCACGGAGACCTAACTTGCTGTCTAGCCGACTTCCCTCTTCCCCCCTCCGCCTTCGAGGAAGGAACGTTTTTCAGAAATATCCATAAGCTATCACTCTCAACTTTTAAAGAAATAGAAGACTGTGGATTCTAGCTGGCTCTGCTTTCCAGAGAATGAGCCTCTAAAATTAGCAACACCCCACACCTGAACTAAGCAGGTTGCTAATCGATAAGCGTTCATTTGCAATCAGGATAAGACGTAGTCTCCCCTCTGTGTTTGAGGGGGGAGCTAAATTGGTACTTGCTCTTTTGTTATGTCCCATGGTTAAAAAAAGGCTTTTTGTTTCGACCTTAATATTCAGCTTGCGAGCAAAGACAATAGCAGAAAGCCAGGGAGCCTGAGTGTTCATTTTGTTTTGCTTCCTGGGTGCTCATCTGTCTGGTTACGTGCTGAGAGGTGGCTCCAAATCCATCTTGGAGGTGCGAGTAGTCACTCCCCTCTTCATCCAGGGGGGCGCTGTGGATTCCTAGCTTCCCGCTTTTTAGCCGGCTCTTTGTGGTCCACGCTCTGTGTGTGGTCTGTTTGGAACAACGATGGTCCCCTCTGTCCTCAGGTTTCACGGGATCATCTCTCGGGATCAGGCCGACCAGCTTCTCGGAGGCGTGGAGGGTGCCTACATCCTTAGAGAAAGCCAGCGCCAGCCAGGATGCTACACATTAGCTCTAAGGTGAGTTTGATTTCATTTATTTTTGCGATTGCCTTACAAGTGACTTTACTTATTTTGTTTCCCATTTTTTTAACTGCCGTAAAATACATGTAACATAAAGTTTACCGCTTTAACCATTTTTAAATGTACGATTTAGTGGCATTAAGTATATTCTCAGTGTTGGGCAACCATCTCCACTATCTATTTCCAGGACTCTTTCATCATCCCGAACAGAAACTCTAAACCCATTAAACGATCGCTCCCCATCCCCCCCTACTTATTTTTTATTTTCACTTTGTTTACAAAGCACCAGCAACATATTTAGGGGCTTACACATTTCCTGGACCACAGATGGTATCAGCAGGATGGACATGGAAGCTTTGGTTATGCACACACAGTAACTGAAGAATTCTCTGGAAAGTTAATGCTCCTACAGTGACTTCTGCCTGAAGCATCGAGCCTGCTGAGGAGAAAGGCCTCTCTGCCTCAGTTGGTCCCCAGTGGTCCTGGTCAAAAATCTTGTCACCTCACGTTGTGTGTGTTTGTTCATGAGGTTCTCTGAAGGTTCACATTGACCCAAAGAACTCCCAGTGGCCGTCATGACACTCCATGCCAGTGAGCCATTGGAGCAGAGTTCCTTCACAGCAACGGAAAGCCATTGCATTCACTGCATTTTTCTAACCTTGATCAACTATTTTATATCATTTGATCCTCACAACAATCCTGTGAGTTTGGGGGAAGGTATCCAATTTTAGAATCAGATTGTCTTCCAAAAATTCATTTTTCGAACTTTCTGAAATTGGGAAGACCTGTCTCCAAAGAAGAAATGGTCTCAATGGAAACACTTCCCAGCCCAGCCCACAAAGGTGTGTTTAATGCACCTTCTCAATTCTGTGTCTGTGGAAAGATTCTTTTGAAATTGCAACTAGGGGCTGGCTAGAAGATGTCTTACATAATGTCACAGTGAGGAAGTACTTCAAAAGCTAACAAATGCTCTACAGATGCACAGTATTTGCCTGTCTTCCCAGCATCCCAAAGGCAGAAGCTGGCGATCTCAGTGGGGAACCAAGCAGGAGCTGTAAGATATAGGACCAAGGCCAAGAACTAAAGCGAGAGGATGCTGTAAATTAGATCGTCGGAATTCTGGCACGGCAGCTCAAACAGGAAGCTTCGCATGGCTCCCCTCATTTCCCTTTAGTTGGACTAACTGGGGTGGGAGGCGCGAGCGCTCTGCTGGTGGTAGACAAAGCTGTAATAAGAGGGAACGTCACAGCCAGTGGTGGTAGCTTTCCTTGCAGAGGTAATAGCGCGGTACAGGAAGTTTATAAGTAAGATATATTTGTAAATCAGTTCCTGCCATCTAACTTTTGCAAATGAGAATGATAAGGACCTAATGGCCTTAGTGATTTCTAGGATCCATTGATACCATGTGACAGGCTGGAGTTAAATCCTACTTCCGCCTGTTTCCGGAAATGTAGCCACGTGCAGGTGCCCTGTCTCTTCAAGTCTCAGTTTGGTCAACCGTAAAACAGGGATAATAATTGTACCTGTCTCAAAGGGTCTCTCTGATGACTAAATGGGGGGGAAACCATGTCCAGTGCTTAGCCCAGTGCTTGGCATACAGTACGTTCTCGAAAAAAAAAAAAAAACGTCGGCCGCTACTGTTTTTCACCGGTCTTATATCTAACAGGGTTGCGATGTCTCATTCTCTCGTGGCAGGTTTGGAAACCAGACCCTAAACTACAGGCTCTTCTATGATGGAAAACACTTTGTGGGCGAGAAGAGGTTCGAATCGATTCATGATCTGGTCACGGATGGCTTGATCACACTGTACATAGAAACGAAAGCCTCCGAATACATTTCCAAAATGACAACGAACCCCATTTATGAACACATCGGATATGCCACTCTACTCAGAGAAAAAGTATCCAGAAGATTAAGCAGGTCTAAAAACGAATCAAGGAAAACAAGCGTCACAAGCGAAGAACACACCGCGGTTGAAAAGGTAAGCTGCCCGTGTGACGGAAATAGTCCGTTTCTAATCTGTGCTGAAAAATCGGTTGATTAATTATATATGCGATTTGCCAAAATGTTGGAAAAAAATTCTAAAAATTCTAAAAAGTCTAGAATTTTCGTGCTAAAAGGAAGCTTAGAAACCTTGCAGTTCAAACCCCTCGTTTTACAGATGAGGAAACCGAGGCCCAGAAAGATTCAATCTTTTGCCCAAATTCCTACAGTCAGAGCCAGGACTTCCACAAATAATTATCTGTGAATTTGTTTTGGAATGTAAAAGTAAAAACTCCTTTAATGTTTTATGATGAAAATAGTGACTTGTTTTCAATTGCCATTTGAGGCGTTACTGGCTCCATCTCGATCGCACTCAGCTGGCCAAATACATGCTATTTGTATTTGCTTCTCTTAGGACTGGGTGCGGATGTGTGATCTGCAAGTCAACTGTCTCTTGAAGATGGTCTTACCTAGATAACAGATTTAACTGACAGAGATGGGAGCATTATCGGTGATGATAGCTATCTCTGGGAGGCTTAGAAAGACAGGCTGTCTTTTGCCCGAAAGAAAAAATGATTATGCCTCGCCAAGGATTAAAACCCCTACCTGGGTGAGCCTTCACGCTGGATGGGTCGTGGCAGGATGTGGCGAGGAAGATCTGATTTTCCTCTCCAGTAAGTTGCTGTTTATTTGAAAGACAACACCACAGTTCGCTAGCAGATTTTTTTGGATGTGCCCCTTTAGAAACCATCTGCTTTGCCTGGTCCTATCTGTTTTCCACTGAAGGAAAGTGACAGCCAGCCACGCCAGTCAGCCCCCACTGAGTCTGTGCTGAGCCCAGCTCCTAAGGCGATCTGGGACTGGGACAGAGATAAATAAGTGGGGCAGAACCGTGAACACTGCTCCTTCTGGTGGTTGCTAATCCTTAATTAAACCGGAAAGGCACCCACTCCCCTCCTGATTGTCCAGTGTTCGCGGAAAGCAGAGGAACCTCAGGTGGACCTGATTGAACTTTGGTTTTGGCAACGGGGACACAGCAGAAAGCCCTGAAATGAGGAGGGGGCAGCATAGTCCCGCTGGCAGACCGAGGGATGATTTGAATTGATTTGCTAATTGAGTTTTAGAGCCTAGAAGACCCTTCCCCAGAATCATATCAGTTGAGCAGCTGGCCCATGAAAAAACCATTTGCCATTTTCTTTTTATAACTCCAGTGTCTCCAAAACACCTGTTTATTCTTTCACGAATAATTGATTTGGGAAATGGTGGCGTTTCTGATTGTTTACCTTTTAACAAAAGAGAGGGAGGACTTGAGTCCCAACTTCCAAAGTTTGATCCGGTCCAGGCCCGAGTCATTCCTTAGTCTATTTGCAAAATGTATTCAAAAGTAATTTAGAATAGAAGATCTGGAAGCTGACCTTCTCAGCCATGACAAATCGGAAGATGAATTGTAAAATAAGTCTCCGAAGCAGCGTTTATATTTCTGAATCAGGAAGTAATGCCACTAAAAAAGCAATCTGTTCCAACTGCAGGCTGCACACTAGAACGTTTTCAGGGAAAGTGTCTCTTGTGTATTTGGGATGAGAGTTTAGATCCTGCATATTGGAATTATTTCTAGATCCTCACCCTCCTCTGAGAGGGAAGTTTGGCCAATAGAAACCTATATCTCTAGATGACATTCCTGTAAGGAAACTTGCATGACAAAATAGTCCTTTTCTATAGATCATTTTGTATTTATTTATTAAAACTAAATTTTGGAGGAAATGAATAATCAGATTGATGATCACTTTGAATGAGCCACTGGGTGCACTTTTACCTTTTTAGGAAAAGGTAAAGAAAATGTTGAAGGAAGAAGTCCAGGCTTGGTGAAGGGTTTGACGGACAGGTGACGGTGGTGCCGGTTTTCTTGGACACTAGTGATGCAATGTTTGGCTCTCCTGAGGGATGTTCTGAACACTGGGTCTAGTCATTTGCTAGGGGTCACTCATTTTATTAGTGGTTTGTTAAGTAAGTTGGTACGAACACATCCATTTCTCTCTGACCTGTATTGACAAACGGAATTATTACAAGTCTCAGTCATGCCAGAAATTCTATTTCCCTTAAGGGCAGGTCAGTGGACTGTTGCCATGGAGGCAGTGACTAGAAAGGAGGTGGCAGAAACTTGAATGGATTGGCTGAGAGTGCCCTGGGTCCCTGTCTGCTTCGGTAATGGCACGTCCTGAAGGTTTTAATAAGTGACATAGATAGGTCTCCTAAGAGTTCCCAAATCTAGACGGCCCAGCTTTTCATGTTCTAGAGTACTTAAAATTTGTTTACTCATGTATTTTGTTGGTCATTACCAAATGCACCCAGAGAGACCATGTTACCTGTATATCTGAGAATATTAACGGTGTTAATTGGCAAAAAGTTATCACCTAGCTCATCGGATTTGAATGGTTTTTCAGATTTTTCTCCTGTCAAGGTGCTTAGCAATGAACTTGATTTTAATAACTATAGATGAGGTGGAGAGATGGGGAGGATCCAAAAGAAAAAGTTGTGGTAGTTAGTTGGCCAATAGCAACCTGTTTCCTTTCTGATTCTTTATATAATGGGTTTTTAAAACATTATGGTATATAAAGGCCATCATTTGGTGCATTTAATTAAAATGGCCATACCTAGTATAATTTCTTTTATGAAATTTATTTCAGAATCTATTCCATAGATTATCCAAAAATAGCACTGTAAGCAATATAAGAATAACAGAATTTAACATTGGTAGTTCATAAACAGATTTCACATATGCAAAATTTCCCATTTTGTGCTTAGAACAACTTCTCAAGATACATAGGACAAGAATCATTATCCCCATTTTATTGGAAAAAAATCATAGTGGTTGAGTAAGGAAGAAATCAAACACAGGCTTTATAAGTCCAAGTTCAGAACTTCTTAAGTCTGTACAGCAGATGGGTCTCATTCTGTTCTTATGGCCCTGACTGCTTCTGACCATCCTAGGTCAACTGATGCTAAAAATCACTCAATATTTACATGCTCTGTTTTTGAAAATACACTGCCATTACTAGTTATAATAACTAAATTTTACCTTGTAAAGGATACCTGACTGAATCAAATATATGTGACAGCAATGTTTGTAACAGCACATTTTTATTAGATAAATCTGGTGTGTCGTGTTAAATTGCATTTATGTTTCACTGGAGAAAAATCAGCTGCACCCTTGATGTAATAAAGCACATGTGAGAATGTATTTTATCTTACCAGTTTATTCATTTCACTACTATTTATAAGAGCAGAAGTTAGAAAACAACCTAAATACCCATCCACTGGGGACTGATTAGGTGAATTATGGTACATCCACGTAAAGGGACAGCATGTAACCACAGAAAAGAACGAGGAAACTCGTGCAGGCTGATAAGGAAAGATGACCCAGTTATTAAATGAAAATGCAACTTGCGACGCAGTGTGTGTAGTATGGTTTCACTTGTGTAAACTAGGAAAAACTGATTTTATAGATTTTTTTCTCGCAAAATCATAAACTACCCATTGAAGGATGCAAGAGCTGGTACCATTGGTTGCCTGTGGGAGGGGCAGGAGTTTTCTGAGGAGTAAGTGTGGGAAGGAGACTCTTCCACGATACCAGTTCATACTCTCTGAATTTCGATCCATGATCAATGCAATGTCCTGTTCCAAAATTAAATGAGGAAAAAGAATGCATTATGTCTTAAGTTCATGTATGTTGAAGCAAACTCTGAGTAAAACATCTTCTCAAGGTATCTCTCTCTCTCTCTCTCATATAAAAATGCTCTCTATGATTCTCTCTCTCTCTCTCTCTCTCTCTCTCTCTCTCTCTCTCTCTCTCTCTCTCTCTCTCTCTCACACACACACACACACACACACACACACACACACACGCACACACACACAGAGCTGTATGCAGTTTCAACCCTCCAGACCCAGGCTGTTTTTCTCATTTTTTCTCACCAGCCACCTTCCCCATCCTGCTAGCTCTCTCGTCCTTCATTTCTCTCTTGGCTCGTTAATGGGGAATGCGTCTAGCAGCCTTTCACTGCAGGTTCAGGGCTAGAAGAGGGTAATTGTAGCATAAGACCAAATCACCCAGCAAAGAGTGCACCGTGACTGTCCCCGGGGATGGGTCGGCTGCTGCTTCCTGCCTGGCATTGCCCTGCCGTCAGCCATGCCCCCCGGGACCCGTCCCAGCCCTTCCCCCATGTTCTGTGCCCCTCCACCCTACCCCACCTCTCCTTCCTCAAGCTGTCCGGGTTCCACTTGCTTTCCTGTGGCAGCAAGGAGGTCTGTAAAATCAGGGCAGTGACCTTTTCTGGACTAGGGCTTCGAGCTCGATTGGGATGTCCTTCTTCACAGACGGGCTATTTCAGAAGGAAGTGATCTTTCCCCAGTCCGCCATGCTTCTTCTTTTTTGCAGTCATTATTTCCTTTACATCCAGGGTGATCCTTTTTCTGCCTACTTCACTGTTTCCACTGGCCCGCCAGAGGTCTTTGCCTAATCATGACATTGCGTTTCTCTCCATTACCCTGGAGTGGGAGGGGTGCCCACCAACAGAAGCCTCGGCAGTGGGTTGAGCTCAGACTGAGTGGTTCTCCCCCGAGGCCCATGATGGCACCTAATGGCCAGTGCCCTTGGTGAATGTTTACTCATCAGAGTGCTGTTCTTGTTTTCATCTTGGAAATGTTCTGATTTTCTTCGTCTTTAGGACAAAGTTTAGATTTTTCAGCTGGATATTTGTAGCCTATCTGAGCCTGGGCGCCCCTGGAAGCAGAGCCTGAGGCAAGGATTTGGTGCTTCGGTCATTTGGGAAGGCATCCCAGGGAGCAGGAGGGTGAGGTCAGGACAGCAAGACAGAAGAGGAGGGAAACCAGCAGAAATGCACGTTGTTAAGGGATCCATGTGGACTTGCTCCTGAGAGGAACTGAAGCAGGGGTGTCTACCACCTGCTGTCCGCGATTGGCTCAGGCAGGCTTTTGAGCCAGGATGCACATGCAGAGATCCAAGTGGGTGCCCACAGCATCCCAAGTAGAACATGTGTGAAGACGAGGGTCACAGCGATTCTGGGGTAGGAGGTGGGCCAGGAAGTGGTGAGGGGCACTCAAGAAGTGACAGGCCACCCACTGCATTCCGGCCCCACTCCCCAGCCTGCCTTCCGCTGCTGGCCCCACTTACTGGCCTGCAGACCACAGACACCCTTGTGCCCCTTGACGCCCCACCCTCTGTATTTGCTGTTCGAAACGCCTTCCCTCTCCTGCGATCTGCCAGTTCCTGTTCACCCTTTACAGTCCAGCACAACCTCTAATAAAACCTGCTGGGACTCACCCTCCCTCACCCACCGTAAAGAAATTACTCCCATGTCGCAACTACCCCAGGGTTTGGCACATAATCTTTATGATAATTTGACATGCTGCTTCAGTGATTCTCAAAAGTGTGACCCTCGGGACCAGTGGCATCGGCATCACCCAGGAAACCGATTAGAAATGCACCTTCTCATGTCCCACCCAGCATGAACCGGGGGGCAGCACCTGCCCGTCTGCGTGTGGCTAAGCCTCCCAGTGGCCTCGGTGCACACGTAAGCTTGAGAACCCGGGGTCTGGTTGCCTCTCTCCTCCCCTAGAGGCTGACTGGTTGGAGGCCATGGTCATTCTTCAGTTTACTCTCAGCTCTACAGCCGAGGCCACTAAGGGTAAACACTGTCAAATGAATGACAGATGGGTGAATTTGAAGATGGCACAGATGGCCTCACAGTCACCCTAAGGAACAGTGCATCTCAAATATACCACGACGGTGTGTCAGCATCTCCCACCGCCTGCTCTCTGCACAGGTCCTTCCTCCCCGGGCTAAGATCCGACTCCCCATGGCATCGCGAGAAGCCAGAGCCTGGTCTTGAAGACGACCTTGTACAGCCCCTTTGTTTTGCACAGTGGAGAACAGAGGTGTCCAGCTCATTAGTCCGGAGCATTTCAAAGACAGAGGCTATGGAGGCTTGGGTAGAAAAGGAGGCTTTAACGTAACCTGCAGCTCGGAAGTTCTCTTAAAGTTGAGATCTTTGAGGAACACGAGCTATGTCTATAGGATTCTTTTATAAGTGATTGGAAAGTGAAAAGTAAATTTAGGTGGCAGTTAGTCTAGAAGGTGTCCCAGCAGTCAGGGCCCAGCAGGAAATGGAAGACACGTCCACTGGAATTTTGAAGAAAATTGGATTAACGAGGGATTTTTCCCAGGGGCTGGCAATGGCTGAAGCAGTCACTTTCCCAGTGCTGAAGAGACCTGGGGAAGGCACTGGGGTTACTCGAGGCTGGTGAGAGCTGGAACGGGGACTCCCACGGGAGGGGGGCTTCCCACCGTCAAGCAAGGTTCCAGCCATGCGCCACCCAAGAGGGAGGGCACAGGGGAGAAAGAGCCCAGCTTCTCTCTCTTCCCACCCTTTGATCTCCTGCCAGTACCTCCCACTGGACAAACCCCACTGGACGCCAGAGGACAAAGGAGCCGAGGATGCAGTGCATAGGAGTCAGTCTCCCCACCATGGGACAGAGAAGGAATTTGGGAGGGGGGAATGTGGCAGAGGATAACCAAGGCGAGGAGCGACTAGAACAAAACCCGTGCTGAGCAATTCTCCTGCTCTGTGTGTTAGCATGTCCTCATTACTAGATAAAGTTCACCAGTTTCAGAAGCCATAATTGGCATTAATATAAGATGGAGAGGTAGCCCCTTTCCCTGGACGACTCCACAGCTGTGCCGTGCTGGAAGTGATCTTGGCCCCGGGGGGCGGAGAGGCTTTGCGATTCAAACATGGTGTCGCCCATTGCCCTTCACTGAGCAGAGGCACCGTGTTCACTTGCCAAAGAGCCGGGATCATTCATGTAGAAGCGTTGAAGAGCCGAGAAAGATTTGCTCAAATTACAGGGTCTGGAAACCCTGTGCATGGGCTCCTCAGGAGGTCCCTGGAAAATAACACATAACTGACATAACCAGCCTTTTCTCGGGAGTCGAGGATAAATGACGATGAGCATAACTTAGCCAGTAAAAGTGACAGGCACCGTCATGGCTCTGATCTAATGACACACCGAGAGTCACAAAATGGAACGGGCTGCAATACTACAAGAATGGATTTGAATGTAGATCACATTTGCTCCTGAAACCAGGTTTTACCAAGCGTTATTTTAAATCAGGACCCCCCTCACGATGGGGGAATTTATCGTGCAGTCTGAAAAATGGTTGATTGGGTTAGGTCAGTGGTTCTCAAACTGGCTGCAGGTTAGAATCACCCTGGGAGCTTTTAAAAAATACCCATGTTCGCCCTCCTGACTCATTGAATCAAAGCCCCCACGGGCGAAGATCAGGTAGCTCTGTTTTTAAGATGCCCCAGGTGATTCTACAGTTCTCCACCCTCGGTGAGAGGGAAGGCGAGATGGGGAAGTAAAGGTTATCAGACACTTGGGGGAGTGTTTTCCTTTCGGAACACCTGCCCCACCTCCTCTTTGCCTCTGCTGTTTCTGAGACTCTTTTATGTCCTCACTTAGACCCTGGCGTTCTTGCTCTACCTCCGCCTGCACCTCCGTCCTCCCTGAAAACATTGTTAAGTAGTAAACTCCGGGGGTTCTGGTTACTCGAGGTTGGTCCAGAGGTTTGCTTCGCTCCCTTTTCCCCTGGCTGCTTTTCCCAGATTATTGGCTAAAAATTAAATGATGGGGATATTTTAATTATAGGAGGACTAAGAGAATTTAATGAAGGAACAAGGAAAAATCGGTGTCTCTTCCTTAGGGGCCAAATGGTGGTTCTTAATGACAATGTTTGTAGAACAATGATTCTCACCCTTGGCTGCCCGCTGGAATCTACTGGGGAGTTCTCCAACAGAAAATACCTCAAAAAGCAGACGTAACTACTTGGGACAAGGCCTGGGTGTCTGGATTTGGGGTGCTCCAGGTGATTCTTATATGCAGCTGAAACTGAGAACCTCTGTTATAGAAGAATAACCAAAAATGAGTTAGGTCATTCTGTGCACTGGGTTTATTTTTTATCAGAAAGCTTCTCTTTTTATCACCTCCTCATTATCAGTGGAGAGAGTTTTACAGGAAAAAAACAAAAACAGAAACAAAAAAAAAGTTATCTTAATACATTCAGTGTGTATCTGAATAAGATGGGCCAAACCCTCCTTATTCATTTCCCTCCAAAATCTCTCTCGGAAACAGCCAGAGATGCAGCCCTTGCTTCTCGTTTCTATGCAAGCAGTGCCATCTAGTGGCGGAGAGGAGAGTTACATGCTGGCGACACTCAAAGGACCACAGTTAACAGATGCGGGAGTAATGAGCAAGAACAAATTCTCGGCAATGAATCCGCTGAATCGTCCCCGCTTCCTTGAGTTTTATAGCACAGATCAGGCTGTGCAGTGGCTCTAGGGTGTCTGTTGTGTCCTCCGTGCTCGTATCTGCATAAGCAGGTGGGCAGTGCTAACAGCCTGGGACATTTTGATGTAAAAAATGGTCCTAATGATCCGATTCATTGGGATTTTGGTCCAGAGCTGCTCAAAGTTTTTGGCTTCAGAGTCCTTTTATATGCTTTAAAATTACTGAGGACTCAAATAGCTTTTATTTATGTGGGTTATATCTGTTAATATTGACTTTCAGAAAGCAAAATTGAGAATATTTTAAAATTTTTTTTAAATAAACTAATAAATCTATATGTTTGTGTAAATAACATTTCATGGGAAAATAAAAACTCTGTTTCCAAAATGAAAAAGAAATAGTGAGAATTTGGCATCATTTTACATTTTTGTAAATCTCTTTAGTGTCTGGCTTAATAGGCACCAGCTGGATTTTCACATCTGCTTCTGTATTCGATCCATGATAATGTATTGTTTTTGTTTGAAGTAAAGGAAGAAATTCTGTCCCCACACAAGTATTGGAAAAAAGAAAAAATGTTTTTTTATAGCCTTTTTAGGTGAGTGTTGACGTCATTATTTTTGACAATAGAACAAAACAAATGGTAGTTTCTTAAAAGTTAGTTGCAATGTCAATCAGTGGAAGAGGCAATTAATGAAAAATAGAGTGGCCATCATGGTCTCTCTGGACAGATGCTGAGGTCCCCAAATGCTGATGGACCACGCTTTGAGAACTGCTGATCTAGGTGGACATTTGATGGATGAAAAGTTTATGTATTTGTATGTCTCCTGGGAGCTGTTTGGAAGGAAGTATTATGCAACTTCATATCACCTTTGACTGTGGAAAGTAAATGATTCTGTCACGTGGCACTGCTGTCCACCTACAGAGACTGCAATGTTTGGCCCGGTTACAGCCTCAGAGCTCTCCCCGGTGGCTCTTGCTGACGAAGGCCAACGAAACTGATCCTGGGGCCTGTCATTTGAAAATGGCTTTCCAGGTAATTCTGACGAATACTCCCAATAAAGAACTGACTTAGTCTTACTCTCTTTCCTGGACAGATGAGAAACTGAGGTCCAAAGCTTACGGTGACATGGGGACAATGAGCACTGGTGGGAAGACGCACAGTGTTACGGAATCTCGTTTTTTTCTTTCTTTGGCTTAGCACGGGCTGTCACCCCCTTTCTCTTCTCCTTTTACCACCTTTGTGTCCACTGAACCAGGACTTAACTCGTCTCCTCACCTCCACCCCCGTTGTGAGTAGCTCTCATTTTTGGTCCCCTGCAACCTATGTTTCCTCTTCTGGAAATTGGACCAGAGCCACCTCCCCTCCCATTCTCAGTGTATGTGCTTCTGCTGGAGTCAGACCCGCCCCTGGTCCCAAAGGGGAATTTGTGGTTCAAAGCTGAACCAAGGGGCCACATGTCCCTGGCCACCGTGAATGGTTCCAGGATGAGCACGCGGCCAAGTCAGAACCAGTGAAACCAAGAGACTTCCACTGGGAGTTTCGGAAAGAAGCCTATTTGCCCTTTTTCTGCTGGGCTGAGTTCAACAGGAAGAAGGTTCTGGGTGGCTGAAGCTTCTCACTAGCTCACAGAGCCAGAGAAAGTGGAGCCTGGACATGGAGAGAAGCTGAGTCCCGAGGACTCGGTCCGGGCCTCTGAAGAAGCTGCCCCGGGTACCCGCCCCGCTTCCCCCTGTGTTTCAATGATGTTAGTGAAGTTCTGTTTAGCTTTTGACCTGGGCGATAGCGATGTACGTGTTGGGCTTAGATATCTGCTGTCTTTATATCGGAACTCCAGCTCTTACCACACCCATCAGCTGCCCTCGCCCCTCTTTCTGCTGCCCACATTGCTCACCTTACTTGTCACCATTACTGAGAAATTCGGGGTCATTATAATTTTAATTGGCTAACGCACAGTATCCTTCTTTAACATGGCGATGTTCAATCAGAAAAAGGGACATCTAGTGTTTATTAACCGGGTAGGAACGTCCTGCCTGGATTGCCAGGTAGACCTGGGAAATAGTAACCCCAAAACAACTTCCGGTACATATTTCACCATCTCGGCTCTGAAGACGTGTATCTGTAGTCTCTTCATAATTACACGCCCTTGAATAAGACGAAGGCGGTAGGTTAAAGAGCCCCAGTGAACTCTGATAAGCCAGATTTTGATCTACTCATGATAGTGCCAGAAAACCTATTTTAACAAAATGGAAAGAAACACGGCCCTGTCCGCAGTGCTGCGTCTGGCTGAAGAGGACCTCTCCTGATCACGGGACCCCCCGGATCGTCAGTAAAAACAAGTGATATCAGGCCGTGAAGGGAGAAGAGTTGAAATTGCATCCGTAGTCTTTGTGAATTAAAAGCTTGGTCTATAAGAATTTGCGGGGTTTTCCCCCAGATCCACTGTGGGGCGGAAGAAGGATTTTGTTTTCTGAATAATTTCCGCTGACGTTAATGGAAATGAGATTGTCAAAACTATACTTTAGTTTATTTGTTGTTGTTGCCTCTGGAACAGGTCGCAGAACTGGCATTACTCATTCCTCGATAATGAAATGTCTGGCCGGGTTTCTGGTGACAGTTTATAAATGTCCCGACTGGTTGTGTCTCTCCTTACACAAAATCACTTTGAAGTTTCCAGAAAGTTAATATTTCACTTTGTACCTAGTCCTGATTTATGAAGCTAATGAAGTCCAGCCATCTGAAGTCTAAGTCAGAGTTTACGAATGCAACCTTTACTGTGCTGATGTGATTTGGTGGCTCAAAAGAATTAAGAAGTCAAGTCGCTATCATTTGCAACAGAGCCTTTTTCAATACTCAAATTGAGAGTCAGAAATAAGACACAGAATTATGAGCTACGCAAGTCCCAACACGCCTTCAACAGAGTCCGTTTTATCACAGTACTATAAATTCCACATAAAACAATTCATGATATAAGGAACTTCTTTTATTTTTAATCTCGAATGGTTTTAAGAAAGTTAGAATTACCAAAAAACTTCCCAACTTTACATTTATCAAGCATGGCATTATTTTTAATCCATTACAAACCTTCATTATTTCCTTCAGTTTGTTAACAACCTTTAACTTTCATGTTCCTACTCTTTACAAGAAAAGAGAGGCTTGGGGGGTCCCAATGATTTTGCCCAGGGTCACAGAACTAGTAGCATGTAGGTCATGTTGCTAGTAACTAATATTAGAACCGGGCTCATTTGACCTCAAAGCTGCTGTCCTTTCCACTCCACCTCAAGGACGAAGTAAACCGATTTGCTTTGTGTCTAACTCGAAAGCTTCTAAACAAAGCATTACACTGGGAATTGTTTTCTACTTCAGATATCAGTGGCATGATTCTACCCATCTTCCATCCTTGACTACTGTGTTCTTATGAACATATATGTATAGCTAAGAGAGTTCCTTGAGAAGACAGTGATCACGACAGACAAATATGCCTGCTTCTGTGACTTCTAAAAGAAAATCCCTGTGTGCGTCTTTAGCCTGGAGCTATGTGAATTTTAAAAGGGTTCGGCAGTATTGTGAAGCTGTACAAAGCTTCGCTAAATCCCAGAGTGATGAGTACGAAATGCCTTCAGCAGCAAGCCTGCACCTCACCTCTTCCGAGCACGATGGAATAAATTGGGATGAGAGGAAATTGAAACCACAGCTACCCTCACGCAGTCATGTGTGACCCAGTTCACGGCAGCTTTCAAACACCGGCTGAACTCTGGGATTGTGAAATAAGATACGTGGAATGTCTAATTCACTGGATTTTTTTTCCTCCAGTGAGTTAACTTATAAAAATCAACTGGGTCACAAGGAGAGGAAGAAACATTAGCATTCACTGAGTGTTTGCCATGCACCAGGCGCTGGAAGGGGTGCTTGCCATTTTCTGTCCCCGCGACGGCTCTGGGAGGGAGGCATCACGGCGCCGGAAGTGACTTTCTCACGACCGCCCAGCTGGTAAGTGAGCTGGAACCCAACCCCTGGCTGTCCCGGCTTGAAAGCCTCTTCGAGAGCTCCCGCTACCTGGGAGTGAACACCTTGAGGTGGCATGCCAGGCCTTTCACGACCTCGTCGCCTTGCCCCATCACCCTGCACACGTGCGCGCACGTCTCTTTGCCCTCGTCCGCTTCCTCTCCCCGCCTGTGTATAAGATTCCAGCACATCCGATCATTATTTTCTGAGCTCACCAGCTGGTTTCACAGGTGTCTGCCTTTCCCCAGCATCTTCCCGCTCTCTGCGAGGTTCCTCCTCTCACCCAGCCCTTCCTCGTCCCCCCGGACTTGGGGACTCACCTATCTTTGTAGACCAAACTCAGGCACCTCCTGCCCTGCCTGAGGTTAGTCTTCCCTAAACCCGCCCAAGCCTACCTGCTCCCGTCTTCCTTTGGCCATTTTGCTGTAGCTTTGATATAATTCCGATTGCACTTAACACCCTGGACTGGAGGGTTCATTCATTCATTCTTAACTATTAATAATTAATACTAACAAACAATTAAATATTCATTAAGAACCTCATCTGTGCCAAGCCCTGTTCTTCTCAAAGCTGGCCAAGCACGCTCCCAGTGACTAGTTCAGGGGGGGGCCAGTGTCACAAGCTCAGTAAGTGAGCCTCTGGGCGCACTCTTTTTTCCTCTAGAGAATCATCTGAGCAGTTCGAGCCTTGGTTTATGGGCCAACCCATTAACCTTTCTTCTTGTTCTGGTGCTGGTTTGAGTAGAGTCCTGCTTCCTGCAGTGGAAAGGTCTCTAACGGAGTCACAGAGGAAGCAGGTGCATGCCCGGGAGAGAAGGGAGGACTGTGGGCAGAGCCTGGATGACAGGACCGTAAAGAGGGAGGCTCTCGGCAGACAGGAGGGTCCGGGAGCAGACGGGAGGTTGAAGAGATGGGTAAGCTTGAGAAGGGCCGTGTAAAGCAGGCTGACAAGTTTGGACTTTATGTCTGAAAGCTTGAGGAGCTGCCGGCGAGGCATGTTTTAGAAAGATGAGCCGATGGCGGCGGGGAGGGAGGATTGGAGTGGAGAGAGACGAGGTCTCTGCAGGAGGCAGATGCAGTGGTACTGAGACATCGGCATTTTTAGTTTCAAAAGCCAATCGCTGTTGGCAAATTTTTAGAAACCTATCTCTCCGGTTTTAAATGATGACACTATTCCCGAAGCTAATTATCCTACTCTTCCCGATTTCAGAAAGCCTAAGTTTGGTAAAGGGTTTTTCACAGGTTTTTCCCAGTTTGAGGTGTGCAAGGGGAGCTAGACACTTCTTACCTCTCTTCTGTGTGTGAATTGGGCCGCGTGGAGCCGTATCGGCCCAACAGGCTTATCTGTGCAAGACACGATCTTTATTCTCCAAGGCCCTCTGCCAACGTCCCTTAAACATACACTCCGAGAAGTGTTCGTTCCATGAATTCACGCGTTTGAATTCTCTCGTTTCCTCCTCCACCAGCAAAGAAAGAAAATGCATGCCTTCCCTAGAAAAGCCGTGGACTTGAAAAGTAACGTTGAATTTGGTAGTAAGATAAAAATACTCATTAACCTGGACCTCACAAATCCTAACCTTTAATGTCTATGAAAAATCTACCTGCTAATTAAATAGTTTAGAGGATGTTAAAATGAAAGCGACTCTTACATACGAGAGCAAAGATTTTCTTCCTCCTCAGTGAGAATATTACAGCTAAAAATGGGGTGAATAGGGGTCAGCAATGTTGAGGCTGCTAATCGCATTTTCTCTGGTCCAGGGGTTCTCAAATTTTAGCATATATGAGAATCCCCTGGAAAGATTTCCAGGCCCCACCCCCATCATTGCTGATACAGGATGTCTGGGCCGGGGACCCAGCATCCCTGGAGACATGGAGGCTCCGGTCCAGGGACCAGCCTTTGAAACACTGGTCTAGTCAGTACAGCAGGGTTGTTACTGACTCTACAAGGCAGCTCTGGAGCAGGGCGGTACGATGTTGATCGATAATATGTGTAATTATTATATATATTATATGTTAGAAATAATATATAATATATCTAATAATTATATGTACCTAACTCTGGAACTCGGGCAAAATAATAGTTGATTAATAATATAAATATATATAATAAATATATGATAATTATTATCAATTAACTACATATCATTACTATACTATGACATAATATGTTATATATTATTAATTAACTTATTTTGCCTAGTTTCAGACTTTGCCTAGTTCCAGAGTTAAATATTATAATACATTATATGTGTGTTTACAGATATAGATATAGATAGATAGATAGATAGATAGATTTCCAGCTCTCCTAGACTACAAGCAAAGTGCATCCCGAGTAGTCTTTAAATAGTCATTACTTTTGTGTGACATGTTTCCTTCTGTTATGAAACTCTCCTCAATGGCTCCACAAAGGTGGTCGATGACAAAGGAGATAAGCTTGGGCTCCTGGGCCAGTGGCAGTGTGGCCCTTGACAGGCCACTTAAACTCCACGTGTCTCATTTTCTTCATGCGAAAGCAGTCATAACCACCTCCCAGGAAGGGTGTGCAGGCGACTGAGTTAATTCAGGCAGCACTCCAGGAGCAGTGCCTGACACGTGACGTGGGCTTATGTGAGGCCGGCCTGGTGTTTCTCTCGTCACCATGACCCCTGGACACCCCATAAACTTTCCAGCCGCTGTGGCATCGCTTACCGTGAGCCCAGAAACACTCCCAAGATGAAGGGAGACCACAGGCTCCCTTCATCTCTCTGACACTCTTCCGTGCCTGACACAGAGCAAGCCATCAACCACGGGAGGAACCAGCATCTGCTCCTCGGGGCTCTCCAGTACCCTCTTTCCTTCCTTGCACCCCGTTAGCATCTCACCTGTACCTTCTTCAGAGCCCCGCTGTTCTGGGCTGTGAGCTGTCTCCGTGTCGGTGTCCCTGCGGGGCTACACGGCACTCAGGGGCCAGGGCCCTGCCTCTCTCAGGTAGCTGTGACGCTAACGGACTTCAGTACTGACAAGTCACTTAAGATTGGGGAGGGACAAAAGGAAGAGAAGGGACGGGGGACACAGGGAAGGGATCGTCTCAAGCGGCTCATTGTGTCACATCTTTACTCGAACTTTTGAAACTAGAGGAAAATCCAGTCAGTAGAAAACCTAGAAATGATTTGGGTTGAACCACATGGAGATGTCGATAGTTGATAGTATTCTTGAACCTACAAAAAAGGCAATTTTATATGACTCAAAGTAATATCTGTTTAATGTGAGTGCTTCTGAACCTTGGAAGTATAACGTAGTTATACTTGCTCAGCACACACTCAGCACATGGTGATTATTCATGAATAAATCTACGACAGGGAGGCCGATGGATGGAAATCTGGATTCTGAAGGGCCGGACAGGATGAGTTATCAGAATAATAGTACACGCTGGCACTAGGTGGCAGTTCTTTTTAAGTTTCCTAAGGACGAGTGACTGTTATACCATTCGTGTGTGTATGTGAGAGAGAGAGAGAGAGCGAGTGTGTGTTTAACATCGACAGAAACCCTCAAATCAGCTTTCAGGGCCAGACACCTGGAGGGTTTGTGTATTAATTCGTTAGCTAGTTTGCAGTAGTCACCCCCATTCCATATCCAGCACAGGGTTCTGAGCTTGCTACCGGATTAAAACTCAATCTAGTAAAGCGGATTCCAACACATTTCTCGTGCTTTTAACGAAGGTCACCTTGGGTTCATTTTTCTTGCATGGTAGTCGCTGCTCAGCCCCAGTCAGTAAAGGCTGGTCCACAGCAGCCTGAGCACCCACGGCAGAGCCAGCGCTCAGGCCTGTCCAGGAGACTTTTCGTCTACCCAAGGGTGGACTCCCCAGTTTTCAGTTAACCTCCCACCTCCCCGCTTCCTGCCTTTGGGCTATTTTGCTGCCTCTTAGATATGTCATCAGAGAGAAGACTCTAGAAGGAAGTGGAAGTCCAGGTAGAGCTGGTAAAAAGTTTTAAGCACAGAGGAAGTTGAGGCCCCTGGTTAAAATCGCTGGGTTTCAAGAAGTTGAGTTCCTGCCACGCTAACCACACGTTAGGGAAGTGGCTCTTGGGACAACATAAGCTCATTAGTGACCGTTCCTTCTCCGGCTTTATTTCCTCATCTCCAGAATGGAGGGCTGCCGAGTGACTTATTTTGGCAGGAACATTTTAGCTCAGAGAAGGTAAGCTGAAAATTAAAAAAAAAAGAAAGAAAAAAGCTGTCTGAGGAGAAAGCGCAGGGAGAAGTTTGGAAATATCTGTGGGTAGAACGTATGCAGACACCTGTGAAGGCAGGTGCACACCTGCGTGTCTGAACCACGCGGGAAGGTGGGTAGAACGTATGCAGACACCTGTGAAGGCGGGTGCACACCTGCGTGTCTGAACCACGCGGGAAGGTGATGGGGAAGCTGATTAGAATGGGCGATCCGCATGCCGATCTTCTCTTTCAGAAGGAAAAACCTAAAAGGCTTTGGGGGAAGAAGAAGCCTTTTTCAACTAAAGCGCCGTCAGACAAGCAAAACACAGAACTTTCAGTCCAACGTTCGGTGGCCGTTAACATGGAGACCGCTGAATGCCACATGTGGACATAAAATTCCGTTCCGTGATAGAAAAATATGCAGTGGTCTCCTTTGAAATATCTATACCTGATTTTGTCTAAATCAGCGAGTTTGACACTCTATTTGTATCAGTTTCCAAAGTGAGGATTTTTTTGAGTGCCTTTCTCTTTGGGGATATGTTTGGTAGTTTTATTTTAAACATGATTTTAGCCCTTCCTTGTGGTCATTGATCCGTTTTTAAAAGAATGGTGCACCGTGAAGATTGGGGACAGAAAGAGTATGGACTGTGAAAACTCATTATCCAGGTCCGCTCTGTCCATTCCGTCTATGTGGCCTGGGGCAGGTCATTTAACCTCTCCCAGCCTGAGTGTCCCCTTAAGTGACACAATGTATATGAAGTATATTCAGGTGCAGCGGCTGACACCTGCCAAATGTGCTTTAAATCCCAGCCACTGGTATGCTGCTAGTTTAGAAGGCAGTTCCAGAATCTTAGTAAAAAATGAGGTCTCTAACTGAGTGCCATTTCCCATGTGGTTAAGGTCAGATTTGAAAGTCATTGATGTCTGATAGATGCCTTCACTCAGGTCGTTGCCATAATGCGACTCTTCATTGCTCTTGGAGAAGCAGGCTCCACATCTCAGCTAAGTGGTGTAGGATACTTCACATAGTTACTGATGTTTTCAAAAAGGAATATTTACTTAGAAAAATCAAGCAGATTGGTAAACCGCCTCCCGTGCACATACAAACTCTTTGGAATCATGTAGTATCCCCACGAGATGTTAAGGCCGTTGCCTGTGGTCAAACAGGTTCGTTCTTTACAAAGATAAATCGTTTTCTTTCGTGCAAGACTTCTCTGTAGGGTCCTGGGCGCCAGGGATGTCCAGGGATTGGAGTCAGAGTCGACCCACCCTCACTTTCTCATAGAATCCATTCAGTGCCGAGCATCTCTCAAGACCGCTGCTCTGAGAACACACTTCGGGAAGAGTGGGACCAAAGGAAATGAGAAATGAAGAGAAGGTTCCATGTTTGAAGGTCCTTCTTGTAACTTGGCAGTTACGGTTCCTTTTCACATAGCGGCCTTGTTAATTCCGCTTCCTGCTCCCGTCTGCTGCAGGCCGTGCTCTCGCCTTTGGCCTGTCCACACGAGGCCACAGCTCTCAAAGGATTGCGTGAAATGTTATAGAAAAGATCTTGTGACTGAAATAGGAGTACCAGAGCATGCCTGAAGTTTCTGGAATCATGAAACTTGAGCACGCAGAGCAGAGAGAAGAAGGCGATGATATTGGCATTTATTTCATGCTTATCATAAACCAACTTGGGGATGGCCACGCTGTACAAATTATCACTTGATCAATGGCGGGTGCTGTAATGTGCCACCCATGTGTCTTCCCCAGGACTATAGGGCTTGTTCTCCAGCTGTGGGGGTGCTGCTAGCAGAAGCCCTCTGCTGAAAAAAGGAGCTTTTGCCCAAAGTCTCACCTTTCTCTGAGGGTGACCTACATGCAATGACAGAGTGCAAAGCCCAGCGCCTTGCCCCAGTTCGGGACAACTCTGAAGGACGAGCCCGCTTCAGAACTCCCTGGGTCAGCTGAGGCCTTTGATGACACTGCGCGATGGCAGCGAGCGTCTCCCCTGCCCAGCCCTGCCTCCTTTTCTTCTCCATGGGTGTGGATCCTGAGACTGCTCCCCAATAAATTCCCTGCACCTCAGAGTCTGCTTCCCAGGGAACGTGACTTCAGCAGTCATGCAGGGAGTGTGGAATCTCAGGCTGCAGACTGGAGGTGGGAAGTTATCACTCTGTCTTCTTTTTAGCTGAATTTAATTTCCCGCTCAAGTTTCCCTTCTGCCTAATAATGATACCTCAGTCTTTGTCAATTCAGGGGTTCTCTCTCCCCTCTTCTTCCTGGGGCTACATGTCCTTTCCATGGGATCCCAAACGTTGTCATCTCTCTGTGCCAGCATCCGCTGAGACACCCCATCCACTCCCAGGTTTGTGGTTCACACCCCATTTGCAGCTACCTGCTTCTCGGCTCGTCCCCCCACATCCCCCCTGGCCGGCCACCTCTCGGCGCCACATCCTCACCACTTGCTGCTACATGGGAAGGGCCGTTCTGTTGCCTCCCGCCCATGCGAGGCTACCTGGGGACAAGGTGAGGCAGCCAAATTTGCTACTATTGTTTTTATAGGAAAGGAAGAAAAAGTGTCATGGGGTTATAGTTCCATCCTTTAACAGTGCAAGTCCTGTTGGAAGTAGACGATTTAGAGTTGTGCAGAATGTCCTAAAGGAGCAATTACTCTGTCTACGGCCGTGCCACCCTGAACAAGCCCGATCCCGTCTGATCTCGGAAGCTAAGCAGGGTCGAGCTTGGTTAGTACTCAGATGCGAGACCACCTAGGAAGGCCAGGTGCTGTAGGCATAAAAAATAAAGGATTGTAAGCTGACAAGGTCTTTGCAATCTGTGAGGTCAACGAAGGTTGCCTCGCCGCCCCCTCCCCCACCAAAAAAAAAAAGCAATTACTTTTCGGTGCCCCTGGGTCAAAAAAAGACTATTATGCACATTCTCCTGCAGAAATCGGTTTTAAACGCGTTCCATGCAACCTCCACATTCCTTTACCATATGTTTATCGAGGACTTCATTTGCTGGCACTCCTTCAAGATTCTGGGGACACAGTGATAAGCCAGGCAAGGCCCCCAGGCCCGTGGGGTTTAGACTGTCCCTCCCTCGAGCTTTCTTGGCGGGTGTTTGGTTTCTATAGCACCAGCCCATCTTTGGCGATGATTTCAACATCGAGGTGGCCTTTGCCCTTCGGCTTCTCTGTCAGGGTTACGTGAGCTCTCACTGTCGGTGGCCCTTTCCCAAGGGGACGTCAACACTCTCTTCTGCTCAGTTGCGCATCACAGCCGATGACTCTAAGCTGTCAGCGACATAGGATTTCTCCATGAACTGGCCATCCACAGGCCACATCTGGCTGACAGACATGTTTTGACTGGTTTGCATGTCGTTTTAAAACATTTTAATTTTGGAGATTTTACAAACCCAGATTTCCAGTTTCTTGTTTTTGAAAAATTGGAATATCTAGTCACCCAAGGTAATAAATTTACTGAACACTAGCCGCCCCTCCTTCTTCAGACAGGGCAGGTGCTCTCCAGTTTAACACAGTCTGGTCCACCAGCCAACTTCCCCTGCCTACTGACCTCCCCCGTCCATGGAGGCCTGCTCCCAGAGGGCTTTGTCTTTATATCAGCCAAGACTGGCAAAGCCGCATCCTAGGCCTGATTATATTGGTCCCACATAGTATGGCATTTACCTGGCTATGCTTGAGTATGATGTGTTCCACCTTTATTGAGAGATTTTATAAAAAGTGGTCATAGGACACTCACCCACTATTACCTGTGATGTGGTGTAGTGTATCGCATACTTGATAACGGCCTGTGTCAGTGCTCTTCATAAGATCTTGTTTGTGGCCTTTTCAGGCAATGACAAGATGTACAACCAACCAGTGACATATGACAGGAAATGATGTATGTCATGTCCAGGCCATGGCATTATCTGCTGGTTCAAGACCCTCCAGACTCTTATTCTCCTGCTATGGCATCCAGCAACATCCAAGATGGTGGCTGCTGCCAGCCTGAGTCCCAAAGAAAGAGACACAAAGTAGAGCCCCCAGCTAAAAAAACAGAGGACAGGCAGCATGAGTGAGAAATAGTCTTTGCTCCTACAAGCCCCTGAGGTTTGAGGATTTTTTTTTTTTTTTAACTGTAGCAGACCCTACCCTATACTGAATGATCTGAAAGAGATTTCTCTTGAAGAACTAGGAGAATTCTTCTTTCCAGAAACTGGTTTCATTTTAGCTTATGGACCTAAGAATCTTCTTTAGCCTCAAAGAGTCTCAGACCCATCTCTTGTGGAAGTTTAGGACCTTGTGATATTTGGTGGGTGTTCTAACTCTTCCCCTACTTTAATCTTATTTTTTTCTACTTATTTTATTGTAAGGAGGCTATTATTTTTAAGAAAGAGCAAGATATAAAAATAAAGAAATAATTACATCCATAGAGTTTACTTTCAAATGCATATATATGTCTTCCTTGAAAAAATATTAGTTTGTTCTGAGGTAAAAAATAAAAGCCCTGAGAATCTGCTGTACACATTTTATAGGGTCTGTGTATGAGTGTGGTGTTTAATTCTGGAATTTTCTAAGACTTTTTTTTTAAGAGTGGACTATGAGAGAGATTAGTGGATTATAGGATTTTGAGATTTTTACATCAAAAAGGTTGCCTTATTCTGCCTCTTGAGTTTGACTCTAAGAGTAAAATTTTCTTAAAAAAAAATGTTGCCTTAATAAATTTCTTAGTTTTTCTGTGGCTTATAAGAACAAACAACTGTGGATTACTAGTTTTAAAGTTGTCGATGAAATAGATTGAATATATTTATATGGAAATATGCATTTTGGGTTTCTTTTATTTATTTATCTCATTTGTGTAGGAAAACTTGCTGGTACTTAGGCTTATTTGTCACTTGTTGCCAAAATTAGGGACATAGTAGCAAAAACATTCTTTCATAAGCGAGTAACCTAAGACAGATAAGATCTCTCTTAAGTTAGTCTCTCTTACTTTTGTATTGCTATGTAACAAATTACCATAAAGTTAGCAGCTTTAAACAACACTCATCTATTAACTCATAATTTTGTAAATCAGAAGTCCAGGTGGACTCAGCCAAGGTGTTCCTTGCAGTTGTAGGTGTAAGTTTTCATTTCCTTGCTGGCCATCAGGTGAGGTCTGGTCTTTGCTCCTGGAGGCCATCTGAATTCCTTCTCACAAGGCCCCTCCATCCTCAGATCCACCAGTGAAGTGTCCAGCCCTTGTCGTATTTCAAATCTTTCTGACTTTTTCTGCTACCAGCCAGAGAGAACATTCTGCTTTTGAAGGGCTCATGATTTTCCATCCAGATAATTTCTCTGTCTTAAAGTTAATTGACTAGACCCCTTAATTATATCTGCAAAATCTCTTTTAGTACATAACAGAATCATGCAAATTAATGCCATGTAACATAATCAGGAAGGTAACGCTGGGTGGCAAGTTCACGAGGCCACTTAGAATTCTGCCTCCCATGACCCTTGACCGTTGTAACACCTGTCTGTTCTAGAGTCCTCAGCAACTCATTTTCACCTGTTTATTTCCTCCCAACTCTCGTCTTTTCTGGAGAATCCAAAACTAGCTGCTACCCACATACTTGTTTCAAGCAAGGGAGTCATTAATGCAAATACATATTTTTTTTTTACTTATGTCCCTGTTGCTTGTCTGGATTGTAAGGGATAAGATGGTGCTAGGAAATACTTAGGTAAGGTTAGTAGGCCGTAGGAAGTGACTGGATGCAGTAAGTCTGGAGCTAGACTTGTACACTAGCTCTGTGACTTTGGATAAGTCATTTCGCCTCGCTGTGCCTATTTTCTCACCTCTAAAATGGAGATTATAAAAGCAACTACTTCATAGGAGTGTGATGAGGATCGAACAATAATAAAAATGCTGGCTGCTGTAACATATAAATCCCCAAGTCTTAGTGGGGTAATACAATCAAAGGTCATTTCTCTCTTGCATCATGGTTCAGTGGGGGTGGTTCTAGTTAGGTAGCCTTCTATGTGGTCATTTAGGAACTGAGACCCCTTATATCCTGTGGCTCTGTCTTTCTCTAAATCACTGGGTCTCAAAGTATAATCCCCAAAACCCGTGGTTCCTAAAATCATCAGACTATTTCCACAAGATAGCCGCTTTTCCAACTGTTCATCTGTGAAGATCTGGATTTTTTTTTCATATTCTTCAACCAAAACAACATAACAGGTAGAATATAGAAGCACACGTGAGAATCTGTCTTCTATTAGGTTAGACGTAGAGTTCCAAAAATGTGAAATAATGCCACATATGTCAATAGATTGTTTTTGTTTGGGTCAATATGGTTAATTTTTATAAAAATAAATTATTTATATTAACAGTTAGGGCTTATAGTGTTTATATTTTTATTTTTTAATGAATTAAGATTCTAAAATTGTCTTGGCTTGTCTCAATAGTTGTAACTCATAGAAACAAAAGCTTTGGGAGCCCTAAATCAAAGTAAAAAGGGCTTCTGAGACCGAAAGTTAGAGACCCAGCAATACAGAGCCTGGGAGACTTTTCCATTCAGAGGGTGAGATGATCCTGGAGCATCACATAGAAAGGTTTCTGCGGGCCAGTCTTGGAAGTAGCACATTATCTCCGCTCATATTTCATTAGCTGGAACTCAGGCACACAGCCACCCCAGACTGAGGGGAGGCTGGGGGATACAGCTGGCCTTCGCTCCAGAGAAGGGTTTGCTCACCATCTCACCGTCTTTACCACATTTGTTACCAAGGCTTTATTGAATCTTGCACATATGTATCACAAGTGTCTTGTTTAATGTTTTCCAAGAGCAGAAATATTTGGCTAAACATAGTTAGACAACTTCAAAAATTTTCAGAGTTGTAACATAAGCCTACTTTTGCCTTAGGAGTTCAGAAGCTGGCAGAGACTTATCTGAAATAGCGATGCATTTAGCCAAAGAAGTAAAAAGAGATATCTGTTTTTTTAGAACCAAACCCAATCAGGTGATTAAACAAAAAGAGTGATATGTTTCATAAATGTTTCTGATCCCTTTTGAAACCAATAGTGAGGGACGGCTGGAGCTGGATTGAAAGATTCTCTTTATTTTGTCTTGTTTCTTTTAGTTTATTTTGGTTTTTGCTTTGATATCTTATACCACTCGTGTAAAATCTACTTCATAAGCTGAGAAATTGATAACTTTTGACTGCCTACATCATGGGTCATCCATCTTATACTTTTTGAAACAAAGTATGTGTTACACACACACACACACACACACACACACACACACACACGCACATGCATGCACGCACCCAAACCTATCTCAGAGTTTAGTTGTCTAGAGTGTATGATTCAATTCTATAGCACTAAAACTTTGAGATCAAGACTTGTATTAATATTGGCTTAGACAAAATTGTAGGGTGGAAATTTGATTCTTAAATGCTGCAACTAGATTAAATTTAAATGTTTACATTACATTTAAATGTTTACATTACATCTAAATTTTAAAATTTATATGTAACAGTACGGTATGCTTTAATGCTATATGTGGACTTTATCGTGTGGTAAAAGGCCTTATAAATCCTTACTGTGTTGTGTAACAATTCATCGCCACATCTTTGCTTTCATATACTGTTTGTGCCATAATGTATTGGAGTTAAGTATAAGACCTCGATAAGGCATATAAGCATGCTGTTCCCAGGAGAACATAAATCCACTTTAGGATTCTCCTCTTTATCACTTCTATTGTGTTTAAAAAGAAGCAAACTTTGCATAGGATCTGTAGTCTGGCATTTTCTTAGTGTTTCAAGGTAGCAGTCCTTTGTAAGTAATAGAGGCCAGCTAACAGATTTAAACCCTTAGGTCATTTCTTGTTTTCTTACCAGCAGGGCCAAGATAGGTGGTTTCAGGATGGGTTGGGGCCGATGGTTTCCTTATGGACCCAGACTCTTTTTATTTCTGGCCTTCCTTCTCAATTTGGTCAACACGTACACAATAATAGCACCATTATCTTTCCATCGCAGGCGGCCACAACAATGTCCAAAGCAGAGGGCAAGGGAGGTAAGCAAAAAGGGACTCCTCCGTCCCTTCCTTCACAGGAGAAAACCTCTCCCCAGCTGACTTCCCATCATATCTCATCGGCAGCACAGGTCCCAGGCCCTTCTGTAGGCCAGTCACTGACAAAAGGGAACAAGGAGGCGTAACTGGCTTGGATCGGACTTGATCCTTTTTCTAGATCGGGGCACAATTGCTGCCCAAACAGAATCAGGGTCCTGTTGGCAAGTGAGAAGGAGAAAGTATCTGTGAGGCAGCAAATTAAAAGGCTCTGCCCCAGGGGACAACTAGTGTAAGTGTGCCCGATGCACAAAGCAAGCGCAGCTCACAGAAGGTGGTCGAAGCGCAGCTGCCCACTGACAGCCCCACGGTTGAGGAAGTTTTTCTCCTGCTACTAGGATAAAGCCTCTGTCGTGCCCTTGACTCTTCTAGCCGCTTGTAGCTAGTAATACAAAGCCATCACTTTCGATCTCAATACACAGTCTTGTTTTAATAGCTAGAATTCCCGATCCTGACTAATACAGAATCCAAAGTTGATACAGAGTTAAGTCTGGCTGACAGAGAGGACGCCTTCTGCCTGGCAGAGTTGTGACCAGCTTCTCCCATTCTCTGCTCTCGTCCCCCATCCCCCTGCCCGCAGAGTCAGGGTGCAGAGACAGTGGGGAGCTCTTACTTGACGGGCATTATCACAAGAAGGCCTCACAGTCCCTGGGCCTGGAGGTGCATTCGTGGGTTCTTAGGAAGTTGCCCCACCGGATCCCCAGCTGCAGTTACTATGACACGGGTAATGCCTGGGCAACCATGCAATTCGTCTTCCAAACATTTTCACTTCCAGACAGTGCAAATGAGAGCGAATGGGCCAACAGCCAAGAACTGGGACCATCGACTGTCTGGGGCAATCAGGGAGAATGGTCAGAAGTCGGCCTTAGTGATGCACACGTGCCTCCGGCGGCCACGTCCCCCTCAGCCACTGGTTCCCACTGTCCCCTTCACAGAGAACTCTCTTTTTTCAACTTCTTTTAACCTTTCAGAGGATCCTGAAAGCCTGAATTTGAAAGCCTCCTAGGCAACTCTCCTTGCCGTGTGACCCACTTCTGGTCCACGGGTAACATCTAGCTGGGGTCACCCTGTGTTAGGTGGAGATGCTTTCTCTTCCCAGAAGCACCTTGCAGGCCCACAGTGGTGGGGGTTCACCTTGAGATTGCTCGGGTCGCATGCACCTCAGTCAAAGGCCCCTCCATTACTGCAGGATTAGGGAGTTTGCAACTCACAGCCGAGTTGGCCAGGGCTCTCCTCATGAGCCCTTCCCTGAAGTCCTTCCATTTCTTGTACCGTCTGGTGTGAGCGTGCTGAGAGCCGTGCACTGGTTTCCACTTGTTCCTGTGGTGCTCTGCCTGTAGGTGGTGTGCCTGACTTTGACACTGCACATCAATACCTAAAGAGAAACGTTCTCTAATAACGTCCTGACCCAGAGGTATGAATTACACGTTCTGCTCTGTAATAACGTCCTGACCCAGAGGCATGAATTACAGGTTCCGCTAGGCTACTCTGACATCCCAGAAAGCCCCTGGAGTTCTGGAGTTCCCTCAGGGAGTGGCCCCAGGGTTATAAGTTTCCAGTCTGGTGTTTGTCTTTTGTTCCTGTCGTCAGCTAGGATCTCTCGCCAACACTGCCCACTCCCCATAAATTCGCTGCGTCTAGCTTGCTTGCCGAGGTAACCCAGAAAGAAATGAAACTTTTCGAGGTTAGCCAGTTAAAAGAGTCTGGCTCAGAAATCTACATTTTACGCACCCATTAAGTCAGAAGTACAGCATAACACATTCCTGAGAGCTGTCACCTCCCGTTTTTCCAAACTTTGTGCTCTGGTTACATGAAACTGCTTGAACTCTAAACACTAAAGAACGAAAGCACAATTACAACTTGATACCATACCCAAAATGCAGACAGGTCAGCAAGAATTTTGCTAAGATCCTTATGTATACAAATGTGCGTGGAGAAATTCACTCTGCTCTTTAATTGGGGAGCCTACCAGAAATAGGGCTACCTATGCGAGCAGGTATGGAGTGTGGGTATACGTATGTGCTAAAAGGAACCAACATTATTAGAAATACTTACAGAAATATGACAGATTTATCTGTACCTGTCAATCAGCCTGGCCACTATTTAACTAATATTTTTAAGCCAGAGAACAGAAGACAAAAATGTATATGAAATTATTTTATAATAGTCCCGGAAATATTTTGGATTAGCTATGCATCATGGGTAATCCTCACTTACCCCTCGTTGTTGTTTTGTTCATACTTAGGGTATTTTCAGCAGCTATCCCTGGCCTTTTGGAATATAATTATGTTTTTCTCTTGAGCTATAATTTGGCCGCTGCAAACAGAAGGAAAAGGCTTATGCGGAATCAGAGCTGACAACTGGGAGGCTGTAGCTCCAAGAGTTCTCTGTCGGCTGACAGCTCTGTAGCTCCTAGTGTATAAAAAGACATTCTAGAGAACGGTCACTGAAAAGAATTGCAGCTCTCACACAGACGTGGGTTTTCTATCAGAGGAACCAGCTCTTACTGGCAGAGCTGTTTTACTTAGTGCTATTTCTTCGATTCACTGCTTAAGGCAGCAAATACCTATTCTGCACCTCTAGTGCTGAATGCACAGTGCTGCGTGCTATGCAGGTGGATATTTTTTAAGTGTGCTTTGGTAAAAAGCGATGTGAACACAAGGAAGTAAAACTCAAGGTATAGTTGACTTACGCTCCATGCTGATAATAAGGCCTGGAACCCCAGGAAGGGCCTTTGGGTGTCAAGGAAAGCCTCGCAAGTGAACTGAGAGTTGAAAGATGTGTGGCAGGCCTTTTTGAAAATCACTTCGAGCAGAACATTTCAGAAACTTCCCCATGAGCACATATTTTGTATGTTATATGTATTATGTACTATATTCTTACTATAAAGTAAGCTAGAGACATGTTATTAAGAAAATCATTAGCCAAGACATGGAAATAATCTAGGAGGTCTTTGATGGATGATTGGAAAAAGGGGATGTAGTACATACATACAGTGGAATACTACACAGCCATAAAAAGGTAAAATATTGCCATTTGTGACAACGTGGCTAGAGCTCGAGAGTATTCTGCTAACTGAAATAAGTCAGACAGAAAAGGACAAGAACCGCATGACGTCACTCATGTGGGATATAAAAGAGCAACAGACAAACAATTAAATAAAAACAAATTCCTCATAGATACAGACAAGAGAATGGTGGTTACCTGAGGGGAAGGGGGAAGAGAGAGAAGGTAAAGGTCAAATACGAGGTGACGGGAGGAAGTTAGGCTTCAGGTGGTGAACGCACAATAGACAACATAGACGCATTATAAAGCTGTGAGCCTGAAATTTGCATAATGTTATTAACCATTGTTACCTCAATACATTTAATTTTTAAAAAATCATAAGGAAGAGAAAAAACATTTACAGTATTTACTGGAGAAAAAAATGCATGTATAAGTGGACCCTCGCAGCTTAAACCCGTGTTGTTCAAGAGTCATTCCATATCACGTATGTATACTAAGGTCTACGATGCGTTGAGCATGGTACCTGGTGCATCATTAACCAAATAAACATTGGCCGTGACCGACAGTGTGGTGTTTAGGCACTGATGAACCAGCGCCGGGCTGCTGGGCAACCTACAGCTTTACTAAAAAGGCAGGAACACAGATGTTCATGGCGTGAGGGACAGTCTGGGCAAAGGCCAAGGGCCGAGAGAAGAGCTACAGGTGGGTGGTAACTTCATGTTTACTCTGCTCTAAAGAAAACCACTCTTGGGGAATGTTTCGCTTCCTTTTCTCTACCTCCAAAGAAAACGATGGAGGGCCAAGCTCGTTTTGCGGTCAGTGTTTCACTTGGAGTTTCATGAAGTGGCTTCCAGGATCTTCCCCAGTGGATGTGGGGAAATTTAAGAAATCCAGGGCGTGTAGTTTACTTTCACTTGGCGGATATATTTAAGGCAAATAGGAAGGTTCGTTTTGTCTGTTTGCAATGCACACGTCTGTTTGCGTGTGAGCATGAATCACTGGTCTCCTCATTCAGCATCAAGTAACCTGAGAGGAAGCTTTGCTGGAAGGGGTCGCAGGGGAGGGGGCGGGGGCAGGAGATTGTCAAGGATGTTTGGTGGACAGAAGAATGGCCCCAAAGTAATCAGGTTTCATCCCTGGAACCTAGAAATGTTCCTTGGAAAAAGGGTCTTTGCAGATGTGATTAAATTAAGGATCTTGAGATGAGGTTATCCTGAATTATCCAGATGTGTCTTTGTAAGAGAGAGGCAGAAGGAAGTTTCACAGACAGGCACAGAGGAGGTCGTTGTAAAGAAAGGTTTGAGGAAGCTGGAGCGATGCAGCCACAAGCTGAGGAATGTCAGCAGTCACCAGAAGCTAAAAAAAAGCAAGGAACAGATTCTCTCCTACAGGCTCCAGAGGGAGCACAGAGTTTGATGTCAGCCTAGAGAAACTGACTTCAGACTTCTCACCTCCAGAGCTGTTAAGAGAATGAATCTGCATCATTTTAAACCACTGAGTTTGTAGTCATTTGTTACAGCAGCCATAGAAAATTCCTACAGATGTATTCATCAAGTGGATAGTGTGTACATTACTTCATTGCTTTGTGTACCATAATAAATGAGAGAGAGAGACACATGAGGGAGGGAGGGAAGGGGGGAGAAAAGGAGGAAGAGGCAACCGCCCCCTGCCCCCGACACACACATTTTCCTTTATTCGTACAAGTAGGGGAAGATGATAAATAGTTCAAGTTGCTGAACTAGTGCCTGCGGGGAGCCTGATGCAAGAAGCAGCGGCAAAATGACGTTTGGAAGCGTGGAAGGGAAGGAATTCACTGAGGCTTCATATAACCAGGCAGAGATTCACAGCTCAGCCCTCTCCTTCCCTGCTTTATTTTTCTCCATGGCACAGAGACGTACCTTATAGATTTGCTTATTTGTTTAAGTCTGTCTCTCCCTACTTGAGGACGTAATCTCCACATGGGCAGAAATGTTTGTATATTATGCTCACTGTGTCCCCAACTCTGAGAACAGGGCCCTGGAACATAATAGATGCTCAACAAATAGTTACTCAGTAAGTAAATGAAATCAAGGCAGGTAAGGTTCTGGGTTAATTGTGAACTTGTAACTGTATTGGGATCCCAGATGAAAACCGTGATTAAAGACAGATATGCAGACCAGCGTCTGTTCGAGAATCATTTGTTACCAGTTCATGGCGAGATATGGACGGAAGCCTCTGGAAATACATCTTAGTGCTTTTTTTTCAATCCACTGATTGAAAAAATAACATAGTTGATTTTTTTTAAGCTACTGTAAGTTCAATGATGTTTTTCAATGAATTCGTATTTTTATTAATCACGTCATATTTACTTCTTTTTAAAATGGTCATATATATAAGGGAGAGACAAATAATTGGGGAGCTGTATTTATTTCAGATGCAGGTGAACCTCATTTTATTGCATTTCACTTTATTGCACTTCACAGATATTGTTTTCTACAAATTGAAGGTAAGACCCTGCCCCAGCAAAAAGATCATGACTCCTCAGAAGGCTCAGATGATGGTTAGCACTTTTTAGCAATAAAGTGTTTTTCAATTAAGTTATGTACATTGTGTCTTAGACATAACACTATTGTACACTTCAGAGACTACAGTATACTGTAAACATAACTTTTATATATACTGGGAAACCAAAAAATTCGTGCAGCTCTCTTTATTTTGATACTTTATTGCGGTGGTCTGGAGCTGGATCCGCAATATCTCTGAGCTCTGCCTGCATAGATAATTCTCCAAGCACATAGAATAACCATGGACCCCTAGAAGTCCATAGCCAGAAGGCTCCAGGTAAGAAGCGAACCCAAACGAGGAAACTAGGGTGTAAAGGCATATTCTGCGATTGGCCCAGGCTCTTCTGGTCTAATTAGCGAGACAAGAGCAGACTCAGACTCGCGCCTTCTGAACCCCGTTCCGGTGCTCTATCAGTGGCTGCTGATGACACATCTCCAGGGACTTCCTAGAGGTCGTCTCCTAGGCAACCAGGTGTGTGCTCATAGCTGAAGGATGTGCATCTCCACTAGGGCCACGCCTTTGATGGAGGATGGCAGGGCAGTTATGACATGTCTGGGCCCAGGGCCAATTTCAATGGCACGGGACCTGTGCGGCCTCACAGAGCCCTATGGTTGGAAGAACCTTACTTGACTTAATGCTCTGCTGTCACTTTCCTGAAATTCTTAATAATTCTTTAAAAGGGGGCACACGTGTTCACTGTGCACGGGGCCCTGCACATTATGTAGCCTGTCCTTTCTGGGCAAGACAATTTGGATTTAATTGCGTTTTCCTTCTAGTTCACTTCAGGTCTCATTCTGGAGATGCAGCCTCCATTGCTGCCTGTCAGGGTCAGAGAGGCCGTTAGCTGGCGGGTAAGGAGACTTGGTACACCAAGGTGGAGGCTGGGTGAGGCAAGGGAGGGCCTGGGGCATAGAGCATAAGGAGATGCTTGCTCTCAGGGTTGTGCAAATACAGGCTTAGCCCCCGAGAGTGAGCGCCCCTTAAATTTTGTGCCTCACCTGCCTCACCCAGGCCCCACTCTGCAGTGCACCTGGGCTACTCCCGGACCGCACCTGCAGTATCCTATACTCTCTACTCTGCTTTCTTTGTCTTTGGAAGTGAATATGGGCCTCTCTCCGGTCACTGAATTTTCATCAGCTAGATCAGGTAACACACAGAAACCTACCTATTGACTTTTTCTTAGATTTTTCCCAAAGTGTTTTTATTCAGTCTCTGTTGAGGAAGAATTATATTTCCTCTTGCTCTGCAAGACTGACCGCGGTTGTCTGGCGTATGCTCTACTGTGTAAATGTAATTCAATATAAAGCTGAATTGTCAACACCGTGAAACGTTTTACGGGAAGAGCGAAAGAGTAGATGGCACCGGTGGTCACATTCCTCGTGTCACCAAAGAGCAAGAGGAGTGCGGTGTGAATTCAGAAAACCTCGGCTCTGCCCCGAGTTCCACTGCTTATTCGTTGTGTGACCTGGACAATGCTTCGTGCCCTCTCCTATGAAACAGAAATAATAAAGCTGTCCCTGTCTCACATGACCGTTGTGAGGGGACAATGAACTGAGATTTGATGCATCTGAACACCCACTGCAAATTATCAGATGCCAGCTGGTTGTCGACACGAATATTCAATTTTGGGAGGGGAATCGTTTTACAAGATGGGTCCATCCTGAATCACCACCTGTCATCCAACGAGGTTAGTAGTCAGTTCCATAACACCCACGATTTGAGCTTGGCCTTGAGTAGGCTTTATTGAGGAAAAGAAGAAAGTGCCAAAGCCAGGTCTGCCATTCAAGAGAAGATGGAAAGGCCAACTGAGGCTCCACGCGCTGCTGGAGGGATTTGTGTCCCAAGGGAGGAACTCTTCTCCACCTTGTTTATCTCCCTTTTTATGGGGCAAGTGTAAGAGCGATTTTATTAGCGCAGAGATAATAAAACTACTTTGGCACCAGGCAGTCTGGATTTAGGTGTCAGCTGTTTATAGGAATTATCGGGGAATGCAGGCTGTCAGTGCCTGGGGACCTTGAGACCCAAGAAATGTCACCCTGGGAAGAGGACACCACTTGTCTCATAGGAAGAAGAGCTTGGGCACAGTGTGAAAGAGCTAGGACCCCACCCCCATGACTCTGTAACCAGATAGATAATCTAGGGTGAGCACCTAGGAGCATTTTCGACACGTCTGCTCCTTCTGTCACAAGAGCATCATGACATCTTGGAAAAAGAGACCTTCGTGCTAACCCCAGTGTTAAAATCTAACTAGGTCATGTCAGGATTTGTTCGTGGCTAGTTTAGATTTGATAGAGAGGTCAGGGTCTACCAGGCTGAATCTAGATCCATCTATTAATGAACTCTTTTAAGAGGATTCTGTATAATTTTGAAAGACTCACTTGGACCTTTTGGTCTAAAATGCAATCACAGTTGACCCCTTTAAGCAGAGTTGTTCCTACTTGCTCCTTGTTCACCTAAAATGCCACCTTTACTCATCCTTTGCCCCCTGGCCTTAACTCTTAACCAAAATAAGTGCTGCAGTAGGTACATAGTTCAATTGTGGTGACAGGGTGCAGGGAACCACAGAAGTAGACACATAATCGCATAATATAAATTTTGCACAAAATGCTCTGGGAGCTTAGTAGTGGGGAAATTAATTTTATCAGAGAGGATCAGGGACACTTCAAAAAGGAGATGACATTTGAACTATATCATGAAGAATAAGTAGGAAGTTTTAGGACCAAAAAGGGGAGGTGGGTGTGCTAAGAAAGAAAACAGGGAGCAGAGATGTGGTACTTGAGATGAGATGAGAACTGTGCAGTGTTGAGAACAGTGTGTGGCACATAGTAGGTGCTCAGTAAGTGGTGGTAGTAGTAGTAATATGTTCAAGGAATTTCAAATTCCCAGTACGACTAGAATACAGGAGGGGAAGGTCTGGAAATGAAATTGGAGAGGTAGTTGGAAATCTTGTGTGTGTGTGTGTGTGTGTGTGTGTGTGTGTGCGCGCGCGCGAAAGGCCTTGACCAGTGTGCTTATAAACAAGTTAATGTTTTCTTTGCAGTGCATTTTAGCCACCTAATCCACCTGCTTTGTCCCTCCTTGGTAACCATCCCTGTCCCAGTGGGGATGATCTAGGTTAAGGTGCATTAACAAACAACCCCCGAATGTCAGTGGCTTAAAGTATCAAATATTAATTTCTTACTCGTGTTCCACGCTCCTCACAGTATTTGCCTGGTAGTGTCCTCTGTGACCTTGCTGCTTCACGCTTCTGCCCCAAAGTAACATCCATCACTACTTTCATTTCATTGTCCAAGGAAAGTCACACGGCCACGCGCAACTTCAGAAAGAACAGGGCAGTGTGGTCCTACCACATGGGGATGTTTGTCAAAACTCAGAACTGTGGTTAAAATTTTACTGCATGTAAATTACATGTCAACAATTCTGACTTTAAAATGCACAAACACCCACCTTAAAAATGATTAAAGTCATGATCTAAACAGCCACTTAAACTATTATTTGATTTCCAAAAAGCAATTTTATTTTTACGTTTAGAAACACCATAACCTGGGCTGTGCTGCTAAATGTTTAACAACCAGACATGCTTTCCCTCTGGAATTGGGGAGGGAACCCTGATATTTGCCTGTTTCCACGGTGTAAATACTCCTACCGTGGCTGATTTCAAGCTACCAATGTAATGTGACTAATCAAGCTGGGAAGAGATGCATAGATTTTGAGCCAATTCCAGCGCGCCAGTAAAAATATTAAACTACGCTGTATTTCACACTATAATAAGCAACAAGATAATGGCCGTCTTCGTGATGTTCCAGGATTGCCTTGTACAAATTCCCACTTTGCTAGTAACGCAGAATTAGTAATGATGATGATGATAATAAAAATAATATACCAATCAGATATTGCAGTTCACTTTACAGTTGACGATGCTCAGAAAGGTAAAAGATGTGCCTAAAGTCACCTAGCAAAACTGGAACCAAAACTGAGGTTTCCTGATTTCCTAGTTAATGTTTGTGTGTGTTTTTTTTTCCCACCGTTGCAGGAACCGTGGGAGCCCAGTGTTTGAATATGTACCATTGTTCCTAGTTCACTTTCAGATATCCATCTGACAAGTATTATTTTTAAAAGGTCAAACATTCAGCGACACCATGCCTGTGGTGAACAAGCGGCCGGGCCCGCAGGGTAGGGAGGGGTGTCAGGTGTTGTTTGAGAGCCACTGGATCCAAACAATGTGTTTTGCCCTGGGACAATAGAGGGGACATGGACACCTTTTCTGAGAGCTGTGGTGCACCCACCTGGGAGCCACTTTCCATGGGTGCCGCTGGCCTTTTCTGCTCACCCCCCAGCTCACCACACATTGATAGAATAGTAACAGCAGCCACGTGTTCAGAAAAAGACCACCGAGCATTTTCCATCTCAACCAATCTTTGTGAAAAGTCTTGGGGAGAATGAGTCCATTCTGCAGGTCTCAGGGTAGAGTCAAAACCAATAATAATCATATCATAATAATTATGACTCTACCATAATAATGACTAGTTGGGGGTAAAGCCAGACGTATCCCCAGATATATTTCAAACCTGTGTGAGTCTCTCTGAGCATACGCTTTAAATGTCTTTTTCTGCTTTCTCAGTTTAATAAACGCTTGCTCTTCCTTCAAGGCCCGTCTCAACGGCACTTCTTCATTGACGAGCTTTCTGACCTTGATCTTGCAGTACCTTCTCTCTCCCCGTCTAATGCAGCATTTCTCCTGCGCTGCTCCTGGAATGCTTTGCACCTCCCTTGGCCACAGCTCCTTCACAGTGTTTCGTGATTATTTGTCCAGACATCTATCTCTTCAGCGAGACTGAATATTTTTGCCCCTTGAGTCGAGGCCCAGCTCTTATTTCTCTTTAGTGTATTGCACCCGCCATGGTGCCTGGCCCAGCCCAGAGCAGACAGCAAGGAGGGAAGACAGCAGAGCGAGGAACAGAGAGAGAGAGAAAGGACAGACCACCCTGGTCTGAAAGCAGTGTCTCCGGGAAAAGTGAAGTCCTCTGTGCCCGTTCGTGCACCCAAGTCACCAAGTGACTGTGCACTCTGGGGCAATATCACCAAGATGTGTTTATTTAAAACATAGACTTCTGTCTTCCTTCCCACCCCTCTTCTGATGTATAGGTCTGAGAGAGAAGCAGAAATCTTTCTACGAGCACTCCAGGTGAGATTCCACTCAGGTGGCCAGCAGGACACTTTTGGGAAGCACTGGTCAGATAGTTATAGGAATGCAGACCAGGTTGGGCCCCCAAAAGGGTGCAGACTCGAGTCCATAGTCCTACTGGCCTGTAGAGGGCGCTGCACAACCTGCACTGTTTCTCCAAAATCTCAGGGAGCTGGAGGATACGAAAGGTGTCGCCCGTGAGCTCTCCCCACTCACTCAGGCCACAGTCACCCAGAAGCAACACTACGACACCTCTCGTTCCAGAATATTTGACAGAATATTTGACAGATGTGAAGGGCACATCTGAACTTTTAGCTCCTTATTTGCTTATTCTGTGCTGTGGGATAGCTGCACAGCTGTTCCAGAATATTTGACAGACTTTTGGCCTGTGAAGGGCACATCTGAACTTTTAGCTCCTCATTTGCTTATTCTGTGCTGTGGGATAGCTGCACAGCAGACCTAGTACCAGCGATGATATGGCTCAGGAACATGAGACGCGACCCTGGGCTCGAAGCCCTCCAGCAAAGCAGCAACTTCGGCCAGTGCCACCGTCAGAGCACCTCCCAAGTTGACCTGGAGCCTCCTGCAGACCAGCCATGCTGCCCTGGCCCCAGCAGTAATAGCAGCGTCCGCTCCTCAAGTCACACACACGCTTGCAGCTGCCACACACACAGCGCCAACAGCCACCTCTGTCCTTGCCACCAAGTAATAAATAACAAGGTTGTCACCTCCTAGAAAGGGCACATTCCCAGCATTCTCGGCACCCCCAGGCCATCTCTAAGCACTTCGGGGCCCTGCAGCCCCCACCTGAGTGGATCTCAGAACTGAACTTGAGAAACAATCTGACAGGTGCGGAGCGGTCCTTGTCACACTCATTCACATGACAAAGTATATTTGTTTCCCAGGAGACGATCATTTTATATTCCTACTCATTAAGTTACTCTAATTATACCCACATGGGGTATAATTGATTTTAATTTTCACTCTGAGGTAGCTCCAGGTTACAACCATGAATCTCTTGCCTTGGAGAACGAGCTCCGTTTATTTAGCATTTAAATGAGTATCAGGAGGGAAACACGAGAAGTAATTATGAGGAGAAACCAAGTGTTGAAAGGGGCAGCTTTTGAAGTGCTGGACGTCCTGACACAGCAGTGCAAGGTTCCAGTTCGGTACGTGGGAAGTCAGGGAAGTCAGCTGGGTGGCCCCGCGGAGCTTGGCGCTGATGAATTGTGCAGCTGTGCCGGGGGAGGCAGCCTTCCTCAGTGCTGGATTATTCTCATGTGATGCTTGCCCAAGACTCAGTAGCCTCTGCTTATGAATTAGCACAGATTTTTTAAATCTTACTCATAATTCCACCTAAAATTTCCAAGCGAATAGTCATCATGCTATTATTTCAATTGCCCACTCTTTTTACAAAAAAACGGTTTTGTGTGTTATATTCATAGATCCCTTGTTAACCTTTCAGAGCCCGGGCCCCTGTTATTATGTGTTACAGAAGACACTCACATATTTTTTTCATTCTTGCTTAATTTCAAATTTTCCCAGTCAAATGAGCAGTTGTTTTCATAGGCTATGATTAGGGGCGTTGGTTGCATAATTGAAGCATAAGTCTCCAATAATTTTTAGATGGTGAAGATTCTAGAGGTAGTGGGATATGTTGGTTCTATTGGAATCTCTAAACTGTGAGGCAAGTTACACAACTAAATAATTACTTTACTAAGGGATGCCACGAGAACAACACACACACACACCCCAGGCACACATCACAAATAGACATCGGATTCTAATGTGAGCTGTCCCATCTCTGTATTCCCATGGTTCCAATATTATATTATCATCTGGCCACTTGTCTTACTCCATCCTCAAGTTTTACCTTCTCAAGGGCATGCGTAGTCCTAGTGCCTGGCGTTAATGTTTGTTGAGTACTTGAAGATGGAAAGTGATCCTGGCCGAGCCCTCATTTTGGAAATAAGGAAACTGAGGCCCTAATACATCTGATTACAGTAAGTCTTCACGTTGTCGATAGGGTCTTGGAAACTATGACTTGAAGCGAAATGATGTATAACGAAACCAACTTTACCATAGGCTAATTGATATAAACAAGAGTTAAATTCCTATTTTGGTCACACAAAAAAAAAATCATCAAACTTCTAAATAAAGACTCAAACCACTTCTAATATTAAACATTGAAAGAAATGTGAGCTACACATACATTTAAGAAAGATGGAAAAAACAAGTAAGAGAATGATTTTTCCAAGTCCTGTTCCAGTTCAGCGTCATGGGAGGCCAGAGTCTCTCCCTGCAGCTCAGGGCACAAGGCGGGACCCCACCCTGGACCGGACGCCCTTCCATCACAGGGCCAGTCACGCCCACACTCACTCGGACCCGGACGGCTCAGACAGGCCAGTTCACCTGGCGAGCATCTCTTTGGGATGTGAGAGGAAGCCGGAGTTCCTGGAGGAAACCCACGCAGACGTGGCGAGGGCAGGCGGGCTCCACACCCGCAGCGGCCCTGGCCAGAAATCAGTTTGTTTTTTCGTCAACGTTAGCTACACTGAAACAACTTTGTGTGAAACGACATCATTCGAGGACCTGCTGTCCTCGGCCAAGATCATACAGTCGGGAGAAAGGAAGCGCATGTGTAATAAGCAGGAGATTTTTCAATCAAATCCAAAATATTTATCAAGTATCTCTTTTCAGAATTCTTCGTTTCCCTGAATGAATCACTTGGATGTGTGAAAGCACGTGCTTTTTGCTATCAGAATTCTTCGTTTCCCTGAATCACTTGGATGTGTGAAAGCACGTGCTTTTTGTGTGACGAATACACCCCAGAAGATAAGTCCTTTTGCTTTGGCCTCCCCTTTCCCATCTCATCGGCAAAGTTCTTTCTGTAATGATCCAAGGGTATGACAAAATATCAGAATTCAGGAACAGACAGATGTCTTGCCCAGAGGACACATTTGTGAAATTCAACCAGTTAAGAACTCTGTTGCCTTGAATTGGACAGTGATTCTTTTACAAAAATGTCTCCTCTGCTTTTGAATTAAGTTACACTAAACTAAGAGAGGCTAGTTCCTTGTTCCCTTTCATGTGGTTTCGGGTGTTCTCAGGAATCTGTCCGTCTCTCCCATGGCAGGACACCTGGCCAGGGACGTGGAGGAGCAGGGCTCAGATTCTCCCCCTTCTGAAGGCTCTGAAAGGCTCAGGACCACACGTTTTAATTTTTTTAAAATTTATTCTCAAATGTCTCTTCAAAGACTCGTAGGTTTGGGGAAGGAATTGTCACATTTCTTCCCTCATGTGTTTTTATCCTTATTTCTTTTTCAACGTGGCACTAATTCTCTTTTTCTTCATGATACTTCTCCTTCCTCCGGTTTCCCATGTAATCTGGAATTTTCTTTTCTTTTCTTTCCTTTTTTTTTTTTTTTCTATTGAAAAAGGAACACAGCCTTCAACAAATCAGGGCGAGATGATCCTAGCTCATCCTTCATCCACGCAGATCAAACTTTTCCAGCTCCCCTCCCCTCCAGGGTCTTTATTAGGTGAGACCTCCATGGGTCAGCCAGAGAGGCCCCAATTGCCTCATGACACAATAAAACATCTGGTTATTGTGCAGTAGAAGAGAGAATAAGAAATTCCTTTCTGAGATGAATCAGCCAGTTCCAGAGGCAGGACCCAACCTTACAAAGCAGCACGGGGCAGTAGGTGGGGGCCTCTGCTGGGACAGCCCTGTAGCCCCACCAGCCAGGTGTGTGACAGCAGCCTGCAGCCCAGGAGAGCAGAGCACCATCTCACCCCGTCTCCCTCCCTGCATGCCAGGCTCACAGATATTCACAAAAGCAAGAACAAAGCCCCAGCAAACCCACAAGTGGCATAGGAGAAGCCTCTAGAAGCCTGTATATCCAGCATTTGGAAGTCTTCAGATTTTAGTGCTATCACTAGAAACCAGGCAGCCAATGAGGCAGCAGCAGGAGGAAGAGGCCAGGAGGAAAGAGGAGGAGCCGGAGAGAAGCTGTCAACACGATAGAAAAGATAGAAAACGCTCTGGCAAATCAAATTTGCGTCTGCATGGTCAGGCGCACTGGCCCTTTTTTCCAAACCAGCAGCCACAAACTCACCATGTCCCTCAGTGTTCTTTTGGAAGCGAGTTTCCCTTAGCACATGCGCACTGGAATCACCCGGGCATCTTTGAAAACTATCAGTGCCTGGCTTCCCGCCCCCAGACATTCTGATTTAATTGATCTGGGCAGGGAGGTGAGTAGACATCTGGATTTTTAAAGCTCCCTGAGTGATCCTAATGTGCAACAAAGTTCGAGACCACTGTGTTACTGACCAGGTAATTCTTAAGACCCTACCTCACATACCCTCAGAAGGGATCTTGGTGACAGGTTCCACTGCACTTCCTCTCGGGGACCCATCACAATAGAAAGTTGGGAGCAGCTTTAGATCCAGTCGATATTTACTGAATACCTGTTATGTGCCATGCCCTGTGCTGATAACTTCTCATGCTTGATCTTTAACGCAGCGGGGGGATTCTTGGCAAGTGCCCATTCAAAAGACAAAAAGCCGTCTTATGATGTAAGTGTATAACTCTGATCTTTATTATCTATGGCTTCCTGCTTCCAAGATGCTCTTCAGTCAGTGCGATGTTCACAAATGAGAGAGGATGGTTTCACAAGGCCAGAGGTCACAGAGAGGTAGGGGGAGGAAGTAAAGAACTGAGGGGCTCATCCCAACCACACTGAACTCAAATATGTACTCGAACTTTGAATTTGGATTTTTTATGAAAAGTGCAAAAATCATGTAAAGCTGGAACAATCTTGGTCCCAAAAGCCGGCTCTGTCCCTTATTAGCTGTGTGACTGAACAAATTATTTATCATCTTGAGACTCAGCTTACCCATTTGATATCACCCTTATTGGCTGTTTTGATATTAAATGAAGTCATGCATGTAAAGTACAAGCACGGTGTCTAGATAAGTATGACCTTTTATTATCATTATCATCATTATTGTCGTTGTCAGAATCATAGGACACAGCTTAAGGAAGTAAATGTTGAAAATGGTCATCAGTGTCTTGGTCTTATAAACAGACACATGTGCCTTTTCTGTAATCCCAATGTGTTTACTCTCTCATACCTTAGAAGTTTTTGCTAATTAGTAGCAGTCATTCTTTTATTTATGACCTTGCTTTTCAACATACAGAGAAATCATTCAGCTCTGGTCTCTGGCCCCGCCCAGCCACACTGTGGATTTGCCCCCTGAGCCTTGTGTCTCCTAGGGGAGAGCCCTAGGAATGTTAACTTTGACCAGAATTTCTCAAAAATGTCAAGTTTATCAGACACTCTTGTTCGTCTCTCTCGTATTTTCAGGTCAAAGGGTAATCATCTGACGCTCTGGGGAGATGTCCCATAACTCCAAATGTCACAATTCGTTTTTCGAGGTCAATGATGATTTATGTAAAATCACCTTGGCTTCAGGACTGTTGGTTAGAGCATCGGAAATTCCTAGAGTCCAGAACCTTTCCAGGTGTGGCTTCTTTGGCAGGGTCCTTCTCTGACAATGGAAGGGAGCAAATGGCTGTTGACGATAGGGAGATGGAGTAGAAGGAACAGTAGATTGGGATTCCAGAAGCTTCGTTCCGTGTCGCTACTTTGCTGCCAACTTGCTTGGGGACCTGGGACACACTACTCCACTTCTCTGGGGCTCAGTTTCCTCTGTGCGATGAGAGGGTTGCACAGATAGCTGCTTGCCAGAAACTATCTGTATATATGTATATATGTGTTATGTATATATGTGTGTATATATATATAAACTCAAATTTTAAGTTATATGCTGAGCAGAACAATTTCTTTATTTTCAGGCAATAAAGGTCTGAATTCTTAGGACAATGCCAAGTCCAGAGATAAGTAAAGGCTAAGAAATAGGTACGAGAGACTTTCAAGTGTAAAATACAGCAGGGATAAAGAGCAAAGCCCTGCACATGTCACCTTTCCTAGGCTATAAACACTTCTTCTAGTCTGTGAACTGTCTTAAGTGAGAACAAGGACTGGATCTTATTTGGCTTTAGATGCCCAGAGCCTAGTACAGTACAGTGCTGAATCCAATGTTTGCTGATTATTTGATTGATCTGTTGGTTAATTGGTTGGTTGGTTGGTTGGTTGGTTGGTTGGTTGAATGGACGGATGGACGGACGGACGGACGGACGGACGGATGGATGGATGGATGGATGGATGGATGGATGGATGGTTGGAAGGAAGAATGGATGGAAGAATGGATGGAAGAATAGATCAAAGGATAAATAGTTGAATATTTGGTGATCTGGCTAACTAGCTGGATAGATAGGTGAATGGGTAGATGGGTGGTTGAATGGATAAATAGATAGGTGGATGGGTGGATGGGAGAGAGGGGGCATAAAGCATCTGAAGAACTGTCTGATATATATATATAATAAATTATAATTTTATATTTCTGTTCTCTGAGAGCATAGAAATACCTTGTTTTTCATACACGGTAATACATTTGTGCCTATAAATTCCCACTCATTTAACCTGTTTTAATACTATATTTGAAACAGTGTCTTTCTTATCATGAAAAAATACCCATTGTTTTACATATGTTTTATTTGTGCAGAGAAACTAAAATGCAAATGCATTATGCATAAAACCTCCCACCATGTGTAGCACTGTCTGCAACCGAGCAAGCCCAGAGCAGGGACATCCTCCAAGCTTCCGCCTGCCCCACACGCGTACTATTTCTTCTCTGGGTCTTGTCATTTGGTTTTGGGGCTTTTACCAGAATGCAGCAGTTTCTGGAAAGACTCAGGGCAGCAGGCAAGTGGGCAGTTTCCTGTGGATTCACAGTATTTAAGACATGTCATTTGGGGCTAAGAGATTGTTTTTTATCCACCAGGGGTTTTGGAAAACAGGGTGGGTGGATGCCAGGACCTTGTGTCAGGGCCTAGAGATCTTGGAACTTCAGACTAACTGGCACCAGGGAGCTGAGAGGTCAAGATGTGGAATGCTGGGATTCAGATGACACTCTGGGCTCTGTCCAGCGAGACGTCATACCCACTCTGAGGGACCCACAAGAACCAGCATGTGTGTCCGAGTTCTGCTGGTGTATACACCTGGGGATGAGTGCCCAAAGGTAGTGCTTCCTGCCCTGCCTTTCTGGAACTCCCGTCCCAAAGCACACTTTAGGCCATCAGCTGTGGCTAGTCATGCTGTGCTTACTTTGTCTCATGTTACCTTTTCTGCTGGCCCCGAATGACTCGCCATGTGGAAGAGAAAGAACACCAGTGACCATCTCCACTCCCTACCTTGTCACCAGGGCCACTTGGCAAAACCAGGACCTGTTTTCTTATGTGTGCATCATTCAGGACCCAGCAGGACCATTAGCTAAGCTTATTTAAAGAGAAATTGTTATTAATAATAATCACAGTTAACGTCCATTGAGCCCTTGTTGTGTTTGAGGCACTGCAACCTATGTGGATTATCTGTTTTAATTTTCAGAACAATACTGAGGTTAAGTATCAAGTATTAGTTTTCCAAACACTAGTTCTAATAGATACTCATCAGCCTTTATTACCTGGCTGCAAGCAGGTGTGGGGAATGGTGATGCTTCTAAACATTAATATAAATGGTGATTCGCCAAGAAGGGGGATATATGTAGAATTTTTCAAACTTCTTTACTCACAGAAGAGCCGGAGATAACTGAAATTTAAGGGACACCAGTTTGAGACCTGAGTGGGTGATATAGAAGTGGGTCAGCACAAAATATCCTTCGTGTCCTACAAGTAGTCTAAGAGCCACTGAGAAACAGGTATAAGTCTAAACCCCCAGAGCTGGATTTGGTGTGACTCTCTTTGAAAACACTTTCTCCTGATACACCCAGGGTGCCTGGGTGACTCTGAAAGTAGCTGACGGTTTGTTTTTAGAAATGTGTCATCGGCTCCACAACTCTCCTAAAGAGTCTGCTCTGTCACAGGACCACGGAGCTCCATCTGTGGCCAACGACCAGTCACATGTGGAAGGTGAGGAAACTGAGAGTGAAGATTTTTGAGCCCGTTTTGAGCCCATTTTGAGCCCAGCCTGACGTTCACAGGCTACCTGGCTGCTGTTCACCACACTCCTCAGGAGTCTGGAAGGTTCTTTTCTGAGTCCAAGGCTGGAGCCCAGGACCGAAGCTTCCAGCCATGTTTTCATCCCAGACCATTATACACTCCTTTTTTTTTTCTGTTTTGTTTTTCTTTTTCAATAAATTCAGATCCTAAAATATATCCCTCATATCTTTTTTCCTTCTGATATTTTGAAATATTTCAGGAGACAAGCCTGCTTTTGCAGCATTTACACATCTTCAATACGACCTTGTATTTGCTCCACCTTATGCCTCTGAAGACCTGCCCTTTGTGATTAAAATACTGCCAGCTTATTTAGTAAGCTCTCTGGTGATTCTGATCAAATTAAGATGACCGTATGTTTTTTAGTTGTGGCAGATTCAAAAAAGAATTTTTTTTTTTTGCCATATCACATGGAGTAAAGGCAGCCTTAGTTAAACACAGTTGTCAACACCTTCCTAAGTTGAGGCCTTACTTTGAAAGCATCACCCGCATAATCACTAAAGTTAATTTATTCGTTAAATTATCTATGCGTACATACATATAAAATTATGCCAAGCATGGATCTGAGCAATTTACAACTTATAACTTAAATTGCACATTTAATTATCTATGAGATACCTACGATTATTATCCACGTTTCACATTGAGGAAATGGGGTATAAAGAGATTAAGAAATTTGGCGTAAAGTTGTCCAGCTGGGAAGGGTTGGAGCAGGGATTTCAACGCAGGCATCTTAGTTCCAAGGTCTTTACTCTTAACAAGGAATTCTTAGCAAACAAAAATCTCTCACCATTTTTAGAATTTAATTGCCATTTGTATGACCACGGGGATTGATAAGCACACAGCATTTTCACCTGAAATAGTGTGTGGCCAATTACAGGGTCAGCCTATTATATAGCTCTCCAAGAGATGACTGAAAACCCTTAGCTATTGATAAAAGTTAAAAATAAAGCCATATTTCATTTTTATTTTTGTAAGGGTGAAGTAAAAAAGTTTTTTTAATATTTAAATTATTTAAAAAATGGAAGCACCTCTATCCCAAATTATTATTGAAATATTACAAATCTAAATTCTCGTAGCTATATTACGTATAAATTTATATGAATAAATTTATTTAGAGAAAATCTATGTTATGTGAACATGACCTTTATCTTTTTACCTTTTGAGTCACAAACAATAATATGTATGATAGAAACAGTATTTTTATTTTTAAATTTTTATGTCTCTTGGCTCAAGGTCAGAATCTCTTCAGAAATTTAACCTAAATCATGTCTTTACATGAAATAGTGTTCTCTCTTGCATTTTGGAAAGATTTCAATTTATATCAATAAACACCATAATATGGCATGTCATAGGCCCCACAAAGAGTGAATCCTTCCCTAATGCCTGCTAGATTAGAAGTTTTCATTTCCAGTAATGTTACTTACTCAATTATTTTGCATATCTGAGAGTTTCTTTAAATATATTATAGCTATGAGAACCAGACCACAGAAGTCTCTAATACTTTACAGTTATCCAATTTCTAGTTATGTTTAAAACCTACCTAACCTTTCCTCTAAGGTAAAAACTTCCTAGTACAAAACAAAACTAATGCAAACCAGGACAAACTAAATGTTTTTGTTTCTCTGTGGCAAAATTTTGCTTTTTTCTCCCTCATTCCAATTACTAAGATAATATAATTACAGGCATTTTTTAAAATAAAGAAAAATAGGCATTGGTCTATTTTCTTACGGTGATTTCCTATGCATTGGGATTTTAAAGTATATTTCTAAACATAGTACATTTATAATACGTCTCCTTTTTCCAGGAGCATATTACAGCCATCCTACTGTACGCTCTTCACAAACTTCATTTTTGATTGTCGCATGAGTGTCATATTTCTTTAATTATTTCCCGTCGTTAGCACATGCACGATCTGTTCCATTTTGACTGGTAAAAATAATGCTGTTATGGATGCCTTTCTATATTTAAGATCATTTCCTTAGGAGAGATCCTTAGAAATCGAATTACAGAATCTTAAAGGATATTAATAGTTTGAAACTCTTGATACACGTGACCAAGTTACTTTCTGAGATGATTTTAGCAATGCACACTGTCTGGCAATTTCCTGCCTATGTTCGATATACCTTTTTTAAAATTTATTTTTTATTAAGTTTATTGGGGTAACATTGGTTAATACAAATGTATAATTTTCAGGTGTACATTATCATTTGACATCTGTATATTCTATTGTGTGTTTATCACCCAAAATCTAGTTTCCTTCAGCTACCATATATTTGATCCCTTTTGCCCATTTCACCCTACCCAACCCGGCTATATTTGATATACTTTTTAGTGTGTGTGTGTGTGTGTGTGTGTGTGTGGCTTATTTAACTTGTGTGACCCGGAAGAGCATGGGTATTGATCAGATAGGTCGTTGCATCGTGGTCGTTGCAGAGAGCTTGGCCCGTGGTCCAAGGACCTTACTTTTGTCCTGACTCCACAGCTAACCAGCTGTGAGAACCTGGCAACTCACTAACTTACCACTGTGCCCTTTGTAAACCAAGAGGTTGGGCCGGACCAGACACATTCATTTATTCATAAACCTTTCAGCGCTCTCGATGATTCTTAGTGCCAAAGAAATTAGAAAATGTGAACGCAGGGGTCTTTCTCGGGACCCGACACTCTACTGGGGGACAAATAAGTGAAGGTAGAATCACATGAAATGGAGGAGTATGAACTCCGGAAGCAGCCCATCCTGTGTTCAAACGCTACTTATGAGCTCTGCAAGCCTGAGCAGTGAGGACTCTCTTAGCTTCAGTTTCCCCTTATGCGAAATGGGGACGAGGATGCCTGTGTCACAAGACTGTCGTGCCAATTAGATGAGACAATGGTTAATGTACCTGCACAATATGTGCCCAATAACTGTTAGGGTTATTTTTTCTGTAATGTTGCTGATGCGATTCTAATATGTTTGGTTATGTTTTAAGTGGTAGGGACATGTGTGCGGAGAGAGGCTTCACCAACGAATATCACGTGTTCATGGACTGGACCCCAGGTTCTAAGCATTGAAAAATGTAGTGGGGAGTGGGAAGAGACACAGGTTTTGTAGGTGGTCAGAGTCACAGGCCACGTCTAAGGAGCTTTTCATTTCTCATAGGCTGTGGTGGCCACATCACAGAGGCAGAGTGGACCCTCCACCCAAAATTTGGTTTGCTGTTGAGACTGATGATGCTACATGCCTGTCAAGAGGATATGAAAAGTCTTATCACTCACATAATGAGCCTTTCAGGGGAGAGCAAGACAGACTCCTGAGCAGGTCTGAAAATGGCTTGAGAGAGCTTGGAGGGACAAGTAGCTTAGGTTTTATGGTGGTTAGGGGGCGAGTAGGGGAGGCAGCCTGTATAGCCAAGGCTGGCATGGTTCTGACTTCCCATTGGCACCAAGGGAGGGACATGCAGGCCTTCTGATTGACTTGAGAAGTGTCAGCAAATGCCAAAAATGGAGCCGGGCTATTTATTACATGGGCTATGGTTTTTGATGGGCGAAGGAAACCCCGCTGGCTTTCTTTTTTTCTTAAGAGGAAAAGCAAACAGTCTCTCTGGCTGCCACCTCTCCTGCCCCTTTTTGCTGCTCCAATTCTTACCTCCCATTCTCTATTATTTTTTTGTCTTAGTTTTTCTCTTTATTCTTTTTCAGATACTTTTTTATTTTTTTTAATTTATTTAAATTAGTTTCAAGTATACAGTATATTGGTTAGACAGCTATATAGTTCATAAAACCATTTCCCCAATTGCTCCCTCCCTCCCCTGGCCCTCCAGCTAGCCATCGTATTAATGCTGACTGCATTCCCTCTGCCGTGCTCCCCATCACCGTGACCATCCATCACCTACTAATTTGTACTTCTTTCGTCCTTCACCCCATTCTCCTAGTTCCCCAAGCCCCCTCCCCTCTGTCGGTCACCAATTGTCCACTATATTTGTGAGTCTGTTTTTGATTAGTCTGTTCTTTTTGTTCCTTAGATTCCACATATAAGTGAAATCATATGGTATTGATCTTTCTCTGCCTGACTTATTTCACTCAACAGAATAACCTCTAGGTCCATCCATATTGCAAATGGTAGGATTTCATTTTTTTAATGGCTGAGTAATATTCCATTGTATATGTGAACCATAACTTCCTTTATCCAGTCGTCTGCTGATGGGCATTTAGGTTACTTCCATATCTTGGCTATTGTAAATTGTGCTGCCATGAACATTGGCATACACAGATCTTTAGGAATTGTTTTGGTTTTCTTTGGACAAATCCCCAGAACCCATCTCCCTTAAAGCCCCTACAATCAGGTTTTCCCTCACCGCTCTTTGGAAACTGCTCTTGTCAAGGTGATCACTCCTTTTCATGGTGCTAAATCCTATGGTTCTTTCCCAGTCTCCATCATACAGCAGCATTAGGCACAACTGGTCATCTTTTCACTCAGCTTCCAGGACATCAAGCTTGCCTTCTCTTTCTCTTTGGCTAGTTCCTTCTCAATTGCCTGACCTTGGAATGGTTGGAGTGTCCCAGGGCTCAGTCTTGGGGTATCTGCTACTGTTTGTCTCTGCTCACTCTCTTGTTCTAAATCCATCTACTCATGATAACTCCCTGAAGCGTATCCCCTGCACCTGTCTCTCGCTGGCACTCAGGTTTGTATGTCTAGCTGCCTACTCGATGTTACTATACCCCAAATGGAGTTCCTGGTCTTCCACCCACTCTTCCCCCTTTCATGGTCTAAGACTTCAATTTGCTCAGGCCCCAAATTGTGCCATTATCCCAGAGTCCTCTTTTTCTCTCGCACTTTATATCCAACCTGTCGGCTGATCCTAGGGACTCTACCTGGAAACGCTATCCGGAGTCTGGCCATTCCTTACCGCCTCCACTGCTCACTCTGGTCTTCTTTTTATCTGGATTTCTGCAATAGCCTTCGAACCGGTCTCCCTGCTTCCACCTTGCCCTCCTACAGTCCTGAGCACAGTAGGCAGAGTGATGCTTTTAAAAAGCAATGTAGATCACGCCACAGATCTGCTCAGAGCCCTGCGGTGGCTGCTCACGTGGCTCAGAGTAAAGGTGGACGTCCTCCCTCCCTCCTGCAAGGCCCTAGGTATTTCACCGTGTGTCCCACTACGTGCCTCTTGATCTTTGCTATTTTCTGAACATGCCGGCCATGCTCCTGTCTCAGGGCCTTTGCGTGTGCTATGCCCTGCGCCTGGAATGTTCTTCCTTCAGACTTCACCTCCTGCCAGTCTTTTCCCAAACATGACCTTCTCAATGAGGCCTTTCCTGACCATCGTGCTTTAAATTGCATCCTCCCTCCCTCCCCATCGCTCAGTTATATGTTTGCTTTCTTTTTCTTCATGGCACTTGTCACTTTCTAGAATAATTTGCAGTGTACTTGTTGATTGTGTTTATTGCCTGCCCTCCGAGAGAGCGGAGATTTTTGTCCGTTGCTCACTACTCTATACTCACTGACCGAAAACACTACCTGATATATAGTTAGTGCTTAATAAATATTTTCGGAAAGAGAGAAGGGAGGAAATAACTATGTTGGAAACATGTTCAAGAACAATTTTATTGCGTTAAAATAGAGCTGAGGTCAAATTGGACATGTCATTTCACACTGAATTGTTTTTCAGGAATATATTAATGCTTACGCAGCATGACAGTCTCTCTTCCCGAAGAAGGTGGTGGCAGGTAGAGGTGTCTGCATCACTGCGTCAACTCTCACGTTCCATCTGGGAAGGGGCTACAGGGCCATAGACATGGCATAGGGTGGTCTCTCCAACACACAAAGATGAAGTCCAATTGCAGAATTTGAAATTTTCAATCATTACTTACAGAGGAGACCAGAAATAAACTTAGGTCCACATTGGGAATAGGCAAGCATCCATATTTTAGAACTACTGAGTTCGTAAACATCCCTAGGAACTGTATTGGGCAGAATCAGCTGCACAGCTGTGAATGGCTTCAAGAACTATTTTTATTTGGGTGATTGTTCACTATAAAAAAATGCAGTAGGAGATTTGAGATTTTTTTCGTGTGAAATTTTAAAAAATCGTTTACTAGTTGTCTGTCGTTTTCCATGTGGGACAGTTTGCATGCAGAAAACAGCTGCTTAATTTGATTTTTTTTTTCTGTCAGTAAAGGTGTACTTTATTCCAGCTGCTAACCGAAGAACCTGGTAGAATGGCAGCTTGATGCTCTGTTTGGTACATTCCACTCTGCAAATTGCCATACTACTGTAATGACAAGAAAATGTAATTTAGCAAACTTATAGCCCCTGGCAGAGATTTCTCGGGCTCAACTGAGTGACAGTGGCAGAGAGTGGATAAGACAGAAATACACACGAGGTACTATACAGTTGGGTGCCTTAAAACAAAAATTGAGCATCTTTGACTTTTGTAATAAAACCCATCATTTTGGGCACCTGCTTCTTTGGCCAGAGGTGGAAAGGCACATGACAGGAAGGAAAATAGGAAGAAAATGAGATGAATATAGAATAAGAGATGAGACTGACTTAACCTGAAAAAGCAAAATAGCAGCTGGGAACTTTGTAAGAGCTTCTGGTCCCTTAAAATGTGAATTGTTTACTTGGGTCTTAGTTTTACCTAAAGTTTACCTAAAGTATTATAAAGCAATTTTAAGAGGTTTGCCTCAACAAATGGTCCATTCTTTCAAAAATAACCTTCCCATACTTTTTTATACTCGCATTTCAGATATTTGACCAAGATTTTTAAAGTTCTTGTTAAGGAAACGGATTACAACGCTCGACTCTAAAACGTTTTTTTCCTCTTTCAAAAATTGCGCACAAAACAGAACAACAACAAAAAAGCTAACGACTACATGTTGAAATGTATGAGGTGCATAACACAACTTTAAAGTGTTCTTCTATAACGTGGAGGATCTTTTGTTTCTACATCTCAGAAGTCTGTGAGAACCATCAAAAATCACCCAAAATCATTGACATCAGCTCAAAACAACAGCTGGAGGAAGGATATAGGAAGGACCACATTATGACATTGCTCAGTCAATCAACCCAAGAAGCATCAGATTATTTATTTGCTTCCAAACAAAGTCGTTTGGTTTATTTTAGAGACCACACCGGCCTTTCAGGTCGGGGTGAATGTTGAGTGTTGGGGATGAAGAGAAATAAGTCATAAGAGTGGCGGCGAGACCGGTCTTTTGTCCCTTTTGTGTCTCTGGATTGAGAATGGTCATCTGTCCCCAGAGAACAGTTAGAGCAGCAGCTGGGCATGTCGTGCCGTCAGAGACCCAGGCTTCTCCCTCTCGAACCAGGATGCAGCAGGCTTGGGGTCCCTTGGAGTTTTCGGAGTCAGCCAGGTCAGCCATTGATCCCTGATGCTTCGGTGGACGCAAGTCAAACCAGGATGATTCGGCTTTCGCTAGCGCATTGGCAAAAGCCATGGCAGGTCCCACCCTGGTCTCTGTCGTTTCCTCAGCGGTCATGGGAATGAGTCTGCAGTTTGGTCATATCCCTCTTTGTCGTCTTCCTCCGCTTTCAGGACTGAAAACCACAAGCAAAGACTGTAGCGAACACTAAGGAGGCAGTTTTTACTTGGTATTTATAGTTTTTTCACTTGCCAGCACGAATAGAAAGCCAGCTCTAGGATGCCACGGCAAGACCATAATGAAAATCTCCCTGCCCCTCTCTCCACGTAGATATTTTAGACACTGAAATAATGAGTAAGTAAACATACACTCAGTACACCCATAACCAGCCGTTAAAAGTATTTAAGTGCAACCCACAGACTGTGAAAAGAAAAGGAAAAAAGATTTCCCGCCACTGTTCTGAGTTGAATGAACACCTGCAGCATTTTACTGAGTGTCTCCGGGCAGGATTTAACGTTTCGTGGTTTGGGGGAGAGAACGTGCAGCCCAGATTCATCACCCAACCCCAGAACTCCAGACGTATGTGTGGGATGCGAAGGGCAGAACTAAGGGGAAAAAACATGACCAGGTTGACTCTTTTTAAAATTAGAAGTCATTTTGATGGAAGGCAAGGAAAATAGAAAGACTGGAAAAAAGCGGGTATGTTTCTTTTTCATAAAACAAAACTTTTGTGAGTGCCAAGCTAGCGTTGACCTCATGCTAGTCACCGGAGATATAGTTGACATAAGAACTGTGGGGAGGGCCTCATTTAAGTTTGTAGGAAATCCCCTAATAAGAGAGGAGGGACGGGTCTTTGTGTCAGTGGGCTGTTAGTAGCCGGCTCTACTAATTTGCTACAACTTGAGCCCCAGCAAGTCCACAGAAAGACTGTCAGGAAAGCTGATTCCATCCCCCAGAACACACCTGTTAGGGTTTTATATCAAGACAACAGTTAATTGACAAAATAGTAGCTAATGATGATGGTAAGCTCTATAGTGGTCCTTTGACCTCAAGATATACTGTAGCCATGGACATTCATTCATTCATTCAGCAAAATTTAGTTTGTGCTCACTTTGAGCCTGGTCCAAGGTATGACACTAGGGTCTTAATTGTGACCCGAGCTCACAGGGTGCCTGATATCATAAAGCTAGCAGTTTACTGGGGTTCGTAGCTAATAATATAAAAATCATAGTGCTAGGTTATGGTTACAAATTCTCATGGTGACAAGAAGAATGAGATGGGAAGTGAGACTGTGAAGGTGGCAGGAGCCAGACCACACAGACCCCTGTAGGCCATGGTATGGAATTTTGCCTTTAGCTTAAGAATCTTTGGAGGTTTTCAGTGGCATGATGCTAGTGGGCACGGGGTGGGCGTGAATAGAACCATGATTACGTTTTGTGTTTGAAAGGGCATTGATTTCTTTGACGGGGGTTAGGGTGTTCAGTAGCATTTACCACCTTCACACTTCCGTCTTCTCTGACAGTCCCCCTGAACCGAAGCCCTTGAGATTAGTGTCAGGGATCTCAATATTAGGAACACATTAGAATCTCCTGGGAGATATTTTTAAAGAACTGGCCCATTCCCAGACATTTGGTTTTAAGTGGTCTGAGGTGGATGGTGCTTGAGCAAGGTGATTGTTTGGTTGGTTGGTTGGTTGGTTGGTTCATTTGTTCAAGGTTGAGACCCACAGGTTCAGTGGAAAGCACAAAACAGGGATCCTCAAAGTAGGGTCCAGGGACCAGCAGCATCAGTGTCACCTGGAACTCATAAGGCATCCAGATTCTTGGGGCTGACCTCACACTGACTGAGCCGCAGACCCTGGGGCTGGGTCTCAGCAGTCTGTGTTTTAACAAGCTTTCGGGGGCCTGAGGCTGGCCCGAGTATAAGAAGCACTAGTTGTAGAGATTTGCAATCAAGAGAATCTGAAGTCTGGATCTGGTCCTAGATCTAGTCATCGAATAGTCCTCTGCTAGGGGTTTGGGGGCAAGGATACAAGTGATTGAGCTTCTCTGACCCTTGGTTTCTCCACCTGTAGAAAGAGCAGGTGGGATTAGACGAGCTCAAAGTTTACCTATGATGTTAGGAATCTATCATCTATACACACTAAATCATAAAATTTTTATAATGTTCTTTTAAAACTGTATATTTTTAAATAATGAAACCAAAACATTGTAAGAAGCTCAAAAAATACAGAAAAGAAGAAAGAAGAAAATAAATGTCGATTAAAATTGCTCCACCCACAGATACCTGTTGCTTTGTCTTCAACAATTTGGTGTGTTGGAGATATGTTAGTCTGTTTTTTCTCTATTTCCTGTGTGCATCTACTTACAAAGCTGGGAATCATGCTATATATGGTCAGGAGCCCACTTCTTACCTAACATTGAGTCAGGGTCATACCCCTTCATCATTAAAAATGACTCAAATCATTGTTATTGTCTACATAACATTCCATTACATGTTTATACCATAATTTACTTAACCTGTCCCCTATCTTGGATGTGTAGGCCTTTCCTCATTTCTTTTATTATTTTTATGATGAATATTTACCTATTGATTATCTTTGTGTTTACTTATTCATCTAATTCTTTGTCTAAAGACCTTAATAGAATCCTAGAAAGAGAATCACTGCATCAATGCACATGAGGCATTTGTTACGTTGCTAACTCTTTTTCCCAGACATGAGCCACTTCATACAGACATCAGCAGCATATTAGAGAGCTCTCCTCATGACACCCTCACCAGAGCTAGTAACATTGATTTACATCCTATGTACTGCCACGAGGTGGCAAATGCCTGCAGCTGCAGCATAGTGTCTCTAGCAGGGGTATTGCTTGGCTCAGTCTTTCAACACCTAAGGGGACCTCAAATTCAAGAGGCAGAGAAATGAGAGCACAAAGACTGGGGTGGGAATAGTAGAAAAACACTATCTAGGGACCGATGATGACATTTTCAATAAGTCCTCTTTAAAACACAGAGCTAGAATTTACTTGAAGTCTGCAGAAGAATTACCGATTGATGGTAAATCGCTTTTTCTGGAAAGTGCTACTAATGAGGCAGAATGTCATGGTCCCGAGAGGTGGGTCTGCCTGCACCAGGGGGAGAAGGGACCATTGGTCAGAGGAACTTCTGAGGTCCCTCTAGGCTTATGATGCTGGGTTACTAAAGGCAGCACAGAGGGAAGGCTGTTCCTCTTTCTCCCACTGTCCCTTTTTCTCAGGTATTTTACGTGTGTGCAGTCACCCCAGTGGCTCTGTTTTCCCACATCTTCCTGCTCATTGACCTATCCTTGCCCCCTGGTCTTCACCTGACAACCTTGTGCTGCCTTCTTGTTACCTGATTCCTTCTCACGTTCAGGATCCTAGTCGTAGAAAGAAAAACAGTGAGAGGCCATAGAAAACAGAATCCCAACTCTTTTCTGTAAAAAAAGAAAAAGGAAGTGGTGAGCTTATTTCACCACTTATTTATAGCCCCACCTACTTCCAAAAGTATCTTAAGTGGTGCCTGCTTTAGAAGAGGTGTCAGGGAGAACAAAAGTCTCCTTTTTAAAATCCAGACCAGGGAACACCACCCCAGGGAGTCATTAACAGGCTAACAGTGGAGAGAGAGTAATTCTGGCATCTAATCCTTGGATATTTTTTTTTTAAGTGAACATTATTTGGATGGGAAGCAGTTTAGAGAATAGAATAGTTAAAAGCATAGATTTAGTGTATACCCCAAAGAACTAAAAACAGATGTTCAAACAAAAACTTGTTCAAAAATGTTCTTAGCAACACCACTCACATTAGCCAAAAGGTGAAAACAACCCAACTGTCCATCAGCTGATGAATGGATAAACAAAATATGTTCTCTCCCTACAATGGGTTCTCATTCAGCAATAAAAGTACTGATACATGCTATGGCCTGGATGAAGCTTGAAGACACGCTAAGTGAAAGAAACCAGACACGAAAGGCCGTATGCTGTATGATTCCATTATATGACTTATTCAGAGTAGGAAAATCCAGAGATAGGAAGATGATTGGTGATTTCCAAGAGCTGGAGAGAGAGAGAGGAATGGTGAATGACTGCTTAATGGGTATGGGGTTTCATTTTGGGTGATGGAAGTGTTCTAGAAGTAGGTAGAGGTAAACGTAGGACACTGTGAATTACTTAATGCTGTTGAACTGCTGAATTCTATACTTTAAAATGTTAAAATGGTAAAATTTATGTTATGTGTATTTTACTATAATAAAAAATAAAATTGTTTTCAGAGGGAGAGAAGAAAGCACAGACCTGTTTAGTTGTGCCTGGGTTCTAATGTTAGCTCTACCGCTTACTAGCTGTGTGACCTTGGCGAAGTCACTTAATCACTCAGTTCCCGTTTTCTCATCTATAAAGTGGTCATTATAATGGTACCTACCTCACAGAGTTATAAATCTTAAACGAGTCAACACATGCAGAGTGCTTAGTATAATACCTGGCACATAGGCAGCCTGCTGCAAATATTTGTGTTACTCATTTAACTCAGCTATTCTCAACTGGGGGCAGTTCTGCCTCAGAGTAAAGATTTGGCAATGTCTGCAGAGATTTTTGATTACTGCAGTGGACGGGGAGCTCTACTGGCATCTAGTGAGGAGAAGCAAGGAAACCGCTAAACATCCGACAGTGTACAGCCTCCCACAACAAAGAATTATCTGGCCCCCCATGTCAGTAGTTCCAAAACTGAGAATCCCTGATTTAAAAAGCATGTAGGGGAAATGTGCTTCATCTAATGTATACATAATAGTCCATCAGACAGGAAATTTTGTTAGCAAAAGACGATCAGCAAAAATATTAAGCGTCCACATATATAAGAACATGCATTATTCATTGTGGGGGGGTATAAAAGAAACCAAGGCACTGTCCTTGAGACACTTGGCTAAAAATGCGCTCTGTGTGACAGAATTATTTAAGAAGGAAGTTTTTTCCAAGAGACATTTGTAATCATTTTTCCTTTAATAAGGGGGTTATCTGGGGTCATCCTCACTACTCACAATAATGCTCGCTCGATGCCAACACTTCTGGTACCCTGTAATGACACATCTTAAGTGAACAGTGTGTAGTTCCTTCACAAGTCTGAATGTGTCTTATGTTTGGGTAAATTCTATTGAGCAAATATCTGAAAAAGAAATCACTGTCACCAATAGAAATAAAGATTAGTTGTTATCGAGACTCATGGACATAGATAGTAGACTAGTGGTTACCAGAGAGAAGCGGGGAGGGGGGAGGTAGATGGGGATAAAAGGGGTAAATATGTGGTGACAGAAAGAAATCTAACTGTGGGCAGTGAACACACAATGCAATATATATATATTGTGTGTGTGTGTGTGTATATATATATATATATATATATACACACACACACACAACATACTGTTGAATTGTACACTTGGAACTTACTGGATTTTGTTGATTAATGTCACTCCAATAATTTTTAATAATAAAAAAATAGTTGTTATAAGTAAAAGCACAGGCACAAGAGAAAATATTAAATCTCCTTGTATTCAATTATCCATATACCAAAAGGAAAAGGAGACCCATTTTGCCCACTTTCCATTTAAAGAGTTATTTTATCAGATTCTAAAACTGCATATTCATGTAACTAGCCTAGTTCAGATCACAGAATTCATTCTTACACAGAATGGTTCACCATCATAAGGTCTCTTGATTTACTAGCAGTGAAGAGTTGGTAAGAGATCCTTATTCTGCCTCTCCACCTTTTTGCCTTTAGGCTAAGGAGTGGCAGATGTCCTTTAGGACCGGGCAATAGGAAGGAGGGCTAAGGAATCTGGGCGGAGCCCACTTTGAGGTTAGGTCCTGGAGGTCAGGTCCTTGGAAGCTGAAGCATGGCGATGAGTGATCGCAGGATGGGGCAGGAGACCCCACCCCACACAGTCACCTTTGCCCACTTTCCTCCACAACTCTAGCTTCCCTCACGTACAGGTACTTTCTGGCAACTTACGTTCATTCATTCAGTGCCTACTATGGCAAAGAATTTTATTAAATACTCTTATAGGGGAAACAAAAGTAAAATAGACATCAAGCATGTCACAATGCATTTGCAATATGACAGAGGTAGAAGACTTGTTATAAATCGCTCTAATATTAGAAATGATAAGTGCAATAAGGAAAATGTGGAAAAAACACACTACGTGATTTCAGAGGAGAGAGTTTGCTCCCAGTGGGGAGTTTGGAGAAGTCTTTTTAGAAAGGGCGGCGTTTGAGTTAGAAAGTGAATGTCGCTGCAATGTAGACGTGTTGAAATGATGTTGAAATATGCTAATGGACACAGCGGGCTACTGAGGCGAGACATTGAGTATGTCAGAGAAGAGGTTTTGTAGGATTTGTGGAGGGGGATGGAGGGAAATAGATGAGCTGGATAGACTGGGATGAGCTCACCAAAACCCGCAATGCCAGATCGTGGTTAACTCATGGGGGATCAAAGAGCAGATGGAGTGGTGACCGGGCTAAGCAGACTGCTGTGCTATGTGTGGAGGTGTGCTGGAGAGGCTCGAAGGGTCTGAGCTACTGGGGGGCAAGCATGATAAGAAGGAGGAAGACGCGGCCAATATTTCAGATAAAGCATTTGCCAGGACACAATGGAGGATGTGGCACCACACTGGCGTACTTAGACACCAGGATTTGGTATTCAGGAGCATGGGTGCTGGACACAGATGTTCTGGGTTCCAGTCCTAACTTGGCCGCTTAAACCAGCTGCATGTCTTTGGGAAAATTGCTTCACCTCTTGGTGACTCAGTCTCTTCATCCGAAACATGGGAATAAAAGTCTTGTTCCTCATACACATGAGCCGGAATTAAATGAGTAAGTGCCTTCTTACTGAGCTATTGAGCACAATGACTTATATTTTTTCTGAATATTGTCTGGGGCAACACAAGTCATTCTGCTCAACAGCTCAGTATAAAAATTGGCTGTTGTTAATGAAGGCGATAAGCAGATGAAATGGGAGAATGCACTTCTGAATAGTGATCGCCAGGAATAAAGAATTACACAGGGAAAAGATTGATCTTTTGTTACTCTTCAAAAGGCTGCTTGAAAGGGCTGGAATACAGAACAATGTCTCAGTAGAGGACGGGGTAAAATTCGTGGACCATCCATCCACGTAGTGGCCCAGCCATCCACGTTGTTCTAGCTTCCTAGTTGCAAAAGTATTGATTTTACTATGTGGCAATAGCTGCATTCAGCTTTGCCAATGGATCAGGAGTACTTCCAGATGTGATAAATGCCTTGGTCCTATTAATGGAGAGACCTAGGACCAAAACACTGTGGTCCCAAGGGAGACCATCACACAGATGATGATTTTGAAGAGCAAGGAGGGCACGAGGCTGGCGCACTGGCAGACTGGGTTAAGGAATTTTGTGTGTGGGTCGTGGGGAGTTGCCTGTAGTTGGCGGGGAGGAGACTGGGGAGTATCCTGGAACAGGACGTCTACCTCTTATTTTAAAATTTTGGCTGTGGAACTGAGAGCTGAAATGCTATGTATGCTCTTCTTCCATGCCCCGTTCAGTGCTCAGACTGTTCTAATTTAATGCACGCATAAGAATAAAAATTAAGCTTTCAAGGGCTGGGACAGATTTAAAAAAAGAGAAAGAGAGAGACTCGGGCTTATCCCTATAAGATTAAACAATCATCAGGGTTTAAAGGTTTAATCTGCTGGAGTTGAGCCCAGGATGGGGTTCAGAGCCCCAAAATAATTGGATGCAGTCTCGGGCTTTGAACATCAGAGCTATTTGGGGTGTGTGTGTGTGCGTGTTTGTGTGTGTATGTGTGTGTGTCTGTGGGTGTGTGTCTGTATGTGTGTGTGTCTGTGTGTGTCTGTGTGTATCTGTGTCTGTGTGAAATGCGCTAGCAGGTAGGAGAGTTCTCTCCTCGGCAGTGTGCTATGTGTGGCAGGCAGGACAAAGCTGCCTGCCCCTGCCTCCTCCATTGATTCCTCAGTGGCTGACTGGACACAGCTTCCGGGGGTTGCTGTGCGCATCAATGTGTTCTATTGTTCCAGGCACACGTCGGCCTTAAGACAGAGCTCGAAACAGGCCCGTCCTTATTCAGAGGCAGAGCCCCCTCCATCACTCAAACCGGCCCTCCCAGGTCACATGCTAGGAGGCCTCTGCAGACAGGGCGCAGCTGCCTCAAATCCACTGCCTAACATTAGCGCTGCTGGAAAACCCTGACAGCCCCGAGCTTCCCAGACTCCGTCGGGGAAACTAGAAAGATCTAGGGTCCGGGCACTATGTTCTCCGAGGAACTGTGGCTTGAAAATGAGAAAAAGTGCGCGGTGGTCCGAAAGCCTAAGCCGGGCAGGAAACGCCAGGAGCTGCTGGCCGTGGCCTTGGGGGTGAAGGTGGGAGTCAAAGGCGGCTTTCTTTGGCCCCCTCTCAAACTCTTTGCCTGTCCACAGATCTCCTCCCTCGTCCGGAGGGCCGCCCTCACGCACAACGACAACCACTTCAACTATGAGAAGACACACAACTTCAAGGTAAGCAGGACTTTGCATTCTTTCTTCTGTATAAAAGCAGGTGGGCGGGCGCAGCGTATGGTTTCCATCTGGTCTTCAATAGTAAAGTGACGAGACAGCGAATTCCTTGGCTTTCCATATTTAGCTTCTTTTCCTTCGTATCGGTTCACACTGCTTGATGCTCGTGCCTAGAATCACCTATATGTGTGTTAACTTAGTTCTGGCGAATTGGACCCATTTCTTCTTCAGATTCCCATGTCCAATGAAAGAGAAATAGAGCCTGCCCAGTCTGTGTCATTCGGGGACCTTCTGGGGACAGCGAAGTGGTACTTTTCCACTCAGAGCAGCAGTAAGAATATCGCTGTCTCCGAGCAAGCGGAAACAGTTGCCGCTTCACATTCTGTGTTTTGTCTTTTGTTTTCAGGGATGCTCATTCCTTTGGTTTATGCGTAGACAGCTGTGAAAGCAAATGACAGGCAATACCATCCAGTAGCTTTTGTTGGCGCTTCGGGTGCAGGGAGCACCCTGGCTGCCTTGCCAAGCTCCCTCCGGTCGCTGTCTTGATCTTGCTCACCAGACCAAACAAAAAGATATGGAAAGTCGGTGGGAGTTTAAGTGGATTTTCCCACATGTATTTATAAACCGGAAATGCCGCTATCTTCATTTCAGACGAGCCTGCCATCAGAAAATGACGGCTTATTTCCTTGGCCCCAATGTGTTTTCCAAGAAGGGCTGGGAGGAGGTGCTGATGCCAATTCGGCTGAAGATGCTTTGGGGTGGAGGAGAGACAGGACAGAGGCAGAGGTTTTACGCCAGCAAATGGGCTGACAACTGGGAAGTTGGAGAGTATGCAGAAGAAGGATCCAAGACGAAAAGAAGAGGCAGGGGCAGCGAATTGTGAATTGCCTTCTTTTTTAAAAAAACAAACAAACAAACAAACAAAAAAACTCTTGTTTCTTTAGGGCCAGTAGCCCAAGTGACTTTTGGAACTAGATAGCCCTTTGTCAGAGGTGACCAAAGAGACCTATTTTATTCTTTGCTTTCTGATCCTTCTTAAGGACAAGTCTGTATCTATTAAATACACATTCGCGTTAGTTTGGTCTGTTTGCCCTGCTTCTGTTTTTAGAAAGCAAGCAGCTCAGGCATTTGCATGCTATAATTGAACTGAGGAACGGACTCGTTCAACCCTCCAAATTTGGCGTGAGGATGAAGAATTGCATTATATATGTCCTCATCCATGCCAAGGCTCTTAACATTTCTCCCATCACCGGATAGTGACAGGCCTAATTTGGGACATAACAAAAAAGTTATTTTTTTCTCTTTCTTATTTTCTACCTTTACCCTCATTAATGTTTTGGCCTTAAGAAAGTGTGTGTCTAACTTTGAGCAAAAATCCTGATCCTTTGCATCTGGTGGACCCGCAGCCAAGGATGGGAACATGAATCTTCTCGGACTTGCACATTCTTTTCTTTCCTCTTGAAAAGTCTAATTCTTCTGGCTTTAAGAGACAACTGGAATTATGCCCTATGGTGATACTATGTTTGCATGGACAGCTTCTCTCTATATATAGCGTGCCTGAGCTTGTGTGAAAAACGCACAAGCGTATTTAGTTGATTGATACTTTCAAAACAAATTTCAGTTTTTTAATCTTAGGTCTCTGAATGGGAAATGAAGACTTTTAAAACAGAAAGACAGTGGAATCTTACTTTCTTAAACAGTGCTGTTGTTAACACGATCTGTATCAGTTATCACTGAAAAACACCAACAGCTTTTTGTAATACTTGCTTCAAAAATCAATATCTGTTCAGTGTGTTCTTTTCTAACTTACAGCTATAGAGAAGAGAAAGCAGAAAACAGACAACTTGTTAGAGAGTATACACAGGCCAGACTGGAACGTTTCTCTTCAGTTTTAAATAGATATCTTAGAGACACAGCAGACCCTTGAGTTGCTGTGTCAGTTGATTGTGGCTTTCAGTGGTACTGCTGGTGCCATTGTCCTTAAGAATGAGTGGCTTGGGCAGGAAGGGGTGGTTCTCTATGTCATTCCTTCCCCTCCCAGCCTCCTTCAGACCTCTTCTCACCCCCAACTGTCTTTGGAAGACCCGTCTAAAACCAGGTCCCTGCTATAAATAGAGTGGGTTTTCAGTAACTCCACTGAGCTGAAGTGAAGAAGGAAAACTGGCTGAAGATTCCTGCCATCTGCTTAAAATTAGTGTCAGATTAAGACATAAAACACAAACTTTTTATTTATGTTAACGTCTAGTTGGCTTTAATTCTCGATTTGTAATTTGGGTTATTATTTGAAGGTGTTCTGTGCAGGGCATAGAGTAAGTGTTCAATAAACGCAACAAACAGTCACATTTTCATGCTGATCACTAAATGAGCCTAGAGGCTTCTTACCAGAGATTTAGCTCTGCCAGCCAATCTTAATGACTCACCACAATGAGATTTTTTTTTTAAAAAATTTTGCCCAGATCAGGACTATTCACCCATATAAAAAGCTCTCTTGACTGTCCCCAGGCACTTCTTCAAGAAGAGTGATTGAACCACTGTAGGTACAGAGTGGAAACTCCTGGTGCATTCTTTCAGAAAGCTGCGGTCACTGCTTCTGAGGCCGTTTATGTACTGTCCTTACTCTGGAAAGCATGTCTCTCAAAAGCCTTCGGAAGCAAAGTAAAGTTGTGCCTCATTCCATGCAGTAATTATGTACTTTTCCACACTATATGCAGATACAGTTGTTGCTAATTTAAATCCTAAATTCTCTGGGGTTACTTGCACATCCTAGGCAGTTAAAGGTGTTTGTTGACGGAATGATGAAGAAACTCCCATCTAATATGACAACTGTTTGATAAACAGAAAAATCGCTCCGTTATTTAACTCTTATTACATCTGCACCTCTGTTTACTTAGTTGACTTAAGGAGGCGCTCTTATAAATGGAATAACTCTCTTATAGATGGGCTATTCCAATGACACCTTGTGGCTGAGCTCTCGAAATCTGCAGGTCAGCCAACCCCAGAGCCTCAACAGTTGGGATAACTGTCCTTCCTTCCCGACTTAGCGCAGTGATGGGCCAGCCTGGTACTCATTGGCCAAGAGCTTAGTTCTCTCAGCCCCAGTTTCCTCATCTGTAAAATGAGAGCATCGTAAGGTTTAAACAAGTCACTTACGGTCTCTGGCACCCAGTAAGTTTAGCTTCTATTCTCATTTAATTTTTATCTCTCATTTCTCGTGGTTTTGTGTTTAGCTTTTTTCCGTCTCTATATTTCTTATTTTCCACCCTCTCTTCTTCATGCCCTTCTTTCTTTTCTCTCTCAATGCTTTCTTCCTCTCTCGTTAATTAGATGAAGCAGAAAAAATGAAAGAGCATTGCGGGCAATGCGAATGGCGGGAGTGGAAACTCGGAGTTAGAAGTGAGCCTGGAAGGAAAAGGGTGCAGGGAAGAGGCCGTCTGGGGTAGAGAGGCACTCACTTCACGTCCAGGCGCTGACGCTGACGGGGCTGGCGAGATCATGGTGGACGGATCGCTGTGGAAGGCCGGCCTGGGCATTTCCCCACTCAGCTGCTCGTGTTCCCCGGGCTGCATGCCTGTTCATCCCTGGCCCTTCTCCAGCTTCTCTCCCGCTACCCAGGCCTTCCAGGGCCACTCTTCTCTCCCTATATGGAATATGGGTGGAGAGCAGAGGTCCAGAAATTTCTGAAGGGCGAAGAGCACACCACCGTAGCCCCAGCTCACCCCGTGTCCCTCATCTGACCATCACTTACTTCCATGTCCCTGTCCCTCCCTCTCCCAGCCCCCCCGCCAGCTTTCCTTTTCTCTGTAGCGCTGACCACCAGCTGACATCATACATATTTACTGATGGGTTTGCCCTCCCCTTACCCTATAGAAACACCCACCACCTCCCTGGGGCGGGGTGGGGACAGGGATTTTTGTCTGTTTTACTTCTTGCAGAAGAAACCCCAGTGTCCAGAGCAGGGCCTGTCCAGAGCAGAATGTCAGTAAGTGTTGGCCGAAAGCATGTGTAGCGGATATCTCAGAGTGCAGTGTCCCTCCTGGTCGCCACCCCACAGTTTGCCTCATCCGTGGCTTGCTAAACTCGTGTTAGTTGTGCTCGAGTCCTTCCGGGTAGTGGGCCCTCGCCAGTGTCACAGACCACACCAGACATGGAGACCGTATCAGGGTATGTCAGGCCAGCTCTCGGTTTCCCACTTGGCCAAAGGGTCTGGCCTGTATGGCTGCCCAGCGTCTCACACGTGGGGAAGCCGGGATGGGGAAAGACACACGCTCCGTTTACTCCTCACGCCCCGGGTTACTCCTCTCGCCCCAGCTTCCTTTGTGGTGACTCTCGAAATTGGTCCCATCTGGACAAACATTAAAGAATTGCCCAGCTTACCCTTTTTATGTCCCCACTCGCAATAGACCGAGGCTACAGCAGTAGCCTCCCATTCCCTGGTACACCACGTGTCACGTGTGCTCAGGTAGCATGCTCCTTCTAACATGCCTGCCCACCCCATAAGATCCTGCAGGGCAGGACTGGAAGTTCCGGAGGTTTTGTGGCTCATGTAGAGTTTCTGGGTCTGTCGTCAGTTTGCATTCTTATCAGTCTAGTGGCCGTTTGCTTTAGAACAAGCCGGTTTTGCTTCCTATATGCAAACCCCTCTTTTCCCCGTCCTCCTTGACCTCATAAAAACGTGTTGGCTCTTCATCCCCAATCATGCCTGCCTACGTTCCCACGGGCAGGAATCAGCTTCAGAAATGGTGGTGGGTTTTATTTTGTTTCTTTTGTTTAATAATCAGAAAAGCCTGTTTGGGCAGAAACGAGTCTGGAACAGCTCAAAGAAAAGGCAGACTTCATCACCTTGAATATAAAATGAGGGCCTCGGAGTGAGGCTAGAATAAATGGGCTCTGGAAAGACTGGGCTTTATGCAGGAAAAATGGTTTCTGCTCCCAAAGTGCTATGAAGAGTCATTCTTTGTCTACCTCCTACTATAACCTCACTCCACCATTATAATTATTAGAAACTCCTTATTTTCCAGTAGTAGAACCCCCAGAAACTGTCGTAAGCTAAATAAGAGGCTATTTTATAGGAAGGTTTCCTAGAACCCCCGGGCTCTGCTCGGGACTCAAGCAGGGGAGGAGACAGGAACCGGAAGTACACCTGGACCAGTTTCTCCTTCTCTTCCCCCTCCCTGCCTCCTTCTTCTCTCCCTTTCCCTCCCCCTCCCTCATTCTTTCATTTTCTCTCCCTCCCTCTGCACCACTTCATTGCTCTCTGGGTATCAGCCTCATTGTTCTCTCCCTGCACAAAAATGTCTTAGTCCATATGGTCTGCAGAATATGGCTGATGATGATCCCTGGATTATATTACAAGACCAGCCACAAAAGCCCAATTCCAAATTTCCAGAGAGAGAATTGGAATAGCCTGGCCTGCACCAGGTGTCTGGCGTGCTCAAATAACTCTGACCATGGAGCACCTCTCCCCGACCCCGTAAACCTGCAGATGGGGCCACAGGATGTCCGGGGGTGGACAGTGGCCAGGTTAAAAGAAAGGAGTCTTCCTGGGCCGATGGCCTAGAGACATCAACTGCGATCCTTTCCTCCTCATTTTCAAGAATTCCCCTTCAAGTTTTACATCCAAGTCCAATTCTTCCCACTGGGTTCTGTTTGAAGTAAATCATGGAACTGCTCTAAGCCTAGATATTATTATTAATATTAATACTTGCAAGCCTAGGCATTCCGCAGCACGAATTAGTCTTGGCCTCTGTCTGCGTAAAAGGCAGAGTGTCTACTTTTTACGGTTCTTTTACAAAGTGTGCCCACCCCTCTTGGGCCATTTTGGAGCGAGGACCAGCCCTCAGCAAAACGGGGCAGTAAGTGAGGTTTGTCTCTGACCGTCATTTTACATTCAAGGTGATGAAGTTTGCCTTTCCTTCGAGTAGTTCCGGCTCGCCACCATCTACCCCGGGCTTGTTTCTCTTGCCCCCACCCCCCGCCCGGCCTCCAACCCGGTGCTGCTGTCTGCCGAGTTCCTCCGCCGAACCACCCTGCTGAGTCTCCGCAGCCTTAGAGTCTGGCTCTCAGCTTCTCCTCCATCTCATTCCTCGAGGCTTTGCGTTCCGCTGACGCGGTACACATGGCCGTGAATTTCAAGTATCACCTGTTTCCTGACAAACCAGCCTGGTTTACTCGAAAACCCTTTCTTCTCTGATTCACCGAGATTCACTCTTGCTCCACAGATAATACATGCTCAATTCGAAAAGTGCTCGTTTAAGAGGATGGCAGCTGAAATGAATCTAGTGGCTATGCTTTAAATGGGTCCTCATGAGACCACAGCATGAAGCCTTTATCCAGTGGGATTTCATTCATGGTGGGGATTTGGGGCAAATGAGGAAAACAATTTTTGGATAAGGTTCTCGTGGGGGTGTGTGCCTTCTCAGCTGGCCAGTGTCCAGCTTAACACTTATCTTATACCTCCTTGGCACGTTTTTATGTAAATATTGAGAAACTGTCACTGTAAGTTCTTTACAAACCAGCAAGTCTCGTGCACAGGGAAGAGTCTTTGACAAGAAATCTGACAAGGACTCCTTGCTTCGGCCACACCCCAAGGGAGTGGCTTAGCCAAGCTGTCTCACAAATGAAAGTCATCTGTTCACAAGTCTGACCCACATCAAGTGTTTAGCTGTTATTGTTTTCATAGAGAGTTTGTTTTATTCCAAAGGCCACATAATTCAAAGAGATGATTCTAAATGACTCAGTGGATGATTCTGGCATTTTAAGTCCACAGAACTACTCCTTGTGTGTTCCGTGGGGAGAAAAAAAAAGCACCAGTGATTACTGTATATATTAGTTGGGTGTTCTTGAAAGTTCTAATAAGAAGAAGCTATTTAGACAGTTATTTTTTTATTCGGTGAATACGGACTGAGTGCCGATGACATGCCAGCACTGCCAGGTCAAGACAGAGAGGGGTGACGTGAGCCTGTGAACTCTTCCTCTTCTGAGCAGCTCTCAGCCACTGCGTCTAGCTCCCCAGGGGACACTTGGCAATGTCTGGAGACATTTCCGATTCTCGCCGCTGGGTTTGTTAATGGCATCTTGCAGACGCCAGGGATGCTGCTAACCATCCTACAATGTCCAGGACAGGCACCCACCAGGAAGACTTATGTGGCCCCAATGTCAGTAGTGCCAAGGTTGAGAATTCTTGCAAGAGACCATGGGGGGCCCCTGGAGGTTTTTGAGCAGGGAGATGTCAAAAAAATTTGGTGCCGATGGCTTCACATACCTGAGAGGAAGTTACTACCACAGAAGATGTGACTTTATGCAATGGGAGATACCCAATATGTGGCTGTCAGTGTTTTAGAAATTAAATCTTATTTTAGATGTACTAGAACAGCTGCTAAATAGAGAAATCTGGGGGGTCAATGGTGCCATGGCTGAGAGACCGGCTCTCCCGCAGCGTCTGCTCAGCAGGCCTCTCAGGAAACCCCAAAGTCTTCCATCACGATTGCACTCCGCTATTTTTCTCAGATCCGAAAAGGTTCACCTCAAGGTCAGTATTTCATTTGATCTTACAAGTCCCAGGTCCCAAGTTGATTTCTCATTTAAATTCAATGTCATGTGATTCAGGGAAATGCAGTAGATTATAGGAAAAAACCCTTGGCTGAGACAAAGAGGCCAAGTGCTCCTGACCGCAGACAAGCTGCCCGCTCTCCTCAGGTAACTCTGGGCAAAGGCTAGACTAGATGACTCCCCCAAAATTCAGCGACTCCTAGCTGGAAGTGACTTTACCCACCTCTACCCCGCTCCTGCATGCATTTAAAGTAGCAAAGAAAACATTGCCTTTGACCCAAAGAGTTTTTTAAAACAAAGTAAAAGAGTATATTTTTAATATAAATAATAAAAGTGACAAACTGAGGTGATATGTTTTCAGTCTATAATGGTGATTCTCTACCACTTTGCCCCCGGGAGCACAGGTGGCAAAGTCTGCAGACATTTGTGGTGGTCGCAGCTGACAGGGGTTACCGGCATCTAAGGGTTAGAGGCCAGGGAGGCCGCTAAACATCCACAAAGCACGATTCACCCAGCCAAAACGTGAACCGTGCCAAGGTGGAGAAACCCTGATGCTGACTGATAAGAAAAAGCAAACTTTCTCAACCGTAGCACATCAAAAATAGCACTTTCTGCTCCTTACGGTCCAGAACCTGGGCTGAGCCGATTATGCACTTGGGCAGTATCTACACTGACCCATCAAAACATACTTGTTATGAAACCACCAGGGACTCTTGCCTTCCAGCTTCAGCAGATGTGAGACAAATAACATCCTGCTCATTTGGAAAGAGTCAAGTCAGGGGACACTCGCTGAGCGCTGGAGAATTTTCTTGACAAATTCTTCTCGCTCTTGTTTTTACAAAATGGCCATTCCTGGGCTATTTGTCAAACATGTCTTATCTCCTGCAATATCATCTTTTTCTGTTTGGTGTGGTTTTTGAATTCCAGGCAGACCTTGCCCAGTATAATAGTCTTGGACAGACATTCTTCCTGTCTGGGGTATTTTCTTCCTGTCTAGGGTATTTTAGTTACTGCCCTAAAGTTTGCAAAATGTCGTGTTTTTTTTTTTTCTGAAAAGATATTCTTGAAAATCAATAAACTTCAGAGAATGGAAAAAGCTGATTAGCGATTTTTCAAGATACGGGCTATTTCATTGGGAGAGTTGACATAATAAACTCAACCAGAAATAAAATGGATTCAGAGAGAGTGCCTGAACATTACATGCAACTTACTGTCTAGAGATTGTCCTTGTGGAGTCAAAAGAAAATTGAACAATATATCGGCCATGAAAATAAACAGTGGCCCATCACAAAGACGAAATTAGGCAGTGGGCCTAAAATAATGTTTAACTAACCCTGTATGCCCCTCTCCACCATTTCATTTGATTCCTGTGGGAAGGTGTATTTGTGGGGACACTCAGAGTTATCTGCTGTGCAGACATGTCTGCCTGCATTTGTTCGGCTGGAGAAATGAGATCAAAGGCAGAGGGGATACTTAGATGAGGAAGGATGTTGCTAAATGCGAGCGAGGCTAATAAATGTTAAGTACAATTTTGTTCTGTTTAATTGTTTTTTTTGGCAAAAAGTGAAAATTCAGAGAATCTATGATTAGCGTGTCCTGCACTTCCTGAGCATTCAATAAACCGGTTTCTACCTGGACAGGATAGCTACTCTCCTAATTTCTAAATATTTCATTTTCATGTTTAGCCGAAGGTATGGAGATATTTCCCGTGAGATTTCTTTATGCACTAGAGATGTTCTAGAGAAGAACCTGGTCACTCCCTTTTTTTGCATGACCTATAAGAAAAGAATGTCTGTGAAACACCGAGCCCACCTTCGCCGGCTTTGTGCTGTGCTCTCTTCTTGGAACATTCTTCCTAAGGACTCTCTCTCCCCAGCGGACACTGTCACTTCCCCACCAGCTCGCTCTTTCCCAGTGTGAACTCTTCTTCATCCTTCAAAACCCAGTCCAAATATCAATTTCTCTAGACTTCCCAGGAAGGATTTATTATTCTCCCCATTATACTACCATAGGATAATTCTTTATATTGCCTATTTATTCTTGTAGATGAGATTCTTGAGTGCAGGCGGGTAGATCTGTGCTCCTCTGATTTATTTTGACTTTGTATATCCGAGGACTAGTACAGTGCCAAGTTCAAAGTAGGCAATCAGCATGTTAGTACCAAATAAATGATGAATAATGAACGGGTGGATAGGTGAATGAAATAGGAATTAATTCATCTCTCTGACATCCTTCTTCCACTAATGGTAAAGCCACTTCTGAGATACACCAAGTCTTCATATATGTGTGATTTTCCACTCTGTACCAGTGGTCTGTTTGTCCATCCTTTTGGTATTTTTACTTTTTGTAACCATAGAAATCTTGGTATATGGTCAGATGTGTTTTCCTACCTTCTTCTGCTTATTCAAAATTATCGTGGCTTTTTTTACACAAGGATTTTAGGGTTGTCTTGTCAAATTTTGTAGAAAGCACTATAGAGATTTTTATTGAAATTGCATTAGATTTATGGATTCATTTGGAGGACAATTGACATATTTATAATATTGGGTATTGCCATGCATGAATATAGAATATCTTCTTATTTATCTCCTTAATGTCATTTATTTATTTTAGATTTTTGCTGCTCTTATGAATGAGTCTTTAATTTTTATTACTTAATAAAATGAGTTATTATTTATGTATAGAAATGCTACTGATCTCTTCATATTGCTCTTTTATTAAGCATACTTTGTAGCCTTGTTTCTTCTTCCAATTAGATATTGTATTTCTTTGTTTTGTTTATTATCCTGGCTAAACTCAACAGAATAATGCTCAAAAGAAATCTTTATAGCAGGCAGCTTTATCTTTTTGCTGACTTTAAAGGAAATTACTCTAATGTTTCATCTTTAAGTGTGATGTTTATTATGTGTGTAATATAGATACCCTTAATCAACTATTTTTAGGATTGTTCCCTCTATTCCTAGTGTGTTAAATGCTATTATTATGAGTGAATGTCGTATTTTATTGATTATTGGTATTCTAATTTTTGAAATGATTATATGGTTTCTCTCTCTTGTTTTGTTATTGTGGTGAATTCTAGAAATATGTTAACTTCCTACCTTAAATCCCTGAAAGAAACCCTCCTTGATCAGGACATTTTTTTTAATATAATGCTACATTCGGTAGGATCTTTTTTTAAGATTTTTACATTTGTGTTCATAGTTGAAATTGATCTATAATTTTACTTTTATTTACTGTGCTTGTATAGTTTTTGAGTCAAGATTATATAATTTTCATAAAGCAAATTGTGGAGTTTTTCTTATCTCCCACCTCTCACTCTGGAGTAATCCGTATTGGCTAGAGATAATTTGTTTCTTACAAACTCGATAAAACTTAATAAAATTATTTGGGATCAGTGATGAATTGAGGGTAGATGTTTTACCGCAGATTTAATTATTTGGTGGATATAACTGAATTTACGTTGCCTATATTTTTGATAATTTATATTCTTTAGGAAAATTAGCCATTTCGTGTAACTTTTAATTTTATGGGTATAAAGTTAATATGCTCAAGGTTTTTGTTTTATATCTTTACTACATCTGCATTCATGTCCTCTCTTTTATCGTTTGTGCCTTTTCTCCTGATTGATCTTGCCCATGGTTTGCCGACTTTATAAATCTTTTTTAAAATCACCTTTTAGGAATTTTTAAATCATTTTTATCTTTTCTATTTTATTATATTCTACATCATCTCTTTGTGTTTGTTTCACTGTTATTTTTCTAGCTTCCTAAATAGTATGCTTAGCTTATTGATTTTTAGCCTGTTTTCTAATACATGCATTGAAAGCTTCTATACCCCACAAGTCTTCTTTGTCTTTCAAGTCTAAATGTTTTCTAATTTCTATTAAGATTTCTTTTTTGCTAAATTTTAAAAATTACTTTAAATTTTCAAACATATAGGGATTTGGTTATGTAGTATTATTGATTTTTAATTGTATTACGTTGTAGTTGGAACATGGTCTCTATAGTATCAGTTCTTTTGTATATGTTGAGGCTTGGTTTATGATCGGTTCGTATGAATGTGCCATTTGTGTTTTTAAAACATGTGTGTTCTTGGAATTTTAGGTATGAGCTATCGCTTATATTCAGGATATTAACTTTATTGTATACATTATATTCAGGATGTTAACTCTATTTGATCTATTAATTTCTGGGAATAGATGTTAAAAATGTGACTATGGATTTGTCCATTTCTTTTTGTAATTCTTTCCATTTTTGCTTTATTTTTTGAGCCCATGTTATGTGCATAAAAGCTCAGGGTTATTATATCTTTATAGAAAAATTAAATCTCTATTATTAGAATGACCATCTTTATCACTAAAAATGAAAATACATGCTTTATATCAACTTATCTGTTGTGTGTTTCTGTTGGCTAGTGTTTGCTAGGTCTGTATTCTTCTAGCCCTTTAATATTTCTATCACGTTATGTTTTGAGTGTATTTCTTGCAAAAGTTTTAAAGTATCTGAAATTTTTTCTCTCTCGTTCATGAGTTAGAGCCATTTATATTTATTGTGATTAGAGATGTAAAAGGATTTTTCTTCTTTTTTTATATAGTTACTGGTTTTTTTTTATTATTATTATTGCTTTGTTTTTCTCCTTCCAAGCCTTTTTATCCTAATCAAATCTTTATTTCTTTTGCCCTTTTGCATTTTTTAAAATTTGTGGATTTCATCCCACTCTTTCTGTATACATTAAAAAATTTAATACATTCATATTGAACTTAAAAATCCTCCTCAGTTAATTAGTAGCTCTACTTACATACCCCAAATTATAAGAACTTTAGAATGCTTTAACTCTTGTAAGGCCCTCCAATCTTCCATGTCACTTCTTCACCCTATTTTTAAGTCCCCTTGAAATTAGTCATCTTGCTGTTATAGACAGACAGGGCTTGATTAAACTGACCCGTGTTACTAGTTTTCTTGCTCACCATGGCTTCTTAAATCCTGTTTTCTCCCACTAAATTCAATATGCTTCCTCCAGAAGTATATTTCTTAGTATTTCTTTGAGTGAGTATCTGTGAGTGGAAACTCTTGGAGTTTGTCTGAAAATATCTTTATTTCACCCTTGCTCTTGAATGCTAAATAGCTAGGTATAGAATTTTGGTTGATACTAATTTCCTCTTATTATTCCATAATCTAGTAGTCTTTTTTTGCTGAGGAGTATTCTGTTTTCATCCTAATTAGTGTCCTTTTGCAGGTCACCTGTTTTTTAGGATTTTGCTTGCCTTTTGGTATTCTGCAGTTTCACTATAATATTGGTGGATATCAATTATTTTTTAGTTATTGTGCTTGAGATTTAATTAGCTTTTCTTAATCTGAAGATTTTATATCTTTTACTAATTCTGGAAAGATTTCAACTGTTTCTCTTTTTAAATATTGCATTCATATATGCTATAAACCTAATCATCTCTCAACTTTTTGGGATCATCACTCCTTTGCTTATCTCTTCTGCATGTCCAGTCTCTTCTACCTGTTGTAACAATCCCATTCACAAATTAACATGCCCTTAATGTCTCCCATCTTTCATTTAAAAAAAAAAAAATCTTCCTTGACCACATCTGTCCCTGGAGCTACCTCTTTGCTGTGCTGAACAACATCACCAACCTTCTCGATGAAGTCGCCTACGCATTTCTCCACTTCTACGCCTCCTGTGTATTCCTCAGTTCACCTGACTATGACTTCTGCCTTCGCTGATCCAAAGAAACCTTTCTCGCCAAGATTGCTAATGACTTTCACGTGTCTGAATTAGCGTTCCATCCTCGTTTACCTGGACCTCTTTCCAGCATTCAGCATGGCTTCTCCTTCCCCAACACTGTTCACCTCTTGGCTTCTGAGACACTTTATCTTCTTGGTTCTCTCCAAATGCTGGAGTGCTGTCGGCTTTGGATTGCACTGTGTTCCTCATTTTCTCTCTGTACCCCTAATCGTTTTTATTCATTCACGCGATTTTAAATACCATCTATTTGTCAGCGATGGCCAAATATATGCCTCCTGCTCTCATCCCTCCTGAGCTATTCAATTATATGTGAATTCCTGCTTGATCCTAGTACTTGAAATATTAGTGACATTTAAGCTTAAACTATTCAAAGCTGAATTCTTGAATTTTCTTCTCCCCAAAAGAGTCTCTTTTCTATTTCAGCCAATGGCATCCCCATCCGTCTGGTTTCTAAAGCTAGAATCTGGGAATCGTTCTTGAGTCCTCTCTCCTTCAAAGACCCGCATTTATTCTGTTATCGAGTCCTGTAAATTCTATCTTCAGAATGTATCTCAACTCCATCCACTTCCCGTCTCCACCCCCAGCATCCTAACCTTGGTCTCTATCATTTCTCAACCGGAAACCGAATCTCTCCCACTGTTAACATTCTCCGATCACTGTCCACACAGCGGTCAGAATATCATTTTTTTAAAAAAATCATCTTCTTACTTAAAATCCTTCAAGCACTTCCTTTTGGAACTAGATTGAAACCAAATCCACGCTCATTGATAAAGACGTCAAGGCCCTTTCCTCCCCTCGGCCTCGTCCTGGTCCCTGTCCCCCTCACTCTGGTGCTCTGGCCACCCCTTGGCCGTCCAGTCCTTCCGTCGCAGCTGCCCTTGCGCTTCTGCAGGGCCTCAGTCCATTCCTTCTGCCTGGAAGGCTTCGTTTCTGTCCCCCTTCGGGACCCACTCCTTCTCTTTCTTCAAGCAACCTGAGATCACCTTCCGAGGTAGGCCTTCCCGATTATCCTGGACAATCGGGAGCCTCTCTTAAATCTCGCAGGTGGCAGCCTCGTTTTCCCTTGGATGGCCCTTTCCTCGTCTCTCTTTTTTTAGAGTTGTATAATTTTACATATTGAATCAATCGTGCAATGCCAATCGTGTACTAACAACAGACATTGAGGCCACGGTTAACCAGCAGTCTCTTTGGAGCCTTTCTAGTAAAATACTAAGGACCCTTCGATCGCTGCGTTTGGGAAATGGTCACCTTTCCGTAGGAGGCATTACTGAGGAATTCTTCTGAGTGGGCTGAGAGGACCGTGGCATTTGGGCTCTGTGAGAAGGCAGGCGCCCTCCGGGACGGATTGTCTGCCGTCCCACGAGGAGCGCTTCGGCACGTTTCCGTGGCACTGCCTCGCGGAGCGATTCTCCAGGTTAGGGAGAATGATTCTGAGGTTGGTGTGTTTCATCGCTATTCAAAGCCAAAATGGCATAATGAGCAGTCTGCATGTGATAAACTCAAATACCAAAAGGCTATTGTAACTTAGTGTTAGTGCATAGAAACCACGGTCATAAGGTGCTATTTTAGATTTATTCACTTGCTTATTTTCTGTGCTTTTACAAGTCTGTGAGTTCCATTAAGAGGGAACCAGGTCTGTGTTGTTTGTCACTTGATACCTACTCAATTACTAGCATGTAGAAATAAAGATCTTGAAGCAGTGTCGTTTTTTTTAAGTAGAGCTCTGATGAGCATCTCCCCAAATCGTGACCATAGCTGTCATCCTGATTTTTTGTTAAGTAAAAGTAGTATACAGGCCTCCCAGTCTGTTAAAAAATATATTGTGCTGCATTTTTTCACTCGTTAGTGGAGGTTTAAACTTTAGAAGACCTTATATAATGTCTCATAATATTTTAATTTTGTAAAAATTTAAAACATTTTCATGCATATTCATATGCCTCCAAATAGACTGTCTGTGGTGGTTTTTGGTTTACCGTGGCCACATTTGCTTTCAAGGAATTTACTACCTCTGCTTCTTGAAACTCATTGTTGCTAGAGAACATGTATTTTTGTTTTGTTTTGTTTTGTTTTTTGTTTCAAATTATGACTTAATACGTGGTCCTGTCCCAGAAGGACCTGTGCCTGAATAACTAGAGATAACACCATCCTTACTTCATGATATTCAAAATGTTTAACAACAGGCTGAGGCACCAACCAATGAGACTGTTACCTCAGCCAGCAAGAGCAACTTCCAGTTTCTACATCCGTAGGCCATGCCAGGGCCTGCTGAGTACAGACCCTGTCTCTGGAGAAGGCAGATCTGTAGACCCTGTTCATAACCTTTGTTTTCAGCCATTTTCCTCACTTTTTTAATGTGCTTTTTGGAAGTGATTCAAAGCCTCAGAACCTTTTAATTATCCCACAATCATGCTTTATTTATACCTGCCTGGATATTCTACAGATGAGACAACTTTGGTCAAAAGGACACAGTAATTGAGTTCTGCCTTTCAGAACTTGCTGAGCTAAATGCAGGTTACAGAGACCAGCTCGGGCTGTCTTGGGTTTGTCCACACAGTCGTGCCTCGTTCGGGCTGGTGAGAGTCTCATTCTTTAGCTGATGGCATGGCCCTGTAGTCTTAGCGTTTCTCCACATTCCTTTCAGACCCTGGCCCTGGGCGTGGTAGATCGGTGGAGGATTCTCAAAGATCAAAGCACATCTTTGTTCTACTCTCAGCCTCTTTACAACTCTGCCTCACTGGAAAGAAAAGGCCCAGTGAGGGATGCTCATTCCCGCTACGGCCTTTGCGTCTTGGCTTCATGTATTTGTGTCATGTCTGAGGCCACCTGCCTCCAAATGACTCTGAATTTTCTGACTCTTTTCTTCTGTTCGGATTGCAGGTGCACACATTCCGAGGTCCGCACTGGTGTGAATACTGTGCCAACTTCATGTGGGGGCTCATCGCCCAAGGGGTCCGGTGCTCAGGTAGACACAGAACTTTCTTTATCCTTTTCCATTTATGTAAAGTGCCACCATGTTGAGCTGGAGACATCTCTCCAGAGCTGGAAAACAGGGTCCGATTAGCTCGAAAGTCTAGCTTTCGTAAAGGTTTGAGGCATCTTTGTGCTTAATGGAAAGACTCTATTAATATCACATGTTTATGCAAGAAAAGAAAAAAATTCCAAGCAAGTACATGTCTTTAGGCAACTGCCTGCCACCTACAATAAGTAACAGTCCTTAAAAGAAAAGGAAATAAATTCCAATGGAATTGCATAGATAAAACACACACACACACACACACACACACACTAATTCCAATGGAATTGCATAGATTAAAAAAAAAAAACAACACACATTTCTTTCCCGTCCCCACTTTACTACAAAAGGGATGGCCTAAAAATAATAATACTGGTGAACGTTGACCACACACCAGGCACTGAGCTAAGCACTTTCTGTTTATCACTCCTTATAGCCTCACCAACAAACGACAGGGGAGATGTCATTATGCTCCATCATATAGGTGAAGAAACTGAGGCTTCCAGGCCACTGTTAATTGCCCTTGGCCACATAGTAAGTGGTGGAACATTAATTCAACTCCAGAGCCCTGCTCAGTATTTTTCTGCCATCGGATACGATGAAACTGCACACCTTAATTTGATATCACATATTTTCAAAACACTTTGAAACCCTAGGTGTTTTTCCACCTAGAACTGGACGTACACCCCCATTGCTAACAGCACACAACACATCTTATGAAGATACAGCTAACAAAAATAGCAACGAATCGCCAAATCGATGTGTGACTGAGAGTCCTGATTCATCTCGCCATGCTTTTTCTGGCAAGCAGTTCTGGCCAGGAGCAAGAACAGCCTTCTATGATGTATTGATTGGGTTTCCATCAACACCATGACTGATTTTTTTTTCCTTGCTAGGGTATGACTTGAAAACATAACTCTTATGAAGCGTTTAAAATAAAAATAAGCTGATGATAGTACATTGCAATGATCTATCTTCCCACGTTACCCATTTTGCTTCACAGGATCAAGGGACCTTAAGTTCTTTCTCTACTTGAAAGGCACGATCTCAGCTTCTCCTGGGTAGACGCAGCAATTGCTGGTGGAAATACCTGGATGGTTCAAGTAGGGCTCATATTAGTCAGTTGACTATACCTGTCTCCATCCCAGATCCATGAGCAGAAAACAAAGGCTCGAAGCAGTCTTTCCAGAAATGTTCCAAATACCCTGATTAACAGAAAAGTCATACTTCCTACAAAGTATCTCACAGCTCCACCATTGGGCAAAGTGGTAGAATACCTGAATTACTCGGTGGTCATTAATTCAGCCTGCTCCACCTGACTATACCTATGAAAAATATCTCTAATTGCTGATACT
>NW_006436282.1:21319982-21336927 GCF_000325575.1 Pteropus alecto
CAAAAATCTGGAATTCAGATTAGCTATGAATAGCAACTTTCTCTGGGTTAAACGATTTTAGGTTTTTTTCTATTTTTTTTTTAATAGAACATATTCTAAGACTATAATGTTAGTATTCTCCAATGGCTATCATTTAGCCTCATATTTCCCTTGAGCAGCAGGAAAACTGAAAACTGACCATTAAAGGTTAGAAAAAACAATCATTGCAGCTTACATCTCCGTATCTTTATGGAGATTAAATAAATATTTTAAAATGAACCAAGCTTTATTTAAAGCGTATGGAATTGTATTAGCTTACAAAAACTGAATATTTATTATAAAGCATCTTCATTTTGATAAAATATCAGTATTTGATTCTGCATAAGCACACTGTTGCTTCAGATCTTAAAATGAAGTTTATAAGGATATTAAAAATTGAATTATCATATAATCCCGCAATTTCACTTCCAGGTATATACCCCAAAGAAATGAAAGCAGGCACTCAGAAAGATGTTTGCACACCTATGTTTAGAGTAACGTTATTCATAATAGCCAAGAGGTAGAAGCAGCCCAAGTGTCCCATCAATGGATGAATAGATAAAAAATGTAGTGCATACATACAGTGAAATATTATAGAAAATCCTGTCATATGTTACAATATGAACAAACCTTTAGGACATTATGCTAAGTGAAATGATCCAGTCACAAAAGGACAAATACCATTATGATTCCACTTACATGAGTTATCTAATGTAGTCTAATTCATAGAGACAGAAAGTAGAATAAGGTTGCCAGAGGCTGGGCGGAGCGGGGTCTGGGAAAGTTTTGTTTAATTGGTACTGAGTTTCAGTTTTGGAAAATGAAAAGGGTTTTGGAGATGGATGGTGGTGATGGCAGCACTTGGTGTGAAGGAATTTAATGCCACTGAACTGCACACCTAACAATGGTTAAAATGGTGAATTTCATGTCATGTATATTTTACCACAATGCTTCAGAATTGTTTTAAATGAAGTTTATACAAATATAGTAAAAATTACTGATGAAATAACTTAAGAATAGCAGAGCGGTTAGCCTTATATTTTCTATCACCGTATTGGCTATTTCTTTTACTAAACTTTCATGTAGTGTCCAAAACACCACAGACGTTATACATATTAACTTATTTGATTCTCATAATAACCCTGGAAGTAGGTGCCATGATTCCTCGTTTCATAAAAGAGAATCCAAACAAGAAAACCAACCAATTCGATTTCATTCGATTGGCCAAAATTTATATTCGCTAAATAGAGTTATCAAAATATTATTGACGTTTGCTTGAGTTTTGTTGAATTTCTCATGTTGATAAAGCTGAGTTAGAACTGTTTTTTTTCCCTCTTGTAAGGAGGGTAGACAGAACTCAGCCAGTAAACATTACATGAACATAATGTATTCATTTTTAAAAATCAGTTTTTTGATGGTTTCACAAAAAGCCCTCTCAAAACCTTGGTGTGATTAAGTGCTTTTTTATAAAGCAGGTGATAATGTTTATTGTCATGTGTGTAACACATATATATAATAGAATATATATTATTATTATTGTTATTCTTTATACCTAGAAAAAAAACAATGTTAGAAGCCACTTTGAATAGGCAGCACATCAACTCTGAACAACTTCAGCATTAAATTTTTATTTTCCAGAATGTACTGTGCCTCGTTGTTGTCACGGTCAGTCTATCAGTGGACACTAACTGCTAACAAGGCTTTACTATGCTCATGCCGTGTTCACTGAACCTAAAGGCACCTTTTCAGCTTCAGATCTTGATAAGAGCTTCATAAATAATTGCTTTAATCATCACATTACGTGGCATTGCTCTAAATTGTACACTCTCAGATACTCCCACTGGTGTCTAGTTAGACATTATTTCCACTCGCAGGTGTCAAAATAAGGCGAGTAGAAAGGAAAATGGCCCACCCGACCTGCCCACAAGGAGGAAGGGAGTGGAAGCTGTGGGCAGCTCTCCAGGCAAGTGCAGGAAGACGCTGGCGGTCATGAGTTCATACGGAGAGAGTGAGTGTCTCTCCCACAAAAGGAGCTTCAAGGACTTAAGGGAAACAATCCAGCAAAGTCCCAGGTGCCCTTTATGAGCCGTAACTAGCTCTGGGAACCCAAACTCAAAAGCCTACATGTGGGTACAAAGGTTCCAGTCCCAAAAGGAAACGAATAACATACGAATGACCTGGCTAATTGCCAAAACTATCTCAGTGAGATGTTCTATCCTTATAGTCCAGCGGCAGAGAAAGCTTAACGAGGAAAATGGAATTATATACAAGTTTCATGGGTAAAAACGGTTTCACACTCAACTTGCGGCAAGTACCACCTCTAAGCAGGATGGATGTTCCAGAGAGATACAGCAAACCCTTGGGTGTTTTCGTTTTTATTTTTGGTAACGTAGAATTTGTGTCTGGCTTTGACAAAAGGGCCAGGCGAGTCTAATGTGGCTTCTTTGTTTACAGACTGTGGGTTGAACGTGCACAAACAGTGTTCCAAGCACGTCCCGAATGACTGCCAGCCTGATCTCAAGAGGATCAAAAAGGTTTACTGCTGTGACCTCACAACGCTCGTGAAGGCACACAACACCCAGAGGCCCATGGTGGTGGACATCTGCATCCGGGAAATCGAAGCAAGAGGTTGGGAAAAGACTCCTTATTGTAGCGATTTAATTTTGCTATTTATTTCTACAATTGTCAAGAAAACTTTCTTATAATTGTTGAACTGACTCTCTCTCCACTCTTGTTGAACTGAATCTTCTCTCTCTTTACACACAAACTAAATCAATGTCTGTTTCCTACATAAATCATTCGTGCCTGAAATGCATTCGCATATGCATTCAATACATCTTGGCTAAGCATTTACTATGTGCTATACATCGAGGATATAAAAGTCACAGTTCTCGCCTTCAAGAAATTCATACTGTAGTATGCAGAATGACGGGGCCAGATAAATAAATGTTGTGGGTGTGTATATTCAAAGCACCATGAAGTCACAGAGGAATACATTTTAATTTTATTTGAGGAGCAATTCAGAAAGAGTTTATGGGAGAGAGGAGGTTTGAGTCTTAGAAAGTACTCCTATTCAATAAGTAAAAAAAATTGTTGATCAGCACCTACATTTTCTACCATACAGAAGTTTACTCCTGGTGCTGGTTCTGTTTATTTCAAAGAGAAGAGTTAAAAGATTAAAAAATCACTATGCCTTGAATAGCCAAGGAGGCCAGGAGGGCAGAAACATTTCAAAGAAAAGATTCTTTATATTATGCGTGAGTCATCTTTCCTCTCGTTGTGCTTTGTTTGGCCACTCTTCAGCATTTCAGCATCAAAATGTTCAGTGATATGGTGGATGGAGTCTGGTTGGGGAGAACGTGGATTGCTGGATAGAACTTAAATAATTGGGCCATGTAAAAATCTCCAGGGCTTTAACCATTTTCGCCATGTATGTCCTCTGCTACAGTTGATATCCATTATTGTGTCCAAAATAGGTTACTATGTTCTGTGGGTATTTGCAAACTGGCCAACTATCCCATTCTTTCCAATTATCCCAAACCTTTTAGAGACAAGAAATGTAGAATGAAAACTATGGCTGTTCTGTCCCCTTAAGACTTGCTCATTTACTCTCCAGTTGTAAGAAATGCCTCCTGCCTTTTGATTGCTGTGGCTGTGGATGCTTTGGGCTCTGGTGAGGTGCTGATGCAGGGCGCTGAGCTGGGGAACAGTTGAGCAGGGGTGCCCCGACTCCGGATGAGTGGCTGGGAAAAGTAACCCTGGGTCCTGCTGGTTAGAAGGCTCTGTGATTTGGAGTCAGATCAGCAGCCTCTCCAGAGCCTGCAGTCAGGACTGTGCTTTTCTGGAGAAGCTGTCGCCATCCCACAGTAATCCTCATCAGAGATGACTGATAACCCGGGCAAAGTTACCACCCTTTCTTATGTCTGCCGTGTCCATGATGAGCACAGCACTAAGCACGCCTAGGACGAGAGCTAGAGTGGCACAAGTTAGGAATTTCTGCCAAGGCATCACAGCAGAGGGGTTGGAGCTACAGGCACTAGGGGCCTGCACCTGTGGGCAGAACCAGAGAATGGGCTGGAGGAAATTCACGTGACTCTTCCATTCCCAGCTTCGTGGCCACCGCTGCCAACATCGTACCACCTCTTCCATCCACAGCAAAGGCCCTATTGTTGTCCAAATGCTCATTTATGGCCATTCGTTTCTGCATGATGTGGCAGAATGAAAAGATCATGGACTCAAAGTTAGATTTCCAGCCCCGTCTCGTACGAGCGATAGTATGAGCTTGAGCAAGTCACTTACTCCGTTTAAATATCTGTTTTATCATCTATAAAGTAAATGGAAACAGTTGTACGATATCAGGTGGTCGTGAGGGTTAAAATGAGTTGATCCATATTAATGACCTAGTACAGGGCCCAACAAGTAAGACTCGACCTGTGTTACTTATTTTTGCCTTTTCTCAGAATGACCAACAACCCAAATCCACCTCCACCTCCAAATCCGTCTGTCTGACCAACTTATTTAACCCGTATGTTTCAATGCTGTCACAGTGACCCCCAACAATAGTGTCTTCACCAGGATACAGATCTGTCCCTCGCAAGCAGCACCCCAGGGCAGGCTCCTCTGGTGGCCAGCCCCATCTCATCTGCCTGCCAGCCAAGGGCGAAAGGGCCTGCTCTTCCTCTTCACGTCTACACCCCAGGCGCCATACACCTCACCTCTGCTCTCTTCACGTTGCCAGAATTTAATGGCCATTGCAGTGGATGTTGTTCTAAAACTCAAAGTTTCCATTAAAACAGAGGGATGGGAGGACTAATATTGCAGGGAGAGCTGGCAGCCTCTGCTGCACCAGCAAACTCCAGCCCGTCCTTCGTGACGTCTGTCAAAGGCAGCTCGCGAGTAAGACCTCCCCCTCGGCCTCTCTGTCCGCAGACACGGTTCGTGCTCCCTGTGTCGTGCTCCCATGTGCCACTGTGTCCTCACCTCTGTCTCAGTGCTAGGGACAGCCGTGCTGGGCATGCTTCCGTGCATCACCGACCGGAACAGGGTGACAGCTGGTCTCATCTTCTGAACCAACTCAATTAAATGATCAGTAGTGGCAACCTGCACAACTGTATCGAGGTGGATTCTGAGGCTGAGTGGGGCTCAGTGGGAGAAGAAGCTAAGATCAACTAAGAGTGTCTCTGGTGGTCCCAGGAGAGAGGAGGAGCAATACTTCTAGCAGGCGTTTTTTTATGTCTAATGCGGACCTAATGCAGACCGTTCTATATGGCAGACAGCACGCTCGATAAATGTTTGCCAGGTGAAAAACAGGAACGTATGTTAGCTCTCGAGAGTTTGCCAGAATATACCGCAGCAGCAGAAGCAGCTATTTGTTTGCTTATTTTTCGCTGTAGCTATAGTTTGGTAGCAACCAGTTTTTACATCAAAGGTCTGAAATCTGTTCCTCTGTTCCTTCTGATACCTTGGGGACCTGGCTAGGCCTTAGGACATATCTTAATCAGTCAGGAAGATTTAACAGAAACATATTTTTCGTAGCCTAAATATCCAATGATCAAGTTTCCAGAACCATGCATTAGAATTTTATTTTTCTACATCTGTTTGTACAATTACTTACTTGAAGTTATAACAACTAAATCAATATTTAAACATTTAACGTATTGTATTTATGATTGAACATAAAAGACTATAAAATTTGGATTGTTTCAACAAAATCAGGATAATATGGATCGCGCGTGTGTACGTGGATGTGTGTGTTCCTAGCACAGTGCCGCACGCAGCGTGACACATGGATTGAGATGATACTGGGGAGAAAGCGAGTTGCTGCCTAAAGCAGTGAAATCGCATCGAGTGGTCTGACGAATGAAGAAGCAGTTGATGAAACTCATAAACATAGGTTCGCTTTGCAAAACCAGGCAGGAAGAAGCCCAGGCTGCTGAGGGCCCCACTGCTGCACAAGCAAGTGAAGACAAACTTGAGGTGGACAAGTCCAAGTTCTGACATGACAGCGTGGGATATATAAGAGCTCGTTTTCTGATGGTACACAGTGTAGATCTGAAATGAGTCTTTTTTTTAGATATTTCAAGAAGCTAAAGTCTCTGTCTCTCTTTTTAACAGGATTAAAGTCAGAAGGCCTTTACAGAGTCTCTGGGTTCACCGAACACATCGAAGATGTCAAAATGGCATTTGACAGAGGTAGGCTCACGTTCTTGAAAGCCAGATGGCGCATCCTTAGCGCCCTCTCTTTTGGAACCAGATTTTATTCACAGTGGAACAAAGGTCTCAGGGCTACTGAGAGCTGTTCTGCAAGAGGCCAAGGAATAACAATTCACAAATCTCAGAGTTCCCTGCCTCTCCAGGGGAAGCGTTTCCTTAAAAGTTGTGGACAGTGACCACACGGGGAAGTGAGTTTAAAATGCCGCTTGAATGGGTAGCCAGCTTCTGGTGCCATTAAGGTTTTTGAGCTGGTTGCCCAGCATTTATGGTCAGCCCTCATGGCACCGGAGTACCTTTCTGCGTCCCCCGTCTTAGGGTCCTGTTGATTCTTCGCCTTCCCCCCAATCTCGAAATGAGAGAGCATAGGGAAGGGGTGGGGGAGCACCCCCACAGGGAAGTGGGGGATCCAGGGGACATACAGGAAGCGACTCCCTTTGTTCTTTATGACTGTGTCATGTGTTCTCTACTCTTGAGAATTTGTTAAAATTTCAGTTCGCCAGGGCCTACTCTTGCAATTCATTCAAAAAACTGGATGAACCCAAGAATCTGTATTTCTAATGAACGATTGAATTAATTCCGGTGCAGCCAATCAAGGGATGGAACCCGTGGCCTACTGGACAGAGCCTCTACTCAGTAGAATAGGAGACAAGGTCTCTGCTGATCTGTTCAGGGTCATGGCCATTTCCTCCTCCCTGTATACTTTACACCCCAGCGATGCTGCAATACAGCTTACTTGTCTGCACGAACCAGCCCCTAGGCTCACGTTGCTCTGTTCATCTAGAATGTGTTCCCATCTCTGCCTGGCAAACACTCTTTACTAATCGGGTATCAGCTCAAGTCTTTCCTCCTTCACGACCCCTCCCTGACCACCCCACACTGACTTAAGGGTTCTATTTCCTTGTCCTGTGTCCCCGCTCCGTGTCTCACGTGTCTCCAGAATAACAGTCTTCTTATTTCCTTGTAATTGTTGAGTTGCACATTTGGCCCCAGCCTCACTAGAGCTATTTGAAGGGAGTATGTTTTTCTTCTTTGATCCACTGGGGCTTAACATTGCTGTATACATTTCAATAAACGTTTATTAAATATGTAAATGGTATTATATGGCAACCTCTTACTGTTTTCTGTACATCAGCTTTTTTTAGCATCAGAACCAAATTTGCTGAGATACTTTTTTTCTTTTTCCAATTCCCTATATAAAAGAAAATGCTGATAGTACGTATACGATTGAAACTTTTTTATCTAAAACAATATTATAGTCTGTGACAGTTAAATTGGACTGATAGTTGCTTAATGGAAAAACAGAAAGTCAAAAATGTCTTGAGAATGATTATAAAAATGACAAGAAATACAACATTACCCATACACAAGAGAACGTTAAAGTTTCCCAAATTAAAATCCCAGGTATGAGGAGAGGAAGAACTAAACTTCAGTGAGCCACATAGAGACAATAGAAACCGAAGATATTCAACAATTATTTTGTATCTGTCATCTTGAAATCCAAGTCTGAAGAATACTGGTGGGACTATATAAGGGCTTCTTGGGGTTTTTTTGGTTTTTTTTGTTTGTTTTTTAATTAGGTCATTACTATATTCTATTATGAATCTTGTGTCCAGATTATGAATTTCTGTGCTAAATTTCTATTTAGCAAATTACCAGGGTCTGGGACCCAAAGAACGAGTTTTAAGTCTATTTCACTTTCCTTTTGGCTCCACTTCCCCTCAGACCCCAAATCACTCTCACCAAACTCCTTTGGTTAATTCCTGCATCTCATTGTTATTAGACTCCGAAGGGAGCATTCGCCGTTGGATTTTTTTTTTCCTTCTGGGCTTTAACTTGGTGAAATAAGATCCTCATTAGGAATTGGATCGTTGATTGTTTTTCAGATGGTGAAAAGGCAGATATATCTGCCAACATCTATCCAGACATAAACATCATCACTGGAGCCCTTAAACTGTATTTCAGAGACTTGCCCATTCCCGTCATCACCTACGATACCTACTCCAAATTTATAGAAGCAGCAAGTAAGTATTAAGAACTGAGTTTTTATTTGTACCAAATTTTGAAGTGCAGTGCTTTTGAATTCAAGACAATCAGAACTGTTTAAAGTATTGCATGGGCCTGTTGCTTTGCCAAGTGTGGGCACAATGGTACAGTTAATAGAAAACCAAGCATAGGGCACCAACTGAGTTGAACCAACACCAGACCAACTCTGCTGGGCTGAAGCTGGACGGCAAGCAGTTCCTTCTCTCCCCGTCCTTTCTTCCGTGCTGGGAACCAGCATAGTCAGGCCTACTCTGTTATATGTTGAAAGCAGGAACGTTCCTGAAGTAAAACATTAGATATCATTCTAATGAGGACTGTACAGATTAGCTACTGTCATCCGTTAGGCAGAATCCCATTGCTGATCGATTAAAGTCATACCCCAAGTTTTGCCCGTGGATGCTGTTCCAAATTAATAATAGGCTAAGAATATGCCGTGTCATGTCCTACGCTAGGCACTCTCTCCAGTGTCAGCTAGTTTTATCTTATCTACCCAATGAAGCAAATATTATAATCCCATTTTACAGCGGAGGAGAGCAAAGCATGGCAAGCTGAGCTCACAGGTCTAGGAATGGAACGTCAGCCTTGGTCTTCCATCAGCCCACAGTTGCTCATTCAGTGTCTGGCACCTGGGTCCACTGTCATCAGGAGAGAGGACCATAGTGGAGAAGGGACAAGGGGCCTGCATTCTCCCTAGGAACGCACTGAGGAAGGGCAGGTTCAGATGCTGTAATACATGACATAGATGTCAAACCCACTTTGAGGAAGTTTTATAAAACTCTATCATCTTTAAAGGCATGTGCGACTAAATACAGTAACGAGACAGACCATACACAGACAGGCAGGGATGGGTGCGAGATGCACTTTGCGGAAGAGCTGTGGCCCTGCCTCCTGGTGAGAGCATTCTTTCTTGGGTCCCGGTGGCCCTGAGCAGAGATAGTCCTAGCAGCAGTCCTAGCCTCAAGAGGGATCACAGGAGCGCTTTCTTTGGTTGGCTGCCAGAGACCCAAAAAGCAGAAGCACACATGCTTCCTCCCATTGTTAATGTGCCTAGTATCTACTTCCAAACCTGGACCAGACACCAGGGTTCACCATGCCAGCGCTTTGGTGGGAAGTGCCATGAATGCAGGCTGAGCTGGCTCATCTGCCAGGGCCCTTGCATCCTGAGGTGTATTCAGTTATGGAAGCCTGCCAGGGAAAGACTTATTAGACAACTTCAAGAGAATGCTGCCAAGTATGATCGTGGTTAAGTTAAAGCTTGTGATGGTGAGATTTCTGGCAAATCCGCCATTGAGAAGAGGGGCAAAGCACAGTTTGTGCATGTGCCATGAGCAAGCATCTACAGCCCCTGCCACCGACCTAGTAGAAGCTGGAGGCATGTGTGGTGCCCAGCCCCAGACCCTTTCTGGAACGAGGCAGGACACAACACAGTTGATTACTTTAGATCAAATGTTACCTAAAATCACCTGAGCTTCTTAGATTTCCCCTCCATCTGTAGCCAACTTCTGTTACTTCTCTGCAAACTTTCGTGCCACGAGGCTGCACTGATTATTCTTATTTGTAATCTTCGCAGAAATCTCCAATGCAGATGAGAGGCTGGAAGCAGTCCATGAAGTGCTGATGCTGCTGCCTCCTGCCCACTATGAGACCCTCCGATACCTGATGATTCACCTCAAGAAGTAAGCTCACGCCTCCTTGACACCTCCTCCGCAGACCCTATCTGCCCTGGCAGTTAATGCCTTTGGAAAAGCTCACAGCCTTCCTCCCCAACCCACTGAGTGGACAGACGCTCCTTCAAGGTGAACGAGGCCGCCTTCTCTAGGTCGGCCCCATCATAGCTACTGAACACTCTACGTACTTTACACATGCTAGCTCTATGAAGTGGGGTCTGTTAGGCCTCCCGTGTTCCCGATGAGGTTGCTGAAGCTTAGGGTGGTTAAATAATGGACGTGAAGAGGTGAAGGAAGCCAGGATAGAAACCCCAGGCAGTCTGATCCAGAGCCCACACTCTGTCTTAACCATTTGCCTACACGGCCTCCATAGCTGCCTCTTCCTCCATGACGAGCCCTGTGCTCTGTGTCCTGCTCTTCTGCCCTCTGCTCTCTCCAGTCCCAGACTCCTGAGCCCAGGCAAGCACATTCCCAACCCCGGGCCCTTGTTTTTCTTGGTGTATCAGTTAGCTATCATTGAATAACAAATTACCCCCAATCTGAGAGGCTTAAAACAGTAAGTGTGTATTTTCTTGCAGTCTCTCTGATCGGGAATCCAGGTGTGGCTCAGCAGGGTGCCTCTGGTTCACAGTCTGTAATGAGGGTGCCGTCAGACTGATAGCCAGGCCGCAATCTCATCTGAAGGCTGGACTGGGGCGGCGTCCGCTTTGAAGCCCACTCATGTGGTTGCTGGCAGGATTCAGTTCCTCAGAGGCTGTTGAACGGGAGGCCTCTCTTTCTTGCTGACTGTTCTCTGAAGGCCACCCTCAGTTTCCTGCCATGCGGGTCTCCCCACAGTCAGCTCACAGAGTGGCAGGTGGCTCCTCTGGGAGCAAGCAAGCATGAGCACCCAAGATGAAAGGCACGGTCTTTCTGTAACCTAATCTCAGAGGTGACATCTCATTGCTTTTGCTATATTCTGCTTATTAGAAACAAGTCACCAGGCCCAACCCACACTCTAAAGGAAGGGATTACATAAGGGCACGAATTCCAGGAGGCAGGGATCACTGGTGGCCATCTCAGAGGCTGCCTGCCACAGAAGGCCACATGGCTATCTGTGAGGACACATGAGACAGATGGATGTTTGAGTGTTACAGGCGACTAGCACCTCTGGTTCCAGACTCCTCCACTAAATCGCGGCTCTCTGCCCTTCACCGTACACGTGTAATGAGGGCAATGAGTTGGTCTCTGGGACGTCGGAGGGAGTGGGGCACTTCTGTGTGCCTTCCTCTGTGCTTTCAGGAGAGACATGGCAGCAGCCCATTCTTAGATAAAATCAACCGAAACTCATCTCTATTGACCAATTTTCAGATCCATTCAGTAAGTGAAAGGAAGCAAGTTGAGACTAAGGTATAAACATCAGAGGTTGAGGGTTTTTTTCTCCTTTATAAAGCAGTTAAGACTGTTGCTCGTATTCAGGTTGATCAGAGATGCAACATTTAGCTCAGAAGTTTTCCATTTTGATCAGTTTCTTAAATTTAAGAGTACAGATAAGTTTTCGATAAGGAATAGATTGCGAATGTCAGCCGGGCTTCTAATTAGCTATAAATTATTTCTTTCAGTGTCCAATTATTGTAGTTTGGAAGGCAAAGTATTATTATCAGAAAAATGCTGACATGTCCCAGTTGAATCTTAAATGCCAACAACTTAGTGTTTTTATTGTAGAGGGTTTGCTAGCCATCTTGTTTGGCCAGGCATGGTACCTGACTTAATGAAGAGATGTGAACAATTTTAGTGAAGAATGTCCTCTTTCCTACCTCTTTCTTAGCTTTGCAACATGAAAATAACGCAGGCCAAATTGCCCTTCCTAAAATAATGTCAAATGGCTCATCTTAATTAGCTCCGAGAGAATAAACACAACGGAATGGCCTTGCATGCAAAACCTAACCATGTTTCATCATATTTCTCTCTTCTTTGAAAAACCTACCCCTTTTAGATCTATCATAAACATCCTAAAACCTAAATTTCCTAAAGCAAAGCAAGAATCTGGAGGATTGTCATTTTATTCCACTAGAAGGTATTAAGCCAACTTTGGAGTCTGAGTTTCATTCTTAAAGGCTTTGTAGTTCTTATCTGGATGTTGAAATGAGGATTTTCAATTCCAACAGCAATTACTGCTCCAGACCTCATCCTGTGGGAACTAGAAATAATGTCCCACTGCTTTCCTGTTTGGCCACATTCCAGCCATCCCCCCGTCCCACGATAATGGCCTAGCTGTCCCTAAACTCATGACACCCCCATCCTACAAGCAACCGTGCCTTTTCTGTTCGCCAGCACACAGGGAATCTGCCTTCAGGTTTCCTACAGAGGGGAAGAAAGACTTCCATACCAGCCTAGACGAAGATCTGCGTGCGCCGTGTGCCAGCTGGTAATCTGCCCTTCAAAGCAATATTCCATAAACGACAGTTTCACGTTTATTTAGTAAGAAGGACTGATTTTCTAATTTTGAGGATCGTGTCAATACCAGATTCACTTAGTAATAGGCTTCCTCTGGCTGAAGACAATGCCAACAATCTAAAAAGGAAAATATCAAAAAATTATCCTTTTAAAAATACTTTTCTGTAATTCTGATTCTCGATTTCCTTTTGCAGTTTCCCAGGTTCATGAGGGCATATGCGTGTCATCAGGATATAAATTTGTCCACAAGTTGAAACCACCTTTCTGTGTATATATTTGTTTTGCAGGGTGACTATGAATGAAAAGGACAATTTTATGAATGCTGAAAATCTGGGGATTGTGTTTGGGCCCACCCTGATGAGACCCCCTGAGGACAGCACACTCACCACTCTCCACGACATGCGGTACCAAAAGCTGATTGTGCAGATTTTAATCGAAAATGAAGATGTTTTGTTTTAATCCACCAGGGAAATGAGCAGAATGGCCTCCGCCCCGTCGAAGTTGACAAGGCTAAGGACATAAAAACATTTCTTACACTGATTTGTTTCCCAAACAAGTGACAGAGTTCCTACACCGCAGTGGATGGCCAAGTCAGCTACTATGTCTCATAGATACTGGCCTCCTCCACGTGAGAACAGCAAGAGTAAGAGTGAGAAACGCCCCTCTCCTGGGCTCTTTGCCGTGCCTCGTGTGTATGTCTGTTTTGCTGGAAGAGTGATTAAATAAATCTTTAACTTATTAAGAGAACAATGTAGACCTTTAAACTTCAATCTCAGTAATAAAGAGGAACTTAATTCATAGAGGTACTTGATACAGTTATACATTTTCCACTTACAAAAAGAAGACAATTCTATATGTTAAATGTTAAATAAAACTTATATTGTAAAACGTATTTTTATTTCAGCTGCAAGAATGTTACTTTATTTTAGCAAATAGAACTCAATGCAGTGCATTGATTATTACCCTGTGTACCTTGTCCTGCCTTCTTGCTGTGATCCCTGGAGAAGTTTACCACGAATGCAGTATTATGTTGACATACCTCTGTCCTTATCGGCGCTTTGCAACGAAATTTCACCTGCCACCTGTGTCCCTGTTTTTGATAGTTTTTGCTGTTAAGCGCTGGCATTTTGCTATCATGAGGTGTATGTTTATAGCAGTTGTAGGTTGGTCCAAAACACCCACGAGTTTTCTTTCCATAAAAATTTTATAGAATTCCAAAGTATGTTTTAGAATTGGTCATAGTTTTTCCATATCATGTGTGTATATCCCAGAACATGTTGAATGTGGTCACTTTACCTAAAATAATTGAATTTACATAAAATATAACCTGGATTGTTTCTGGGCTGTATAGAAAGTCAGAATTTTTTTTCTCATTTCTTTTAAGCAAGTAGTCTAAATTCATATCTTAAGGCCAATTTGTAGCTTTGCCACATTTCTGTATTTACGACGAGTGAATCTGCAGAATAATTGTTGATTTTTTTTCATTTTTGTTTTATAAACAAGCCTACTTTTAAAGTAAGAATGAATAAGTTTGGTTTTTATGAATATTTGTTCCTCTTTGACAAAAGTAGCTCTGTATAGATAAGAATTGAATATGATTTTCTTACTATAGTTCCATCTGATTGGTTATATTTATCTTAGAATGAGCTTTTCACACCCAAGATTTCTATATTTTGTAACATAGGTAAAGATATTTTAAAAATCCAGGTAAATCTGGATTTTTTTTTCCCTTCAGTCCAACTACGGTGTGTTTTCCTCTGGTGGTCTGAGATGGTTCGTGTAATTACTCACTCGTCTTGTTTTGGAGTGACCAGAAGAGAATTACTGTGACAAGTGAGCTGAAAGGAGGTGGCAGTGCAATTGTCCTGGAAGGTCCCAAGGGCTGTGCGGACGGACGCCACTGGGACATGGGGGTTAAAACGCTCCTGCTTGGTCCCAGCTATTACTGTCCCTCCTCCTGACTGTACAGATTTGTTTGTTGTAGCTCATGTACTTCTTGATACTGTCAAAAAAATATCTGGAAATGGTTTTATTTTGTAAAGTGAACGATACTTTGTAATTTATGATAGTGTAAATGGAAGGAAAAGCATTAAATGTATTAAATTCTTCTGTCTATCACTTCGGAGTATACGAAGGAAATTGGTGTTGGGGAGATGTGAGGGATAAGGGTGGAGAGAATATTGAAGAGGTCACTCCCGGATGGATTTTGGCAATAAAGTTTCTGTCATCACCAAACTATGATGAGCAAACAGACATACCACTGGGTCCCTCCTCGCTGGCCCACGCCCTCTGCCGGCTTTCGCCTGAAGAGCCTACTCAAGATTGAGATTCTAATGCTCCACCTGCACTTTCTAGAAGACTTATTGCATTTATGTGATTCGCTGAGAGATGTGACATTTAGACCACATCACCCTAGGACTCTTGCAGGAGAGCAGAGCAAAAGTGTCGAAGTCAGAAAAACACACATTTGAATCCTAGATCCGCCTGTGTTCAGCCGCACATGAACTTGGGAATGAATTTCCTCCTCTGAGAAACTGGGGACAATATTCCGATTGTGAGATCTTAGATAAAATGACGATCTTAAGTAGTTAGTAATAGTTATTTCTCATTGTTACCATTACTTTAAGAGCGATGACTTAGAAGAAGAAGGGGTATAACATGGTGGCTGGGGAAAGGAAGAAGCGTGGGACAGGAAGGATGTGTCACAGGTTAAATCCAAGCCCAGGTGATTTTAAGGGGTATGATAACAGGGCTCTCGGATGTGTAATGAGGTTCACTTGACTCCTTTTCTTGGACACGATTGCAACACTTGATCCCCTCGAGCTCGCTTTCGTCTGGAGCCTGCTCCCCCATGCCTATCGCCCCCACCATCTGGCAGCCTGCCATGGCTCCCCTTACCCAGCTTGACATTCCTTATTTATTGCAATATCTCTAGTTGGTAGACCTGAAGGGATGCAGCGTTGTTTCCAGAACCCCATATTAAATTGTCCACAAGTGGGTTGTAGGAGGTGGGCCAGGGGCAGGGGAAATGGGGGAGGACCCTTTTCCTTCCCCCATTAACATAAATGGGCATCTGGTTTCCACAGCGCGGAGGGAGCCCGGCCCGGTGCAGAATTTCCGGGGCAGCAGCCTGGCCGCAGAGGGAGGGCGGTGAGGACAGCACAGTGAGTACGTACCACACGACCGGAGAGTTGCCAGGGCTGCCCTGGCTGCTACTGAAAACCCAACTCGGTTAGCTTACCGCTTCCCAAGTCCTATCCACCCCCAAATTTATCATCTTTAAAAATGTAATGTTTATTTCTATCAGGCGCTTATTAACGGGCCAGACATTGAGAATACTTGGAAGCAAGGAAGAGGCTTATCTCACTGAAAGAATTAGTAAGTTTAGTCTGGCTAGAGAGACAAAGCTGGTCATGTTAAGGATTTTGGACTCTAACGTAAGAGAAAGGGGTGCTACTAATGTTTTTTCTAATAAGCTTAATTTTGGAATATTTTTTATATTTACAGAAAAGTCCTAAAGATACCACAGAGAGGTCCTGTGTACTCCTTACCCGCTTTCCCTAAAGTTAACGTCTTACAAAACCACAGTACATCAAAAGTAAGAAGCCAACACTGGTATATTACTATTAACTAAACTCCAGACTTTATTCAGATTTCAGAGGTTTTGCACCGATGTCCTTTTTCTGTTCCATGATACAATCCAGAGTGCCACATATTTAGCATTAATGAGTTTTAATGGACAGATGACACAATCTAGTTTACACCTGTGAAAGATCACTCACATGGCTGTGGACCCACCGGCAACTATGTAGCTGATATGCAGAGAGCCAGTTAGACGTTCATCTTTGTCACATAGGACTGAGGTGATGTAGCCTCGATCAGGTGAGATAAATAGACAGGACTGAGTTAGGAGGTAACAGGACTGAGTTGCAAGGGTTGGATTAAAGAATCAAGGATGAGTCTCGGGTTGCTTAATTTGACGACCGGGTAATATTTACCGAAATGAAGACAAAAAGAGGAGTAGAGGTACCTGGGGAGGGGTGGAGGAGGCCGGGAAGGCGATGAGTTCCATTTTGGACATGATGAAACGGAGATGCCTGGGTAGTTTACGAGCAGAGATGTTTCGTGAGCAATTATATTAACAGACCCAGGCTGGAGATGTGATTTGGGAATGACCCCAGAAGTAACAACTGGTACCACAGGGCTGCATAGGACATGGAACCTGTACCCAGGGACGAAGAACAGAGAAATACAGGAGAGGCCTAATTCAGAGTTCCCTGGAACGCCATCATGCAGGAGGCGGGAAGAGAGGGCAAGTGAGGTCCATTTAATGTAATAAAATATGGAGGGTCCCAAGAGTGCAGTTCAGAAGGATTCTTTCCCCTGTTTTCGTGTCTGTTTCACAATGTCCTATGCATTTTTTTGTTCCACTTAGAATTATTTTGCTACACGCAAGGCACCATGTTAGACCCTGCGCTTCAGAGGTGGGCTCAGTTAGATGACTTGTAAACGCGAATGAGCCAGTGTCATTTTTTTTTTTTTTTCTAAATTGAGTTGAAAAGACGTTA
>NW_006436282.1:21336943-21351931 GCF_000325575.1 Pteropus alecto
GCTTTCCTACTGGAGTCTGTCCTTCTGATCCAGCAGTTATCACAAAGAACTGGAATCACGTAGGGTTTTTGTCTCCCTCCGAATTACAAACTTTTTGAGATCGAGAACTGTGGCTACCACCACATGAGGGTCAGGCACACTCCTACTCATCCTGAAAACCTCAACCCAAGGCTGACCTCCCTTCTGAGACTTACGCTGGCTCACCCAGGCAGAGAACACAGTCGGTGCCAGCCATAAACATGTGAAGGTACAGGAAGTTCAGAGAACTATAAAAAGTTGGGTTGAAGCAGAGCGTGAAGTGTGAGGAGGCAGGAGGAGGAAGGAGATTCAACGAGCAGGACTGAACCAGGGAATAAGCAACCTGTGCGCCGAGCACGAAGCAAACTTACATCTGGTTGGTGGCACAGGAAGGATAGACCAAAGGACATAAGACCAGAGACATGGAAGCTGACCAGGAGGCTGTTACAGGCAATGCCCACCTGCACTTGACTCCCAGCAGGAGGGATGGAGAGGAGTCCTAGAGAAGAGATAAACTTAAGAGGTTGTCGGGGCTTACCGATTTAATGCCAGAGCTGAAAGGAAGACAAAAGTCACTAATGACAACCCCCCGTCTGCCAGTCTGGTTTTTCTGTGACCAAATGAGCATTTAGGAAGAGAAAAGAATATAAGGAGGGAAGCAGGTTCGGGGGGCGCCGGATGCTTAGACCGTTAGTATCTTTTCTTTGCAGCTTTAAGGCATCGCCACTTATTGCTGCCTGGCCAATCAGGGAGGTATAGAACTTTTAGCAGTTTACTGCCCACTGAGGTTTTGAAGCCAAGCCACACCTACCTTGTGCTGCGCTGTTGGTGGGAAGGCAGCACGGCGGCCCTACAAGAGCCCTGGACTCAGAGCCACTAGACCTGGCTCGGAAACCGATGAAGGCCGTTCACATTTCTGAGCCTTGGATTTCGCCCTTCGAAATGTGAAAATGAATGACTGCCTACTTGCCCGCCTCCCTGCCTGCCTGCCCACCTCCCTGCCTGCCCTACCAACCTCTCTGCCCTACCAACCTCCCTGCCTGCCCTACCAACCTCTCTGCCTGCCCTACCAACCTCCCTGCCCTACCAACCTCCCTGCCCACCTCCCTGCCTGCCTGCCTGCCTGCTCGACCTACCAACCCCCCAGGATTGTCACTGAGGCCAGAAGGCATACGGAGGTGCTGTCACCCCTGCTGTCCCACACCACACCGCTCGGTCTGGCTCCGGCTTGGTGCTTGCGCTCCCCTGGGCTGCCCCCCCCCGGAACCCCACCGACCTCCCTGCAGCGTCCGGTCCCTGCTTCCTTGGCTTCTCAGCTGCTGGCACAGGTGACCGCTCCCTTCTTCTCAAAACCCTCTTTCTTAGCTGCTGTGACAACACGCTCAACTCCATCCTCTGCTCAGGCGAAGTTTTCTGCCAATTCTCTCTCTATAAGCTGTCCCTTGGCACACTCTCCAATACTGCTTCTCTCCCTTCTTTCTCTGTGGCCAATCACATCCACTCTGGTTCCAAATGCCATCTGTCAACACATCTAAACAATCCCTAAGATTCAATAAACTACCCCAGTGCCCTGTAACAGATCTCTTCTGCTTAAAATAGCATGTGATTGATTGCCCACGGCCAAGGTTCCTGATGAACATACCTGGGACTCTACCGCTCGGCTCTTAAATCTTCGTATCTGCCACACTTACAGGGCATCAAAACAATTGACAGATTCAGAATAAGTCAAGAGCATTGCCAACAGTACTCGAAAGATTTTCTCTCTAAAATGAAATCCTTTGAAACTTCTCGTTCACTTCTCTATTTCCCCTAGGAGACCCTCAAGGTGGATGGTAAACGAAGGACCACGAAAATAGTTTTCATACTCCCAGCATTCCCTGCACAGCTGGGCCTTGGCTGAAAATTGGTGGCAGTAAAGAAAGTCTCATTTAAAATCCTGTAAGATACGTTTTTTCTAAATAAGGATATACTATTTTGACAATCAGGAAACAAAAGCGTGTTTTAAAAATAAGCATTTAAGCAGTTTAAAATAGACTGGCTTCAGGAAATGAACGGAAGGGCAGATTCACCTGATAGACTACTATATTGGCAAAGGCTGTCGGATCACTCAATTTGTCCCAGAATTCACCATGTAAGAAAAACTGAAAAATAATATAATGCCTATCGATATTGGATTTGTTAAATTACTCTTGGTATTGCCACCTAATGGATATTATTCAATCATTAAAAAGAATGTTTCTACGTGTATTGACTTGGAAACGATTCTCAATATTGAGTAATGAAAGGCACTGCAGGTTATGACCCTATTATTGTTTTTAAAAACACTACCCAGTGCTTCTAGTTCATGCAGCGTGGAGGAGCAAGCTACCACTGTCATCCTTGACTCCTTCGTGTCTCTGCACACCACCAGCAGAATACGAGCAAAGCCTACTGGCTTTACGTCAGGACGTATTCACACATTACCACCTTCACCATCTGCCCAGCTCCCACACTGGTCCAAGTCATCATTGTCTCTCGCTGGACACCTGCAATAGCCTCTAAGTCAGCTCCTTGTTTCTGCCCTTGCCTGCCCCCCACCTCAATCCTGCCCCCAAGAGTCTATCGCAACACAGCAAAACATAAGTGAGATCTTGTCACCACATAGTCTAGAACCACCCCCCTCGCCCCCGGTTTCTCATTTCACTCATAATAAAAGCCAGTCTCTATAGCGACACACGAGGCTTACATGCATGATTTCTCTGGATCTCCATGGGTTCTCTGATCTGATCTCCTCTCCTACTACTGACACCCACACGCACTGCGTTGCAGACTCAGACACGTCAGGCACACTCCCGCCTTGGAAAGTCTTGGCCATGGCTCTTCCTTCTGCCCCAGTTTCCACACGGCTCCCTCTCTCCACATTCAGGGCTGTTGAGCAAAGGGCTTATGCACACACCAACATACATCACCTGGAACAGGCCAGAACTCATGGTGAGAAAGATGAGCGGGAACGCAATCCCCTTCTCTGGTGCCCAGTGGAGAGGCATCTTGAGAAGAGGCTCAGACAGACACCCCATCAAGGCTGGGCTGCAGAACTCTTTCTTACAGGGAGCAGGTGAGTGGCCTGCAATAAACATTTTAGATTCAGGTTCCAGCTTGCTCAGCACTTGGACTTCTTAGAGGCTCCTGGTCCAGTGAGAAGTTGAGTTCAGGCACAGTCCCTCCCACTGTGGACGCGGAAGGGCATCCTGAAGACGGTCCTGCTTTTCACTCCGCTAGAGGTTGGGTGTTTTTGACTTTTATTTTAAAACAATTATAAGTTGAGAAAAAAGTAGAGTCCAGAGTCTCATTCGCTCTGCTTCCCCAGCGGTGACACCTTACATAATTATAAAACATTGCCAAAACCAGAAAATTCACTGATTTACAAGACTACAGACCCTATTCAGTTTCCTCAAGTTTTGAATTCCACACTCATGTTTGTGTATATATGTATAGGAGTCTAGTTTTATGCAATATTATCTCGTGTATATTTTTGTAACTACCACCAAAATTAAGATATGATCTATCATCACAGAGAACTACTTCTTGCTGTCTCCTTATACCCATGCTCATTCCCCATCCCTGTCCCTTAAAAGTATCTGTTCTCCAGACCTATAATTTTGTCATTCTGAGAATGTTATATAAATGGAATCAAACGGGATATAACTCTTAGGGATTGGCTCTTTTCACTTAGCATAATTTTCTGGAGATTCATCTAGTTGGTTGCGTGGATCAATAGTTTGTTCCTTTTTTATTGCTGAGAAATATTCCATTTTATGAAGTTACCACAGTGTGTTTTCCCATTCGCCCATCGAGGGACAACTAGGTTGTTTCCAGTTTGGAGCTATTATGAATAAAGTTGTATGAATATTCATGTAGAGGTTTGTATGTGAACATATATTTTCACTTCTTTGGGATAAATGCCCAGAAATGCAACTGCTGGGTCATATTTGCATGTTTAGTTTTTTAAGAAACTGTCGAACTGTTTCCTGGGGCAGCTGTACCACTTTACATTCCCACCAGCAATGTGTAAGTGATTCGGTTTCTCCACATCTTCACCAGCATTTGGTGTTGTCATTTTCTATTTTAGCCATTCCGATAAGTGCATATGGATATCTCGTTGTGGTTCTAATTTGCATTCATTGATGGTTAATGATATTAAACGTCTTTTCATGTTCTTATTTCTCATCTGTATCTCCACTTTAGTGAAAAATCTGTTCGCATGTCTTTTTCCCATTTTATAATTGGATTGTTTTTATTGTTGCATTTTGAGAGTTATTTATATATTACGAGTATAAGGCCTTTGTGAGATATGTGGTTTGCAAACATTTTCTCTTACTTTGTAGTTTATCTTTACATCTTCTTACCCAAATCTTCTTCAGAGCAAAAGTTTCTCTTGGTTTTGATTAAGTCAGATTTAATAATATATATATATTTTTTAATGGATTGTGCTTTTAGCCATGTCTAAAAATGCTTCATCTAGCCCTAGGTCCTAAAGATGGTTTATCCTTTATTCTAAAATTTTTAAAGTTTTACATTTAAAATCCGTGATCCATTTTCGAATTACTTATAGTATATTGTGTGATGTTTAGATCAAGGTTGATTTTGTGCCTGTAGATGTCCAGTTGTCTTGGAAGGAGGCAAAGGGACTCTCCAGAATAAGGGTAAAAGGAGATCCTAACGGGGCAGCTCGTGGTAGGCATAGAGCACCCACAGTCCAGACTGGAAGTGCATGACTAAAGAGACAGCCACGCTGAGGACTGCCACCGCCATACCTTCTCCTACTACGCCATCTGACCATGTGCTCTGCCAAAACAGGAGAGTCTACCCAAAAGGAGATGCAAAATCCAGGAAATAGGGACTCAGCCTCAGGCCTCCCCAGGGGGAACCCGTGCCCCAAGCCAGAGAGAGAGATCCATACTGAACGAGCAGTAGGTGTAGGAGTGATATTTTTAAGGGAAAAAAAAAAACGGAACACATATTATTGATACGATTGAAACTGTAAAAAATAAATAAATAAAAGTGTACCAAGAAGCTATTGGAAGGTGTAGAAAGAATTAGAAATACGAACAAAGGTAACTTTTAAAAAGGGGGGTGCAAACGCCATTCTTAACGCCCGGAAAAGATGAAAAGTAAGAAAGCAAATATCATCATCTGTTCTCTACAACACTTAGCTCGAACATCTAAATAAATAATAATTTACCTCTTTGAGAAATCTAAAGAGAGCATAATGTGCACATTATTTAGAATTATGGAGATGGGTCCATGCCAGGAATAAAAAAAACAAAATTGTTGAAAGTGGTTGGGGAGGAGGGCCGAGGGAAGGAATAAGTGAAGAAACCTCTGTCATTTGTTTTCAGCCCTGTCATAACATTTGACTTTTAAACTACGTGCATTTATTACTTTAATAAAATAAAAACTACTTTTTGAAAGAAAAAAAAAAAAAAACAGAAGAAACAGCGCCGTGGTGTCTAAAACAGCCGAGGCGTGATGCCCTGTTCTTTTCCTCCTTCCAGCATGATTCAGGGATGCGGGTTATAGATTAAGATTCTGGGAAGTAATGTGGCAGCACATGGTGAACATGTCCCTTGGCTCGTGCCCTCGCCACAGTCTGGTGGTGACCTTACTTCTAAGGATTTCGTCTTATGATTTGTTAATCCTTTTCTGGTCACAGTGCTTTCAAGCTTAACTGAGCACACTTCCTCCTGTAATGACAGGTAATGTAATTTTGGTGCTGAAAGCACATACAGAAAACTTCTGCTTGATTTGATTTAATCATTAAGTGCGTTCCTGAAAAATAGTTAGATTCGTAGCAAATTTTTGTACATTAAATTCTCTCCAGTATATTTTTACACTGTGGTCTTCTGGGAGAAAAAAAAAATTTGGCCCCAAACAACAATGACAGTGATCTTTAAGACTCTTTACCATTACTTTCAAAAAGATCACTTGGAAGTGATCTGTAGAGTTTGTTCACATAATATTCCCACATAGCCAATGAAAGAAATTACTCAAGGAAAAACTAACATTTACTGAGTGTCTATTATGTGTCAGGCACAGTGCTAAGGACTTTAATAAACATATTGTCTACTTTAATCTTGGCAGCCACCCAGACACATAGATAGTATTTTCTCCACTTTACATTTAAGGAAACCAGAGCCTAAAGCTATGAAGTAATTTTCCCAAAGTCGCACAGTTAGTATTTCAAACCAACCATCAAGTCTTTTCACAAGAAATGTATATAATTACAACTCCCAGCGTTAATTTGAGCTTTGAGTGCTCTGTGATGCCATTGGGCTTTAATATTTAAGCATCCATATACGATTTAGCATCGTTCTGAAGGGAAAACTTAGAAAACAATGACCTAGAGTTTTTAAAGTATGACTATCTCTTTTGATGTAGTAGCTTTGATATCAACAAACATTTCTTGATCTAGTGATTGACTAAAAAGCAATGTGAGGTTCAGATGGCAATATTAGAGGAACACCATGTTAGAGACAGAGTAACTCAAACTGAATCAAAATAATTTCCCCTCTTGTGGTCCCGTAATCTTGAGCAATTTGCTTCAACTTTCTAGGATAAAACTGTAGGATTTATAGTATCAACCTCTCGGGGTTGCTTTTCCATTGGAAAAAGAACACTATCCACTTTTGGATAAACCCAGAGTAAAATGAAAACCCCACAGTTAAAAATTTTAGATTTGCCATTATTATATAAGGTAGCCACAACTGAAGCAGTTTCTCTCACTATGTAAATGAAATTACATCAGAAAGATAAACCTGAATATTCACTAAGTGAGTGTACCATGTAGGAGTTACCTGTGTTAGCCCTGAGGAAAGCTGAGTCCCCAAATTTTGGTATACCTCCCTTGGCAGCCTGTGACTTAGGAAAGCAGCTATTTCTTGTAAATTTCTAACTACGTAAGTTTGACATTGGCCTTGTTGCAGGTGAGGAAACCAAAAGATTCCCTTCCTGCATCATGCTATCCTTCCATCAGATATCCACCTTCTACCTGTACTCATGTGATGTGATGAGCTAACACAGTGACGACTGCAAAAGAGAAAAATATTACCTGGCAAATGGAGCATAACCAAATCAACCCTTCAACTGCAGATAGCAGGTCACCTTTTAAAGAAGCTAGTTTATCCCAGCGCTGACCTGGAACCAGGTGACCAGCCAGAGAACATTACTTTGGATGGTAACACATGACTTTTATTTATATTGATGATCTTCTAACAAACAATAGAAGTTGAAGTATCTTTGTACATCATTTGTAGGAAAACTTAAGGCAAACTTACCCTAGACAGGATTTTCAAGAGCTCAGGGGTGCTGAGGGAGTCAAGTTGTGTTGTGGAGTCTTGTTTTGAGATGTCATGTCCTCTAGCTCATTCATTTATTCTCTAAGTACAATATTTAATAAAAATCTCAGCAGCCATATTCTAGTATTACATTATTCTGCACCATTCGTATCTTACCCCTTAACTCCATCTCCTTCAAAGGGTATTGCAACATGATAGTGTTCTTCTAATATTGTAACAACAACAAAAAAAAATGTATCAGATGAGTTGATCTACCTACTGTACCGACCTCTCAGAGTTAAGGAAAATCAGGCTATTATCACATGTAAAGATGGATCGAAATTTTATTTCATTGCCACTTTTATTATATTTATTTTTACAAGTTGATCATGTTATTACATAGAAAACATTCATATTTATACCTTCAATGTATAAATTCAACAATATCAAGAGTTAATATTGCTAGGCAACATGCCAGGTCCTACAGATTGATTAGCAATATGTCTTAGTGCTCATGGGGAGATACATAGCACAGTCATTAGTTAGGTTCCTGGACTCTGAAGCCAGTCTTCCTGGGGTCACAAGAAAATTATAGTCTAGTTGAGGGGACGAACACCAAGCAAGTGATTTACAGTGTGCTTAAAACACATCCATTCCTGCCAGTGGCTGGCTAAATTATTCAAATAAATTATAAAAAAAAACAATTGGGCACTAAACAACATCAATTTTGATAGCCTCCTGGAGCATAAAGGACAGAATTTTAAACTGAAAGCTCACCCAAAATAGAGTGACTAATCGGCGCCCCATCTCTTGGTAAGCATAAACCCCAACGGATCATACTGTCAAGGTCTGCGCAACCCAGAAGTAAGCTATATTCATATCCACCCACAGGTCTACATGGACAATTAAGTTAAGAAAAGATCTGAGTGGGGGCGCAGGGCAGGAAAGAACAAATGGCCTTGTCCCCCAGGGGGTGTGACTATGGGCCAGCATTCCATGGACCTCTTGTTTGCATTTTCCAAAAATATTCCAGCTGCGGACTTAGTGTAAAGTGGTCCTGTCTGGCAGCACCCCTGAGCTCTTGAAAATCCTGTCTAAAGTAAGTTTGCCTTAAGTTTTCCTACAAGTGATTTTTAAGGAAAATAAAGAGCATACAAGAATATCCAAGAATACCAAGAAACAAGAACACAAAGGAAGTAGAAAGGGGGAGTTAGGAAGACTCATCTCGAGTTGATTGAATTTCAGAGAGAGGCTGCACTATATAAATCAGCTTCGCTTAGGTCATGTGCAAAACCGAAATGTTCGTAATATTTCGCAATTATAATTTTTGTACTTCTAGATATGCGTTCACGTTAACCTGACACAGTACGGAATATGTTCTTAGCTAACGCTACCTCGATAAAAAATAAAGATTTAAAACGTTTATCAGCCAAGTCCAACAACACTGATTTGAATACACAGAGGGGAGAAAAAAAATATTTAACTGGAAACGATAAAAAAAAGTAGGCCATTGGGACATATCTAATTTTCAAAGAATGGAGGAGTCCATAAAAAAAAAGGAGTGAAAGAAGGGAGGGGGAAAGAGAAGGGGAAAGAAGGGAAAAGGAGTGGAAATAGGGGCAAGAAGAATTAAAGAACTAACTCAAACATTAACCGTGGCTAGGCAACGCTGGGTTTGGTAGATGTGCAAATGCCAAGTTTAACCTCTAAAGTTCTTATGTGAGTTTCCAGTATGCAAATCTTGCTCTCTAGAATTCATTCTCTATTGTCTTGGAGTGCAATCATTTATTACACGTGAAGGGTCACCTGAGAAAGGAGCAATTTAATAAAAAAAGAAAAAAGGAAAGTGTCTTAACTCAGACCATCAATACATTTGTGAGAGATTTTAAAAAAACGACGAGATTAAATATTATTAAGAAATGTAAGCATTGCCTGGTCTGAGCATATTTAAATCTTGTAGCATTAAAAGTCACCTACTACTCACTGGATAGGTAAATCAGCTTTAAATGCATCTACAACTGTCTGATGGATGTCCAGCTTACCAACACTGATATATAGGACCAGCCCATGACCTCCTTATAGAACCAAACAGCCAATAGTTACAGAACAAAACTATATTTGTCTAACACTAATTGTTTTTGTGTGAGGTTGTTTTTTGTTTTGGGTTCTGTGTGTGTATGTGTGTGTGTGTGCATGCCTAGGGATAGTTAGGAAAGTTTTTATAAATTAAAATAGTTCTAGATTCAAAAAAATCATCATAATTGTTTTGATTTAAAATTCTGCCTTTAAAGGTCAAATGACTATGGTATCTCAGGTAATCTGATGAGTCTCACCTTTTGGACTTACCTCAGCTTATTCACTGCCCATGCGCTGTTCACATGCCTTTATCTACTCATTCCTTTAACTTCAAGCCTTTTCGATGAGACCGCCTTATTTTACAGATGCATGTCCTGCCTCTAAAAACCTTCCCGTAACTTAAACTTTTCACTAAATCCTCCTTCCACGAAGAACATTTCAGATTGGTCAGAAGAAGAAAAAAATAATGCGACATTATCTTTTTTCCCATTTGAACAATATCATTTTTTTCCCTGTAACTCAGAGTGTATCAAAGAGGAGTGTTTTGGGCTACAAGTAACAGAAAACTGTGTTTAAATCTGTGGTTAAATCATAGGAATAAGTATTATTTCACTGAACTAGCAGTCGGGAGGTAGGTGGTCCTAGGGTTCTTTCAAGAGCTCATCGGTATCATCAAGCTTCTCACACTCCCAAGCCATCATCCTTAACATGTTGGATTTTATTCCCATGCCTGTTGCCTCACTGTTGCAAGATGGCTGCTGCAACACCAGACATCACATTCTCACATTGTGCTTAAATGTAGGAATCAAGGGTATAGCAAAAGATGTTCTTCTCCCAAAAGGCTCTTTTTTCCAGAGAGGAAACATTTCCAGAAGTCTTCCTTCTAAAGGCACATAAGTCAGAACTGGATCACATGGGTATTCTCAGTGATAAGGAAGGCTTTGAGAATATCTCCTTTTTAAGACTCTAGTTAAACTCAGGCTCCTTGTTTGTATGAATTAAATGAAATACTGTCCTGTTGATTCTACCCCCAAAACTTCTTTTGCATACATCTAATTCTCTTCACCTCCCCCACTGCAATCACTCTACTACAAGCCATCGACACATCCCACCTGAACTCCTCCAACAGTCCCTAAATGGTTTGTTTTCCTGTGGCCCCACCATGTCCGCTCCCACTGTTTACAGCTACAGCATTATTGGAAATGCAAATCTTAACATGTTACCTCCTTTTCAATGGGTTATGTTAAAAACTCCTACCTTGACTGACAGGGTCCTGAATGGTCTGGTCACACCCCCCTTTCCAGCTTCTTACCCTACTTCAGCTCTCTCTGTGCCTTCAGATCACACTGGCTTTCTCTTTCCTCTTCAAAAATGTCAAACTCTTTCACTATTTGAGGCTTTTGCACATGTTTTTCCCCTCTGTCTGGCACGCTATCCATTCTCCACCTCCCAAGTCCCTTCTGCCTGATTTCTCCTTCACTTTCTGTCTCCATGTAAATGTTTTCACTGCACGCAAGGGTGATTTGTAAGGTGTTATCATTTAGTTAATGAACACAACAGAAATATCAAAGTTGTTAACTTGAAGTGGGAGGTATTAAAGAGAATAAATTTTTTTTATGTCATCATTGAGTAGAAGTTCCTTTATTAAGAAAATGCTAGCCCCTTTGTTAAATCACGCTAGATGAGGAGTCATTTGGCAGTACTAATTTTCTTCTCCTAAATGTCTTCTTTCACCCATTTGATCAACAATGTAGCAACCCAGCTTCACGACTTCCTAGGGTGATGATATCGCTGACAAGGCCTTCCTCCTTGGGCCAGTGTCTTCATCTGTAATGAGATGACTCTCCCCATCCTCCTCTCACAGCTGGAGGCCTGTCTTTGTTCAGTCCTGGTGCAATCATCGAACATGGACTGTCTCAAACTAATCTCAATAATATATGAAAATGCATCACTTTCAAATACACACTGCTGTGCATATCATTTAAAATCCAAGAACACTAAACTAAGAAGTTAACGATATAAAGCATTCATATTTTATATTTCATGCACTGAAATACTCTATAAAAATGTCTTTCTACTAATTCTGTATTGTAAGTTATTTGAGGTAAGCATCGTGTCTTTTACTACTTCTATACTTCAGAAAGTCTTCAGAACAAAGATGCTCAGAGGACAGTGGTTCCATACTCAGCCTTCGGAGGAGTTATACATGAGTTCAAGGAACAACAACAAAAAAATAGTTCTTTGAAAAAGAAGAGCATCTGGAGGATAAAGCAGACTGCATCTCTACTTTCACTAACGAACATGCCCTATGTCCATAACCTTCTGTTCTAAGAATAAAAATCAGCGGCATGTGACAAGGAGCAAACGCCTCCTGAACTTTGACGCACTTGACCGGTCCACTTCCTGCAGAGGCTCCGGGCTGGATTTGTACTCCCCGGCTGGGGTGGCTGTGCACTGGACTTCCAGGCCTGAGGGAGGGACAGTCACAGCCTCATTTAGTCGTGTTAAAAGCCCAAGCCTGGCAGGCTGCCTATAACACATGCTGGTTAGGACCGCCGGAGCTGGAGTCAGACCTCCTGGATTCAGATCCGATTCTGCCTCTAACAGCCTTGCAACCTCGGGTTACCGTTTAACCTTTCAGTGCTTGGGTCTCCTTCCCTGTCAAGTGAGGGTGATAATAGTACCTACCTCCTAGGGCTGCTGTGAGTTATAAGTGAGCGAATCCACAGAAGCTCTTGGAACAGCGCCTGGCTGGCGCACAGTGAACTTGTTAATATTACAGCCTTTCAACTAAGGCATTCTGCCTGGATATAAAACAGCCCCTGTGAGTTACAAACCTTGCGATCCGGGAGCTGAGTGGCCATGGTTGGGGACCTGGCGAGGAAAAAGGAAAAGGAATCAGGGTAGGGGCAGAGGGAGAGCTGCGGCGACATTTATCCACCGGAGCCCACCTTCGGCCTCGGTCTCCTGGCCTCGGGTCTCCTCCACCGTTTCTTCTCCAAGAAGCAGTCGGACAGGCTCGCTGGGCAGCACAGCCTTTCTCCAATCAGACACCTTAAGGCTGGTGCTACATCCGCGACCTGGTCCAATCTCGTCCCTGGAGGGTGGAAACGCAAAGTTCCTACCTCCACCTGTGGCAGTGGTGGCCGCCTCCTAGGTTTTTTTTTTTTTTTTTTCCCCTGCCCCGCGGTTCTGGTTTCTCCAATCACTTGGCGAATGACCAGCAGGTGGGTAGATGTCTTTTCCCGCGCGAGGACCAACGCGTAGGAATGGTCAAAGCACCAGAGTGAGCAGCCGAGGTCCCATCTCCCCGCGGCTTGCGGGCGGCGCTGGCAGGGAGACGGGACGCGCCCGAGAATGAACGGATAGCAACCAGGAGGGCAGCCTGGACATTCACCTGGGGCAGTGAACCTGGCACCCAATCGCCGCGGCGCCCTCGGGCGGGAGCCGACCGCACTGTGAGCCCCGTCTGCCGCCGCCCGTGCGGCGGGCAGAAGTTGGAGGCGCCAGGGGAGACCAATAGCAGCAATCGGCTTAGCCGGACTGCGGAGATTTAGGCTGGCACATCTTCCAGAAAGAGGCCCGACCTCCCCGGGACTGCGCAGAGGGACGCTGCGCCCCGGATTCCACATTGCTCCACGAGCTCCCCTTCAGTGCTCTCCTTGGAGCTCGCGGCGCGGAGCCGCGGAGTCCTGAGCAGGTGAGCATTCAGGGTGCTTCAGCGTTCCAGACAGAGGACATTCCGCGGCGTCACCCTGGGGGGCTCCCGCGGCGCCCGAGAAGTAGCGAGCCGCAGGCGTTCTGCGTACGTGTGCGTAATTGGCCACCTATTCCTTGAGCGATTCGTGCAAAGCCCTTCCGTGCACACAGTTGACAGCAGAGAAGAAAGGGCAGGTAAGACAGAAAGCCGCATCGGGACGTCCCGCCAGGACGTCCACCGGGGAATAACTTGGGGGCGCTTTTCCGATCTGTATCGTAGAGGGAGCTGCACACCCAACTGCAAATCGTGCCTGAGGGTGCGGGTACCTTTCGCACGGAAAGAACTTTTGGCCATTTTCTCTCCTATTGTTTTCAAGTCGCGGTCGGAGCGTGCCCTCGGGACGTCCTGGGGAGGAGCGGGTGTCTGGGCGCACAGCAGAGGCCGCCGCGCCTCCTGGTGTGGGCGCTCAAACTTTCTCCGCCGGTTCCGGGAGTTCAACCGCCAACTGCAAACTGCTGAAGTTTCGCTCTCGGGCGCGCGGGCGAATCCCAGGAGCGCCCGGGCGCGTGGCGTAGGAAAGAGCCCGGCGGTGACCGGGGCGCCAGCCCAGGCGCGAGCGAATCCTGCGCGTTCGTGCAGTGCGCGCCTGACAGGCCCAGCACAGACGGCGGGCAGGGGAGCCTCGTGTCCCAGATTAGCACCTTAAGTGCTGATCAACAGCCCGGTCGCCCCGCACAATGCCCTTTTAAAAGCTGGGAAGTCGCAAATTGGCTCGGAATTCCTTGGAGGGGGGAATTGCGCGAAGAAAAGAACCGAAGGTTTTCATTTGTAACTAAAATTCTCCAGAGTCGATTTGCCTAGTGCAGACAGACTCGGGGCAGAGTTTAATGCAGAACTAAGGGAAGAGGACAATTGCCGCTTGGCTCGTCTCAACCATCCGCCCGGCTTGCTTCAAAGAGGCGCGAGATTGGTGTCTGGGGAATGAAAAGACTAGGCTGGCGGTTTTCGAGAGAAGTTAAGTCTAATGCTTCTCCGAAAGTCATAAGACAAAAGTTATTTCAAAAGTAGAATTTTGAAGAAACGACAAACACCATGATCTTGTCCCTCGCTCTTGCTGTTTTGTAAATTACCACGGAGAATCACACCCAAAAGGCCCCTGGGACAGAAGTCTGTGGAGCAAAGGCCTTTAATAGGGGGCTCATAGTCAATGTTCACCTATACCTGGGACACACTTGCTACCTGGCCCCCTCCGCCCAGGTGCTCATCCGAGTGAGTCACCGTGGGGCATCGGCCTACAACCAGGCCGAGTGACAGGACAGGCTGTTTTCCCTCTTGGGCCTGGTTAATCCAGATGCCAGGCAACCGCCCCTGAATGCCCCTCGCGCGCTGACCACCGCACTTCCAGGAGGCAAGGCGAAGGTGGAGGCCGGAGCGCGCCAAGCCTCAGTCCGGAGACCAGACGGTGGCGCCCTGGAGACCACTGGTCCGCCTGCGCCCTTGCGGTGCCCTCTGAGAGCTGCTACTTTCTGGGCTCGCGGCTCCGGGCGCTGGGACCCCAGCCGATCCCGTGTCGCACGGAGCGAAGGGGAGGAAATGGGATCGCGGGGGGAGAGAGGCGGAACACGTGACTCCGACAAACCCAGTCACCAAGTTTTGTTTTCTTCCCCAGCACAGCCGCTGCCTCGGATCCCTCCCCACCGCCCGGCTGCGAGAAGCCGCAGAGGGAGCGGAGTGGACGCCGGAGGCCACCGGGAGAGAGGGGCCGCTGCCGCCAAGGCCCTTCCCCGCTCGCGGCGCCCCGGGCCCCTCGCCGGCCGGCCATGGCCGACAGCGGCGGCGCGGACAGCTCAGGGCCCTGGTGGAAATCGCTAACGAACAGCA
>NW_006436282.1:21352309-21387697 GCF_000325575.1 Pteropus alecto
TCCCACCAATTTCAGAATATTCACACGAGGCCTCCGAGATTTTATTTTCCTGGAAATGGAAGTGTCAATTGAGTTTTCAATATTTTGTGAACTCAAGGACACATGACATATTTATTTGTGGTAAGAGAAATCCCTGCCACAGAAGAGGCTGACGTAATTATTATCTTCAAAAGGTTATTCTGTGGCTTCTGCCCCTTGTGTCACCTGTGGGAAAGGTACTTTTCTAAGACATGATGATAGCTTAACCAGAACTGCGCTGCCCCTGGGATGAGGAAGCCTCGCTCCAATGCAGAACTTGCTGTGGGAGAGCGAATCACAGAGCTGTTTTTAATGCCTGAGAAATGCACTTTGGAAGCATTTCTGTAGACTTATACCTTACGTGAAGGGATGGGAGAGAGCAGGAAGCATCCTATTACGTAAGGCAAGATTGCTTTTTAATGTTGAACTTCAAAACTGTCCTGCCTACTTAAGCGTGGTCTATTAAAATAGTTGCACTGTAAGACTTAAGGTGACTTTTGTACTTTTTCCATTGCAAGACTGAAGCCCATCATACTTAAAGCAGGTGTGCAAAATCCGAAGTGACAGAGTTAATCATTTGCCACACAACATAACAGCTACTCTTGGAAAGCTGCACAGGGGAGAACCTTTCCAGAAACTAACAACACCCAGACTGGAACCAGTTAGCTGGATATCCCTGTTTACTAACCAAACTCCAGGAAGGGAGGGAGAGGTGCTCATTCATTCTCCCTACATTTTCTTTTTTACTTCAGTGCATTTTCATACGTAAGTCAAAATGCTAGTAATCATTCTTTTCAGTCTCCCTGTGAACCTTACTAACAATTGTGTGAAAATACTCAAAAAAATGGACTGGACTCTTAGTTTGTACAAAGCCTCCTTCTTTTCCCATGCCTTCGTTTCAAAGCGCCTTTAGTCTGACCTATGCATTTATCTAGTTTCAAAGTCTTTAGATCCACCAACCTGAAGATCCTTAACAAAAATCTACCTGTTTGCTTTTGTTATGAACTTCAAGAAAGAAAGTAAATGAATACCACTCACTTTCAGCAAATTACAAGAGAGTTATTGTAGTCTGTAGGGGCCACCAAGACCTTTTCCCACCACTCTTCAGTTCATTTATAAATATCCAGAAATATATAGCAGGGAAATTATAATGATCAAAGTGTATTTTTTTAGATAATTATAAGCAAGAACTTGATTGGAGCTTCTACATTTGTTATAGGTATTTGAAAAGGCAGTTTTCTGGTTCTCTCAAATTAGTAATTTATAAATAGCAAGCCATGTTGATTGTCTAAAGAGATTTAACCAAAAAAAAACTTGATGAAAATGGCTAAAATGGATTTAAATTGGTGAATCAAGCTGAGGTTCCAGCAGAATGATTGGGTTTAGCATTTGATACCATTTGATACATGAGTTTTCACATACCGAAGACTTACTTTGAAAGAAATTGTTTACGTGGGGATTATGAACACCTTGAATTATAAGAGGAAGTATGTGAGCCTTTTTTTTTTTTTAATCATGAAAAGATTTTTTTTGATGTGCATTTAGAACTGGAAAATATGTAACCAAAGTCTCATCGGGGTGATCTTAGTGGATGAGAAAGACTTTACAACAATTTCAAGTGTGCTTACCACTTCTAGCCTCCGAAGAAGAACTTGGGTAAGGGAGGGGACTGTGGGCAGGCAGAACACTGTGAGTGCATAGAGCAGAAGCTGTCAAATAAGGCTTTGGAATACTTTCATAAAGTATTTTAATTTTGCTCTGTAGAAAGTAATAAAAATTAGAGTGGATAAGTATCCAAAATACTTTTCCACTCCCAGGAAGACTAATATATTAGGACTGTACTGATTTATAAAATTAAGCTTGCAAATGCATAATTTAAAAATCTTAGACTACAACTCTTTAATCCACAGTTAGAAAGAATTTTTTTCAATTCCTTTAGATCTACAAAACATTGGCATGTTTCCTGGTTCTGTGTCTTGTTTTGGATCCCATCCAGGTCTATAGTTACTGCAGATAATCAATAGCAGACATATAGAGCGGAACTTATTTGTAAGACATCTTTACTCCACTGTTCTGACAGAATTTAAAACCACGCTAATGGCAGTTATGACAGTGAGTGCAATTCACGATGTGCAATCAAGGTTTGTAATTACATAGTTTTAAAGCAGTCCTAATCATGCAGTGCCTTGATTTAATTCCAACTCAATGAAACCAGAAACCAAGCAAAATTCGTGAGATAAAAGGGTCACGAGTAAAATGAGATAATCTGACAAAGTATCTTGCTGGGATTTATATGACTTAAAGATGATTAATTACATTCTCATAGCATGTATACAGATTTAAAAATTTTTTAAACTTCAAGATAATTTATAGTCAATAACGGGGAGATGTTGAATTTAATTTGGAGTTAAGTCTAAGGCTATGCCACTCTGAACAAGCCGGATCCCGTCTGATCTCGGAAGCTAAGCAGGGTCGGGCCTGGTTAGTACTTGGATGGGAGACCACCTAGGAAGACCAGGTGCTGTAGACCTAAAAACATAAGGGATTGTAAGCCAACAAGGTCCTTGCAATCTGTGAGGTCAACCAAGGGTTGCCTCGTCTAAAATAAATAAATAAATAAACAAACAAATGAATAAATAAATTTGGAGTTGATTAGATTAGAGACTTTTGTTTTCTTTTAACCCCCTTGCAAATGAAATTTCATCCACATGTTTGGAAACCATGAAAGAAATTTTAAGACTATTTTCAAATAAGATTTTTAAAAGAGACAAAAAAAACTAGTGCTGTGTTTGCTAAATACTTTCATAATCATGATAATTATATGCACTGGTAGTTTTTGCCTCAGTGACTCCTTGCAAAGTCGGTGGCCAAGCAGCGACTCACATTACAGGTCACCTGAAAGTCCCTTTGTGTTCCTGCTTCTATGCTTCATCCCATTGTGACTTGCCTTTCAAGAGTAGAGACTCTACTTTGCATATGCAGTTAGGAGATTCTGCTTCAGTATAACACTTGGAAATATTTTTTTCTGCTGTGAAACATAATGTGAACTCAGCCACACTGATCTTGCCGAGTCTTAGAAGGGAACTAATAAACCTAATGAACAGTAGCACTGGCTAAAGCTTTGTCAGAGGCAGTTCTCCTGAGATGCTCAAAAGAGAATTTTGGCACATTGAAATAAATGGTTACAATGAACAGAATAAAATAAAAGGTGAACTTGAAAGTAAAAGAATAGAATACTAATATCCAGTGACCACAAGGGACCTTTTATGAAAAAGAGAGAAAATATTATTTTTCCCTGGCTGAGAAGTGTCAGCTAGACCGGCAAGAGACACACAAAAACCTAGTTTGATAGATCTTATAAGGGAAACTGATCTTCGAAAAGTTTATTTTATTCATGAAACATTTTATTATATAATTATACAGAAATTTAGGAGATTCTTTCTTGAGATAAGTTCAAGTTTATCTCTACGGCAAGTAGAAAGTGGGACCAGAGATATTTTACACCCTTGAGAGTCAACATATAAGTACCTTAGAATGGAAACAATGTGCAGACCAGGGCCACCTTTGTCCCAGATAAGCTCACTGTCTCACGGCTCTTTTCACCTTGTACTCCTTGGCCCCATTGTCACCGTGCCTCTGAGCCTTCACACAAGCATTCCGATGAGGCTCAGAAACGTGGAAGAGGGGGCGCAGGGACATTCTCCAGCCCCCTGCAGGCACAGCGTATTATTGACAACTACTGTGTCCAAGAGAGCCTTGCAGATTTGGAATGAGAGAGGAATAGCATTTGTGCTGAGAGGAGATTATCGCTAAGGAAATAAGCTACAAGGGAACCGCATAGGCTTCGCCGGAGCGGTGGACAATGGACCATTTGTAGAGAAACGTAATAGCTATAGCCCACGACAAGTAAGACTGACAGAGGATATCGCGATCCTTCTGGGTATTCAAAGCAAGGAATTGAGGTGTCAATGATGAAATGATGGACTCATAATTCTCACGTCAGAGTTGTTAATAAAACTTCATGCCATAAAAATATTCATTAAAAAGGTGTGTAACAAGACTGTTTACCCACAAGACAAAAGTGTCTGGCCCTAAAATTAGAAGGGTTCATATTGAAGAAGCCAAAGGGCCCTTGTCTTGAGATGACTTGGTTGAGCAGGAATATGGGACCATCATATCCCTCTGTGCCTTTTTCAAAGAGACTTTTCTTAAGTTACAATTACCCTGAATTATTCATTTCTCTCTAGTACCGATCGACAAGTATGACAGTTGATTCACACCCTACAAGAAGGGGGCAAGACACAGTTTTCCATGACACCTGACCGTAGTTCTCTTTCTGACTTGCTCCTGGATGTGTCTTCCACGAGCAGGGTGTCAGTTTCTTCCTCTATAAAATGATGGGATGAAGTCTATATTCCAGCTTCAAAATTCTCTGTCAGTATCCTGCTATTTCGAGCAACTGGTTGTAAAAGCTAGTTCATATTATGCTCGTTGTTTACTATAAAAGTCAAAGTTTTATAAGTCCAGTACTGACGGTCAGATGGGGAACCAGGAGAAAGGCCAAGTGCAATAAGGCGAACACCTTGAGGTATGGTGCTGCCACTACCATGCTGTCATCTGGCCCAACGGTTGGGGTTATTCTGCTATATGGAAACCTCAAGCCTCATCGTTCATGTTTAGAAGCAAATTGCAGTAAGGCTATCTCATTATAGTGTATTAGCATTAGAAAAGTGGGCTTTCACAGCTATTGTCTCATTGCTCCTCAAAACTAACCCTCAAAGGCTTCAAACCCCACTAATCCACCTGATTCTCTACTCTTGTTTAAATTCAAATTTTTCCATTCCCGTTGGTGTTGTCCTAGGTCACGAACTCATCTCCTCCAGACACAGGGGCCTGCAGACAATCATTTTCTAACTCCTCTCTCTACTGTGTTTACAATGGTGCAAGATAAGGTCAAACCCCTCTCTAGGACTGCCACCCACATCCAGCCATTCCATATGATTGGCAATTCCCTGAAAGTGGCTATGCCGTGCCTGCCTGCAGGGTTCTGTCTGTCCCACTGCCTCTGCTTGGTGTATTCTTTCCCCACCACCTACCTGGCAAAGCCTCAATCAACCTTTGAGACTCCAGAGTCTACTCCCATATAAGGGTTGCGGTCTTCCTCCCCCAGACAGAGCCGATCACTCTGTTGGGAAACAGCTGTGGGCAATATCTTTAAGCCCGTATTCCCCACCATCGCTGATCAGATCCTACGTGTGTGTTCATGAGTCTCGCTTCCCTTTTAGGCGGGAATGCAGAGAGATCCAATGGGCGGTGCTCATTCTTCATGCCCCTTCATGAACTCCTGGCTAATGTACAAGGATATAAGCCCTCCAGGTAGCATGGATAGCTAGCATATAGCGCCTGATAGAGCCATAATCTTTTCTCCTCTAGGGAAGCAGGCTGTATCTCTGGGCGGTAGAAACATTTCTGAGGGTCATGAATCAGAATTCAGTCAGGAGAGAGAAAACCCATAATAATTTGAATGGGGAGCATTTAATATAAACACTATTACCTGAACAGAGATTGGAGTAATGAGGGATTGGCTGGTAAGAAGTAAGGGGAACCCTGATGAATACAGGAATAGATTGAAGGGGCAGCCACTACTCTGGAGCTGAGACAGAGTCCGCAAGGAAGACCCCCTCTTTCTTTCAGCCCTATAGACCTTATAGAAAAGGGCACAGCTGTGACCCACTGATTGATAGAAAAAATTGCTGTGGGCCTCAGGGATGGAACTTGCTGGAAATCCACCTACTAGAACTAGTTAGTGTGTGCCAGTAGGCACTGAAGCTCTAATCACTAAATTTTTTGAGCCTCTTGGATAAAAATATAGGAGATATCACTGTGTTAATACCTTATGGGAGGAAATTTGTGTTACCGTAGCCGGGGCTACATTAGTTTCAAGAGGGCAATTTCTTGCCCATAAAGTGCCTTTGCGAGGGTGAGAGAAAGGTGCTCCGTCGTTGGGTGGACTTCAGCCCCCACGCTGCCCAAGGCAGGAACTGCTGTGCAGTGAACAGCCGCCATGGCCTGATGCAGCAGCTGTGAGTCCAAGGGAAGAGGCAACTGTGCCCCGAAGGGGAAGGGACGCGGTGAAGGACAAACTGGCTGGCCTGACAGGACGCTCGAGTTCTGGATCCTCTTCTCTAACCAGTACTTCTGTGGTCTCAGGCAAATCACATACCTGCTCTGGGCTGTCATTTTTCTCGTTTGTAAAACGAGAAGTTCAGACACTTCAATTCAAAATTTCTGTTATTATAATGTCTGTGTAAGAGAAGCAGTGTCATTTTATATTCAAAAATGGACCAGATCTCAAAAAACCTGCAATAAATTCCAGAGTAGGATTGCAGTCAACACGGTGCCTATCACCGTTGACATATTTCTCCGTGCTGTGATCACATCCACTAATAACAGTCTTTCTAGCTATCTGGAAATTTCCATCTTTATCTACAGTACAAATAGTGCTATAACTCCTGTTCTTTGAGTTTGAACTGGGACATTAGCTGCTCCAGTAAGAACCCCAAGATGGAGTTAGGCTCCTTTGTCTGTGTTTCTGCAGTGTACCGCAGACTCCTGCCACAGCCCCATCCCGCAAACAGCATCGTCACTGTCTCCTCCATCAGCCCACAAACTCTTTAAGAGAAGGGGCTCTGGTTTCTGCTGGCCCGGCTGTGGCCAGCACAGTGCCTCTGGCACACGATACTCATTAGATATATGTTGAGCCTATAAGGATTTAAGTCGAATTTCTTGCAGGAGAAGTAGAATAATACAGTAGTTAAGACAGTGGGCTCAGAAGTCAAATGGGTTAGATTTATTTATTGTTTAGTTTTTTTTAAATTTTTAATTAATTAATTAAACACCTACAGCACCCAGTATTCCTAGGTGGTCTCCCATCCAAGTACTAACCAGGCCTGACCCTGCTTAGCTTCCAAGATCAGACAAGATCTCAGGTGCGTTCAAGGTGGCATGGCCGTAGATGATGGGTTAGATTTAATTCCATTTCTATCTGTGAACCTATGTGAGGTACACAGATCTCAGGTGCGTTCAAGGTGGCATGGCTGTAGATGATGGGTTAGATTTATTCCATTTCTATCTGTGAACCTATGTGAGGTACACAATGTAGCTATGCTTTCATTTCTGTTGTTTTCTTGTTTTGTTTTAATTGTAGGGGTTTTTTTTGGGGGGGGGGTTGGTTTTGTTTTTTCTCCAGTTTTATTGAGATATAATTAACATATAATATTGTGTTAGTTTAAGGTGTACCACATAACGATTTGATATATGTATATATTGCAAGAAGATTACCACAGTAAGTTTAGTTAACATCCGTCATCACCCATAGTTACGAAATGTTTTTCTTGAGATGAAAACTTTTAAGATCTTCTCTCTTAGCAACTATATCACCATGCTATACATTCCAACCCCAGGGCTTAATGAATCCTATAACTGGAAGTTTGCACCTCTTGACCACATTTACCCATTCATTCTACTCCTTCCTCCTCTACCCCCTACCTCTGGCGACCACCAGTCTCTTCTCAGTGTCTATGAGTTTGATTTTTTTTTTTAGATTCTGCTTATAAGTGAGATAATACAGTATTTGCCTTTCTCTGACATTTCACTTACGCTTTAATTTCTTCGTCTTTTAAAAAATCGTATTCTTATTTTTATGCACAGTCCTGCAGGTCATTGCTTTGAACTGGGCTCGGCTGGGTAGTTCTGGCCTCCTCTGGTGTTTCATCCTCTTACGAGGACACCAGTCCTATCAAATTTAGGGGCCACCTCTACGACCTCGTTTAACCTTTATTACTTCCTTATAGGTCCCGTCTCCAAATGCAGTCACACTGGGGTTTAGGGCTTCATGATACGAAGTGGGAGTGGGACACAATCCGGTCCATAGCACCAAGTCTACACCTCAAGGGGCCTTATGAGCTTCAACTCTCTCTCTCAGGACCTACATCCAACTTGAAACAAGACTTGACTAGCCTGCCAGAGCGGAGCGACCACCTGGAGCACAGATAAGCTGCTCCCGTGAGGCCACCTGAGACCTCCTGAGACCTCCAGCCAACCTAGCCACTGTGGATGCAGGAGAGAGCCTAGATGAGACCAGAACCACCCAGCTGGGTGCAGTCCAAAGTGGTAAACTGCAGAATTGGGCATGGAAAGTTACTGTTGGTATTTTAAGCCACTAAGTTTGGGGGCAGCTTGTTAGGCAGCAAAAGCGAACTGATTTGGCAGATTTTACTTTTTTCCCCATTTTGTTGATGAGAAATGGAATCTCAAAGAAATTAAGTGATCACTCAAGGTTTTATGGCTGGGCAGTCTTAAAGATCTAAGTCTTCTGAATTCAAATCCTTTGTTTTCTCCATTGTCCTCTGATTCTAATCCGGGAAGGATGGACTCAGAGTCTGGAGACATAAATGCATTAAAGTGGGCAATTTATGATGCAACTGTTCTTAGCAGGTCAATTCCTAATGTGCTGGACTTTAGAGTGAGTGTGTATGTGAATAAGTGCGGGCGTGTGTGGTGCGTGTATGTGTAGATGTACTGGTACCTGTATTTTCTGTGAAGGGTACAGGCCCAGGGATGATCAGGCTACGTTACCCCAAGTGAATGATAGCTCATTGGCTGTAATACACCAGGCCCTGCATGTTTATGTCAGCCTGACTGGAACAGCTGCCAGGTAAAAGTGAGCATAAGCTTCAATGTGCTCCTTAGCTACGGACCTCACGGAGAGTGTTTCTCAACCCTTTTCCATGAAATGCTGAACACTGTTATAAAACCTCAGGTCAGGAGGAGAGCAAGGCTGCAGAGAGAACCTCACCGAGATGGAAGATGATCACTATTTGAAAAGATTAATGGACAAGGGCCATGAAGAGGGGCTTCCCCAGCATTGACCTCTCTTCCTGCGTTAACAGTCATATTCCTCAGCCTCCTACTGCAAAATCTTTGGTTTATTTTTAATATGTTACTCTTTAAGACAATGCTATATAAAATAATTTGAACAGAGATTATTTTGCACCTGTGTAAATTTTTTCATAAAATAAAATTGTAGAAGTAGGCGTGCTGGGTCAAAGAATATATACTTCACAACCTTTTTATAGACAAGTTTTATATACAGTCAAACTGCCACGATAAGTGTACCAATTCACACTTGACAGGCAACATCTGAAAGTGACCATTTCACCGTAGCCTCCCCAAGAGAGTGTTATTAAACTTTTGGATTTTAGCGACATAATAGGTGAGAAATGATATGTATGCAAAGTAGTTTTAGTTTATATTTTTCTTATTACGAATAAGCTTAAGCATCTTTTGAAACATTTAATTTCTTTATCTTTGATGTAAACTCTGTTCATATACTTTGTCCATTTTTCTATCATGTTATTGGTTTAATTGTTCTTTAGTTATGAGACATATGCTAGTCTTGTTCCTCTATCTCTGAACTATTGTAGTCTTTAACTTTCTGGTGTTACGTTGTTTTTTCGTGCTTTTGTAAGGTTTTTATGAGTTTTTTTTTTAATGGATTTATTGTGAATCTTCGAATTGTCAATTCCCTAAGTACAGGATCTATGGATCATTTACTTCTTCTTCTATTCTAGCGTAAGGCTGAGTAATAATTTGCTAACAAGAAGTAGTTGGCTTACCGAATAAGCGGGAACAGAACTAAATGTTGTCTGAAGATTGGGAGCTCACCTGCCATGAGTTGAATGATGGCCTCTCAAAAGACTGTCCTAACCCTCGGGATCTGTGAATATAACCTTATTTGGAAGTTGCAGATTCATAAGTCAAGGATCTTAAGGTGAGATTATCCTACATTATCCAGGTGAGCCCCGAAGTCAATACTGTCCTTATACGAGACACAGAGAGAAGAGGAGAAGGCCATGTGAAGAGGGAGGCAGAGGCTGGAGTTAGGCAGCCACAGCCCAAGGAGTGCCCGGAGCCAGCGGAAGCAGGTAGCCACAAGAAGAATTCCCTCCCACGGCCTTCACAGGAAGTGCAACCCTGCCAACGTCTGGATGTCCCAACTCTTGGTCTCCAGAACTGTGAGAGAATAAGTGTGTGTTGTTTTAAGCCGCCAAGTTTCTGGTAATATGTTATGGTCGCCACGGGAAAATAATGGCCCTTCACTCCTTCGGCCTTCCCTCTGCCATGTATTTCACCTGATCGTTAGAGAGAAAGGAATGAAGAAGCTACGAGAAGTACAGGAGAGGAGAGAAAAAGCAGGGTTGTGGGAGAGAAGAGACGGGAGAGGAAAAGAAGGAAGAGAGAAAGAAAAAATGAAACAAAAATAGAGAAAAATGAGGTAAGGATGGGTTGGCATCTGCTCAGATATTTGGCCTTTTCCTTTGTCCTCATCTTTCTCCACAAACGGTCTCTTTCTTCTCTCCCTCAGCCTCACCCAGCCCCCTCAGGCATTCTGTCGCCCTGAGCAAGCTGATTTTTGTGACGTTTAGAGTTTTTTGGTCTCATCCTATGTTTCTGATTTCCAATCCGCAGGCACCAGGGTTAGAAACCTGAGCAGAGGCACATGGTCACCCAAAGAGCTCCCCCTCCACCATTCCATCTGTCACCCTAAGGAGAGGCCTGGGACCCAGGCCCATTCTAGCATTTAGGGTCTTCTGGGCCTACGCAGGGCACTCAAAACCTAGGAAGGATGTCCCGAGCACCCACTTGGAATGCTTCTGCGGTCACATCAGCCCACTCTGTTTGCCACCCACAACACAAGTGAGTGAAACAAAGGAACTAACCCAGAACTGCAAAGTGTGCCTTCTGAAAAAAATTCCAAAAGTTAGAAGAAAGTCGTGATTATTTTCTTGTTTATCTGCGGAGTTTGGCTGAAGGGCTTTTGGCATCTCTGTGCTGCCTCTAGTGGTTGCCGGCAGTAGTGTTCCCCTAAAAGACCTCATTGGTAATTTCCACCCTCACCCATTTTTTGAAATTTCTTGTTTTTATTTAGAAATTTTATTTAGGATTATTTTTATAGAGAGAATATGTTTAAGAATTTTAAGACTTAATTCTATTTTTTTTTCTTTTCTGATCTCCGTTATTTAAAAAAATTATTTCTTAATTTACATATGGTAAATTTCGGTGTGCGGTCCTGTACACCTCTGGTCCCAAAACTGTACACCCCTTTTCTGATGTACGATTTGTGAGTTTTGACAAATTATAGCAAACATCACAGTCAGGATACAGGCACTTCCTTCACTCCAAAAGTTCTTACATACTTCAGCTTCAGCTTTTTCAACTTCAGCTTTTTTCAAATCACCCCCTCAACGCACACATCCGTAAATCACAGCAAAAAATCTTTGATCTTATTTCTATCCCTACAACGTTGTTTCTTCAAGAATTTCATATAAATAGAATCGTATGTAACTTTTTGAGCCTTGCTTCTTTCACTTATTACAATATATTTGATTAACACAGTGCATCTATGTCTCCAGCACATCTACAGTTCATTCCTCTTTACTCCTGAGTAGTATTTCATTTAATGTGTATGCCACTTTATCCATTTGCCCAGCAAAGGATATTTGAGTTGTTTCAGGTTTTTGCAATTATGAATAATGCCACTACAATTATTTGAATACAAGTTTTTGTGTGAACATAAAATTTTTTTCTCTAAGATAAATGCACAGGAGTAAGATCGCTACATTTATATGGCAAGTGTATGTTTAACTTTATAAGAAACTGACACGCTGTTTTCCAGAGTAGCTGGATCATTTTCACTCCCATCAGAAGTATTAGAGTTACAGATACTCCATGTTCTTTTCAGGACTTGGTATTGTCAGTTTTTCTTTTTATATTAAACATTTTAAAAGGTATGTAAAGGTATCTCACTGTGGTTTTAATTTGCATTTTCCTAATAATTTTGAGCATCCTTTCATGTGTTTATTTACTATCCATATAGCTTTTTAGTGAAGTGTCTGTTCAAATCTTTTACCCACTTTTTCTTTTAGAGATTTTTCTTGTTGAGTTTTGAAAGCTCTTTATATATTAGAGATATAATTTTTGTCAGTTATATGATTTGCAGATATTTCCTCCCAGTCTGTAGCTTGTCTTTTATTCTTTTAACAGTATCTTTCACAAAGCAAAAGTTTTTAATTTTGTGAATCCCAAGTTAGCAATTTTTCTTTTATGTATTAGACCTTTAATGTCATATCTAAGAATTTTTTGCCAACACAAGGTCATGAAGATTTTTTTTTATGATTTCTTCCAAAAGTTTTGTTTTACCTTCAGATCTATGAACCATATTAAGTTAATTTTCATGCAAAGATGCATTGACATTCATTTTCACCTTTGTACGTTATTCAATTGTTACAGTATTATTTGTTCAAAAAAAATACTTTCTCCAGTAAATCATCTTTGCACCTTTGTCAAAAAATATGTTGGATATATTTTAATGGATCTATTTATGCACTCTAAAATCATTTCATTCTTCTTTATGTCTATTCTTTTACAAATGCCCCACTGTCTCAATCACTGTGGCTTCATAGTAAGTCTTAACATCAAGTAACATGAGTCTTCCCATCTGGTCTTTCTTTTCCAAAATCATTTTGTATACTCTAGCTATTTCAGCTTTCCAAATAATGTTTAAAATCATATTGGCAAGAACTAAAAAAAAAAAAATCCTGCTGGAATTTTTATTAGGATTATAATAAATACGTAGATAACTTTGGGGAGAATTGGCATCTTGATACTTAGTCTTGACCACACAAACACAATATGTCTCTCCATTTAGTTCTTTTTAAATTTCTTTCATCAATATTTTGTAGTCATTAGCATGAAGATGCTGTAAATACTTTGTTATATTTATGCTCTAAGTATTTCATTATTTTTGGAGCCATTATAAATGGCACTTCTTATTTTTTTAATTTCAACTTCCAACTGTTCATTGCTAGTATATAGGAATATAATTTATTTTTAAAATATTAACTTTTTTGGATAATTAACTATTAAGCTGATCACTCTTCACTAGCCCCACAGAAAAGTACTATTTTTATTTTGTCTAGGATTTTTTTTTTTTGTGATTACCATGAAAGCAAAAGTCTTTTGCATCTTTTTATATTCTTACTGGAAGTGGAAGTCTTTTTTTTAATAACCCTGCTTTGACATCTCTGACAATTCTGGTTAAAAATGGCAGATTAAGTCAACAATTTACTGTCTATCTCTTCCAAAATCATACTGTCAGGATCATAAAGCAGTACAAGAGGGAATAAATTGATACTAGTGGTAAGAATGGAAAGAAAAAATATATTTGTCAACTAGAAATTGTGATAGATTTATGGAGACCAAAAAAAAATTGTATTAATGAATAATTATAGTAGAGGGCAGATTTAAGTACTCGCTCAGATTTAATGTTCTCAGGGTCTTCCTTCCTTATATATCCGGAGATACCTTGAGATCAGACATTATATGCAAAGGATCAACAAGAAGAATAATGACAGTTTATCAAAACAATTGCAAGACAGGACATAATAACATAACATGTTTAAAAAGCTGAAAAAAAAACAACTGAAAGTTGACCACATTCCCAGATCAAGAGATGGGTCCTCATTAAAATTTAAAACAATTTTACGGTTATCTTGTTCTCCTTCCCAATGACTGGTTCTGCAATCCAAGCTAAAACTAAGCCAAGCAAAGTATTTCCTTGCTGACTATTACTGGTGTAGGACTGAGTACTGGACTTTTATCCCATAGTCAGAGGAGAGCCTCTTTGTGTTCACTATTGGGACCCGGGCAAGAAACCATGCAACTCCATTTGCTGTTGAGAATTACAGTCTGGCCACCAGCCTAAGATAACTTAGTCCTGTGGATGGCAATACCAGGTCCTCAAAAACACTTCTTGAGAACACTATGCTCTATGAAATAATTGGCTAATTTTCTTAAAGCCGGTGGATTTGGGGTTTCTCTTACTTGCAGCCGAAAAAAACATAATAATTGATACAATGTCTTAGGGTTCTTGTGCCATTTTTTTTTTCCTTCTTGAAATGCTCTTTCTCTAATCTTAGCATAGCTATCTAGCCCTCACTGTGCTTATCAGCCTGCTGAAGTTCTTTGCACAGCACTTATCATCACCTGTTATTTTGTCCATCCTTTGGTTTATTATCTGCCCCTCCCCACCAGAATGTGAGTGTCCTAAGTACAGGACTTTGTCTTATTGATATATCCCAAGTGTCCACTGCATGTGCTGGCCCAGAGTAATTACTCAGTAAATACATAGTGCATGAAAGAAGACGTAACAAAACCACTACTCTGTTGCATAATTTAAAGAAGTCCATTTGTAATGACAGAATTTTGAAATATCTTAGAGCAGATGGAGGTCTAGGGGTTATCGATCTTCAGTTCTCTGAGCATATCTGAAGGGTACAGCACAGGCCAAGGCTATGAGTCTCAACTGGAAGGGATGCCCTCTCGGGATGCGGGGGATCAGAATGGAGAGGGAGGAGAGGGACCTAGGGAAGACTTTATGGTGTGAGAAATCCTTCCAGGAGATAAGCCTTTTCTAGGGACACATGCTCATGCTCTCCTTCTTCTAAGCTTCTTCCATGCTTACTCCCAAAGCCTCTTTGAAAAACACTGACCTGGTCCGAATCCTTCCTTTTAGAGAGCGTGATCCTAAAAGGTTAACGATTTGCCCAGAGTCAAGCAGTTAGTGGCTCAGTTAGAAATCAGTATCACTGTCCTATAGGATCAAATAAGAAGCATTGAGAGAACCAGACTGTCAGGATCCATGTCTCTGGAGAAGGGCTCTGCACAAAGATTTGAGGAGTGTAGTGTAGTGGTTAAGAGCAGGGGCTTGGGAGCCAGCCCATTCTGGGCTCGAATCCCGCTTTGTGACTATGGACAAGTCACTAACCTACGTAAGTTTCATTTCCTCATAAACAAGTACTGGATTTAATGAAATAGTCAATAGCCACCTAAAACTCAGCACATCAAAACTTAAATGTTCTATTTGCCCTCACTCCAAAACCTGCTCCTTCTCTTCTGTTCCTAATTTTACGAAATGCCAACGTCCTCTCCCAGAAACCTAAGCAGATGCTTGGCAATACCTTTCTTTCTCCCTCAACCTCCACTATGCCCATGTTTGGGGGTCTAACAAATCTACATTCCAAATGTTTTTTGAATCAAATCACATTTTATCCTTCCCCGTTGTCACTCCCCTAGTGTCAAGCTATCATCACTTTTTTGCCAAATGACTTCAAGTTTACTAACTTGTTTTGTTGTCAATGGTCGTGCACACTGCCATCATTTATCTACACGGTAGAAGTGTAACCTTTCTGCTGTACATATCCGATCAGGACACTATCCTCTCTGATCCCAAGTTTCAGCTCCTCGATGTGGCTCAAACTTTCCTCCCAAGCATGTGTTTTATTATTTCCATGTTTGTACTCTCTGGTCCTGCCATATATTGGAATTTTTTCGGTCCTTCCGAAGAGTCGTGCATATTCTACCCTCTAGCTATTTCTTCATGCTCATTCTTCTTCTGGAAATAGTCTTGGACTTCTTTTTGTGGCCAATTCATCTTTTTTATGTGTTCTGATACCACTTCATCCAGGGAGTCTTGTGTGATACACACTTTTTCCTTCTGCTCCAATAAACTCGGGGTCAGACATCCCCCAGTGCGCTTCTACGACAGCTCTGCTTCTCTCATCACAGCCCTCATGACACTGTATCATAACTGCTGCTCTGTCTACACCTCGTCACTAACCATAAGCTCTATAAGGCCGGGGACTGTGCATCATATGTTCACTATTGTATCTCAGGTGCCTAGCATATGCTAGGCACATAATGGCTGTTTAACAAATGTTATCTAGTGTCGTCGTCATCATCATGATGATCAAATAAACTCATGGTTTACTTAAATGCTAAGCATAATGTTTGGTTGATAATAATAAATAGTACTTTTAATTATTTAATATTCTTCCTCATTTTCTTCATCAAAATGTAATGTTTCTGAGCACGTAGTTATAACAGAACTCAAAGCAAAACACAATTACATTTCTCCGGTATTATCATAAAATAACAAGTAATAAAAATATACAATACTTAGCCTCCACGTGTAGACATGGAAGTTCTATGATATTTCCTCCCTCAATTCTTGAGAAGGAGCAAAAATATTACTGGGAGTTCTCCTGCACTCTGTTGACTCAATAGAGTGAAGGTCAAAGATTAGTCTATGCGTTTAAAAAATTCTTTCTGTTAACAAATCATTTAAACATCAACCACACCTTAACTACCTCAAGAACAGATACATTCTTAGATGATGAGCAGCTTGTGATAGGCATCCTTATCTTTCCTAATTCTCTTACTTTGAACACAGTATTAAATGGCAAAGGTCTTATTATAAGCATTGCTCCCTCTCCTATAAAGTTGAGAGAGGCACATTAATTATAATTGAGTTTTAAGGTAACACAAGATCATGTAAGGAACTCGACTGAAAATATTGACTGTCTGAAGCAGAAAAAAATAATCAGCTAAATTATTTAGCAAAATCTTATTTTCTTTAAACTAATTCTAGAAATATACTTAAGACAAATAATTTCTTTTCGATGAGGGATAAAAACTTGAAAGAACTACTAATTTTCACTCTGTTCAGGTAGATTCTAGGAGGCACTGTAGGTTTTGAATTTGCAGGGAATGGCATAGTAGTTTCTTTTTTCTAATTAGCAAAATTAAGTGATAAGAATACATCATAAAAGCACTGTTTCTATACAAAACTATTTCATTTATTTCACAAGAAAAAATAATATATGCTGAATAGTAAGAGAAATGTTGAGTTTTTTAAATTAATTTCATTCTATGAAGTCAGGTTACATGGATATTTGGTCTTGTCCTCTCATATCTAACATTTTGAGTAAGTAAAATATTTCTGTGTGAAATCTTAATCTCTGCATTTCAAGACTTCCAGGAAACATTACTTAGCAAAGTCATGTATTTATAGATAGGTCTCAATGTAATAAACTGTAAGTTAAGAAAAGTCTGAATGTACAGAACAGATGACTTAGGGACAGAAATTATTTTTATTACCAAAATACTCTACAAAAAGATTTGCCAAAATTATTCTTGAATTCAAAATGACCATAGTGTTTGTAGGTGCAGAAAAGATAAAAGAGAAAAGTTTCCAAAATGAGACTATGAGGGCCCAAATTGAAGATAAATTTATAAGTAAATAAAAATGACTTGACTCTATAATGTAAGCTAGGAAAAAATATGATTTGCTTATCGGAGATACTTATAAAATCTAATAAAAGGAAACATATAATTTTCTACATAGCAGATTATATGTTTGGAAGATTTTGCCCCTCCAAAAACAAAAAACAAACCAAAAAAACCAAAAAACTTTAGTTGGGTTAAAATATAAACAAATATAAACAGAGGACATTAGCTAAATTGGTTATAGAAATGTCACAATGTTGATTAAGCCAATAGTCTATTTCTACCTCATTTTTTCACAAAGGGTGTTGAAGAGTTTTTAAAAATAACAAAAAAAAAAAACAATAAAATAAATATTTAGACACCCAGAGCAAAAGAAATTATAGCCTTATACCAAGTTATGTAATAAACATTTTTTATTTCATTTTATAATTGATTACTGAAAGCAAAAAAAAAAAGGCTGTAATTTTTGGAAGCGGGGAGGGGGTGATTGAGTGGTAGGACGGGAGTAGCTGATTGGGAGGGGGGCAGATTTTATAGTCCCTAAAATATCTTTAGAACAACTAAAAAACATGATACCAATCAACATCACTTGTCAAACACATTTTCTTATATGGAAAAATATAAATTAGTTCCATATCTTTTAGTTAAATAGAAAAACATTTCTCTTCGATGCTGACATTTCTCTCATTGCTTAAAATATTGAGCATAGTTTTTAAAGAATAAAATTTGATAAGATATTGAATTATTAACCTACTTTGAACACCATGTTTTTATCAGACTTTGGGCACCCACGATCTTTGTTTGACTTAAGGTTGGGGACCACATCTTGTTTTCTCTGTGTCTACAACATAATAGGGGTTCAGTAATACGTGTTAAGTGCATGATTAACAAATTAACCATACCTGCAATCTCTTGAGGATGACGTGGAGGAAAATTAACATATTCTTCAACCAACCAGGACTGAATAGGACTACTGTCAGACCCAGTATGATGTGTTACTTACAGTATGATGTCTCATGCATTTTTCAGGGTCTACATAAAGCACATTAGAAGTCCCTCTAATGTCAAGATCATCTGAAAAAACCTCAAGATTATCTCGAATAGTCCAGCCGGAAGCATAGAGTTCAGGAATATTTCACCTAAAAGGGATCCTAAAGAATATTTTGTCCAACCTCAACCTTGGCAGATAAGGAAATTCAGGCCTAGTGGGGTCACTTGCCTGGTTGATACAGACAATTAACATCATCAATGTAAATAACACCCTGCCTCTCAGTCTAGGGCTGGCTCTTTCTACCACACAGGCCACTTTTTATAATTTAATTATGGAGATGACCAAATAAGAAATGAAAACTATATCTTATTTTTTCACCATTGTTTTTAGTTAATTTCTTTCCCAAATTTAAAATGTGTTGAAATAGGATCTGGTCAAACACGGAGAATAGGAAGATGCTGGAAAATCCTGGAAGATAACTGCTGAGGCAGATAAATGAGACGGACAAATGTCTTGCTCCATCTCACATGGCAGCAGGGAAAGGAGTGGATTTGGGAGGATTTGAGTTTGACTTTTACAAGATAGCGTCTGGTCTTTGCAAGATCTGACTCAGTTTGAGTTGTTTTTCAAGGGTACCGGTTATGTTGACATGGCAAAGAGATTTGGATAGAATATTATGTCCAAAAGCCCATTCATCAACTAGATAACAAACTCGTGGGCAGATTTCTGGAGTAAAAATGTTGCTTGGAATGTACTCATATTTCAAGTAAATGTTTTTGCAATAACATTCGCAAACTATTCTAGCCCACACACACCCATGCTTCTAAGCAGTAGTTAAGCAACTTTATCACACTGGTGCAATCAAATCATTGCTGATCAAAAATATTGCTAGCAAAACAAAAGATCAGTTATAGAAGCTGTAAGCCCTAATTTAGAAAAATGAAGTTTATTGAATGTTTTCTCCAAGTATCACTGAACAATATAGAATTAAGTTTTCAGGGCTTCACTGAATTAGGATAAGGCCCCACACAAAGGCACACACACATTATATATACATACACACTATGCATACAAACATGCAATCGATTCTTGGTATTCATGGTAGTTCTGTTCTGTAGAGTTGTCACAAACACTGAATTAGCAAATATTGAACCATTGCTCCTAGGAGAAATATAGAGTTAGGTTCCTATGTGCCTCTTGTCACAACATTTTCATCAAGTAATCAATACATAATCTTGTTTTATGTGTGTTTCTGTTTAAAGACGATGTTTAATATACACTGTTGTTTCATTACCATTGACCTCATGGCCAACATCACTTGTGCCTGAACAAAGCTTATCTAACACATGTATTTTTCTCCGTAGGACACATCACAGCCTTCCTGTGCTCAGCAACACTGGACCACACTTCAGATACATGAGGGCCATTTTAAACAGCAAAATTCCCAACAGAAAGTACCAAAATGTGAATAACGTGGCACTAAATGGACCACGAAAAGGACACATGTTTATGGTATCAGAGCTGAAACAAGAAAGCAGAGTGTCACTTTGTTTGAAATCAGCTGGGAAAATGAGCATCAGGTGACCCAAGTTTTTCGCTGCTCTGTGTGTATGTGTGAATGAGCACAAAGTACCATGAGTATGGATTTGGGGGCTTACAAATACATTTTAATACAGTTCATGGTATGGATTCTGTGAATTCAGAAATACGAATTCTGTGAAAAATAAAGACCAACTGATCACGTGTATTGTATGCATACATGGATGCGTACATGTATTCATGTGGGCTTTTCTCTGATGGCCAAATAAGATTGCACTAGTGTGGTTGGCAGTTATGACTATTTGCAGCCACGGTGTCATTTCTAATACATAACAAGAGCATGTTATTCCTACATAGCAGTTTGACTATTAGGGCAGCCCTACATTTTGGGGTGTTTAGACAGCTACAAAGTTTCCATTCTTCTTACTCCTGCAGAGTCTTAAAATGGCACCTTGTCTTCTGCCTCTCAAAAACCACCCTCTTTCTCTCTGATATTCTTTAAATGAGAAAATGCTGAGATTCCTATTTTTGAAAGTAAAGGAAATCTGAAATTTGAAAACTTTATCTTTCTGGAGTTGGGAAGAGTACAAGCCTATAGCCTTGTCCTGGTCGGAGGCCCCCAGGGCTTTTTGTGTTACTTGGCATGAATCTAATAAAGAGGGAGGGCTGTATAGACTTGAGGCCTAAATATTACCTGGCTCTATTTATTTCCTGTGTGATCTTCATTTGTCAAATGAGAATAATAATGTCCACATCGTGGTGGTGTTAAGAGAAGCAGAACCATGCATGTTAAGTACTTGCATTTTGCTCTCCTCATTAATAAAAGCAATAACAATCATACTCATACTAAACATGGAGAATATAGTAAATTCAGCCCAAAGAGGATGCAAAGGCAATTTAACAAAATAAACATCTCCCTCTGTCACACTAGATTTGGGTCCATTGATTTGAAAGTAGAGCATGGATGTCGTGTGCCCCTATAGAACCTTGTCACGATAAGCTTGAGCCTGTGGCTGGACTGGTCTCTTCAACACACTTGTGTGCCATTCACTCTGGGTGACAAAGACATCAGCTATTCCAAGAGCATTAATTGTCACCCCGCCCTCTGCTCTAGGGTTCAAGGTCCATGTAAATGATTCCACAAAAGAGACCTGATCTTAACTCAAGGTCAAAGTAAGGAGCGTGCAGTGCTGATGAGGCTGTTTCTATGCCTCTCTCTGTTCTTCGCACTTCTTGGTTTGGCCATACCTCTTGCACCCATATCACCACCTCCCAGCTAGTGATTCTCATCTGCTATTGCTTAAGCATAAAGAATAGAAAATTTGAGACTAAGGAGTTGTGATAGGAAAAGAAGTTTGCCTGAAAAAAACTGCAGAAATCAGAATAGAAACATATGTAAAGACATATGTTCATATATATTACATATCTAATGTACGTATAATATATAAAGAGAGATCCAGACATTTGCTATAAATCTCAGAAAATAAGAGTAAAATTGCTTGAAGTCACATTTTCCTATGCAAAATGAGAGGGGTCCACAAACAAAATCTCCAGCAGCCTCGCATGAGAAGGAGTTTCCTGTCACTGGAGATGATTAGGAAAGACCCGGGGACAACTTGTCAGGTCTGCAGCAGTGAGTATTGGCTCATTTCCCCATTCACTCGGTCATCAGTTGCAGAGCATCTATAGTGTGGCAGTCACTGCAGGCAGCACTGTGGTCTTTGCTTTGGGTCATTGCCTAGAGCCATCATTTAGGTGATTTCTTTAGAGACTTCCAGTATCTTCCAACTTAGGGATTCTATAATTCTGTATCTCTACATTCATGGCTGACACCAGGTACCACTGTTAAGATCCCACTGGCTATTAAAATAATGAAATATTTATATACTGATTAAAACACAGCCACTGTGGACCTGCCATGTGCTCCATCTCCCAGGAACCCTGGAGCTCTCTAAGATCTGGTAAGTAAAAAGTTAACATCTATCCTGTGAGAGCGACTCTAGGACCTGGTCATTCTAGTGGTTTGGTGCCTATGTTTTACCAATTGCTAGTTTTAATATCACTTATCCTTACATCGGTTTCTCTCAAACTTGTTAGACTTTGTAAAATTTCTCTTGCTCATCTAGGCCACCTACTCCCACACCTTTTCAGAGAGGAAATCGATGAAAACAATGGAGTGTTTTGTAGAAACAAATGGGAGACGGAATAATCGTGTATACATCCATCTGCTTTCATAAGAGAATTGGATGATTCTTACAAGAAACACACAAGTATCTCAAAAATCAAGTTATTGAAATATGATAGACCTCGAACATTGTTGACAAAAATATTCACCACTACCCACTATTAAGTTAATCAAACTATCTATAACTAAACTAAACTAGCAGTAATATATAAAGTATAATTACATTAAATATATAATTAAATCTTTATATTATTTTCTACATTAGATTTTATATAATTATGTAAAAGTGGGAATTCTCCAGTTACAGGGAGGTGATATCTCCAGGCGCCAGCCCCAGAAGGAGCACAACATTCCAAGGTGCAGATGATAAAACTGTCTACTAGGCCCTGTTTGATCTGAGAGCTCCCCGGATACATTTATCTTTGTACAAAGCGTCAACGGCTAACTTCTGCTTCTTGTAATCTGCTTATTCAAGGATGTAGTAGGAGGCTTTATAAGCCGCCTCCTCTGGAAGCTCGGGGCTGATCTCCTCTAACCCTGTGAGGTAGAGAGTCAGTCGCCAGCCGGCTAATAAAGGCTCATAATTCATCTCAGTTGGCTCTGTGGGTCTTAGAATCGTTCACGCCATAACAATTAAATATAATTAAAATATAATACTTTTTTAAAAACAAAAACCTCAATCAAAAATTACAGTCACCTAAGACAGAATGACAAAGAATGCTCTCCCAAATGGCTGGAATCGCAATTATCTGAACGTCCACATTCACAATAGAAGCCTTTTGCCCTTATAAGAACTGAGTGACAGCGACTTCAACAGAAGACTGAATGAGAGCGGTCAGTGAACCTTAGAATAGGAGGGAGTAAAAAACTCTGCTGTTTGAGAACTCTGCTATTTAAACGCCTTACCTTAAGGCGGTAACTGCAGAATTCTAAGGAAGAGATATTTTTTAATGGGCTTTCTGCTTCTGCATCATCTGGGCGGGAGTGGTTTTCACAGAGCAAGGCTGAAATTTCTCTGTAAAAAGGCTACCTTCTGTGCACAGAGATACACATTTGCTGTGCTGAGGGCTCCTGGGTAATTTTAACATTGCGCTGGGGACCAAGGAGTGGGGATTCCGTGAAGAGAGAGGATGGAGAAGAGGCTCTGATGTGCAGGGAGCAGACGCCAGCCAGGAGCAGGAGAGACACCGTGTTAGTGATGGCGACAGGCTGATGGCCTTTGGTCTGCTGCCCGGTTTTCCTTCTGCACTACAAAGCCGCATGCAAGCCTCCAATCTTCGATCAAGTCGGCTATGCCAACGGCCTTGCTTGGTGATCCCTGGGAAATTAGGAAGGAGCTGGAAAGAGAAGTCTCAGGTTTGCAGACTGATGGCAAAATCACTGGAGGTAACGAGGTAACCAACGAGAAATCAGGAGCAGCTGAGCAAAACAAGCGGGGACGGGAGACACCGGAAATTCGCGGGAAGCGCTTCTGCGAGGAGGGCCGAGTCACTTTATTTGGATTTGGAAGGATGGAAAACGTGCGGAAAATTGAATTGCTCTAGAAACAGTCCCGTTTTATCAATATCAAATCGTAATGAACCTTCCTAATTTATTTAGGAGGGTAGCTGTTGTGCATCACTAAGTCTTACATAAAAATGAAATTCTTGGAAGTACGGGTCAGCCACCCCCAGGCTCCGACGCCAACACCGAAGGTGGACTCGCTTTTGTTTTTATTGGTCAGTGGCCGTCAGAGGACGCTGATGGCCCAGTGTGGCATGGACCGCATTTGGAGGGTACGAGGACTGCCAGTTGCCTTTTTTCTACTCACTCAGTCATCTTAGAAACAATCCCATCCTTACTTAGAGAACCGTCGTGATATCATATCTCAGGTGCTGACCACGAGTGCCCTTGAAGAAGGTCATAATCACAACACTACATAGCCTTTTGGTTTATTAGGATCACATAAATAAATGCACTTTGTAATAATTTCGGAAAATATTAAAATTTATGAAGAAAATTTTAATATTGCCTATCATTTCATCTCCCCAACTCACATTAATATATGGGTGCATTTTTTTCAAACGTTTTTCAATGTATTTTTAAAAACAAAACCAGTATGATACATGATATACAATTTTTATTCTGTTTTGCTTTCCATCGCTAAAAATATATCCTTTGAAAATATAATATGTAATGACTACATAATATTTTAATGTATGAAACTTATTAAACACATTAAACAACTTAGTTATTTCCAAGTTTTTAGTGTTATAAATACATCCAAAATCAAAACGGGCAAATGACATGAACAGGGAACTCATTGAGTTTGAAGGGCAAATGTCTTACACACAAAAAGAGATATTCAAATTATTAATATTAAAGAACTTCAAATTAAACAATAATCAGATTATTTTCACTTATAAATTGCAAAATATCTAAAACCCTTGATAATCCCTGATGTTGGTGAGAACATAGAGAAATACACACTCTCATAAATTAGATAGAAATGTAAATTAATATACTAACTTCTAAGGGCTTTATGGCAATTGCGGTATTGTTCGTAATATAGAAAATTGGAAATAATCTACATGTTTATTGAGAAGGGATTAATTAGATAAATTATAGTAAATTAATATAAAGGGATATTATGGAGTCTTTAGAAAGAATGAGATAGATTATATACATGCTGACACGGAGAGATGTCCAGAATATATTGACGTATTATAAAGTTAAAAATTAAAAGGATTATACAAAATACTTTGTACTCTATACACATACTCGCTTAGTGTGAGGGACTAATTAGTTCCTGAAATAGGAGCTCTAGCTGAGTCAGCTGAGTCAGGTAATTACAGCCCCGCCCTTAGGGAGCTGAATTTCTTACATTCTGCATTGGCAATTGATTCTCCCTGCTCCTGAAATTCTTTGAAATAACAGCATGAGCTACAGTTTATGTCATTGTAGGCGCACTCTTGCAGGAAAGGTGGTGTTTACGATGCCCTTCACGATGTCAAGGAGTTTCTCAGTCACTAGCTGCCCGTTAACCTTTATCCTCTGTCTCCTGGATGCTTTCCATTAAAGTGCCTCGAAAGTTCGTAACACCTTCATTTGAAGTTCTAGCATGATTCTCTTCTTTCCCTTCTTTGGCCCAGATGCAGCACCATTAAACACCAGCAAGTGTATAAGCACTTACGGTAAGTATTAAGTACCAATAAACCTTTTACGAGTCAAGAGTAGGTTAAATTTTCTTCCAGAAGTCAAAATAAGTAGCAGAAACAGAAGCCACAGAAGCATAAATAATATATATTATGTAACAATTACGATAGAAACTCTCATTGGCTAAGAGCATGGAGATAAACCCTCATCGGCCAAGAGTGTACAATTGAATCTGCTCTGCTGGCTCTCATTGGGCTCAGAGTGTAGGACAATACAGAATATAAAGAAAATAGTGGTATACTATAATAGATTTATGTACGTTTTGGAAAATGAGAGAAAAATAATATGTGAAATTATCGTTTGGGTGGATTAAATGAGATACATTCCTATAACCCCATGTTTGTAAAAAGAGGGGAAAAAAGTATTATATTAGAAATAATGTTAATACACGCAAAGAAAACTGGAGAAAATTACACTGACCAATAATACTTTTGTCAGGAATATAGGAATATAAGACATTTTTACTTTGTACATCATATGTTGATGTGCCATTTAAATGCTTTATAGTGAGCATGATTACTCTTGAAAGCATAAAAACAGTAACAACGATCTTTAAAAACATTTCAGTAAGCAATTTTCTACAAATCTTTGTGCCCATTTCTGATTATTTCCTCCTAATAGACTCTTAGGAGTCCTATCTTATTGCCAAAGGTATGTACTCCTCTCAGGCTCCTGATACATTGAGCTATGTTATTTTCCAGGATATTGACCACTTTTCACTTCCATAATTCATTCATTCATTTATTCCTGCATCCAACAAATATTCACCAAGTGCTTCCCATGTGCCTGCTACTCTACCTACAGCTAACATTACCACAGTAAGCAATCCAGGCTTGGTCTCTATACCGTTGTTTAATATATGTGTTTTTTCTATACCACCAAGCAATTTTCTGTCACCAGCTGGGTGTCCTACAATTCAATTCCATTCTGATACTCCCTCCCTGGAAGTAGCATCTGATCCCACAGGTTAAGGACTGTCCCATCCTCCTTCAGATGCCAGTCACAAGCCCAAAGTGCTTCTGATCAACTGTGCTTCTGATCAACGAGCTATAGATCAGAGGTTCTAATGACTGTTTCCCCCACCACCTTGGGTTTGGTTAATTTGCTAGACCAGCTCATAGAACTCAGAGACACCTTTTACTTACTAGATTACTGGTAAAAGGATACTATAAAAAGATGTAACTCTGCAACAGCCAGATGGAAGAGATGCATAGGGCGAGGTTTGGGGACAGGGCCAGAGAGTTCATGCTCTCTGTGAGCACACCACTCTCTCTGAATCTCCACGTGTTCACCAACCCAGAAGCCCTTCAAACCCCGCCCTTTTATGATTTTATACAGGCTTCATTACATAGGCACGATTGATTAAATCATTGGCCATTGGCGATTGAATTCAATCTCCAGTCCCCCTCCTTTCCCTGTAGGTTTAGGGGTGGGAACAGGGACTGGAAGTTCCACCTCTCTAATCATGTGGTTGGTTCCCCTGGCGACGAGCCACAATCCTTAAGCTATGAGGGGCTTCCCCTTGTCCCCTCATTAACATAACAGAAGACATTTTATTCATTCAGGAAATTCCAAAGTTTTAGGAGCTCCATGCCAGGAACCAGGATGAAGACCAAATATATATCTTTTATTATAAATTGCAATATCACAAGGTGTTAAATGGATATGTAATTTAAAAAATTTTTTTGATAAAAGTTTGAAGGAGAGTAAAGGGTGTTATGATAGCCCACTGGTGGAGGAGATGGGGAGAGGAACCTCTTCTGAAAGACTTTCACCTGACTGAATGAGACCCATCCACATTATGGAGGGTAATCTGCTTTACTCGAAGTCTCCTGATTTAAATGTTAATTCCATCTTTAAAACAATCCTTAACAAAACATCTGTGCCGTTTGACAAAATAGCTGGGCATTGTGACCTAGCTAACTTGACACACAAAATCAACCATCACAATTCTTATAGTTCAAAACACTCTGCCACTACGAATTTGGATTTCCTTTCAAAATAAGTTCTTATCTGCATGCATAAAGAATTTTTCGCATCATAAGATTGTTTTTCGAATATGTTGAATTACTGTTTCTATTCTCATTGTTCTTTTTCCTGAAGGAGATCTCTTCACGCTAACCTTCACGTTTGTCATCTTTACCTCATGGCTTGCAGATCATTTTTCTCTTCATTCTCAGAGAGCAGTCAAGCTTACTCTTTGCATTACTAGTTTGATTTTCCATCTTTTTAAATTTTGCTTGTTACTGCAATAAAGAGAATTTTAATTTTTTTTTAAATTTTAAGTATAATTCTTTCTTATCCTAATCAATTGAGCCTTTTATCCACTCCATGCCTATCATTTTCTTCTCATCTTGATACATTCGTGTAGCATGCCTTTCTACACCTCTTTCATAGGGACCCTGTTAAGTAGTTTTCTGAAATAGTCTCCTATTTCTTGTCATGTATTATCTTCAAAGCCAATCTGATTTAAAGATTCATCAGAGACTTGCCCCCTTTGTTTGTGCTGCAACGTGTTTTCATAGGTCCCATTTTTTGTATTCATTTATCTTTGAACTTCAAGAGATCTATTCAGGTCAAGTCTTTACCAACGGTCAGGTGTAGAGATTAACTTTGGTCCTGCTCAGTGTCACTGTGGCTGGCTGATGCTCAAAGTTCCTGCCCAATTTCTCCACATTTCGTATAATTTTATCTTGGATAGCTCTGCTGGATCTCTGGCTAGCTGGTTTTGTCCTGACTCTTGCTGTTCACCTCATATAGTAATTCCAGTGCAATGGAAAAGTGTCTGCCTGAGTTTCTTGTTGGTTTAGGCTGGTTTTCTGAGTCAGAGGGCAAAGAATAGGGGTCTGACTTGAAGTAATTTCCTGCTTCATTTTTGGCAGGTTGATTTGCTCTTTCAGATAACATAGCTCCAAAGGCTTTGTAGCTAGCATGTAATTTGGCCATTTTGGCAATATTGAGGGTAGCAGGCCTAGTTTGGGGTTGTTTTCTAAATTTTAATGGGCGATGGAACAAGATCACATCAGGGACTTCCAGGCATTTTAAATTACCAGCTCTTTTTCTTCGTTTTGAGAGAGGACTGCTACCTGATTTTCTTATCTCTGTTCTAGACTCCTCCCCCAGCTCCAGTGCCTTGGCAGCTAGGAATCTGGAGCTCGCAGATTAGATATTAGCAGTTTCAGCTTTTCTTCAATTATCCCAATGGTATGTGACACACTGAAAGCGGTCATTTCACTCAGGCACACATTAGAACCATGTGCTGCCAGCCTGGCGTGTGGGAGTAAGGAACACGGCTACAGAACAAACCAAGTGGCTGCCCGGCACTCATCCCCCTGGGACTTCGTTGTCTGCTACTTGCTAATGTATGTTCAGCATTTCAGTGAGAAAACAAAACTGTCATTAAGTGAGAGAGAAAATTTTAAATAGATGGAATGGCCTGTGATACAAAGTATTCAAAGGGATTAAGTGAAGGAAACATGAGAAAAAAAAGGAGCCGACACAACCATCTCTGTGTGTGCAAACTTAGGTATTAAAGAAAATCTGAGGTTCAGATAAACATCAAGGGTCGACGGCACCGTGGTTGCGTAAATCAGTTAACTTTTTGATTAGTTAATTTGGGTGGAGGTTATGAGAGCTGTAAATAGTTAGATCTAATTCCGTGATTGAGGAACTAAGGCTGCAGAAAATAAGCCTGTGAAGTTAATAGTTTTTACCACTACTTCTCATAGCTGCCATTTACTGAGCCCTAGCTAAGTGCCAGGTCTGTGTGAAACACATTATGTACATTACATCATTTAACCCTCAAAATAAATCCTTCAGATCTGTATTATTATCTCCAGTTAAACATTAAAAAAGACCAAATTAGTTAAGTGTCTTTGCAAGGTCACCCAGCCTGTAAGAAGCAGAGTGGGAATTTGAACCGTTCTACCTATGATGTGTTATGGCCTCCCTCTGGGGTAATAATGAGGCTCCTTAAACTTTCTTCATATTTACTTATGGAAAAAAATCTGTAATGGTTTCCTCGTTTTATCCCCGGGTCCATTAAGAGTTGAATAAAACGTAGTACTTCTTAACAGTAAAATCGGTTCTAGTTAGACTGCTTTGCAACAGACCAATGGAACTAACTAGGCAGCCATGGGATTGGGGTAAGTACTGCTCCCACGGTGCTCAGTGACACACAGAGCGAAGTCCTTACTTTCTCTTTTTCCTTAGAGAATTGTCCCCAATCGTTGGTCTCAAGACATGTTTAGAATTATATAGCTGGGAGCAAATTTAAAGCACTTCAGATAAAGCCATTTCATTTTATGGATGAGAAAACTTAGGGACAAAATACATATATGTATGTATATATATTTAGGAGGTGAGGACGACAGAGGTTTTTCTTTTCTTTTTCTGTTATTAAATTTCTCAGGGTGACATTGGTTAATAAAATTATATAGGTTTCAAACGTACAATTCAACAATACATCATCTGTATATTACATTGTCTTCGCCACCTAAAGTCAATCTCCTTCTATCACCATATCTTTGACCCCCTTTATCCTTATACCTCATCCCCCACCCACTTTCCCTCTGGTAACCGCTAAACTGTTGTCTGTGACTCTGGGTTTTTGTTTGTCTTGTCTGTTGTTTTCAGGTTTGTATTCCACATCTGAGAGAAATCGAAAGGTTCTCAACTTTTTCTGTCTGACTTATTTCACTTAGCATGATTATTTCAAGGTCCATCCATGTTGTCCCAAAGAGCAGATACTCAGCCATAAGAAAAGATGAAATACTGCCATTCTGAGACAGAAATATTAAGGAGCTTGTTTAAGGCCACGAGATCGTTAATGGAAGGGCTCAGATTGGAATTCGGGCCTCTCACAGTACCATGGTAACAGGAAAAGCAACAGTTAGGAAAAGCAACTCTTTGCTTTATTTTCCTTTGATGTTTTCATAAAATCTGTGTGTCAAATTAACAACAAATTGCTTAATTCCTCTTTGCTTTAGTGAGCGAGGATTCTACCAGGCCGATTTTCCAATCTCACAAAAAGTCGACGCAAAGTGATATAAGTTGAATGCACTCTTTAAAACGAGGTATGTGTAGAAGAAGAAAAAAAGTCTTATATAAGCTCTGAAAAGGAACACACGCCTATAGCACACAGGGTGAGTCAGAGGGTGCGGTGAGAGAGCAGAAACAGAAAACTGATAAACACGAAGGAAGCCAAACAAAGCAAATGCCATGAAATCTCCATTAGCCCTGCTCAGGGACAAAGGCTAATGGACATCTGGTGCTTTGAGGCTGACATTTCATCGCCTGCGAGGAAGAGCTCACGGACAGAGGAGCTCAGTGCACAGGTCTGAGAACATGGCCCTTGCACCCTCTGCTACCCTCCCGTCCCCCCTCCACCCTGCTCTGGCGCAGGCCTGGGCTGTCCCTGGCTTGCATCCTGCAGTAGCCTTGGAAATGGCCTCCATGCCACATCACTGACCACAGCAAGGGATTTGTCAGACTCATACTGACTTGACAGGTCGAGTCAGGTGATCGATATTTCCCTATATCTTACAGGGCAAAGTCCCAGCTCTTAAGCCATCACCCAAGACCTGCAGTCATCCCAGCCTCAGTCCAGCTGGCTGATTTACCGTTTTCCTCTCCACAAGTCCTCACTCTATGGATTGGTCTCAACATGCCCCAAATGTGCATTTATACATTCCTCCTTTTACTCTCGTTCCCTGAAACTCGCATCCCTTCCTCTCCCTCTTCTCCATTTTCTCTGCCCTTCGCAAACCTTCAGACCCTTATGAAGCTCTCTCGAGCATCCTAGAGCACCTTGCTAGTGACTCCTGGGGTTGCCGCTGCTGACAGAGATGACAAAACGCATCTGGCATCCCTAGGCCAGGCACTGTGCTCCGGGATTATTTCATTAATCGACACACCATCCTGTGTGGTAAGCCTTGCTTCCATGGCAAGTGGCTCCAACTGCAACTGGATTAACACATAAAAAAGGTATTGTCACTTAAATGAAAGTCTGGGGAAAGAGATGGCTTCAAGGATGTCACCAGTTTTTCCTTGTATGTTGGCTCAGCTTGTACAGGGTGGCTCCTTTCTCAGGCTCAGAGAGGGGATGCAGACGTCCAGGTTCTCATCTCTCAACACCCAGGCCAGCAGGGGGCAGCACATCTTTCCCAGAATTCCCAGCAACGATCTCATTCTGTCTCCTGCTATAAATAGGTGATCATCTCCGAGTTGATTGCTGGGACCAGAGGAACGGAACTTGTGATTGATTGCCTTTGCTTGGTTTCATGTGTCCGGCCCTTGCCCCGTCCCAGACACAGGCCAAAGTAGGAGAAGAAAACGGTCCCGTGAAAGGAAACAGAGCTGTTGGGAAACCAAAAACCACACATGTGGGAGTCGTGAAACATTTTGAGACTGAAAGAATTTCTGCACACTAAAAATAAAATAGGTCCTGCTTGTCTAGACAGCATGGAGAATATCTTTCCTAATAAGTTTGAATGACAGATAACCATTTGGAGCTTGGCCACCAGCAAGTATTTTCCAGAGTTTTCTTCAGTTGGACCAAAAGATGAAAAAAAAAAACGTGAATTTAGTTTTCAAGTCAACTCACAAAGCTTTGTTCAAAATCTGCTGAAATAGATTGATTTTATTGTTGAAACAAGTGAAAAAATTAGACTTAAAATTTTTTCATCTTTCTCAAAAAATTATTAGGCTAGTAATCTGAGTAGATTTTCTTTATTAGTTCCAATTGATCCAGATATAGTGAAAGCCGAGTGCCTGCTATGCATATATGTTCATACAGAGCAAGACTACTCAGCAAATGGTGGTTATAAAGCAAATTTGCAAGCCTTGGACTTGGCGGGTGACTCTTGCCATGAGGTAACAGTTCTTTCTTCTCTTCTTGTGTGCGCTTTTGCTTCCCATTAACTCAGCACTTTTGTAGTTCTTGAGTCAGTTTTTATCCCATTGTACAATTTCTCGTCTCTGCTTTGCAAATTGCCCTTCAAAAGCAATAGTAAATTGACCTCTACAAGAAAGCACACAAATTAATTCACATCTTCAGGGCCTGGGATACGTCTCCTTTTGAAATATTACAGAAATGCAAAAGAGGTTTTCTACATTATAATAATTGTAACACTAATAAATCTGTGTCAGGCACTGAACTAAGTATTTTGTATTATCTCATCTACTTTTTTACAAGTGCTCTATGAGGCATAAAAATAACTTGGCTCCACCTACAGATGAAGGTACTGAGGCTTGGAGAGATTAAGTCGGTTACCCAAAGCCACTGGGCCACGATTCAAACCCAGACTGTTTGCCTTCAAGCTCCTTAACAAACATTCTAGAAAATGCCTTATTGACAACTAAGCAGGCTTTCACAACAATGAACCTGCAATAAAACAATAACATCAGCAGAATGGTGAGGATAATGGTGAAGGAAAACAGCGTTTTGATTTTTCATGCACTGGTACAGTGAGGCATTTGGAGATTTACCCCCAATCTCAGGAGAATATGGTACTTCATGTTCTTAGACTGAGCTAATTGCAAATATTTAGTTAGTTGATTCCGACAGCATCACATTCTCAAAGTGGCAAGTTCATAGGTTGGCTCCTTTTTAGTTTTTCTCCTCTGTGGACCATACAGTAAATGCACAGTCCCTTCTCTCCTCTCCCACTCCCAGCATGGAGGAGGCGAAATCTGCAAATATAGGTGTCAGAGGCAGGAATGTTTATATCATTCCTTAAATAGTTGCTGCCTCTTTCCCCATACCCACCTGCAACCCCAAATGCAAAGTGTTCGAGGTGCAGGTAAAGGCCAGGCAGCTCGCCGTCGCTAGTCCTGTTTTCCATGTTTTTGAGAAATAAGGTAACATCAGGCAGGAATCTAAGGGTCCTGTCTTGCTCAGTGCAGGACCCCCACCCTCACTCTCAGCATCCTAGCAGCCAATCATTTAACCTTGGCCTGCCTTCTCCTAGTGACTGGCGGCTCACTGTCTCGAAGAATTAACCTCAAGCCTAAAAAGTTCTCGAGATCCATGAATAGCTTCGTCCTCAGAATTATCAGTGATAAACAACAGTGATGGCTACCTTCCCTCATACTCCAGACCTTTCCGTAACCTTAGGCGATGGCCTCACTTATCCCACCTCTGCAACTCAGGGAGGAGGAGATATCTTTGACCGTTGAAAGGTCACTGGGGTGTGGTGCAGCCGTTGTCCAGGTTCTGTGTCTCTGGTATTCATAGGCTGGGCGGCCAGATACATCATACTGCTCTGTGGGCACAGCCCTCAAAGCCTCCTGGTTTATAAAGGAAAGGAGGTATCTCTCTTGGCTTCTGTGAAACAAAAATAAAGTTCTCTCCCTTTTAAGTCAAATGTTAACTTAATTCCTTTCTTTTTCTCCCAGCCTTCCTTATTCTGTCCTCTGCCATTATTCTCTCTCTTTTTCTCCTCATTGACTTTTCCGTTTTTGCTTCTCTTTTACGCTCCTTGTCTCTCTTTCCTCTTCTCTCTGCTCCTCCCCTTCCGTGGGCTAGATTCCACATCGTTTATCCTGCAGGTCTAGGTGGAGTATGTGCCTTGCTAATAGAGTAACGTCAGTCCAAATAATTCATCTTCAGTAACTGGGTTTAAGCCAGTAGGAGTAGAATTCACAGATTCGACCACCAACACTTAGGTAAACACGGAGGGGATAGGATGGCGATAAACTCCCAGCTGCTATTAGATGGTAGAGGAAGGATTCTCTAGATTAGTGCCATCTAGTGGTTTAGTGGAGTAGGGTCTGCAGCCCAGGTTTCTTCCCAGTGTCAAGGGCAAAAAGGGGAAGGGAAAGTAAACACATTGCCCAAGACAATGGCAAATGGCGTCTCACTAAGCAAGCGCTGTGCTCGTTTTGTTTAATCTTTACAACAATCTTGCATTATAGCTGTTACAATCTCTCTGAGTGAGGTGCCAAGGGATTAAGGGCCATCTGGGGATGGAATCCTGACCCCCACTGGTCTGAAACCAAAGCCAACGCCCTTTGCATAACACACCACAGGAACACTCCGAAGCCGCAGAGATCCGGCTTGTAAGATGTGGACACCAGAGCCCATAGGAGTAATACTGACTCTTCTAGTTTTGAGCAGACTTTTTAGGGTTTTTTTTGCTTTTTGGTTATTTATTTATTTATTTATTTTCGACTTTAGATTTTTAGATTTGGTAGATTTTTCATTTAGAAGAGGAAGAGTTCATAAATTTAAAGTTGAACAGTAATACGTTTTGGATACATGACTTTCAGTTTCTATAATTGGAACCAATGGAATTTGTAAGATCTGCTTGTGTTTATAATTGATTGTGCCTCCTCTAATTCTTCAGTTTCCAAGTGGGACAAGTGTTTCCATTTCTGTTCCCCGAATTGTGTTAAGTTCGTCTTTTCATCGACAGTGAAAAGAATGCACTTATCTCCACCATCATGTTTTTTGAGACTATACTATATTTAATGAGATGTCAATATTTACTGCAAAATAACCAAGCAAAAAAAAAAAAAAAGATTGGCCGGTTTTGATGAAATCTCATTGAAATTTATTAAATTGAAACAGAAGTCTTCCATGGACACCTGCCCAGATGATACCGGAGACCACCTCAGAGCCCCTCACCTGGATGTGCTGGTGGAGCCCGAAGTCACAGCGGTCGTTGAATTAACGTGAGATTCATTGCTTCAGGGGACCAGCCCAAGTATAAGAAAGGGTGAGAATGGACAGGGTGCACTTTCTAGTAGCCATCGTGGTCTCTCCCTCAAGGGCCTTTGACTCGAGGGCCTGTCTTCCTGTGAGTGCATGGAGGAGCAGCATTCTGTGTGGCTGCCGACAAGGTAATGCCTACTGGCCCAAAATGGTCTTTTCTCCCACCCAGCATCACAGCCAGCCCTGCAGCGCACATTTACGGCTGTCCTCTGTCCCACTATGGCGGGAAGAGAAGTCTTTCTCATTGTGCTTGTGTCAAAACAACAGAGCACAGGGGTCCAGCACTGTAGCTTTGAAGACAATAGTCTGACTTATGCACGAAGTCCAAAAACAATCTCCGCAGGAGGGAGCATAAAGCCAAGGTCTCGCATCTCCTCCCATCGCGCGCAGTGTGTTTATGTTGAGCATTCCTTGAGGCAGGTGCATTTACCCGGACACCTGGTGCACAGGCAGCTGGTCGGGAAGCCCGTAAGCACTTCGTGGGTAAACCCTCCACATACAGCAGAAATGGCAGAGAGAGAAAGAGACGAAGATTAGAGACAGGTGGGAGCCATGGGG
>NW_006436282.1:21387725-21404996 GCF_000325575.1 Pteropus alecto
AAGAGTGGGAGAGTGGGGGGCGGGGGGTGGAAGAATAGAGAAAAAGGAAGACAAAGGAAACCGAAGAGGAAACGATGAGGCCAAAGAGGGGAGCGAGAGAGAGATTGTTAAGAAAGAAGACAAAAGGAAAACGAGAAGCAAGGTGAGAGCCCAAAGCCCACGGCGTCCCTCTTCCCGGCCCACATGAGGACGAGGCAGCCTCCCTGAGCAAACGCGTGTGCAGCAGCCGCCCGGCAGGGCCCCAGCGCCCTGGCTGCAGAGTAATGAGGGCAGGGTGGCCGAGAGTCTTGTGTGCACTGGGCCCCTCTCTGGTTTCACAGAGTAGCTGGCTAAGTCTGGCCACTGGGGGCTGCCCAGAGCCGATGTGTCACCTGGCACCGGGTATTATGGCCTTCCCTCATTCTCTCTGCCTGCTGACACGCCCTCCAGGGCTGCAGGACAGACAGTCCGTGGGAAAGCAGTGAAAATCCCCGAGGAGCGGGACTTGGGTTTCCAGCTCCACTGTCAATGTCATGAGAACCTTGGGGAGAATGTCAGGTGTCCAGCCCCTGGGAGGACAGTGAAGAGGGGGAAACACAATTGTGATGCTGGCCAAAGAGAGGCTTCTGTGCTTTGCCGTCTCTATTTCCTTCCGAGCAAGAAGAACAGCTTTGTCCTTTCGTCTGCTTTGTCCCAATCGAGGACAGAGGCTGCTCCATGGTGGGACACAAGAGCTGTTCTCTTCTGTCCTTTCTTCCCACGCCCTCTCCCCAACAATTTACACGAAAGGTTGGCTCAAGGCTTTTAAAAGTTTATAGAAACCCGAAATTGACTGTGAATCAGAGAACACAAAAGATGTTCAAAAGGAAAGAAGTTAAATAGAAAGAGAGAGAGATTTGTTAAGGGTCAGAAGACACAGGTTGTTTACATTTCGGGTATCAGCTTTAGCTGCATAGAAAATAAAGCAAGAATAGAGGTAGCTAATTTCCCCCACCAGTGTCTCCTTTGCCACTACATCCCAAGCAACTATCCAATTAAAATATTAAAATTTCTAAGCTGGAAGAGACTTCGGAGCTCATCTCTTTGGACCTTGTATTTTTAAGATATAAAAATTGAGGTCGGTGAATTAAATCCCATGTCCCAGGCTGGGTAGCTTTTCCATGATGCCTGCAGTTCAATGGGATACTCCTTGAGTTGCAATGACCCAGACGGCTGAATGGGTCAGTGTGGCAATGACAATGGGGTTGAATTCCTACCGAGACCACTTTCTGCATTTCGATACAGGCAAAGGCAAGAAGGGAAGGGACAGGCCTATTCACCACGGACTTTTTTATTGAATAGTAGAATATCATGGGAATCTGCCTGCACTTTTTTAGTTGAATCGTATTATTTTATTCAGCACTGCATCTGGTGCTAATGGAGGTACAGAAAGAAAAGAGGATGCATCCCATGATTTGTCAGCCCCTCTGTGGCAGAGACGGGCACCATTTTCTCTACCATCTGCCATTGGGGAAGCTGCATGACATTTCTGGCCTCAGTTTCCTCATCTGTAAAAGGAGGCCATTGGAATTTCTACGTAGGCAGTACTTCTTTAAATTGATATTAATCCAGGACACGACGTTATAATTGTTAAATAAATACTAAACAGTTAGTCTTGTTGCCATCACTTTCGTCAGTGTCGTATTTTTATTTCCTGTGATCGATACATGCTTGTTGAATGAAAGGATGAGTTAATTTTAAAATTCCTAAGGTCAAGCCATTCTAAACCGTACTCTATTGTTTGCTTTTAGCGACTTCCACTAAAACTAGTATTCTGCTTTTAGTGTTTCAGAAAAATTTGTCATATGACGAAATTTCTCATAAAATGGGTAGGATAGAGATCCGTTCGGCCTCCAGCAGCTCCTGTCTCCCTGAGAATAAAAGCCAAAGTCATGACCATTACTTATGAAGCCACATAGGGTCTACGATGTCCCCAGCTCCACCTCCTCACCCGCTGTTCTTCCCCTTCACTCACATTCTTCAAGTCACCCAGTGACTCGGGCACGTCCAGCAGGCTTCCGCTGCGGGGCCTCTGCGCTCGCCGACCCCTCCGCCAGGAATTCTATTTCTCCATTTGCTCCTCCCTCTCACCTTCAAATGTCACATCTCGAATGTTTCCCGTGGACTTTAGATTTCGGTCCCACCTCGTCCTTGCCCCTGACACTTTGCTTTCAGCGGCGGCTCTCATCTCTATCTGACAGACTACAGACTTCGCTTATGTATTTTGTTGAGTACGTGTCCCTCCCATCCTCACCTCACAGAGAGTTTTGTCACTGCCATTTCCCTGGCACCCAGATCAGTGTGTAGTGAACAGTATGCGCTCGATAGATATTTGTGCAATTACCGAATCTTTGTAATTACATACTACTTTATGTCTAACTTAAATCTTTAGGGGAAAAGGTTGTTAAATAAATAGATAAATAATAGAGGCTTACAGTTATTAAGCATGTCCCGTGTGCTAAGTTCTAAGTATTTTACATGTGTTCATTTATCCCTTAAGACCTATGAATGAAGAGCTTTATGAATTAGGGTTTATTATTTCCCTCACCTCACTTCCGAGGTGATCTCATCTAGTCTGTGAACTCAAATATCTACTACATCTTGACTATTACTAAATATCTATCCCTCATCCAAGACCTCTCCCCTAAACTCCAGATTCCTTTATCCAACTGCCTACTCAATATTTCGATTCAAATGTCTAATAATAATAAACTAAATTTGGATGCTTGACCTGTACCTCTCCACCACTAAATCTTCTCCCTCTCTGAAAAGGGCAATTCCATTCTTTTAGGTTTGAGAGCCCAAAATGTGAAAATGTTCCTTGATTCTTCTCTCAGACACACATCTAGGGTTGTCCTATTTAGCAAATAAAAATACAGATGCCCAGTTCGACTTGAATTTCATATAAACAATGTATAGTGTTTTAGCATAAGTATGTCCCAAGCAACATTTGGGACATACTTCACTAAAGCATTATTCGCTAGTTATCTGAAATTCAAATTTAATTAGGCATCCTGTGTTTTATCCGACATCCGATCAATCAGCAAGTTCTATGTATCCCCAAAATATAACCTAGATCTACCCACTTTTCATCGCCACAGCCTCTAACACCTTAGTCCACCCTACAATTTTTGCAAGAGACTTCCAGTTGATCTCCTTGCTCCTACCTTGGTTCTCTGTGTTCCTCTCCCACAGCAACGGGAGCGATCATTCGAAAATTAAAGTCAGCTCGTTTCACTCACCTGCTCACACCCACCAGTGGCCTCCTATCTGGCCAAGTTAAAATTCAAAGTTCTTCTTTACACAGCCTAAACAGCCATCATGCTTGCCCCACCTGTCTCTTCCTGCGACCGCGTCTCATGCCTCTTCTCCTGACTCACTCTGCTTTAGCTCCACAGGCCTCCTTACCATTTCTTCGATGCAACAATCGCCCCCCACCTCAGAGCCTTTGCAGCGCCTTTGCTGGTCCCTCTGCCTGAAACCCTCCATCTCAGACATCTTCTCGGTTACTGCTTTCATTTTAAATCTCTATTCAAACATCACCCTCCCTGACCGTGCTCTTTAAAATAACACCCTCCCATCCATTCTCTTTCTTCTTATTTTCTTATTTTATTTTTATTCTTAGCACTTATCACTCCAACGCACATTTATTTGTCTATCCCAGAATATAACTATTATGAGAAAAGAGATTTTGTCTGTTTTATTCACTGTGTGCCATGAGCGTTGGCATATAGAAGATGCTTGATAAACATCTGTTGTATGAATGAACCCTCATTTATTGGCAGGGAAACTGAGGCAAGGAGATGTTCACTATCTTACCTGAAGTCAAAAAATACTCAAGCTCCTCTGTCTTTGTCAAAGCATTTTCAGTGTGAGATCTTGTGTGTCCGCAGAAACTCTGATTGTTAAAAATGGACAGTCTTAACCCCATATAGAGGAGGAGACTACACCATCATCATCGTGGAACTAAATCCTAGACTTTCCCACAGGCCTAAATCCCTCCTGTGGACTTTTCTCACTTTTGTCAATCTCTCCAAACATGTTTTAAGTTCTTGTATTTTTAAATTATATTTTCAAATTATCTCTTTCGCAGGTCAAAGATGAAGGAGCATAGGTCTAATAAAGTCATGCCCCCAGAGAAACCAGGGCGATGCATATCCTTTTTATCTCAACCCCAGATCCCTTCTCCCTGGTCTGCGATTCCCTAAGTCTCAGGTAATGAATAGATATTACTGGTGGGGAGCTCCTTGGTGCTGTTGGCATTTGCCTAGTGAAAGCAAAACTGCTCTGAGAAATGACATTCTAAGATTCCTTCTAAGTTAGTAAATTCAGGATCTATTTGCTTTTTCATTTACTCATTCTAGTAAACATTTATTGTGTCTATCAAGTAGGATGAGCAACCATCACATTTTACCTGGGACTGAGGGATCTCCTGGGACACAAGACTTCTGGTGCTAAAAACCGAGAAAGTTTTGGACAAAACAAGGTAAGTTTGTCATCCTAATACACTGGGGATTTTTGTTTGTTTGTGTGTGTGTGTGTGTGTGTGTGTGTGTGTCTTAATGCTACTGTGGTAGGCTGAATTATAGCCTCCAAGGATGTCCACAAACTTAGAATGTATTACCTACATAGCAAAAGAGACTTTCCAGATGTAATTAAATTGAGTTGGTTCCCTATTAACAGGGCAGGGTACTGGGCACTGAAAGCTCAGCATAATCATAGATGAATCGAACATAGTCATTGGCCTCGGGGAACTCTGGGGCCTTGTGAGGAAGGCAGACTTAAACAGCAAGTGCCCTCACACGTTGTGGGTGTGTAAATACCTGTATGTCATGCTTAGGGCTGGGGAACAATGGGAAGTGGTCAATCTTATCTCGGGGTAGGGTCAAATAAAGTTTGTAAATTTACATATTTTTAGTTTCATCTACTGTATGAATTTATGGCTTCGTATTTTCTCCAGGCTTGTCTCTTTGAGATCTTTAATTTAAAAAAAAATGTGAAAACTTAAAACTATAAAACTTCTAGAAAAAAAAATGGGCAAAAATTATCGACCTTGAATTAGGCAAAGATTTATTAAATACAATTTAAAAGGATGACTCATAAAAGAAAGCAATTGATAAATAGAACTTCATGAAAATTAAAATTTTCTGTTCCTTAAAAGGAATATTAAGATGAAAGACAAGCCACAGATTGGGAGAAAATATTTTCAAAACACAACTAATAAATGATTTGCATCTAGAGTAGATAAATAATTCTCACAGCTCAATAACAGGAAAATAAACCAATTCATTTAAATGGGCAAAAGATTTGAACAGACATTTCTTCAAAAGAGATATGTAGATGGCAAATAATCATTCATCATTAGTCATTAGGAAAATGCATATTAAAACCACCCTCCAATATAAAGAGTAATTTAAAAAACAACTGACGATACTAAGTTTTAATGAGGATGTGAAGCAATAGGAATTCTCACCCACGGATGGTAGGTACCAGAAATGATTCAGCCCCTTTGGAAAACTATTAGAGGTTTCTCATAAAGTTAAGCTTATTCTTACTATATGACCCAGTGTATTCATTTTCCATTGTTTTAGTAACAAATTATCACTAATTTACTACTATAAGGCAATATAAATTTATTATTATACATTTCTGTAGGGCTGAGGTCTGATACGAGCCTTACCAAACTAAAATCCAGGTGTCAGCCAAGCCGCATTCTTTTCTGGAGGCTCCAGGGGAGAATTCGTTTCTTCTACTTTTCCAGCTTCCAAAGGCCGCCGGCATCCCTTGGCTCGTGGCCCCTTCCTCCACCCTCGAAGCCGGCAGCATCGCCTCTCGCTGACTCTTTCTTTCATCGCATCTCTTACTGCAGCTAGACAAGGTTCTCCACTTTTTAGGTGTCAGGTGAATACATTGAGCACACCAGATAACCCAGGATAATCTCCCAATTTTAAGGTCATCTGATTAGTTTACTTCCATCTGCAAACTTACTTCCCCTTAGTGAGGTAACATAATATATTCACAGGTTTTGGAGATTAGGTTGTGGACGTCTTTGGGGGACCATTATTGCTTCCCTATTCAGCAATCCTACTCCTCAGTACTCATACAAGTAAAATGAAAAAACGATGATAAGACACAAATATTATATGCTTATAATGTCTTCATTTGTAACTGCCGAAAGCTGGAAACAACACAATGTCTTTCCATTGGTGAATGGATAAACAGAAGGCACCGTACAGAATATTGCTCAGCACTAAAAAGAAATGAACTATTGATACATACAACAACATAGATGAATCTCACCTGTGTAGTTGAAAGAAGTCAGACTCAAAAGGGTATATATTGTATCATTCCATTTATATGATATTCTGTAGACAATAAAATGCTATAGACCAAGAATAAATCAGTGGTTGTCAAAGGCTAGAGAAGAGGGGTTGACTACAAAGGAACATGAGAAAACATTTGAAGGTGATGGGGATATTTTATATCTTGATCGTGAAGATGGTTTTACAACTATATGTATATGTCAAAACGCATAGAACCGTACGGTAAAAAGAGTGAATCATACCGTATCAGACTTCCATAAGACTGACTTTAAAAATGAGGCAGTTGGGAAGAAGCTTTGGCTTCCAGTGTGTTATTTTGAAAAATATGCTGCCATCTTACCCCAGTGGTGGTGTCTTTCCTGAAGAGGGACCCGCCAGTCTGTCTCCTCACTGCGTAGGTGTGATCAGACCCACATTATGACTGTCGTGGGCCCCTTCCTCCATTAAGGGAGTGTTACAAATTTTATTTTATGACCGTGTTGATGTAACTTTTTTTCTTTGGATTTTAAAAGGAATTAGAACCTTTTTTGTGGACCTCTAAATGTGTCATGAGCTATAAGAGCTGTGCCTGATGGAAAAGCCCACCCTGGGTGAGACCCAAGTCTGGTGGGAAGGAAACTCGGGCTAATCATTTTTACCAGTGGAAGACCAGGAGTAGAAATTATGCATTCAGTTCCTAGTGCTGTCATCAACTTTCCAATAGTTTCAAACAGGTTAGTTAACCTCTTGGGGTCTCAGTTCCCCAGTGTGAGAACAAGAAAGAACAAAGTCAACAGTCGTTCATGAAAACAATATTATGTGAGTTTATACATGAGAATGTGTGCCTGTGTATGTGCCCAGAGGACCGACTATATGAAAGGATAGTCATTAATTTCATTTAACTTTTTTTAATCTCTGAGAGATGGTGTTTTGACTTACCTTTATGTTTTTCTTTGGACTTTCTGTGTTGTTTTGGTTTTTTAACTTTAATTTTATTTTTATAATAAAAAATAAACCATTTTCAAATGGTCATGGGGATGGGGAGCACGGCATAGGGAATGCAGTTAGCATTAATATAATAGCTAGGTGGAGAGTCAGAGGAGAGAAAGAGCAATTAGGGGGATCATTTTTTAAACTATATAAATGTCTAGCCAGTGTACTGTATACTTGAAACTAATAATAAAATAAATAAAAAAATAAAGCATTTTCATTTTGAAATAAAGTATATGTCACACCTCAAGGAGTTCACTGTATTCTGAATATTTCTTGTCACTAATTACAATTTCAAATAATTATTAACATTTTTGAAAATTAAATTAAAATAGATAATTTAAAAATAATATTTTTATGGCTGTAGTATAGTTTATATAAGATTTCTCTAGTGTTGAGTATTGGGGTCATTTCAAATTTTTGATAAATTAATAGGTGAATATCTTGATATGTAAGTCCTTGCATTTTTGACTAGTTCTTTAGGATATAAAGAAAAATTTGCTGAAGTATGGTAAAATTAGACAAATATGGCCAAATTGCTCTACCCAATGATTAGAGGGTCTTTATCAAGTTATATTTGTGTATTATCTTTTAAAAAAATCTTTGCCGTTTGATAATTAAAAGGAAACTATATTGTTTTCTTTTAGCTTTACGTAGTTCCTGGGGAGGCTGTATGTTTTAATATATTATTTACTATTTTCATAAAATATTAAACTTTTGAACTTCCTTTTCATGTCCTTTGTTATTTTAATTTAATTTGGGGAAAATGGTTCTGGTTAACATGTGAAATCTTTCTATAATAAGGGTACTTCTATAATAATTTTGTAAATTTTACTCAATTTTATATTTTCACGTTGTTTGTAGTGGTTGTTAAATACATGTGTAGAAGTAATACGTGTTTTCTGTGGTCAACTCTATTACGAATTTTTCTTTTGCAATTATTTTCCATTGATTTTTATGCCTGAAAATTCTTCCCCATCTCAAACTCAATTACTTTTCTTCTTTGTTTCATAGCTTAATCATTAACATCTAATTCTTTAGTTCACCTGGAATTTATTTTAATACATGTTATAAAATGAGGATCTAAATTATTTTTTTCCTAGATGGTTAACCAACTATTGAAATAGTAAATTATTATGTCTACTAAGACTGTTACCCAATCATCTGACTGGTTACATGGTTCCTTCTTCCAGAATAATTTGAAGTTCACCACTTGCTAGAAGCAGTATATAGAAACAATACGGTTCCTTCTTCCAGAATAATTTGAAGCAGTTTATAGTTCACCACTTGCTAGAAGCAGTATATAGAAACAAACTCTCTGGTGACTACCACTTCCGTCACCTTTCCTGAATACACTTGTATCACCTTCCTGCTCCTGGCTGCAGTGAACTTCCCATCAAGCTTGTCCACGTCCAAATGCATTGCATTTCTTAAATTACAGCCCTTGAGGAGAAGCGGAGAGCTAGGTATTGGTTTGGGGTGCAAGGGACCACCTCACAGAGTTAACCCTGTGTGATGGAGAGGTAACCGACGATCACCCATTTATGAAGGCCGCATGTCTCTGGGGCCTCAGGATTCATGGAAGCTTCATGAATTGTTTTAGAAAGTGTATATGTAGGGTAAGTGATAAATTAGGCATCTCGCTGCCTATCGATCTTATTAACCCAGATGTCTAATAATTATTTTCATACTTAAATTATTTATTTTGTCTGAATCAATCCTTTGGAGAGGACTTCATACTTGCCAACTCACTAATTATGTAATAAATTCATAATGTACATAAAATATGTAAAGCATCTTTTAGTGCTTTGCTTCACTATTCATAAGCTTTGTTTTTTTAACCTGGTATTTTTTTTCTTAAAAAGTACATTTTAATACTTGTAACCATTGTAACCTAAGGCTGATTATAGCAAAGGGAGAAAAAAAGACTTTCCAATCAAAATGATAATATGCTTTATTTTCCATAACCTTCTCTTACCCAAAAAACTCACCATAAACTTTTCCCAAACTTTATTTCTTGTGCAAAAAAATGTGTGCTCTGTTTTAATGCAGGTCTGATTCTTCATGTGTCTTTAATAACCACATCCCATTCCAGAACATGTTGCCAAAAATAACCCATTAGCGGGGGCGGCCACATTGTCTCAGCAGAATCTCCAAATACTTTATGGCTGCTTTTATTTTGAGAATAGCACAATCACTCCTTAGTGAATTCATCTTTTAATGACATTTCTTCTGCACTATTTAGCAAAATAACTCCACTCAGCTCTAACCAAGCCTCTATAAGTAATTAGAGATAAGCATGTTTTAATGCATTTCTGAATATTCTATTTTAATACTCTCTTCAATCACAAACAAGCAACTGAATCAACCTGCCCTTGGGGCAGTGGGGTCCGGATTTAAAACTACACACATAATTGTGTGACATTTGATTCACTTGACTGTGCAGTGACTCAAATTTGCCTTCTAAAGAGGCAGAAAATAAAACAGCTAACAGCCACCCTGACATCTCAGATAGATGGTGTGTTTCCTTCTTCCACCGAATGTTAAATTTACCTGCATTAGAAAAGTTGCTTTAGCTACTCCCTCTGGCAATATGTTCTATCCTCCATGGCTCCTAATTAGAGTGCAACTTGATTTTTTCTTACTCGGCTCAAGGTGCATCTCTGTGACTCCATCCGCCCCCATCTAGCACAGGTATCACGGCCTCTGTTCCCGAGCCTGACTATTCATCCTCTCATTATATCTCGCTCATCCAAGCTCAGTGCAAGCATTGCCAAAGAAACCGGAAATGATACTAATGGACACGCTTTCAAAGTCACAAGGCAAGTTAGAGCTAGATTAGGCTTCATTTTTAAGAAATAGATATATTTATTCTCCATTATTTAGGAAAGAAAGAAAGCCCAAAGTGCTTCTTCAACAAAATATATACTGCAGTGTTCGCATTAAAAGTAGAATCCATAAAAAGCTGTAGAACTAGACTCGTATAATTTTCATTTTCTTGATCCGGGGGAGTTTTGCATTAGATCCTGTTGTTCTCGTTGGTGACACCAGAATGCCTAGTTATTTTTCAGATTACATGTGGGATCATGACATATTCTTATGAAAGACTTGGAATAGTCCCACTCAAAGTATGGTTCACAAACTGGTGCTTGTCTAAGATGAGATAAGTACAGAAATTGAGAGAAGATACCCATGTCGGCAAAGATGCAAAACTCGCACACCGCTGGAGGGAAGGCAACTGGTACTGAAGGCAACTTAAGCATGGCAGTTTCTTATAAGGTTAAGAAACTTTGTGCGCTTACCATACAACCCAGGAATCCTCTGAAGAACTTACTCAAGAGAAATAACATTTATGTCCACAAAAGACTGGCATGTAGCAGCATTATTTACAATAGCCAGAAACCAGAAACAACCCAAATTCCTATCTGCTAGTAATTGAATAAACAAATGATGACATGTCCATATAATGGAATATTATTCAGCAAGAAAAAGGAATGGAATAATATATACAACCACATGGATGAATAGCAAAAGCATTATTTTAGGTGAAAAAAGTCAAACACAAAGACAACATATTGCATGATTCCATTTATGTGAAATTCTACTAAAGATAAAACTATAGTGACAGAAAACAGATTAGTGGGTGTCTGGGGCTGGGGGTCAGGGTGGAGGGAATCTATTGAAGAGGAACAAGAGGGAACTTTTAGGATGATGAGACTGCTCTATCCAATTTTGATGAAAGTTAAATGACTGTTGTAAAATCATCAAAATTTATCAAACATTCACTTAAACCGAGTGAATTTTATTGTATATACATTATATCTCAATAAAATGGAAGGAAAGAAGGAAGGAAGGAAGGAAGGAAGGAAGGAAGGAAGAGAGGGAGAGAGGAAGGAGAGGGAGGGAGGGAGGGAAGGAGGGAGGGAGGGAGGAGGGAAGGAGCCAAGAATAGGAAATCTTCATTCTGAAAGTAAATGAAATGGCTTAAAGGGAAGAAACGAAATTTCAGTGGTCCCCACAACACACACACAAAAGGGGACAAATTTGAACCACAGCCAATAAGCTGAAGTGGAGGTATGTTTACTTTATGTTAATCACAATAGAAGTTTTGGAGCTCCTTTGTAACCCAGGCATAGGGGAATGGGACTAGCACCCACATTTCAGTCTTGCTACATCACGTCAGCCACTGAGTCAGGGGCATCAACCCAGGGTCTATCCAAATCTGCGGTAATGTGCTACTTACACCTTCAGATCAAGCCTTCAGAGTGTGGTCCATTTTCTCTGAAAACAAAATGTTATTCTTACTATCATGTTTATTTTGTGTTTTTCTTTTTACCAGCCCCTCAGAGAATAGCATGTTTACATTAATGAATCAAGGCTGTTTCCATAGCAACACCTCTAATTCTCTGGAACTGCAATTTTATGTCAATTTACTATTAATGTAAGACAAAACAAAAGAAAGCAGACATAACACAGAAACCTTAGCTCCTAAGACTGACAAGCAGAACAAGCAGGAAGGAAAGTAAGTGTGTCATTTGCAAGGCTTTTAATGTTTAGCGAGCTATAAGTATTAACTATTCAGCAGTTAACCATTTCATGCTTAGGTTTGTATAATGATTTCCTAGGATCATAAAGTCTTTGAGCTAAAATGGCCTTAAAAGCTATCTGGAACCCTTTATTTTAAAGTCCAGGAAATTCAGTCCAAAAAGAGGTAAGAAATTTAATGAAGGTCATTTGGCTGGTAAGGGGCAAAGCCAAGGCTAGAACAGTGGATACAGGATTGAAGCCTTTTTATGTATGGCATGATATGGTCTCTCACCTGTTAGCTCCAGCAGCTGAGGCTCAGTTAAATACCTTTTTTGTAGCATCCATTGTACCGAATACCAGGAGTCTCACTACCCTGCCTACCGACAATGAAGTGAAGCCATCTATTACGGCTAAGCAGGGCCATTGAGAAGTCAAATCAGATGCCATGTAGCAGGTACATACATATCAGTCAGGATTCAACTACAGGAAACAGAGACCACCTAGGATTTTATGCAGAATGGGATTTAATATAAGGGATTAGGTGCTTAGGAAATTGGTGGAAAGACTGGAGGACTGGGCTGTAGGCCAGGTCTCCAAGAATGATGCTTAGAACACTGCAGAACTGGCCACCAAGGAAGCTTTTCCATCTGTGCCAACCAGGAAGGTGGAAAATCAAGAGGCCACTGGAACCACCAAGTCCAGGAAAATGCCAGGGCAGACAAGATCCAGGATCAAGTAACTGGTATCCAGAAGTTGCTGGCACTCTCATCATCCACAGATCTGGAGACTGGACACTGGACCACTTCTGGGGGGATGAAATACTGCATTCCATGTCCGTATGAGATGTCGGAAACTGCCCCAAAAGCAACAGGAAGGTCCCTCGCCTGCATTTCCACCTTCAGACTTTCACTGAAAGCATCTCATTGGCAGGACCGATTTTGCATCCAGAACCTTGCCTCTGGGGGAGCGTAAAAATGTAGTTTGTTTTAAAAGCTTTCCAATTTCTGCTGTACCCAAAAGAGCACTAAAATCAGGAAGGAATGCATGCTGAGTGTCAGTTGACTGGATTCAGCTGAAGGAATCCATTAATGCAGCTGATTAATGGTTATTTGTATAAATTCACAGTGATCGGAGCATTATATTGAGAAGGGGAAGCGTACGTTGACTGGTGAAAGTGGGGTCAACGAGAACCCTTAAACACTGCCAGTGGGAGGGAATGGGAAGTGACGGGGCCACGTTAGGGAACACGGACAGAATCGATTAAACATTTTAAACCGTGTAGCCTATGCCTCGGCAATCCGACCTATCTTCTTCTAACCCAGAGCAACAACTGCACCTGTGCGCACAAAGAAAAAACTCACCTATAAATTCTTCGCTCATAGATAAAAATTGTTAACATTTGGTATATTAATCTTTGGATTTATTTTTATGTATTTGTTGTTTTTTGTTGTTTTTTTTGTTTTTGTTTTCTTAGGCGAGGCAACTCTTGGTTGACCTCACAGATTGCAAGGACTTTGTCAGCTTACAATCCCTTGTTTTTTTATTTTTTACACCTACAGCACCTTGTCTTCCTAGGTGGTCTCCCATCCAGGTACTAACCAGGCCTGACCCTGCTTAGCTTCCAAGATCAGGATTGGGCTTGTTCAGGGTGGCATGGCTGTATTTGAACATTTAATTTATTCTGGACAAAAGTGCCTTTCCTTGATTTTTAACTTTTCTCCCTCTGACCTCGTCATAACCACAAGATGCTCATCTATTAATATTTTTCTTAACTCAGAAAATTTCTATAATACCTTATAGTTATTTTATTATCAAATATAACAATTAGCATTTATTATAAGTGCTTTAACAGCTGCTATTCTCACAAAAACATGATGAAATGAGTTCTTTTATTGTTCCCATTTATGGATGATAAGGAAACTGGAGAAGGCTTAGAGAAGATAAATACTTTCCTCAGAGATGTGGCAATGACTAACTCCCTTTTTCTAGCTAAAAGGCTAGGACAGAGCTGGTTGAAAGACTGTCTCCTTCCTGAAAAACATAAATATTTCAAAATCAAGAAATTCTTACAAAATCCTGAGTTAAGCAGTGAGCCAAGAGTGATAAATGAGAAAAGGGCAGGAGCTCAGAAGCTGATTCTGGAAGCCACAAAACAGAGCCAGGGAATCTGCAAACCACGGAGATGAAAGCAGGTATGAACACAGGGAAGGGGTGGAACTTTCCAGGCTAGCACCAGGGCAGTGATGCCACTCGTGTCTGTATTTAGTATGCCCAGATGGGTCAGGAATGAGTGGGGCACTCAGGATCTGGGACCAATCCATTCCCAAATACAGCTTAGTACAAAATGCCAAGCAAACACATCCTTTATTTTCTTGAGGCATTACTGCTGTGTAATTGTTACAGAACATTAAATGGTCGCCTTGTCCGATGCCTCTCCTTACCATTATCTCCAGGAACAAACCGTATGGCTGATTGTCAAGTCAGTGCAGAGCTCTGGAGTAAATAAAGCCATTTCGTCCTGCCCACTATGATGAACTCTGACCTATGGATTTGGGCACCTAGAGAAGGATTTCCTTTATTTAGTTAAGAGTTTGGAAAAAGTGCTCCTAATTGCATACTGCATCATTATCCGATGTCTATGTTTCTCGTATATTTGCATTATAATGAACCACTGAAAGAAAGAAATCAAATTGAAAGATGTAGCGACATGGCTTTTCTGCCAAAAAGAAAAGGTCTGGAGGTTATTTGAAGAGATGAAGATGCTACTAGTTTAAATATAATTTTATTTTCTAAATGTAATTTTTTTTTTGTTATAGACAGCCACCGGATGATAGCGTAACAGCCTTTTAAAGTATTTTTTTCTGTATTGCCAGACAGAAAATCTATTTTGTACAAGTGGCAGCAGAGGGAGCTCTTCTTACAGATTAGTTTTTATCAGAACTCAAAGGAAAACAGTTAAAATTTTGTGTATGTTAACAAGTTTATGGCTTCTCCAAAATGTAAACATATATTTTTATATAATATGTATTTAATAGTTATATATAAGCAATTATATATGAATATAATATATTTATATATTTAAGTTATTTTTATGTACTATTTGTAACATATTTAAGAGGAGCCATAAACTTGTTAGCATACACAAATGTGTGTGTGTGTGTGTGTGTTACTTTTATGATTTCTCTTGCTGGGCAGCCTTAGTAGAGAATTACTCTCCTTCAAGATACTCTCAATGGATGTATTAAACTCTAAAAAGGAATTTCTAAGACTTTCACCTAAGAAAACTATGTGGAACAGTGTCTGCTCCTCTCTCTCCAAGGAACGATCTCTGAACAAACCGTTTAGGGGAGAACAGCTCACGGAAGGTTTCAGAACTTTTCGTTAATGGTCTGTGATACACGCGTTATAGGATTGCTTCACTTTACTGAAGAAGTAAATGCTTTTCGTAGGCCTTAAGGGAGTGAACTATGGATTTGCATGATGGCCCTGAGCCCTGTTCTTTACTCACGTCTTCGGCCCATTCCATTGCCTTTCTTCCTCAGCAGAGCATGAACATCCGCAGAGCTCATCCTAGATAAGAGTCCACGACACACACAACTTGCTTATCCATGAAGGTCAGCTGAGAGCCTGCTAATGTGACCAAACCCCTCTGCTTTGATTTGTTCATGACTTAAAAGTACAAGTGCCTTGAGGTCACATAGACGGTCACCTCCTCACCTCCTTCATTCCTCAGCCCACATTCCTTCTCAACTTCTTCATCCACCTATAGTTGCCATATTCAGTGGACGAAAATATAGGACACTCAGTTAAGTCTGATTTTCAGATAAACAGTGATTAGTTTTTATTTGTTGTTTATCTGGAATTCAAATTTAACTAGGTGTTCTATATTTAACTGGCATGCCTGCATCTTCCCACTATGAGCATATGTGCCTCAAGCCTTCCTAAATAGTGAAACAGCAGCTCTGCTGACCCTAATGTAACATCTAGGTTGTGAACGGCCTTGCCTTTATTGAGCCACCAAACACAAAGTCCATTTCCTGGCAACATAAATCCCACATAATGCAAATTAAAGGTCTGTAAATTTGAGAAACTCTGCATTGTCTTTAACTCCAATCACTTCTATCCTCATTTGCAGGTTATTCTTGTCTAGTATTTTGGTTCTATCTTGTTTTATTGCCTACATAATAATTTACTATATAAAAGACCTAACATGTATAATATTGTCTATATAATAAATATATATTTCAAACATTAGCTTTATACATAAAAGTTTATTTAGATTTGTCACCTTTTTTAACCAATTTCTTTGCTCACCAATCCTTCTTGTATCTCAGACCTTCCTCCTGGGATCAGTTTTCTTGTCCTAAAGGACATTTTTTAGTGAAAAAGAACTAAAATTTACTTTTAGTGAGTCTGTTCATAAACTCTCAGTTTCTGTATGTCTGAAACTGCCTTTATTTCACCTCTTTCTTATAAGATAATTTGAGTACACAATTCTAAGTTGACAATTATTTTCACCCAGCATCCCATTCAACATTCCACTGTTTTCCAGTTTTAGTGTTGGGATTGAGAAGTCTGTGGTCATGCTTTTTGTCTAAAGTTATCTCTCTGCATGTAATCTGTCTTTTATTTTTAACAACATAAAAGATCCTTTCTTAGTCTTCATAGTTTTCATTACAATTGAGTCAGACATGAATTAATTTTTATTAATTCTGCTGCAGATTCATTGTGATTCCTAAATCTATTGATGTATGACTTCCATAAATTCCATATTATTTCTGCCATTAGCTATTTGTATAATATCTTTTCTCTTCCTAGTCTTTCTTTCTGGAACACCCATTTGACATAGTAACATCTGCACATCCTGCCATTTCTTTTAAACTCTTCATATTTCTGTCTCTTTGTGCTGGAGAATTTCTTCAGATTTATCTTCTAGTTTACAAATTATGTTTTTAGCAATAGCTTATCTGCTACTTAATCTAACACTGAACTTTAATTACAATAATGATGTTTCTTGTTTCTAGAAATTCTGTTTCTTTTCCAAATCTACCTGTTCTTTTTTTAAAAGCATCTTATTCTTCGTTCATGTTTTTAATTCCCTTTTTCTTTTCTTTAAATAATTTAAATACTTTGATTTTATATTTTGTATCCAATAATTCCAGTACATAAAATCCTTAGAGATGAAACTTTGATGCTAATTGTTTCTGCAAAGTCAGGATAGTTTGTTTCTTTAAGTGTTTTGTAATTTTTATTTTGAACTCATGTTTAGTGAGCTTTATCTGTGGGAATACTGAGAGGCTTGGATGGAGAATGAATCCCTCCAGAAAGGCTTTTTGTTTCCTTGTTCCATGTACTCTAGAGCATTAATCTGAAACTACGGTAAGTTAATTTCCTACCTTGTGGTGTCTCAGACAATAAAGATAGTCTCTTATTA
>NW_006436282.1:21405016-21422451 GCF_000325575.1 Pteropus alecto
CACAAATAACTAGCTTATGATAGAAATGTCTCTTGTCATTTCCCTTTTCTTGGATGGATTTTTTGTAGATTCCCGTTGATCTAACAGGGTAGACATTTGAAGATACCAGCTTAATGTAGATGTCTCAGCTCCAAACCCTGTCTCTCATGCAGCTATTAAAACTCAGAATGCTGGGTTTTCAGGATTAGAAAATGTTCCCAATTCAGATGGGGCTTCAGCACTAGCATACTGGTCCAGTTTCCTCTTTCCATTTTTGCTCCTGGGGATTTCCCTAATTTCGCATAGCTGTGCCTTTTAAATTACATCTTATCCAGAATTTCTAGGTGTTTTGTAAAGAGAAGGTTTTTAGGCCGTCTGGCTCATTATGTTGCTGAAAAATAAAGTCCCAAATGACTTTCTCTAGCTTACCTTTAGTGATTCACATCGCATATCCATCAACACATTCTGGGGTCCAAAAATAAATAAACCAATAAAGCCTTGTTTAAATCAGTGTTTCTTGATTTTTTTTTTTTTTGAACTTTAAATCTTTCATTCGAATAACACCTATCATTTAGAACTAGTAACTCCTGAAACTATCTTCAGGAAACATTGGTCTGATGATTTGTACAGTGATAGTAAGGGAGAGTCTATCTGCTGGCGGGCAGTAGCTCTTCTTGATGAGTTTGGGGAATGGCCAAGGAAAACTTTGCAAACTAATTGTTTTTGCATTCCTGAAGGTTTTTTGGGTTTTGTTTTGGTCCTATTTGGAATCCAGAAACACTGTGTACCTTTGCTCCCCTCTTTGCCAGCACATGGAGCTAATGTTATCTCTCCTCACACAAGGAAGGAAAGGAAGTGCTTTCCATTCTAGCCCCTGTTTTCATGCCTGAAAGTTTCCACAGTATTATTCTGGGTGTTGACACTTTCCAAACCCAGTGTCATGCAGTAAATTTGGTGGAACAGTTGTATCAAATCTGTTCTGCCATTTTTCAGTAAGGGAACTTATTATATTTATTTTTAGGCCATAGAATATCTACTGACAGCTCAGGAACAACCAACATTGAAATAGAACTTCACTTAGAGTGACTCCTGATTCAGAGACAGAAGTTAAACTAGTTCTCTAAAAGTTGCAAAAAGTTTAAATGAGCTGCCTAAACAGAACATAATCCTATACAATGTTTAATTGAGTCACAGAGAATTAAATGGGCATGTCATAAAACTCTTTCACGCTGGAGCACAGATAGTCCACGTGCTTTTGGAAAAAGATTTTTCTAAATTGTATAGTTGCATAGTTAGGGAAATTAATTCTGTGAATATTTTTTGGGAACACAGGTATAGGGCATTATTATGGAAGTTATAATAATGCAATGTTAAAATCAAATTTATGTAGGAAACAAAAAAACAAGATTTCTCTAAGGAATACTTTTACTGTTTGGTTGGTTACGGTAAAAATTTATCAGAAGACTGAGGTTAAAAATTAAATCTCTTCCATCCCTAAGGTCTGCCTTTAAATTTTCTTCACTGTACTTAAGACTACAGATTTATTAGACAGGCCTTTAAAACAAACAATCCAGAACAAAGAATGGCTATCTAATTGGCAATACTGCCTTGGGGTTACTGAAAAATGTTGTCTATACACCTGGAAGAAAAAACTGGATAAAATGATTAAAACTGTGTCTGTATCCTCCCCAGGGAATTCCTGACTTTGGTACCAGAGGCTGAGGATATCACTGTTGCTGTTGAGGCTTGGAGCTTTGCAAAAGGGTCACATTTAATTCCCAGGAAACAAGCAGTACTAGGTCCAAGGAAAAGGCAGGGATGATCCTGCCTTCCTCACAGAGACAGAGCAACCAGTTCTGTGGTCACACAGTGCCAACCTGAGTCTGATTCAGGGTGAACATCTGCATCAATTTGGCAATGACGTCATCTGCCCAGAAGATAGGAACATGCTATATAGGGCCATGTAAGCATTTGTACCATGGCTGGGTGGAATCTACTCCTGTACCATTGTCTAAGAGAGTAGAATATTGATAATATCCTCTGTGTCCAGTCCAAGTTAAGGATGACATAGAGATAGGTTTACACAATAGGCCATTGCCTGAGACAACCACAGAAGGCTATTCTCCACTCCTTACCCAAATCTGAAATGGGACGAAAGGAAAACAATTCACTGTCTAGCCCCATCTTTCTGCATCAGACATACTCACTTCCAACTCTACTCTGAGTTGATCCAGACCATCTGAACTTTTCCCTCAGCAAAAGCTCATGGACACAGTGAGGCATCGTTCTGCTACCAGGCTACCTTCACAGATCTAGAGAGAAGAAGGGACTTGCTACATAGCCATTATGTCATAGTCATGTCCACATAACAGAAGAGTATATTGGAAGCACCAAAAACTCAACACAAAAAAAAGTGTCAGAGTTGCCTGCCTTGAGGCAAAAACCCTGAGATAATTTCACAGAGGAAGAAAGCATCCAAATTTACATCCATGAAGCTGTCCCCAAACCAGGCAACCCCAAATGAAAAGACAGGAAGATAATTTTGAAATATAGATGGAAATATGAAGAAGAATTACAAAGAAACTAAAACCAATGAAGAATAAAAATTCATACCAGAGGCCATAAAGATTTGGACAATCGCCAGAAAAGAACTCTAATCAAGAATAGAGAAAAAACCGAGACTCTCTTCCCAAATTCAGAGGAAAAGATAAAGATTATGAGAAAGATGATAATAAAGAGAAAGGACAAAGATTTAACTTAACTTTACAAACATTTCAAAACATGAAAACATGAACAGAAATGATATACCAAACTAGGGCATAAATAAAAGAACCCAACCTTTAGATGACAGTATGTGACTACAATCCATGTATAGAGAACTACTTTTAAATCACATAGATGAATTAAAGTCTTAAAAGTATTCAGGCAGACAAAAACAGGTAAAAAATAAGAAACAAAAAGGTTAACTTTTTTCACAAAGGGATGGTTAACTTGAACTTGTTTGCAATTCTTAATTCATGAAACTAATTTAATGATGTTTACTAAATTTCGTGTGGAAAAAACTCTGGCACTCCCACCTGTTACAGCCAATCAACAGAAAGACATTTTAAGAAGCCCTTCCGATTCGACATAGGTAAATGGAATTCATCATTCCCCCTCAAAATCCTGCTCTTCTCCATTCTTCTCTCTTTCAGTGAATGGCATGACCATGTATCTATTTTCCCAGACTAAAGATCAGAAAACTTTTTTGCCTCCTTCCCTTTCCTCATGCCTCACGTTTAAGTTCAAAGTCATATCACTTCTACAGTCTAACGAACCCATTCCTTTTTTTCCTATCCCCAATTTCTCTTCCCAAGTTCAGGTCACCGTCAGCTGCCACCTGGATACTAACACGGCCTGCCAGACTAGCTCCCCGAGTCTACTCTTGCTTTCCCTCTATCCATCTATTAAGGCAACCAGGTTCTTTTGTTGCCAAAAACCTTTCAATTGCTCCCCAATATTCTTTAAAGAGTCTAAACACTCTTTGTGGGCCCTGCAGGATCTAGCCCCTACCTTCTTCTCTAGACACTTCTCTTGCCTCTTTCTCTCTCATACTGCATTCTGGCTATACTATCTTTGAGTCTCCAAACACATCATGCTCTGTCACACCTTTGCACATAATTTCTGACTAGTTCCTATTCGACTTCTAGTCTCTTCATAGATATTTCTTCTTTGAGAAAGATTCCTTGAGCCTATAAGTCTGGTTAGGTGCCACCCCGTGTAATTCTATAGGACCCTGTCTTTCTACCACAGTATTTTTATTACAGGTTACTGACCTATCTTTCCCACCAGAATGTAAGTGCTAGGTAGCCCCAATGCCTAGCAGAGTGCTTCCATGTGGTGACCTCAACAAATATTTTGAATGAATGAATGAATGAATAGATGTTCAACTATTCATAAGAGATACCTCTCATACACTTTTAGGAAAAATACTTCAAAATTATTTGAAGACATACTTCAACCAAATCAGAGATTAATTTTAAAAAATTAGCTTAGCAAGAATGCAAAATTTGTAGTCGAAAAGAATAAGAAGAGCTCCCTTTATTCAGTCTGCACCCCAACTTCAGGAATCTGGTTGAATTATGGAATTTCAAAGTGGATCTTGCAGTCTCGAGATAAAACTTAATCTTGTGTTGTTTAAATTAACGCGTCACCTTATTTCTCTCTTCCTTTCCCAGTATGTTTGAGCCATAATCTCCACCCAACGAATCAGATGGAATCTCTTGACCTGTTTGATGACTATTTAAAACAATAACTGCTCTTGTTCTTCCAGAACTTGCTAACAATGGCTAAGTTTTCACTCGATTGGGACACCGTGCCAGAAGAAATACTTAACAAAAAGTCTTTTTTCCCTTTATAAAAGCAGAATTACAATGAACAACATAATGGGCACTTTTACACTGGGCAATTTGAATAATGTTATTTTGGATCTTTAAACTTATTTTAAATGATTTTGAGGAGTCTTTCAAATTGGAAAAATGTAATAAACTACCCAGGGGAAGTTATCGCCTGTCACCAGATCTCTCTTCATAGCATCAGGATCTGCTGATACTCCTGGGTTAACTGGACTTTAAAATACATGCTGTACAACCTTGACAATATGCTCCAGACCATGTAAAAATATATGTAGAAAAGACTATGGAGAAATATATCAATACATATGGGGTGATTATTTCTATGTATTGGAAATCTAGAAAATCTGAATTTTCTTTTTTTCTACTTTTTAGTATTTTTGAATGAGGATATTTTGTAATCATTAAAAGCGGACCATAAGAACAATTTACATATGTTCATTATATTAGCTATGTAAAAAACAATTAGATGAAGAGAAAATGCCTGTGAGGAAGAAGACCGGAATTTAACGGGTTCTGTATCTCTTTTCTGCTTTCTGACTTTTTTATGTTTTCAACATTTTCCATAATTAGCAGAGCATATACTAATTTTTAATATAAAAAAACATATTCTGTTTGCTTAAATAAAAGGTAAATGATTAGTACAGGCAGTTAGTGCCAAAAATTTCCAATGGTAAACAAAATTATTGGAGGGGGAGTTCACTGTGGGCCATGTGTTAGGAGGAATGGTCTCCTAGGAGATGGAGCTTTTGCTGAACCTTGAAGTATGGGTAGGTGTGACTGGACAGAGAGGAAGGGGAAGGGCACTTCAGGACAGGAAATTGGCCTGCTCATAGAGCGGAGGTGGAACAGAGAGCTCATACAAGACAGTGGTGGGTGATGAACATGAAGCTGAGCTCCACTCAACTGTGGGAGTGTTCATCAAAGTACCTGGAGTTTATTCTGCAAGCAAAACATTGGCATTTTACACCATAAATGCCCAAAGCAGCCCAGGAGATAATTTGCAAGTACATTCTGGTAGTTGCTTCCACCGACCATTGGCCCCGTTCCAAAGTCAACGAGAATTTCGTGAGAGCCATCCCATCTCACTTGTGACCTCCTGCTGCCTTCTCAGTAATATCCTTCTCCTCCAGCCAGAGCCTCTGATTTCCTGTATCCACACAGCACCCCCACACTGCACCCCATAGTGAGTTCCCTACTCTGCAAAACCAGCCCATGTTCTTCCTCCCACACACCCAGGAAGTCGATCTTCCCTTAATGTTGTCTATGGCAGATAGAAAATTATCTAGTGAGAGCCCTTCACAATAAAAGAGAAATTGCTTACAATGTTAACATTTACTTTCTAAGGGTATTCACATTTTAGAAGGTGCTAACCCATTGCACTTACAACAGTGGAGGGAGGGAGGTAAATTTTGGGAGCTACTTGCCTCATCCTCAAACTAACAAAGCCCCTACTTTGACTTCCCATAGTCAACCACTTTGGAAAAGCTGTCAATTCTTTTAAATCCTTGGAAATTCAAGAGAGAGAGCTGTAGGGAGCTATATCTCAGTGCTCATCCAATTCACACCAATGCCAGGCAGTGCTGGTGCTAACAACTGTGATATTCTCTCTTAATCACACGGCTGGTCAAGGCAGGTGGGTGGTGGTTTGACAAAGTGCCTGCAGTCTTGCGGGCCCAGACAGAGCCAGGACTTCCTTTGACTTCTGGAATTTGGTCCCATTTATCTTACTGTCCACTTATTTAGGGTATGCTCAAACTCACCCCATGCCCACGGCCAGGAAGGAGAAGGAAGAAGGGGAGATATGCATGGGACAGCATTCTGTGAACCGAAGCGGGTGTAGGGGGGAGGTGATATGTGAAGCAGATGCAAGGGCTGGTTATTATTAGTGTCCTTGGTAAACAGGAGAGCTGCTTACGGGGATGAGATCAGTTGTTTTTGTACTGGGGCAAGTTCCAAAGATGGCTGCCTCCACTCTCTTCCCAGCCTGATCTGACTCTTCTGGAAACTTGGAAACTGCTTCCCCGGTTTCTAGTTTCTCCAGCCAGATATATAATAACAACAATAACAATAATAACACTTTAACTAACCACCCAAGAACAGTTTTTAAGACTTTGTATATGTAAACTCAATTTTTCTTACAACCGCACTCTGATGGAAGTGCTATTGTTGTCAGTTTTATAGATAATGATTTTGAAACCCAAAGAGTTTAAGTCATTGTCCAGGGCCACCCAGTATAGAACCCGTATACTATTCCTGAGCACTCAGCGGCACGGCCTTAATTGTTCACCTGTCAACAGAAGAATTCAGTCGTTTTGGTTTCTGGCTTCTTCCAGTAATGGCTCTTGGCGTCTCACTCCAAACCACATTACCAGCTCTACTGCCATCTGCCTGAGTGTCCCCTGGGTCAGTGCTTCTCAACCTTAAACGCACACATAGATCACTTGGGGGATCTCGTTAACATAAAGATTCTGATTCAGTAGGTGTGGGTGGGGCCTACGGTTCTGTATTTCTGTCAAGCTCCCAGGTAATGCGCATGCTGCAGGTCTGGTCTGTGGACTAACCTTTGTTAAGCAAACTCAACACAACACTTGACTCAGTATAACAGATGCCAGCTCTGCTTCTCTCTCTGCCAGGGGTGCACACTGATACGGCTGCCTCCAAGACAGGTCCCCTCCTGGATCTACCTGGTAGAATCTGTGAAAACCTTCTCGTGTGCTGCCTCGTGCCTTCTCCGTCCGCTGTTATTTGCCCTCTTCCTTCCCTTCCCTTCTTCCGCTTCTCCCTCCCCATACCCCTTTCTCTTTCTCCTCAGTCTGATCTCTATGTAACAGCCTCGGTTGAATAATCTTCCCTATGGTTCTTGGTATTCAGTTTCTCACTAAGCAAATGCAACACGTATTTCCCACCACCCAGAGATTCGATAACTATCATAATAACGGCTACACACAGTTTTAACCAATCCGAAGGCTGCTCACTGCTGTGGGATGTGTGTACAACACAAAGAGGAGAAATATGTGGGAAGAGAATTAGAAAAAGGCTGGAAAGAACATTCTGTGCTTTATATTTTATTTACAAGGAGCTCTGACTATTTATTATAAGCATTATTATTCTTCCCTGTAATCACGAGAGAAAAGAAAGCGTATTGTTAAAGTTGAGGCATGTTAACAGAAGATGGGGAAGCCTCTCGAGGTTTACAAACAGGAGGACTGCCAAGTGCACGAAGCCTGAGGAGCTGAGGACAGCACCAGACGCCCCTACTGCCTCTGAGCTGGGATGCCCATGCCTTGAGGCCGACAAGGCCACCTCAGGGGTTCCTTCTTCATTACCATCCAACAATGCGACTCGAAAACTTTTTTATTTCATGGACCCTTTTGATCATTGGAATCTGATGAAAGAGAGGGCCTCTGTGTGAATCATCACATAAGAAAACACAATGTCCTTAAAATTTCAAGGGTTCACAGCCTTCTCAAAAGCATGGAAAGGGGACCCTAGATTAAAAACTAACTGTTTTTTAGGGACTGCATATTTCTGCTCCCTTCATATATATGTTGAAGCCTTAACCCTCAATGTGATGGGTTTTGGACTTAGGGAGGTAATTAGGTTTAGATGAGGTCATGGAGGTCGAGTCTTCATGATAAGTTTGATGTCCTTACAAGAGGATGAGGAACCAGAGCTCCCCCTCTCCCTTATGTGTGGATACAATGAGAAGTCTGCTGTCTACAATCCAGAAGAGAGTTCTCATCAGAACCCAACTCTGTTGATCATGAAATCCCCAGCTTACGGATTGTCAGAAATAAATTGCGATTTAAGCCACCGAGCCTATGGTATTCTATTATAGCAGCCTGAGCTAAGATGCCACCCAAGAAAAGCACATTAAGAAAGCTTACTGATCAAGAAAGTGTATAGAAATGAGCAGTGGAGTTGGTTAGTACAAAGGACATTCGATGTAGAGTTAGAAGGTCTGGATTCACAGATCAGCTCTGCCATTACTAGGACTGTGAATCCATCACTAAGGCACTTCACTTAACCTCTCTGAAGTAATGATACTGACCTCGTGGGCTTGTGGCAAGGACTAAATGGACTAACATGTGCAGGTACCTACCAGGAAGCAGGCACGCAATAAATATTGGAGGGATGTACCACTCTGGCTCAGGATGATTCTTCAGAGATTTCTACAAGGGATGATTCTTTTTCAAAATAAGAGAGATCTACGTGTCTAGGTCCAAGTCAGAGAGACCTTTCTCTTGCCTGTTCCCAAGGCTGTTGGCCACTTGATGAGGTGGGTCGTCCATCTTACTCAGCAGGGCCTGGGTGCACTGTGGCAGAGCAGCTCACCTTCCACGACACCCCAGGAAAATGCTCTTGTAGTTAGAAACTCCGCCCTCTGGAGCCTCAAAAAGCTGAAGAAGTTCAAGGAGCCTGAGAAGTTTGCTTACAAGCACTATCTGAAGTCCTTGGCAAAATGCAACCTAAGGACAATTATATTTCTACACTGACAGGTTTTTTAAATACTTCACTTTGGAAGGTCAAGTCTTCAAGGGTGTCATGACTGGCTGTCTGTTTCCATTCCCCTCTGCTTACGGTACTTCTGTGAACGTATTCTGACCTCAAAGTGTGGGTGTAAAGGAAGGATGTTGTCTGTGCATTAGTGGGAGCCTTAAAATGTGCCCAGAGTACTTCTGAAACTCAGCCAGCATGAAATAAGTAGCACATCGCTTCCCTTCGAATCTTGACTTGTAAATGACACTGTAAATCTTTGCATTAAAATATTTCGGAATGTTTTAAATCATTTGATAGGTATTATTAGGAAGATTTTATTTAAGGTGAATCATAGACTTAAATATGAAAGCACAAAACCAATCAAGCTTCTAGACAAAAGCAGACTATTTCATGACCTTGGGGTTAGCAAAGATTTCTTAAACGGAACATAAAAAGAAGTAATTAGAAAAGAAAAATATTGATAAAAACCTTTCTCTTCAGGGTTAAGAACTTGCCATCCATCAAAAGATACCGTTAAGAGAGCTAAAAGGCAAACTATGAAGGAGAAGATATTTGCAACACATGTGTCTGTCGGAGAACTCCTAACCTGTGGTGCCGTGAGACTCCACAAATTACGTCTTAAAAAACAAAATAAAAAATTTGAGTGATCCTGAGACTTGAGCAAGCACTTCATAAGGGAAGACACCCACATGGCCGACGTGGGCATAAAGAGGTGCTTAATAATCAGAGAAAGGGACGTGTAAAATCACAGTGATATACTACTACCCACCCACTAGAATGGCTGAAATTAAAGACTGACAGTATCAAGTGCGGGGGAGCGACTGGAACCCCCATCCTACTGGTGGGAACGTAAATTAAAACATCTTCATGGGTGATCCCTGTGAAGATGTTGAGCCCTGAGACAGGAGAAAACGCCTAGCGGTAGGGATAAAATTTAAGTGAGCCATGACTGGGGATGTGAATACCAATTTCTTTTATACTCAAGCGCATTTGAGGCCACCCTTAGCTACTGGTTGGTGCCCCTGGGGACTCCTGCTGGCCTTTCCACACTCCTTCTCTCCTTGTTATATGTTTCTTTCTTTCCTTCCATCGGGTTTAGGTGCCTAGGTCTGAGACTATTAATCTGGTTCCAGTCACCACCCCAGTTCTAACAACTTGTTCTTACTTCAGGCGCATAAACAAAGACACAGCTTTGAGGCTAACAGATTTATCCCATCTCCGGGCAATGCAGGCCCAAGCAGCCCTTTGTCATGCTGATTGGGTTTTATTCCTCAAAACATACTCGGGCTTATTGTAGAGAAAATGCAGTCTTTTATGGCAATTATTCTTTATTAAGCATGAATGCTTGTGATTATCATCTTATTTAGTAAATTATCCTTGATTCTTTTTCACACCCATTGCTTGGTTATTCCATTGTGCTCCTGGTGCCTGATTCTTCCTCCCAATTCTGAAACCCAGCCCTCCTGCTGTGGCCTTTACAAAGGAACAATACTCATAGTTCCATGAATTTCAGCAAGTGGCATCATTTGCCAAGAACAGTTTGGGAATACTGGATCACAGCCTCCTGTCACAGCCTGTGAAAATGTTCTCTGCCTGGAGTTAGAGTTTTGGAGAGGAAACTTTTAAATCCAGGCTAATCTCGATTTTCTTTAGACTTAGTGCATCCTGCACTAAAGGTCGTTTGGGTTATTCTCCCAGCTGGACTCTGATATCTGGGCAACTAAATTCTTCCATATGTTTAACTCAAGTAGTTGGAAGAAGGACCAATTTGTACACAAGACCATCTTAGAAAATTTATACCTGAGGCATTTAGTAATTTTTTTCTATGTCATTGACTGTTAATATCCATCAAAGGCTGGAACTTCCGGTACAAACTGGAAGTTTGTTTTGTTCTAACCAGAATTATACGGCTGGGTTATTCCCACCCCCACCTTGACACCCACCCCCACCCCAAACCATGGCAGACACCACTTATTGCCTACTCGGTGTTCATTTCCCACTCCTGCCCTGGATGCAGAACCCTGCTTTTGCTCCAGGGGATACTCAGCAAACTCATTCCCCCCGGTCTGTGATTGGTCTAGAGATGGCCATGTAATCCAGTTCATCCAATGAGATTTAAGCAGACCCTCAGTAGGCGGAGCCTCTGGAATAGCGGATGCTTTACTGATAAACAGGAACCGGTCTGCTTGTCCTGGTCTTTTGCTCCTTTGCTTTTACTTGCCGCGTTCCTCCTCCTTTTTGCCTGGAACACAAATGTGACACTAGAACTGCAATAGCCACCTTGTGACTTAGAGGAAACAGTCAGGAGAAAGGCAGGGACATCAGCCTTGAATCGACTTAGGTAACCGCCCTCCTTTGACTCCTTGTTACGTGAGAAAAATAAACCTCTAACAACTTAAGCCTCTCTGGTTGGTCTGTTGTTGTTTGCAGCCCAAGGCACTACTAGCTGATACACGCTTTCATCATGGCGAGGTGACGAGGAATTAATATGTACTGAGCAGCTTCTGTACATCAGAGATTGGGCTGTTTTAAACGTGTTAGCTCGTTAGCTCCTCAGATAACCCTATGAAGTAGCTCTTAGCATGTCTGTCTTCAGACGAGGGCATTGAGTTCAAAGAGATTGAGAAACAGACTGATCCCGGATGAAACCCAGGCCCGTCTGACTCCAGTGTCCAAGCTCTTGCCACCTCCGGCAGACTAGACTGGCCGCCAACTGTTGAGCTTGCCCCGTTATAGCTGAAATATGAACCTTTAAGTAGTTTGAAGTAGGGGCATTTTGTGGATTGTTTATCTGTGTTTGTCTTTGTCTTTTTTGTTAATATCCTTAAAACAGTGTTCCACAAAGCGCTTATCTAGAAGAGGTTGACTATCTTACTTCTTTCTTTGTTTTATGTTCAAAAGTCATGTAGAAAAATGTGCCAATAAAAGTGGGCAAAGCCAAAGGCATTCCACCTGAGGAAAAATGACGCAATCGTGTGTCGCTTTCAATTATTTTAAGGAATTCTGGTGGGAGAATGGAGGAGTTCAGTTAATTAAACATGAAGAGAGCTAGTCTTCCGTTCCCACCCACTCCGCGTGGGTAAAAGGTGATTTGGGAGGGCACAGCCCGGAAATATTCCCCACACCCTGACATAGTCTTAAATTTTCACCATCAAAGCTACAAATTGATGAGACAACAAAAACTCTAATTAGAAGAAGCACGTCTTATTATAGGAATTCCCCCACTCTCAGTGCTTGGCTAGTCTGTCGTTCGGTGAGCACTGCTGAGCACTAAAGGAGGAAGAGAATGAGCACGGAGTAAGAACCAGTGAACCAGGACGTGTGCCTGGGGCTGTGGAAGGAGGAGACAAGAGATGGAGTCGAAACACTGTACCACTAATAATGCATTCATTCATTCATTCATTCATTCATTCAACAAATATTTTCAGGCACCATTTTAGGTGCTGAGTATAAAGCTGTGATTAAGACGGGGAAGGTCTGTTTCCTCAAAGCTTACTCACCAGAATAGAGCGATACATGAAGAAAGCACAGATACATTTATTTTAATCAATATCCTTTTTTATTATTTCAGATAGTGGTAAGTGCTGTGAAAAAAATTTTAAAGGTTTACAGATAGAGAGTAACTGGAGAATAACTCATTGACTCCAGGTGGGAAAGTCAGAAAGGCTTCTTTGAGGAGGTGATATATGAGCAGGGTCCTTAATAATGAGAGCAAGCCCACCGTGTAAATATCGGGATGGGGCGTGGACAGAATGTTCCAGACAGCACGTGGGAACAGCATATGCAAAGGCCCTGAGATGACCATAAACCTGATGTGTGACCTTGACTTGGGCATAAAGAGCCAGGAGTGAGGAGATCAGGTTGGTGAGGCAAGAAAGCCGGAGGTAAGCGGGGGGATGGTGGTAAAGGTGATGGTGGAGGAGTGGATGCTGGGGGAGGGGGGAATGGAAAATGGGGGACCAGTGGGGGGGGGGGGGGGGGGGGGGGGTGTTGAAGTAATTCAGGTGATGGCTGAGCCCCAGGCGGTAGCAGCAGAGTTAGGAAAAGTGGTGGGATTTGAGGTAAGTTTTGAAGGCAGAACAGGGCTTGATTTGGATTCGTTATAGAGGTTAAAGGAAAGAGAAGACAAAGATAACTCCCAAGCCTCTTGTGGATGGTGACACCTTTGGCTGAGATAGAGAAGGCAAAGGTAGATCACTTGGGGGAGGGTACCATGGAAGAGGGCTCCATTTTGGACATGTCACATGTGAGACACTTATGAATCATCCAAACAGAGTTGCTGAGTGGGCAGTTAAACAATATCATGACATATAACCGTGGTCATTGATCATGCCCCTGGTTTACATAAGGGTCTCCATAAATGTCACCATGCTACACATTCAGTCTTACAAAATAAGTGTTACTCCTGTCGTCAACCCCAGAAATCCAGATAAGAAAGGTCAGACTACATGCCCAGGGTCTCACAGAGAGGAGGTGGCAGCCAGGGCCTCAGCTCGGGGCTTGGGATATCGACACCCATGTTCTTTATCCTGAGCCCACCCAGCAAGAAAGGGCTGGGACAGAACTTTCAAAACCCTTTCTGAAGCCATGGTGCAAACCAGGAGAGTGGGCTCTGCTTTGTGGGGGTGAGGCCTCCCCAGGCCAGGCTGCTAAGCCTCTTTGGGGCTTATTCCCTGGGCAACCCCAATCCCCTCTTAAGGAGAAAGGGAAGAGATTTTTCATGGACTAATGGGATTTTCACCTTCTGTCTAAGTTCATTAAATCTGAAAAGCTCTCAATTTTAGTGCAAAGATTTGATTCTTTCCCATCTCCTCTCTCAGGGCTTTTTAAAAAAATTTGACGTTATTTGACCATATAGAAGATATTCTCAAATGCACGTGTCGAGGAGGGGAGAGAGAACTGCTCCATTTCTGGGCTGGAGAAAGAGCAGCTGCCAACGAGAGTGCATTAAGGTCCCTGCCTCTGGTTATTTAACCTTAATGATTTCTTTAAAAGCTCCTGGAAACCTGCGCGGTGGAAAATGGTAAACCCTGTCGTTACTCACCCTGAAAATGAACAGTGATTCCATCTTCTGAGTGCAGTCAAGCAGTAATATTAGCAAAATAAAGATGGATGTCAGAGCTGGGAGCCTTGGCCAAGGTCCTCAGAGGGAGGAGAATAGGACACCTAGGAAGAAAGAGAAAGGTCAGACTCTTGGTCTTCTTGTTTCTTCACACAAGATGGTGCAAGCAAGTTCTTGTAATCTTATGGGTTCGTAGAAAAACACCAGGGCACAGCTTGTACCCAGATGTTCCAATCTGAGGGATTACAGACACCCCCAAATTGGGCAGCACTTGAAACTCCGTTTCTAAGGAACATTTTCTTTTTCAAATCCATACAGGGACACAATCCAGATTTTCATCCTCTGCCTCTTTCTCTGTTTTGCTCCCAGATCACTGCAAAAAGAAAAAATCTGGCTCCTCCAACAGAACGCGACGAGCTGATGTTCTGAGCTTGAACAGTACTTCGTTTTGCTTTTTTTCATCCCCCTCTATCTTGTCCTTTGAGTTATATTAAACCTGACATAATCCAAGGGCTTTAATGTTTACTGAGTTTTAAACTGGGTGCGATTTGTGGACAATTTCAGTGTGTCTGATTCATTTCTGTTGGAATCATCCGAATCCAATCCAGTGGACAAACTGGAAGACCTCGCTCTGTCAATCTTTTCTCTTCTCCCACCCTATTTCTTTAAGAAAAGAGATGAAGAGTAATCCTGACTAGTTACTGGGTTATATGCCATATTCCCCCCGTCTCGTGCCAGGGAACTCAAACCCAGAAACAGTCAAGCACCTTTATAAACGTTCACTTGCCACGGTCGGCTCAACTAAGTAAAACTATGCTGAACGGGTCGTGAATGAGGAATAGAGAAGACTTCTGGACTAAATGATTTCAACTTCCCAAAGCAGCTAAGCTTCTATGGTTTTTGAATTTTTATTTGCAAATCTACATCCCCAAAAAGCAATCATAGGGTGTTACTAAGATAGAAGCCTAGCGGTTTCGATCCTAATTACGAAGCATAATAAGTGAGAAAGGATTCCACCAAGGCCCATCCTTATAAGATTTCAGATTACTGGCCGAAAAGGGAAGATCTAAGGTAAGTTCACAAAAAGTCAGGGCTAGGAATAGCAATGGACTTGTCAATGGCACCATTGGAAGCTAGAAGGCAATGGAGCAGTGCCATCAAAATTGAGAAACATAATTTTTCTCCTAGAGTTTCATACCTGGCAAAAATAACAATCCAGTGCATAAACTTTCAGCTACCGAAGAATGTGCTCAGGAAAAAGCTGAGAAAGAAGAAAATGTATATTCCAGGAAACAGAAGATCCAGTATGAGAGGGCGAGAACATTCCCAGGATGGCAGCTGCTTAGCAAGCCCAAAGAGCAACCAGCCCAGTTTGGAGTAAGAGAACGGACTGGATAGAGTATCTCAAATGTGTACTGAGAAACTATGAGGGGGTGTAAGAAAACTTAGCAATAGATAAAAGGAAAATAAATTTTAAAACAAAGCAATTACAAAAGCTAAAATCCTCATCTACCATGACAGAAGTTAGATAATAATATCTAAAACAGATTAATTGAGCAAAAGCTCTTTATGCACATTATTTAAAATATGGGCATAAATTTAAAAAAATAAAATAAAAGAGTTGAGAGTGGGTGTTTCTGCAGAAGAAGGAAGTGGGAGTTGGAGTAAGAAAATTCTATTTTTCATATAAGCCTTTTAACACTGATTTCAAACTTATGTGTATTATCACTTTGATTTTTAAAACATCCATTTTTAAAATACGAAAACAAACCACCATGTTGTTGTTCCTTTCTAAATTATTCGAACTACTTCAGTGGTGTCCTTCACAGAAATTATTGAGAAATAAAATATTAAATGAGAAAACTAATAGATTAATCTGGATTAATTTTAGCTTTATTCGGGATTCATTACATTTATTCAACCAATTCTATGAATTCTAGAAATCGAAGTTTCTATATTCAAAATCTATGTATCTCAGTCTCAGCACCTATGAGAAATGACAATTTATCTCAAGAAGGTCCGCACAGCAACCCCCCACACACACAGAATATATGTCCGTGTTTCACTGATTCAATATGAAGGCTGTAGAACAAAAGATCCTCTGGAATGGTTTAGAAGTACCAGGCTCTTAAATTCCTGGGTCCTTAGGAACTCAGTTTAACTGCTGATGGGGGAGGGAAAAAAAAGGCCAAAATGCATTAATGAGATAAATTGTGGTGGGAAGGAATCTGTCAAACTGCATCAGGGAAGAAGACAGCTCACATAACATCTACCAAAGATAAGTATTATTTGAAAACTCACTGTGCCAGTTTGTCTCTAAGAAATCCAGTTACTCGAAGCATTTTCCTGGGCTGATATAGACAAAGGAATGTGTGTACCATGTTATTTTACACGTGCCAAAGTACCCAGACTTTCTCTTTCTTTTTTTCTCTCTCTGAAAGAATGGATCAAAGAGCCCAGGAAGCTTTGCTCCCTTGTAGATCACAACTGGAAAACAGTGAATAGGCCTTAAAAGTATGTGTGACAGAGATGAGCAAAATAAGAGCCACATTACATCTTTCTCCTTGATTCCACTGGCTGGGTCAGTGTCCCAAACAGCAGAAAGACCAGGGAGGGTTCGATTCTGCCACCACCGAGCTCCATGCTCTCCTGTCTTTGCTCAGTCATGATCTGACCCATAGTGAAATGTCCTTTTATTTTACAGATGCAGACTTTCCATTCATTAGTGGCATCCAGCCCTCAGTCTCACCCCGAATAAACACTGGATTTTGAAACCCAGTTGCCCTCAAGAGTAATGTCACTCCCAGGTTGGCCATTAAGTGAGGAGTGAACAGCAGCAAAGCTTCAGACACCTGGATCTCTCTGTTCTTACCACTGGACTATGTAACGCCAAAGGAATTCGCTCACGATATAATGTTAAGTGAAAACAGGAGAACGTGTGTATATGTATGTTACATATATGAATGGACATGCGAATGTACACGTGTATGCGTGTGTTTCAGAGAAATGCATTAAAATATTATCTGTACTTTGTGTTGTAGGATAATTATAGGTTATTTACCAATTCTCTTTTTTTGTAATTTTCTGTGTTTTCCAAATTCTCTCTACAAGGAGGCAAGGACATGTATTACTTTATTATTTAAGACAAAGTAAAAGAAACCTTGAATAGAACTCTTTTTCCTCTTGAAAACAGGGCATAACTCCTGCCTGCCTGGGAGAGAAGGAGAAGGGGAAGGAAATGGGATTTGTTAATGAACTTGCCACTCGAGGTCTTATTTGCCCGCACCTGGGAGATTCTACTGCGCTCTGATCTCAGAGATAGGCTGGTGGCTAAGAGCAGCGGCCAGAGCGTGAATTTCACTGTCATTGTGGGAATGAAGGAAACTGACACAAAATGCTTAGAATGGCTCCGGTGCATAGGTCGGAAATGTTTAATCATGTTAGCTGCTGTTGTTATTATTATTATTATTATTATTATTATTATTATTAAAGAGATTTTT
>NW_006436282.1:21422509-21431877 GCF_000325575.1 Pteropus alecto
CCCCCCCACCCCCTCAGTTCCTCTCTTCTACGAGACAACAATTAAGGAACTCCTGGCATATTTCCTACCTGTTCACATCTTCTACGTTACAATGAGAATTTTGGATGTGTAGAGATATACTGGGAGTCGCACCCTGAAATTCCTATACATTTTTTCTTGGCTGGATCACATGGCCTTTAGTATCATCGTCTGGCTGCCCTGCTGGAGTTAATTCTTCAGCAGACGTAGCATCATTCCTTCCCCCATCTTCGCTAAGTGCCTTCTGACTATTCGCCTGAATAGCCAAGAAGAAGGATGAATACGTTAAGCTGATTTAAATGTACTTTGATTTACGATCATCTCTTTTCAAGTGGTTTCAGGACGCAGTCTTTAGTCTTACTAATCTGTAGAAAACTGGTAGGCAATGCCATTAGACAAGCATGCTAGTCTTTTTTTTTTTCTATAGGACGCAAATCTTTCTGCAGACTTACGTTGTCTCAGATCAAGAAATACCAGCGTTGGGAAAAAAGTAGAAATACCACTCTTTTTAATGACAGGGAAACAAAGCTAATCTGATATTTGAACATGTTGCCTTATAGATGTAAGAAGAGAAAGACTAAGGTTTCTTTTTTTTTTGAGAAGTGACTAATCAAGGCCTGGTTGTGTCACCTGGTTGACTGGTCTTCCAGACAGTCTCCTTTGTTGCCATTAAGTGGCAATTTGACGCCATGTCACATACGACCCCTTGTTATCATCTCAATGTGTAGAACTCCAGGATTTTCAAGAACAGTCAGTTCTTGATCATCCTTGCAAACAGGGTATCTCTGTTCAGGCCAGTACAAACACAGCCAGTCCAAAATGACAAAAAATAATAATAATAAAGTATGTCTATTTAACATTAGGCTACTTTTTTGTTTTAACGTTTGAAATACGTGTAGCTGTTATTCAGAAGTTTGCTCTGCTTTAACCGAAGTAACATAGCTACCAAGTTGAGATCTGTCTTTGGAATTGCTCAGAACTGTCTTTCTCATTCTATCATTCTGTCCTAAACTGCACCATGATTTCAGGCGTAGCCAGAGTTCTTTCTCACCAAGGGAGAAATAAAGCATCCATTTTTGCTGCCTTATTACCTTTAAGCTGTTGTCTTTCTAGTGCAGAATTTTCCCGGGACAGATGAGAAAAAGAGAGCTAAATACTTTTTTGTTAAGTAATTCATCAATGAAACACCTGTTGAGTACTGATTACTTTTCTTGGTGCTGGTAGTACTGGGACAATGACACCATTTCCACCCTTAAGGATACAGCAGTCCTCCCTTATCCGCGGGAGATCTGTTGCAAAACCCCCGGTGGATGCCTGAAATTGCAGGTAGTACGAAATGCTATATACACACGTACCTACGATAAAAATTAATTTATCAGTTAGACACAGTAAGAGATCAACATAATAACTATCATAAAATAAAATAATTATAATATACTATAATAAAAGTTATGTGGATGTGGTCTCTCTCTCTCTCTCTCAAAATGTCTCATTGTCTCGTACTCACCCTTCTTCTTGCGTTGATGTCAGATGACAAATGCCTACATGATGAGATGAGGTGAGGTACTCAGAACACCGTACAATTTAAAACCTAAGAATTGTTTATTTCTGGATTTTCCATGTAATATCATGGGACCGCTGTTGACCTCAGGTAACTGAAACTACAGAAAGTGAAATCATGGATAAGGCAGGTAAAACAACACCTATGACACCATGTTCTACGCGCTGCAGTACAAGTAGAGAAAGAGGGTGTTAAATATTCAGAAGACGGGCCACTGGTCTCCTCGAGGGTTCAGAAAGCTTTCCTAAGTAATAAAAAATGAGGAGGTAACAAGGAGGGAAAAGGTATTCTAAGATGAAGAAATGGCTTGGGCAAAGGCAGAGTCAGGAGATCTTATGGTCAATCCAAGGGGTTCCACGTCCTTTGGGGTCGCTGGAGCACAGTGCAATATGGAGAGAAAGATGAGGGATGGAAGATGATGTGAGAGAGGCAACTCTTGGAGAGTTTGATAGGCATAGTAAGTTAAGCTTTATCCTGAGATCAAACGAAACCAACTGAAGGATTTTAAGCATGCAAGTTAGATGATTAAATTTTCATTTTAGGAAGATCACCGCGAACGCCGAGTGGAGAACAGTTGGGAGGAGTGGGTAGGAAGCTGGAGCCAGACACACCAGTTTGGAGATGTTGGCAGTAGATCGGGCCTAAACTACAGCAGTGCGACAGTAGGTAACTACCAGGAAGAGAACATGTCTGGAATGCAGAATGGGTAGGGTGTCGCGATGGATCAGATGGTGATGGTGGAAGTCAGGAGGAAGGTTAGGATGACGCAGGCTTTAGGCTTGAGAGAATTGGTGAGTGTTATTGCCATTAACAGAAATAAGTAATCTGGAAGGAAGATGAACATTCCACCTAAGGAGGCTTCCAGTCTGGCATGATAGCTCTTACCGGGATGGAGGCTGCACGGGGCAAGACCAAGCTGAGATGGTAGTGTTCATTCCTCTAGCCGTGCATTCAGTGAATGTGCTCTGCACCAGGCGCTGTGCTGAGCAGTGAGGCGGGAGTCCTGCAATGACATTCATGTCTATTCACAATGCTACTCCCTGCCAGCCTAGAGACTTGACTTTCGCAAGTCATCTCACATAGGGTGACCCTCAGCTTGTTAGGATGATCATTATGATAACACTGGGGAAAGTCCTTGGTAAATGGTAATCACTATAACCTGCATGATAATTTCAACAACCTGAAAGCAGAATTTTCTTTGTAGATAATGAACCATATTGGTTACAGACGAGCCAAGAAAATCCAAGTGAAGAAAACTAATCTTAGAAGTGTGACAGGCCTGGATAGAAGTGAAGAAGGGACTCAGAAGGTCCATTGCCTCCTTCCTTCACCACACTGACTGTCCCTTTCCCCCACGATGCTAAAGGAGGTGATCGTTTTGTGCATAAAGGAGAAAACTCTGAAATAGCACGACATGGTTTGTAAGTTGAGAAGTTATCAGAACTACTTTTCATTGTAATAATAATTCTTTTACTTGGTGTTTCCAGTGAGTGCAGATTAATTTAAAATATGGTCCATTAAAAAGGGTAAATTTATCTAGATTTTTGTGGCTCTTAGTAAAATTGAGTGCTTTCAATTTTATGAATTTCATAGAATTCACCACTTGGTATTCAGATAATGACTCTGAGCCATAGTGGAAATTATTGCATTTGTTTTGTAGATGAAAGATTAAGATTTTAATGTTCTCACAAGCTACCAAAATAGTGAACATCACACAGCTAGTTGATGACAGCTTGAATCCACATCTTTTGTCTCCAAAATCAAGGTTTTTTAATATTTTATGTTATTTACTTAGATGGATCAATGGTTTGAAACCTTGTGAAATTTGTTCAGCAAATCCCTTGTCTGTGTCTCAAAGAACAAGTCTAAAAATAATTCCTTGCTCCATTTCCAACTCCTTCACTTCTTAAACCTTGAAACCTTTTTCTCTACTGGTTCTTTTCTCTTAACCTTCAACGCGATAGGGTCTCTACCCGCCCATGACTCTTTCCTCTCTTCTAGATATGATCCTCTCTCCTGCTCTTCTTGGTCAAGGTTTTTTAAAAATAGTACACACTCAAAGTGTGGCCTATACTCCCTCAGCATCTTTCCATATTTCAACACACTTGGATCAAGCTTCTGCTTGGCCCACTGCAGTGCACAATAAATGCTTACGATTACCAGGGTAACCAATGACCTCCCATTGTCCCATTTTGGGGCCCTTGAATGTGGCCTCCATGCAGAATGACATCGTTGGCCACGTCTTCTCTCTCCTTGGTTTCTGCATCCTTCTCTGTGCTCTTCCCTCTCTCTCCCTCTCTCTCCTTCTCTCTCCTTCTCTCCCTCCTCCTTCAATTTATGGCTCCTCTTTCTCTACCTATTCAGTAAAGTCCTGTGTTCTCCATAGGCCTTGATCTTCCCCAACTCTCACTCTGCAAGTGAAGAAGGCAGATCTCAACCTTTTTGTATTGGCAGCACTTTTTAGAAATGGAGAATTTGAGGGTGCGGCGTTTGGGGATTACACTGCATCCACAGGTAGTGAACGACCCACCTGGCACAGCATTGCTGTTTGAGTAGAACTGCCCTCTCTGTTCTATGTACTGGGCCCATGAAGTCATTTCACTTCTCAGCCATCCCAAGAACCTACAGGAATCAGCCCCAGCCTGATGAGGAGTGCCGGACTGCCATGCCTCTTAACGCCTGCCCTCAGCAAGCTAGAGCCTCCTCCCTGTGCAGAAACTTGCACAGAAGGCTCATCTCGTGTCGGAATTCTACCTGACAGGCAGCACCACCCTCAACCTACTGCGGGCTTCTGGGGTATGGGGTGTCGGGCAGCCTTTACAGAGGGTGGGAACCTCTGCACTAGACTCTCACACCCCTCTAAGGTTATATCTTTCTGTTATTATTCGGTGATAAAACATGCGTAGCATAAAATACACTCTTTTAACCATGTTAGCTTGTATAATTCAGTGGCATTAAGTACATTCACAAGGTTGTTCAACCAGCATCAAATGGAAACCCTGTGCCGTTAAGCAGCTGTTCCCCATGCCCTCGTCTCTCCAGACCCCAAGACCACTAACCTGCTTTCTGTTTCAATGGGTTTGCTTATTCTGGACATTTCATATAAATGGCTTCTTTCCCTTAGCATTATGTTTTCAAGGGTCACCCATGCGGTAGTGTGTATCAGCTCTACATCGCTTCTTATTGTTGAATAACACTCCATTATATGTCTAGATCACATTTTGTTACCCATTTGTCCGTTGATAAACATTTGGGTTGCTTCCACCCTTGGCTATTTTGAATAGTGCTGCTATGAACATTTGTTTGAACATTTTGTTTGAACTCCTCGTTCAATTCTTTTCAGTATATGCCTGGGATTGGAATTTCTTGGTCACATGGTGATTCTATGTTTAGCTTCTTGAGAAGATGCCACACCGTTCTCCAAAGCAGCTGTGCCATTTTACATTTTCACCTTCAAAGTACAAGGGTTTCAACTTTCCCACATCTTCACCAATACACGTTTTCCTTTTTTTTTTTTTTAATTAATGCTCTTCCCAGTGGCTAAGAAATAGTACCTCATTGTGGTTCCAAGGTTTTATCTATGAATGTTAATGACTCCTAAAACTACAATCCTAAGTATTTACCCAAAAGAAATAAAAACGTTTTATCTTAAAAAAGACTTATATACCAATATTCAAAGCAGCTTTATTTGTAACATCCAAAAACTGAAACAACCCAGATTCTACCAGCAGGTGAATGAATGAACAGAATACTGGCATGTCCGTACAATGAAATACTAACCAGCAGTAAAAAGAAACAAACTACATATAACATGCATGTAAAACTCAATGCATTATGCTGAGCAAAAAAGTCAGACACAAAAGAGTGTATCATGTATGTTCTAGTATACAAAGCTCCAGAAAAGACAAAACTAATCAATAGTCACAGGTCTGTGGTTGCCTGGGGCTGAGGGTCGGGCCTGGCTGCAAAGGGGCACAAGGGAACTTTTTCGGGTGGTTGAAATAGTCTATATGTTGATAAAGATAGTGGTTACATCAGAGTACACCTTAGTTGGCATTCACTAAACTGTGCAATTCAAATAAGTGCATTTAATCGTATATTAATTATATCTCGATGAAGTTGATATAAAGTTTTTTAAAAAAAAAAGACTCTCAAATATATAGCTCAAGACTCCAACCCTCATTTATTCATTTCTTCCAAAACTCAACAAATATGTATTGACTGCCTACTGTGTGCTGGTCTCTGTGCTGTGAGAGGATACGATGGTGACAGAAGTGGCTGCTGAGGTCACAGAAGTGGGTACCACGGTCTAGTCTGGGTGACAGATGTTAATCAAGTCATCAATCAGATAATGGCATCATTACAGCTATAAATCAGTGAAGCAATGTCGGGATTGAGAGTTTATGAGAGGAGAAGCTGAGCTAGTCAAGATCTCAGTCAACGATGACAGAGCTTAGTTGAGGTCTGAAAAACGAAGAGGAGTTCACTCGGAGGATGTTCTTTGCAAAGATGGGAAAATGTATGCCCAGGGCTGGTGACAAGAAAGACTGCTACCTGTTCGCGGATCCGAAAGCAGGCCAACACAGCTGGAGAGAAGAGATCGAGGGAGAGGCTGAGCGTGTTGTGCTGAGTCTGTGATGGCCTTCAGACGAAGCTCGGGGTCTTGGTCATCATCAGCGAGCACAGGGGAGTCACTAACTGCTGCTCATGGGAGTCGATACGATCAGTTTGAGTTTCAAGCTGATGTCTCTGACTACATCGTGGAGGAAGGTTTGGAAGACAGAAGCACCAGCAGCTAAGCTGCAGAGCCACCAGCTAAGAGTCTACTGTAGAAGTGCCAGAGACAGGTGACAGGCTCTGGTCCTGGGTGGCCATGGTGCAGACAGGCAAAACCAGACAGATCCAAGAGGCGAAATCTACCACGGGGAGGAGTGATGAGGAAAAGGGAGCTGAGGAAGTTTCTGGGTGATCTGACTTGATGGATGGGAAGATGGACAACACAGAGAACAGGAGGAAGCCCGTGAGTGCTGTTTCAGCCACGTGGAGTCTGAGGCTCCTGGACCACCAAGCTCTGTCGGACTTCCTCTTCCCTGAATGTCCTCCGTTCCCCAGTTTCTGATCAGGAAAGCTCCGGTTCATCCATGGAAGCCCAGCTCAGGTGTTACCGTCTCCCTCTTTCTCCTCCCCAGGCGGAGTTCATCATCGCTTTCCCCATATTACCTCTCTCTCCAGGACAAACTCCTCTATCACATGGAACTGTAATACTCTACTTACAAGCTGTGCCCTCTACTAAGCTGTTAGCTCCCTGGGGCCAGGGCTGTGAATTTAGTTTTGCACCCCAGAACCAGTACATTATCACCATCTAATAGTTGCTCTGTAAATACTTGAGGTGTCGATGTGAATACATGGATAAAACATTTAAGATTTCTGTAGTGCCTTCTTCTTGACGAGCTCAATAAGTCGCAGCAGATATAAATATACGTTCATAAGTAGAGGTGTGAAAAGTGAGCTATTACAGACATTGGGGTGAGCAGTGGGAAACGATGTTTGCTTTTTGCCAGGTCACTATATCTGTCAGGAAACATTTGGCCACATGGACTAGAAAATCCAGTCTCGGTGGCTCAAACAAATGGGGGCTGTTATTCTCACACGACAAAAAGTTCAGAGGTGGGCTATTGCTGGCTTTGGTTCGAATGCCCAGCAGCATCACGCTGATTCTATTTTCCTCTGTCATTCTGATTGTATTAGTTTTGTGGCCTCGTGTTCGTTGCCTCTTGGTTGTAATCTGGTTGCAGCATCACTAGGCATCTCATTTGCATTCAAGGCATAAAGAACGTGGGAAATGGAAGGACAGAGCCAGCAAAAGGTTACTCAGAAGCACCCCCAGCCAACCCCCTCTTCCTACTCATCGGCCAGAACTGGGTCAATGAGTTCCTTATTTGCAAGAAAAGCTGGGAAATTGGGAATAGTATTGTAATAGTAGTCTTGGCCCCATCATGATACTTGGTTCTGTTAATAGGAGAGAAAGGGAGAATGGTTTGGCTCTTGGAAGGTGACTCACAGTGTCTGCCATTAAACAAGTATCATCATCGTGGAATGGTTAGTGCTGTCCTGCAATTATATCATCTTGGTGGAGCTAGGTGGGGAGGGGCCAGGGAGGTGAATCTTTTTCTAATGTCCATAGAAACAAGATACTAATGGCGGAGTTACCTCCCAGGGATGTGAGACATTGGGCCCCTGAAGCTTTCAGCTCCAAGTGTCCCCACTTTACAAACAGTTTCCTCACTCATCATTTCCCCAACCTTCCCAGCCAGTAGCGTTTTTTCGCAAATTATTTGATCCAAGCCAGCACATCTCCATCCCTTAAGATAACAGCCTTTCCATTCAACTAGCTCCTGCTGGGGCCACTCAGCAGAAGACCTGACAGGGAATTTCTGAGCTCAAGGAAAGGTCTCTGATAATTTATTATTTTTCTTCCTTTTCGTATGAGAATACTAGTATTTATGTGTTTAACGAGAACAAGCGTCAGGGATCCAGAGACAAAGAGTGTCTGGTAAAGCTTCCGGTTTTTTGTTTGTTTGTTTTATAAGTAGTGATCACCTGGGCAAATGATTTGTGACTTTGAGGTTGAGCACAGTGTTTCAGATTTCATGCCCATGTTCCATTTCATACCCAAAGAAGGCAGGAGGGGCCCAGAACAAACAGGTGGGAAGTGTGTGCCTCCTTGGCTTCCGCTGGCTACACATACACCCCTCCTCACCTAAATAAAATAGAAACCCATGTTCTTAACACAGGAGTAAAAGACATCAGGAATGCATTATTTATCCTTGCTATAAATACAAGCCTACGCATTGTCAGGCTATAAATGTGAGTAATTAAGAAACCAGCTAAGGGCTGCTTGGGGACATACTCTGACAGCAACTGCCACAGAATCTGAAAGTGGAAACAGGTTGCAACCCATGAGTGAGATTCTCCCTGCTGGTATCCATGCCTCCCTCACCTGTGTTCCTGTGCACGCCACACGAACCTCCACTCCAGACCAGTCACTCCTTCAGCGTTAGGGACACTGCTTACCTCCCCAGCGCACCCTAAGACCCTGCAGAGTGCCTGGCTCATAGAAGACGCTCGAACACTGCAGGGCTGAGTGAACAGTCCATGAGCATTCTCTTAGCTCTTCCTGTGCTGGCGGGAATGCCCAGGACACGGGAGATACGGAATTCTCACTAAACCATCGCTGCGCCCGGAGGAATACATCCAGCCTCGTACACAAACTTTCTGCCTCCTCCGAGGGGCCTGAACATGAAGTGTGACAGGGATTGGCTGGCCATAACAAGTTCTTCCAGCTCCTCAGACTTATTTCCGTTTTCACATCCGCTTCCTCTCCCCATCCGCTCCACCTGGGACAATCAGCCTCCCTAGGCCACTCCTTGCCATCAGCTTCTCCAGAAGCCATCCCTGACCTCTTCGAAGTCCGGATCAGGTGCCACTCCTCTGACGACCCCCTCTCGGTTCTGAATTATAGCTGCCCGTTTAGTGGGTCTCTCTTTCTAGACTGCGGACTCTGCGAGGGCAAGATGCTCTCTTGTTCTGGGTTTTGACGCCGTCTGCAGCATAGGAAGGGTTCAAAATACTTTAGAATAAATTGATGGAGCGGAATGTCCCCGGAGCAGCGATGCTGAGCCATGTGTCGCCCGCGCCACGGCTTCTCCTAGGCCCCACTCTCTCGGCAGCTCAGACTTGGGACTCTGTCCCTGAGAGGCGCGCCCCGCCTCCCGGGCTCCCGAGAGAC
>NW_006436282.1:21432243-21438142 GCF_000325575.1 Pteropus alecto
CGGAGCGACCCCGGGCGGGGACAGGGCTGCCGCGCGCGTGCCCGTGTCCGGGGGGACCCCCAACCGGGGCCGTCGTCGGGGCTCAGTGCTGCCCACGGCGCCGCGCCTGCCGGGCCGGAGGGAGCGGGATCGTGGAGGGAACGAGGACACCGCGGGGTTGCCTGGTGACTTCCCCGGACCCGACGCGCCAGTGAGCGGCCCCTGGCGCCAAGGCCGCCCGGCCTGGTCCTTCGCGAAGCCCTCCTTTCCTTCCCCGCTTCACCCCCAGAACAAAAGGCTAGGGTCACGCTGAGGCGGGGGCTGTCGCGGGAAGAGCTGGGGCGGAGTAAAGACGAGCTAGGAAATTGCAGAGCTCGAGGTGGTTTGGGGGATACAGAAGCAGTCCCCAGAGAGGAAGCCAGTCTCGGAGACGTGAAGTGACTTGCCCAAGGTCACACAGTTTGTGGTAACTGGGATGGGGCCGGAGTGCAGGTCTCGGGACTCGGCTCCCAGCGCCCCATCCAGGGCTCTGAGGTCAGTCGTCTGTGCTCCAGAGATTTGGATCTGGCCGCAGATGGGCTTTAAAGTCCATTGGATGAGTCGAGGAGGAAGCAACAGAGCCGAACCGCCCCCCCTGCTCCTCCCCATACATCTCAGAGGCGCGTGGGTAGCAGGCTTGGGGGCTGGGGACACTGTGGACCTCGGTGGGTGCAGGGACCTGGCCGGGTGGGCGGGCGGGTTCTGGATCACAGGAACAGCAGCTTCTGAACATGGCGTGCCAGCCGCGTGGGTGTGCCTGCGGCGGGAGCGGGGGCGGCATGGGCACTCAGTGTGCCCTGCTCTCGGGAAAGAAGTTCTGCCATGAGAGACCGGGAGAGCTGTTCCCGCCTCGCGGGGCTGCGCCAGCAGCATCCCTGACACCTGGGATGTGCTGTGACTGGCTGCCTGTGGAAGGAAAGTTACTCTGTAGCAGGAAGTTGAGCTGTCACTTCGCCTCTCAGAGCCGCGAGGTCATTGGCTGCAAAACGAAGGCCTAGTGAGGCATGAGCTGTGGGATTTAGAAAGTTCACGTCCCTCTCCTCCTTCCCAGAATCTTTCATCTCTTCAGAGGAAGGCTTGTAAGTACATTTCTCGTGGTCGGCACTAGTCGTTATCACTGGGACTCCAGCCTGCCCTGAATTTTTTCTTTAACTTTAGGCAAAGTTAATTATGGCGATAGAGGTTAAAAGAGGGGATGCCTTTTGGGCCCTGGGCAGGGAATGAGGGAGGCTTGAGGAGGTGCCGGAAAGGCCCCCCACCTCGACTTAAGTAGGGGTTACACTGGTGTTCACATATCGAAATTTATGAGGTTGTTCCTTTTAGATTTGTGCACTTATGTAAGTTTTACTTCAATTAAAAAGTGAATAAAATTTAATGCTAAAGCCCGCTCGCTGGTGGCACACAGATTAACGCAGTCTTCCAGCCAATGCATTTTAGAGATACATTTAAAAACCACAGAAACCAAATCAGGAAGGAAAAAAAAAAAAGACAAGGGAGCAAAAGAAATTTGAGGAATTACAGGAAATGAAATATGCACTGCAGGAGGGTTTACTAAATGCCTTTCTATGCAACACCTCATGTGACTCACAATTCTTTAAGGGACATATTGTCGTACCTTTTTACCAATGAGAAAACAAAAAGTCACAGGAGTTAAATGTCTTACTTACTAAGAGGAGACAGGGTTAAAAATCTGAGTACACAGACTTCAAATTCTATACGTGCAACCTTAGAAAGACTATTTTCAGTCACCTGAATCAGGTAGGGCAGAACCATCAGGCTGACAGAGACTTGAAGGCTGGCTTCCTGCTGTGTTCCCTTTTTGTTCCTTTCCAGTAGTCTCTGTTGTTTTCATATCATTGTGATTGTGAGATAGTGTCACAGACTGGAGTCAGCCAGCAGCAGAAGGGATGGAGGCCGTGTGTGTCTCAGAACATAAAGTTTTAGGAACAGGAGAAAGCCAGCTGGTCTAGCCTGGCAATGCTCTTTTTAGATTTATTGTTCAGAAACCATATAGTACAGTTCACAATTTTGCATACTTTGTACGTAACTCAAACACACACACAAAGAATAAATAATATAACCTAGAAAACATCTGAGAAACCAAAATGTAATTAACTCTAGAGGAGAACACACAGAATTTTCACCAGGGAGGAACAGTCCACTTTGTTACATTCTAGAATTTATAAATATATGTTCACTAATGCTTAAGTAAAAAACAAACAAACAAAAAAACTAACTCGGACGGAAAGAAATTTGTTTTCTAGCAAACATTGTTATAAATATCCATTAAATTTAGTGCAGAAATATTTGAAACTTTAGGGTACAGTAACATGATATCTAGAAAAAAATCTTGAAAAATTTGTCCCAACATGTGGTCTTCTAGCAATGTTATATTTCTGCCTACAATTCAGAGCTTAGAGAAGTAGAAACATGTTCGTTTTACCAGCCAGTTTAGATTTGCAGAGTCGAATGGTTGTCTCATTCTTGGGATTACACAGTTTTGGTTCGAAGAACCTGGATTAAGTGGGGCAACTGCAGAGGTCTCTCTGGGTGAATCCGCTCAGCCGAGTGCCATCCAGCATGATTATGCATCACCAAGTTATCTTTAGGCGGGTTTTGCCTTGTCACAGTAGCGTTCCTGCCATCTGGCTGCTGGAATATTTAGAAAGGAACCGTAATGTTTGACTGACTTTGCTGATGGCATGACAAAACAAACTTTGAGAGGGAACTCTTAAATATGAGTTAGGGTTGGTGAGAAAATGATTAATCCCGTCTCACTTAGCCACCGCACAGAACCGAAGAGACGCACGATTCCCCGCTGATGCTGAGCAGGTGCAGCATATATGTTTTTTTTCCCCTGGCTTTGGCCAATAATGCACTTGAAACTCCCCCTTTGCAACTCTAGTTGGGTCTTTCCTTAGACCTGTTCAAGCAGGAACCTGACCCGTTCTGCAGCCAGGGAGTCGCGCAGTGCCCTGCAATGTCGACGTGCCGAAGAGGTAAAATGAAGCAGAGCAAATGTGGCGGAAATGCCGAGCGGGCATCGTGTGGGCCAGGCACTGTGGAGGAAGGTTTTCAAGTGTATCATGAAGGAATATTCATCCTGCGTGGGCGATGTACTCCAGCGAGACACTGAATCGGAGATGGGGGCATCCAGAAAAGGGTGCTAGGCCCGCCTGGGGACTCTAAGTTAGTCAGCTGCTGGGAGGAGGCGAGAGGAGATAGTAGCCAGCCTCAGTTCTTGAGCTTCTGAGGACATGTGTCCGTGTGAGTGCACATGTGTCAGAGCAAGGCACCCACGCGGCCATCCACTATGCCTTAAGAGCTAAAGGCTCACACGTACTGAACACAGTGTGCTGGGCTGGGCTAAGTGCTTTATGTGGATGAAATCATAACGACAGTCCTATAAGGGAACTGATTCTTCTTACTCCCATTATCAATTAGGACACAGAGTACAAGAGCAGTTTGCTCTCAGAATGCCGATGTCACACCGTGCTCTGGTCTGCTATTGGCCTTAATATCCCCGAGGTGCCCTTTACCTGCCTGACCTGACCTTATTGCACCTGAGCTCCTATAGGGCAGGTACTGGGTCCACTTCATCTCTGTTCCCAGCACCTGCAACACGCCTGGCTCATGATGGGTCCTGAATGAATGAGTGAGTGAACGAATACCTTTTTGATACAAGATCGAAAGCCAATTATCTTTGGATTATCTGTCCTTTTCACTCTAACTGTCTCATTCCCTTCTGCTGATATGGATCACCAGGCATTACTAGATGTATAATAGCAATCTCCCTTAAAGCTGAAGAATGCTAAGCCCAGCCTATAAAATCAGAAAGCCTCTATTTCTTTTAGAAATTAAATATTGTTATTCCTTTTGTTGTACAATTTATGTAATTCAGAATACCTGGCTTTGAATCTTGCCTTCATCATTTATTTATCGTATGATTTTGGACAAATTATTTAACCTCTCTGTGGCTCAGTTTTTCCATCTGTAAAATGGGCATCGTGATGGTCCTTGCTCCATATTTAGGGTAAATAAGTTAAGATAGATTCGGTGCTTAGGACAGTGCCGTATTCATAGCAATGTTCAGTAAGTTAGCTTATTATTATTATCTGATGATTTAAAAAATTATTTGCCTTAAGCGTTCCCTGTTCTATACAGCATTTGAGGAGTTTATGAAAGTAGGCAGTAAACAACATAAAATTAATAGATAATAAAACTGAACTAAAGCGAACATGCAGACTAGAAAGAGATAAAAATCAGCTATTTTAGAGACCAAGAACATGTATCATAAGGTACAGGTAGTTTCTAGAGATGAGTTTCCTATAAAGTCTAGTGTTGTTTCTGGAGATGGGATTATACATTTGTCAGAGCTTCCCAGTAGCCAAAACAAGCAAGGAAAACACAAATCGTTGTTACCGGATCCTCAGTGACCATGAGATAGAAGCAGAACAGTTACCGGGCTTTTCCTGGTCGTCAAGTCTGGCATAACTTTCTCCTGGCTGGGCTTCAAAGCAGTCACGGTTGCCCTAGAGATCTAGGTCTTCGCCACGGTCCCCACCAGGAAGACAATGGAAGTTTTGTGGTGGAAGGCAACAATCAGTGTTTCCTACGTTATTGACTGTAGTTTCGGAGACGTAATCCCAGAGCACAGCCCAGTAAATGCCTTTCTGCGAAGGGCCAGAAGACTGTGGTTCAAGGACGTGCTATTTCCTTAGCTGAGTCGACTGCATGCCTGGGGAGGAGAAAGATTCTTTCCCCAAAGATTATAATTCTTGTGAGAGTCAGGCAAACAATCCCATTTTTAAGAACATTTATTTGCTCTGGCTGAAGCCCTTTAAATGAACCAGATCAGTTTGTCTGGTCCAGAAAAAGCCCAAAGGGTGTCGTCATGCACATATCCTCATTAGTAGATAAGTATGTATTTGTGAATTTTCTTATTCCTGGAGTCCCATAATCTCCCTTTAGCTGCAAATTTTATCACACTGGGAAAAGAAAATATCAGTGCTCTCTACTATCACTTTTTGCTCTCGATATTTTATTTTTAAACTTTTCCTTTCAGTAATTGAAGTAATGCTCATGGTTTGAGTATGTATGTGTGTGTCGTATTAGTTAGGATTGCATTCAGCTGCCAAAACAAAACAGTGCACATGTCAGAATCTGACTTAAAGAGATACAGTTTGTCTTGTGGAACTGGACTCCCAAGAAAGGCAGTCCGGGGTCAATGCGAGAGCTCAAGCAATGCCGTCAAACTCTTTTCAGGACCCCATCCAAAATTTGGTTGCCTCATGGTCACAAGATGGCTGCTGCATCTCTGGACTTACATCCGTAGTACAGGCAGGAAGAAAAGGAAAGTGTAAATAGCTAGAGTCAGGGCGCTTCTGTTAAAGAAGTTTTGCCGTTTTATTCAGCAAGTGGTGTCCTCCCCAGGAACTTACACCTACATCTCATTGGCCAGAATGGTGTCATAGGGTAAGAGAGTCTGAGAAATCAAATATTTTTAGCTGAGCGAATTGCAACTGCCACTCCCCTCTCAAATTAAGGGTTCTGCTCTGAGGAAGAAGAGAGAATGGTTATTGAGTAGGCAACCAGCAGTGTCAGCCACCTGACTTCCATTATTAGCCATGTCCCTGGTTTCATTGGAAATTACAGAAAGGGACTCAGTAATTTAAAATGTTATACTTTTCTAGTTCTTCATACAATTAGCATCAGAGAATGAAACATACCCAACTGCCTTATGTAAAGATTCCTAAATTACTATCGCCAGCACTGCTTCCTTTCCAAATTTCAGATCTAAATTTCCACTTGCCAAAAGCTCCTCATATGCTTCAAACTAAACTCACTTTTCCCTGCCCATTCATCCCCTCCACGCCCCCGC
>NW_006436282.1:21438163-21484426 GCF_000325575.1 Pteropus alecto
CCCACCCCCAACAAACACACATTTTCTCCTGTCTTTCTTATTTAACACTAGATCGTTTTGGCAAGGAGACTGGGGATTATCCTGGGTTCTTCCTCCTCCCCCATTCCAGACATTTAGACTAATATCCTCCTTGGCTCTATCTCATTGTCTATTCTAATTCAAAAAAATATCCATCCTCGATCACGTGGGTTTGCAAATTGGTCTACCTATGTGCTGCTGCTTCTACCTATAATTCATTTTCTACACATGGCCCCTACGGTGCTGTTCTTAAAACGTGAATGTCTAACAACTTCCCTTTCTTTAAAAGCCTACAAAATAAAGCTCAAACTCCTTGACAACCTGGCTCTGTGAGCACCATGCTCACTGTGACTGGTTGCCACACAGTCCGCACATGCGCACTTGACAAAGCTTTGCTCATACCCTCCCCACTCCTTCAATCATGCAAGGCCTGGCTAAGAGGTTTCTTCTGTCGTTTACTTTTCCATAGCTAGTGGAAGCAATTAATTACCTTTTTATTCATGTTTCCAAAGCACTTTATATTTCTATTAATATTTTTTTGCCCTGAATTCTGTTTTGCCTGATACTAATCATGCTGTACCCCACCCCCCGTTTTTTTTTTTAAATAACAGCCTTGCTGAGATATAATTCACACTCTTTAAAAGTGTACAGTTCAGTGGTTTTCAAATATTCACAGAGTCACACAACCATCGCCATCATCTAATTCCAGGACATTTCATCACTCCAAAAAGAAATTCAGTAGCAATCACATTCCATCCCCCATCTCCTCAACCCTGGTGACCAGTAATCAAATTTTTATTTCTATTATACCTATTCCAGATATTTCATATCAATGTAATCATACAGTTTGTGGCCTTTCGTGACTGGCTTCTTTGGCTTAATGGAATGTCTTTGAGGTTTAGCTATACTGTAGCATGAATCAGTACTTCATTCCTTTTCATTGCTAAATAATAGTTCATTGCATGGCCATACTGCAGTTTGTTTATCCACTCATAAGTCGATGGACATTTGGGTTGATTCTACACTTTGGCTCTTTTGAACAATGCTACTGTAAATGTTCACGTATAAGTCTTTGTGTGGACATATGTTTGCATTTCTCTTGGATGGATACCTTGAAGTGGAATTGCTGGGTCTTATGATAACTCTGTTTTCAAGGAACTCCCAAACTTTTCCAAAGGTTACATCCATTTATGTCCCTACCAGCCATGTATGAGGGTTCTATACCAGTTTTTAGGATCTACCTTGGCTATTGTTTTCATTCTTTTATTTTCAACGTTTTAAACATTTTGTTTTAACTGTGTTTCTTATAAAGAAGGTATGGCTGATTTTTAAAGCAGTTTGAATATTTCTGTGTTTTAGAAAGGGAATTTAATAATCAGTTTATGGTTATTGTGATTACTGATATGTTGGAATTTATTTTGTCCTTTTACATAGCATATGCTTTATTGTTACCTTTGTTCTTCTTTTCTGCCTTTTCCTAGAAAAGTGCCTGGCACGTAGTAACTTTCAATATGTAAGTATTATGAGCTAACATTTGTGGATAGGAGCCACAAATAATCGATAGATTTATTTATTCATCAAATATTTCTTGATTACCTGCTATTCACGTTTATAGTTTCACTGGTGGGTATCATACAGAAGAAGCTCAGGAAATATTTGCTCCATTGTGTTGACCATGGAGAGTCTACTGTGCTTGTCAGGGGCTGAGTGGATAGTGGAAAGTGCACTGGCTTGGGGTCGACTCGCTTAGGTTGGATATGGTTGAGTCATGTCCCAGCTATTTGATCTTGGGCTAATTACTTCTTCGAGCCTTTGTTTCTTCATCTGTGAAATGGGGATAATAACATCTGTCATGTAGTTGTTTTGGGGGGTGAAAGATAATTACATAAATAACGATCAGAATCCCCAGTATAGGGGATCCACTTAGTACACGTGAACTGTTGTTTTATAAGTGAACTGCTAAACAAAGCGTTCTCTTAACCATATATGTCAGTGTTAAAACATCAATTATGTCTACCCAGAAATAAACTTACAGTGAAAAATGACATTGGCCCAAGGAATAAACTTATAGTAAAAAGTGACATTGGCCCCCTTGCTATATGTCTGACATAAATTACTGCTGCCCTAATAGAGCAGGGGACACTTTTTCCCCATATGGTAGAACTAAGGAAAAGGACCTAGAGTGTCCTATATACTTCCTTTTAATCACAGAAATATATTTTCTAAGTCTCCAGTATCCTCTAAAGCTGTCGTTTATTCTGATACTCTTAAATTTTTGAATGAAATATTTTCGTTCAGTCATGCTGCTCTCTAGCAAATCAGAGGAAAAATAAACAGTTTCTGAAATAGGTGCAATATTGCCTAACACAAGACAAACAGACAAACATTGTTCCCAACTTTAAAATGAACTTTCCCCACATTGTCACAGCTTTGCCAGAGTGCCTAGTGCCATAGTCGACAGCCTTAACCTTGAAAGGAGTCTGTGTTAAGTTGGAGAGTGATGCTCTGTCGTCTGAGAGGTAAGACCTCCAGTCAGTTTATCAGACTTGGCTGCCAGCGAACTGTGCGTCTGTCATAGGAGAGAATCTGCCTGGCGACAGAGATGACAGTGGCTTCTTGCAGCAGGTTGTTTGAAGTTCTGCTAGACGGGGGACTGAAGGTGCCAGAATCTGCATGGTCCTTCTCTGGCCCAGGCTATAGCAGTAGGAATAAGGCGAAAATACTTATGCTAATGTAAAGCCTCAGACGTAAAACTTGAAAAGAAGGACTTGACTTGTAGACTTGGACCCTGTGCCACCTCCAGTCTGCACATTGTGTCCTCACTGATTCTCAGAACAACACTTACAATCCTCAGTGAAAAGTTACCACCTTAGCCTTAGAGAGTCGAAAACGCCATCCTTGTAAAAATCTAACATCATAAAATAAATTAAAGAGGCAATGCTTCATTTTGTAAAATGAGTCATTTTTTGTAACATCGATTGTGGGTTACCATTGAATAATAAACTCCTTTTATGTACTTATAACATGCCTCGACATTCCAAAATTAGAGATGCCATTTTTCAAAAGCATAGCCGTTATAGAAAATGAGGCTCACTTACGTGTGATTAATATCATGTATTTTTAATAAGCCTGGTTCTTATTTTAGCTAATTCAAAGGCAATAAATAATTTTTCTTTCAAAGACAGGAAATCAATATTTTCTCCTTTCGCCCTTTGGAACCAAACACACAATTTTTATGGCATTTAGCCATAATATAAATATCTGAGTCAATGATAAATATTATTAATATCTCCATTTTTCCCTTCACCAAATACTGTTCAAATATGATAATGAATTTGATGAATGATCTGGGAACAAATGTGTGTTTCTATAAGAGCCTAAAAAAAGGAAACCAATTTACAGGCTCATTGTAGGTGTGACTAGGTTTCATATGAGATTGTGATTAAAGTATGCTTTCGTTTTATAGTTGACACAGACAACCCTTTAAGCATTTCGGCAGATAATTAACTTTAATATCCGGTTAGGGCTGAGCAGATCAACTTCAGGAGCTGTTGTCAAGGCTGGTGTTTCTCAGGTGTCCAAACTTCGTCCTATCACCTATGTGAGAGGTGAAACTCAGCTTGGTTTCTCTTTCACTTTTGTGATTAATTCCAGTCCTAAGTACAGTATGCCATTTTCACGGATCCGATCGGCTGAAATTCGATGAGTCTGCAGGAAAAGAACCTTTTCAGTAAAGGACCCAAGATTTGACCGTATGGGGCGGAGAGTTTCATCATCCCAAATATTCTAGAACACGTCTTTTCAAACTTTAGCAGACATACAGAAAAATCACTTGTTGGTAGATACCCCTAAAGATTCTGCTTCACTAGGTCTGGGGTGGAGGCTGTGCTTTTTTTACATGCTTGCACAGTCTACTCAAAGTGGGGTCCCCAGACCAATGGTGTTGACCTCGCCTGGGAGTTTGTTAGAAATGCAGAATCTCAGGCGTTACCCTAGACCTACTGAATCAAAATCTACATTTTGATAAGACCCCTTGTAATGCATCCTTCACCAGAGTTGGGAAGCATCGCTCTAGGTCACTGTTCCCCAAAGCACAAAGATTTAGGTATCAACTGAAATGAGTTTACATGACACATAGATGAATATTTTAATTTTAATGATTATTGTGTTTATTTTTATTATTACCGTCTGTTTATGGCAAGTGATATTAGTTTTCCATTTACAGTAATAATTTAAAGCTTCTTTTCCAAAATAAACTTATTTAACTGAAAGTAAGTTCACGTGGTATGTGGATCTGCCAAAAACTATAAAAGTGAGTTGTAAATAAGTGACTTAAGAACCTGGACTCTGGAGTCAGACACCCTAGGTTTGAATGTCAGCTCCTCCACGAGCTTGCTGTGTGACTTTGAGAAAGTTCCTGAATCTCTCTGTGCCTCAGTTTCCTCATCTGAAGAATGGAGATGATAATATCTATCTGACTGGGGTCTTTGGGGGCTTAAATGGGTTAATAGCTGAAGAGCTCTAAGAATAATGCCTGACACAGTAAGGGCTTTGTCAGAGCTAACTTGTTTTACTATTACAAATGTTCGAGGATTTTTTTATCCTGTGCTTTTTATTTCCTACCCTGTCCCCTGCTTTTCTGTTTACTTAGGCCAACATGTCACACCTCCCCCAAAAGGCTACATATTTCCAGGACTTTTATACCATTGAGGAGAGTGAGAATAGCAAATTCCATTTAGCCTGTAAGAGGACAGTCTTAATTGGAAGAGCTGGTGCGTGGCCATGAGACCTATAGGCAGGAAGTCCCAGGAGAGGGCTGCGCCCAAAGAATTCGCTCCTTAAATGACAAAGAAGTGACCATTCACAAGTCACAAAACATTTTCACTATCACCTGTAGAAAAGGTGGTTTGGGGTTTGTTTGTTTTTTTATCTTTTATTATTTTACTTAGAACGTTGGCAACTTCACCTCATGCTTTTGAGAACCTTTTTGTTTGTGCCTTGTATGCTCAGGGGTCTGGCTGCAGGGCACTTATGATAAATAAATGACTCATCTGTAGCCTGACAGGACTCTGCTGAGACCATAATGTGAGAAATGGTTTGCCTCCTGGGGCTCATTCGCCTTTATTAGTTCAGAGGTGAGACATCTCTGTTCTTTTCCCTGATTTCCTAGCCAAAGAGACTCAGTGGGATAGTGTCAAAACATAAAAAGTTATGTGCATGGAGAACCTTATTTTCAGATTCCTATTGAAATGTATTTTTAGAACCAGCGAAAGATGCTTTTGTCAAATCGTGTCAAAAATATAAGCAGTAACCCTTCTGGCTCATATTTTTTAAATAGGCACAGTTTCTATTTGTGAACAGCTGTAATCTGAGAAGCTACTCTTAGGGGAAAAAAAAGTGAGTATAAGAAAAGCAACGAGTATGTAAAACGGTTTACCAAACTTTTTATATTAACAAGATAAGTAAGCCTGGTTCACATCTCTTGCTGAGTGGGTACAGACAGACTGATGGATGGGGAAGGAAGGAGAGCAGAGGGGTAGGAGGAAGAGAGAGCTGATCACCTACACCAAGTCGCAGTCGGTACTCCTCCCCTACTCCCAACCCACCCCCACTTGTTCCCCTAAAGAGGTCACACTATGGCGGACATGTTCTTTTAGCATACTGGGTTTTAATGCTTTTTGAATTAGTTACCCACATTTCAAAACTGTATTTCACACAAAAATCTGGATTTAGGGTCCTTGGGGGAAAAGGGAAAGTATCTGGCCAATACTGGCCTTGCGTTCTCCCTGAATATCAATCAGCCAGAGCTGAGATGAAGGCCACCTGCTCCAGACCCAAGTCACCACTCCTGTTAGCCAGGGCCCCTCCATGCCTTGTCCATTCACTGTTTCCTCACCTCTGGGTTGATGGTCACAAGTCATCTCCCTGCTCAAAAGGTTGCTGGGAAAAGGAGTTCCTGGCTTCCGGCTGGGGGAGGCAGGACTCATAATGTGAGAAATTCCTCAAGCATACAAAAAGTCTTTAAAAGATGGTGGATGGCCACTACAAGACCGATGTCCACCCATCCCCAAGGAGGGAGACACGTGCAGAATAGTTTAAGGTCATTCAAGCCCCTCTGTGATCCAGCCTTTTCCTCTTCTCCCCCAGACATGCAAAGTCTCCCAGGCTGTTTGCACCTGGGAGAACTGATTCCACCTCAGTGTCTCTTTTCACATGTGCTTCTTCCAAATAGAATAGACTCCTATAGCCACCTTTTTACCTGCCGAAAAATGCAGTAGCTTCTACCAAACATTTACTTACTGTTGCCCACCCCCTCGTGTTTGAATTGGTGATGACATTCCCTAGCATGTCACACCTCTCATGGGACATTTATCTCACTCTACCTTTTGTTATAGTTATTTGGGGCGATGGAGATAGTGGTGGTGTGATGACGATAAGTCAGCTTTCAACTAAGTGTCTACTGTGCGTCATGACCTGTATTCTGTTCTTCATATACAGTCTTTACTCCTGACAACAAATTATAGCTATTTTACAAATAAAGAAAATGAGATCTACTAAGGTTCAGTGACTTGACCAAGGCCATACCGCTGGAAAAAAGCAGAGGCAGAAGTAGAACCCAGGTCTGTCTGACTCTAAGACCAACACTGTCCCCTGTGTTGGGGTCTCATTTAGATGCGGTGGTAACTCTGTTCCCCTTGCCACCCTCCAATGCTGTTCAAATACCTAACCCGAATTTTGATGCTGTTTTTCAGGGTTATTTCATGAGAAGGGAGAAAATATAAAAAAGCCTTTGAGAATCTGGCTTTTTTTATCCTAAGTATTATTTAATATATTACAGAGCAAAATAACATTTTAGAATGTGTCAGGAGAGCGCACAGCATCAAAGAGCTCATGGGTACAGCCTGTGACTTCCTGGAGCTCTGCATTCTTAACTGTCAGATTTTAACAAATACTTCTCTTGATAATTGCTTAATTATTATACTGTCAGGAAAAAGCCTTCACAGCCATCAAGTACCGCATATAAAAATATCCTTTATTCTCAGAGTTTGAAAAATCATTCCTGTGATTTCAGCAAGACAGAAGCCCAGCAGTACCCAATCATCCTCTGATTTGCAAGGATAAAATTAACTGGGGAGAAAGGATGCTTAGGTTAGGGGGAGCAAGTGGAAGAAGTATGCTCGAATGAGGTTCCTTTCACTTGAGGGTCTCAGAGATATTTTACATCTTTGCAAAATGGAAGCAGAGAGGTAATATGGCCTGAATCACTCTAAGTCATGAAACAAAGAAATGAGGTTTTGGATCAGAAAGATCAGGGCTTTACCTCAGCTCTGGTCTTCTTTCTGAAACTTAGTAGCAATTGCGTAACCTCTCTGAGACAAAACGTGGTTATCTGTCACAGGGACATGTGGCGTCTACTATAGAGTTGTTGAGACGATTAAATAAAACAGTGAATTATAAGTACATAAGGCAGTGCTGAGAGTGTGCAGGGGTTCGAAAAGTTATTCAGGCAATCTCATTCCTCGTGGACTCCATAGTTTGCTAATCTTGCTCACTAAGCTTTACGTGTAACCCCAAAGTCAGTAGTCACAGGCACGTTTATGGTACAAAGTGGGGGAAAACTTGAGTGGCCCGATGCACGTGTTTTCAACTGAGCTTCGACAAGGCAACACTCTGCCTCCTTGTTCCAGTTTTCATACTGTAAACAAGTGTCCTTTACACATTCTGTTTAGTGCCATGTTGTTCAATTTTTTGTCCATGTTGTTGGTGATTTCGCTATTTTAAATGGCCCTCTGAGTGTTATGCTAAAGTTCTGTCTAGTGTTCTTAATCTCGAAAAGGCTGCGATATGCCTTATGAATAAGATATGTGGGTATTAGATAAGCTTCATTCAGGTGTAAATGATAGTGCTGTTGGCATAAATGCAATGTTAATGTATCAACGATAGATATTAAATAAGTTGTCTTTAAGCAGAAATACACATAAAATAAGATTATGTATTAATGAGGTGACAAAAATCTTGTGACTAGATGTTCACAGGAACCTAATCCTGTATTTCTTCTAGGAACAATGGTTCAGTATTTGCTAACTCAGGGCTCATGGCAACTTTCTAAAACATAACTACCGTAATTAAGAGAATCGGCTGTGTTCTATGTAGTTCCTGTCTTGGGTAGGTTAAAAATAGTGGCTATAACAAATTAACTCCCCACTCTCATGGCTTAATACAGTAGAAATTTATTTTTCATGTACGTTAAGTCTAACCAGGTGTTTGGCAGGTGGCATTAAAAAGTGAGTCAGGAGCAGACTCCTGACATCTTTGGTTCTGCCCACACACAGGAAATTTGCTTCCAGCCAATGGATGGAGGAAGAGAAAAAAGTTATGGGTAGAATGTCTTTATGGACCAGTCTACAGGTAGAACACATCACTTCTGCCTTTATTCTGTTGGCCAGAGCTTAGTCACATGGTCACAACTACCTGCAAATATAACCTAGCTGTATGCTGAAGGGTTACGTGAATAGCTCTGCCACAGTTCTCCTTTAGGTCACTTCCTATGGCCTTTTTTCCTTAGATAAATAGCAAAACCCTTAGGTAAGCAACATTTAATTTTTAAAGACTTGTAGTCGCTTTCCAGTTTGTCACCAAAGGAAGCAGGTCTGTCTCACCTGTCTTGGTTAAAAGATGAAATCCTCATATAATGAGACCTCTGTATTTTCTGTTCTATTAATACTTCAACCAACCCTTTAATTTCTACCATAAATTTTTGGCTGAAAATATTTTTGCCCCTGAATTAAGGGTCATATAAAGAATATACCTAGTGCCTTCTGTGAAAGAAAGTGTTAAAATACAAATAACTGATCATTTATATTTGTTCCAACTAAATTGTGGACTCATATCCGACTTGCTTTAGCATTTAGCCAGTAAAATGCCAGCTTTGTCTGACCCTGCATCATTGAGGAGATTGGATTGTGTAATAAAATATTATTGATGCTATCTGGAAGAAGTACTAATTACCCTCTGGGATCTCTGCCCGATTTTACTATAGTTTTATGCTGTGGACTCTGATGAATATTGTTTTTTTCAGTCTTTCTGTTCTTGTTTTACTATCAAGGGAAGAGTCAGTGACATAGTAGTTATCAGGCTTTAGTAATTTTCAGGAGGATACTTTATAAGAAATTGTGGTCTCTTGCAATGATTAGCTCATGCACTTCTTTGGAACTCTAGAAAAGCTATCTTGGACTCCTTTCCACAAAAAGTTGAACTTACATATATATGTTATAGCATTTTAGAATTTTGTACAATTTTAGAGGATTCTTGACCTTGCTAAAAACAAGAAAGTACCATATGATCCTGCAATTCCACTCAAGGCATATGCCCAAAAGAGATGAAAGCAGAGTCTTGAAGAGATATGTGTACACCAGCGTTTACAAGCAGTATTCACAATACCCAGAAGCAACCCAAGTGTCCATCTACAGATGAATGAATAAACAAAATGTGGTGTATACATACAATTAAGGAATGAAATTCTAACATATGCTCTTACATGAACAAACCTAGAAGACATTCTGTTAAGTGAAATAAACCAGATACAAAAGGACAAATACCGTATGATTCCACTTATCAGAAGTACCTAGAACTCATAAATTCACAGTGATATAAAGCAGAATAGAAGTCACCTGGAAGAGGAGGGATAGGAAGTTATTGTTTATTGAGTATAGAGTTTCCGTTTGGAATGATGAAAAAGTTCTGGAAATGGATAGTCGTGATGATGGCACAACGTTGTGAATGTGCTTAATGCCCCTGAATTGGATAGTTCAAAGTTGCTAAAACGATAAATGTTATATGTATCTTACCACAATAGAAGAAATCACGTTGAAAGGAGGCTGGACGTCAGAACCTGATAAGCCTAGGTTCCAATCCCTGGTCTAGGGTTACTAGCTGTGCGTGATTTGGGGCAAACTGTTTCATGTCTCCATATGCCATTTTTCTTGCCTATAAAGTTGGGACTAAACTACTGACCTTAGAAGACTGTTGTAGAAATTAAAGCGATTAGCCTGTCACGTAGCAGCCACTATATAAAAAGATAAAGAGAGCTAATATCTACTAAGTAAGCAAAATCAGTGACTCTGTTAAGAATAAAGTACCACGTCACATAATTGCTTTATATCTCTAAGAGATAAGAATATTAACATGGAATAATACAAATGTCATAGGATTTTAAAGTTGAAGAAACAGCCACAGGCCTTGTTCTGACCCTCCAGGGACCAAAGAGACAAAAGAAACGCGAATTCACCCCTGCCTAAGTCTGATATTTATTTTTGTTTCTGCTTAAATTGTTTTTAGATTCTCGCATAGATTCTCCTCCTTCCGATAAACTGGGGTTTTTCTTTAGTATAGATTTTAAGCCTTTGCATTGTGTCTTGATATGGATTCTAAGACACACATACACATGCACACATGCTCATATATGCTCTGCAGATAAATGCTGTATTTATTTGGAGATCAGGCAGCCTACGATGTTAACTGTTTGAAACATAACTGTATTTGCAAAATCATGCCAAGAAGCCCTCTGTGTAGCAAATACCAGATCCGAAGTCTTTGCGGAGGGGAAGTGTCATGCCCCCAGCCAGGTGATTGTACAGAAGTAACAGAGGAGCAGCAAGAAAAGTAAGAGCTGACGGTGGAGCAGGAAGCAGGAGGATGGCGAGCGCCCTTTTTAAGCCTGTTTCGAGGCTGGCACCATGAGTAACGTGGCGCCTGTGACATTCAGACAAGTTTAAATTTCATCGTGTGCTCTGAATGGGAAAATGGGAGTATGTGCAGAATACTTTCGAATTGCATCGGAAATAATAAAACTCAAAGTATAATGCCAAAAAGGTAGAAATGAGTTATTTGGAAAAATCATTAAGGAATGAGGTGTCACTATTTACATATTTATATATTCTATTACCACTGAGACATAAATAGCTAGATTTTTATCTAATTCTCTCTGGAATCTGGCTACGCTTTCAATCTCTAGCACTTGACACAATGCGTGGCTCACAGTGGACACTCAGTATTAAGTGAATGAATGAATGAATGCATGAGCAAGTTAAAGAATATAACTATCTATAATATCCATATCTGCATGACATATGTTACCTGTGCGTGGATAAAGGCATTCAAGTTTAAACCTATCCCTTTTCTCATTTTCAGACCAGAAACCATTCTCTTGGGACCATTCACAAGCGAGAGACACCAACGCTGTGACATATGCCAGTGCCACCGCCGCCACCACCTCCTCCTCTGCCTCCACCTCCCCCACCTCTGGGGGCTCCTCCTCCTCCCCCACCATCAGCACCTCCGGTAAGACCTGTTTTTTTGATTTACTGTCTCGCATAAGCTGCTTTGAATACACTTGACCTTAAGGTTTTAAATGTTCAGAAGCAGCCACCACTCAGCTCCCCTGTGACAGGCAGCATCTTAGGTAGCTGGCTCTGATGGCTTCCAAACCAGCCTGGCCAGGTATTTCTCTCTCCATTCCTTGGCAGCATTGCCTCAGTATCGTCTGTCTACAGACATCTACATAATGTCTCTTCTGATTCCTGGTGCTCTGTACAGATTTCCTGAGTCTCCCCATCTCACTGGAAACCCCCAATGAGAGCTGGTGCTGAAGCGCGCAGCGAGCGAGGTGTGCTGCAAAGCCCAGTTCCAGTGCGTAACTGGATGGCGACAATGATAGCTCGGGCCTCAGTTGCCTGGTTCTGGGCCCCAGTCAGAGAAGTGTCGCATGAAACTCCATAATGAAATACAAATCTCTAAATGAAATATCCCTATCTACACAAAACTGAATTCAGTCTATTTTATTTTGTGTTACCGGATACTCTGTCTTGGTTTAATAGTTTAATTTGGGTTTATAGTTTATAAGGAGAGGCACAGAGGGCCGTTATTTCGTTTTAGAACAGGAATTCTCAACCTTCGCACCACTGGCCTTTGAAGGTAGATCATTTTTGTCGTGGAGGGCTTTTCTGTGCATTGTAGAATATTTAGCAACATCCCTGGCCTCTGCTTCCTGGATGCCTGTAGGACCTCCAATTGTGACAATCAAACATATCCCCAGATATTGCTAAATGTCCCGTGGAAGGGGCGAGCAAAAGCACTCCCTTTTGTTTTAGAAGAATGTTGGTGGTTAATGCTTACAGTGAACCTTTCTGAGGAAAACCTGGAGTACTTCTCACACCCGCTGTTGCCACTCCAAGAGACCTTCCGAGAGTGAGGTCTAGCATGAACCGCAGCCCCTGTTTTCAGTGGGAGATGAAAGATATGGTTGCCATGGCAATATGGCACGCAGAGGCAGGACTGCCTAGGGATGACAGGAGCCCAGTCAGCCGAGGCCAGGAATTGAGCCTCACCTGCCATTCATCCTCTCCTCAGATCCGTGATGACATGACTATGGGAGTATTGGTTATGAAGGGCGATCTGAGGCCCCGCTGCGTGGCCACAGGCCACAGAGACAGAGAGTATGCTTGGGATTCACCCTCTAGGATGTTAGCTTTGCACGCCAACCGTATCTGACTTGCCAGGGTCATACGCCTGCCTGAAACTTGGCCCTTGCCCTTGAAGAGAGTGGAAAGCAAGCGCATAAGGTGAATTCTATCTGAAAGCTCTCTAACTAATATATAGAAAGAATAGGAGTAAGTGTTGAAGTTCCACTGCTAAATTTGACCCCACAGGTGATAAAGGTGTGTAAGTGAAGGAAAGAAACATAAATGTAACTGTCATATGGATCTTACACAGACTTGTTAGCACAGAAGTGCACCTTACAATAACCTCAAATGCCACAGTATACCCATAAACTCAGCCAGAATAAATAAACTTACCAGAACCCATTTGATTGGGAATTTGGGAAAATAAGCTCTTTCTAAAATATTACTGGTGACACGCAAGTACCTGGGGCTCAATGCAGAATGAGTCTTTCTGCAGTGTTCTCCGGCAGAAAATAATCGATCTGAATGTATCATACTTTTCCCCCTGGAAATCCAGTAGTTTTATTTTTGAGACTGACTTAAGAATTTAACCCTAGAGGAACAAAAATAATTTATCCAGGGACGTGCACAACAATGCAATTTTTTCTGGTGAAAAATTACATCTTAAATGGTTGATGGGAACTACACAAAATGTGTTATGTGGTGCTGTTAATTAAAAATTGCATCATGCCACAGTGTTAATTAAAAATTACATTTATAACTGCGCCAATTATGTAAAGTAGATGCGGAACGATGGATTAAAAACTTAATAAAATCAGCTATATAACATATGTAGTCAATAGCAAAGATCAAAAGAGAATTTTGAGTGCTGATAATAAAATTTTTAAGTTCATGAGGGAATTATTTTCCTTTCATAATAAAAATAATTCTACATTTGCTTAATTATTTTTTGCATTCTTTTCTCCATTTCTAATATTTTTTTACAATCTGTCTCATGGAGGATCGGATCAATTTAAGATGAAAATAACCACGTAAGTTTTAATAAAAAATGTATTTTTCTACAATCTGGGAAAAAAATTACAATGCATATCAAAAGGCAAAGAATTAATGTTCTTAGTGTTTAAAGAACTTTTAAAGATTAATATGGAAAGGCTAGATACATGGGCATAGGATCTGACCAGGTAGAAGAAATACAGATGTTTCAACCTCACTACAATCAAATAAACACAAATTAAAATAATGAGAAATCGTTTTCATCTATCAATTTGGTGATGATACTTTTAAAATGTTGGCCGGAACGTTAGGAACCAAGCACTCTTAATGGGAGCAAAAATTCATATAATTCCCTGAAATACAATTGTTAATTTAAATCAGAACCCTTTAAAAATGTCTCTACTCTATGACCCAGTTTCACTTCAAGTAATTTTCTTTAAGTAACTAATTATAGATATACAGAAATATTTAGCTATAGGATATTCATGAAGGCATTACTTGTAATAGCAACCAAAAAAGAAAAAGGAAATCTAAATTTTTAATACCAGGTGATTCAATAAATAAATAATTATGTAATCCACACAATGGATTACATAGGCATTAATAGCTACTAGGCAGCTATTAAAAATTCTTATCAAAATTATTTTATAACTTCCAGAATCATGATTGACTCAGGCACAGATCATCCATAAAAGCTAAAATCACTTAGTAAAAGGTTTTGGGGGAATAGGATGCTCGTAGGATCCCAAGTGTCAACCAACAGATTGCTTTTAATTACAAAGGGGAAAATGTACCTTCAAAATGGATCAAACTTGGTGTTACCGATGATAGAATGACTTATATCACAAGCCTTTCGATGTGATGCAACAAGAAATACATACCATCGCCCTGCAGTAATCTGCCAAAATGAGGGTTCTCCTAAGCAAACAGCTAGACATCTGGAAAGTGGGACCATCTACGGCAGAGGGTGACAAACCTTCCAGTTTTTGTGTGGCCTTCAAGCTAAGAATGGTTTTTACATTTCCAAATGGTTGAAAAAAATCAAAAGAAAAATAATATTTTGGGACACATGAAAATTATATGAAATTCAAATTTTAGGCCATAAATAAAGTTTTATTGGCCCTCGGCCATGCCCATTCATTTACATATTGTTTATGGCTGCATTTATGCTACGGTGGCAGAATACCAATTAAACGACTTCTTATCTCCTCCACGAAAATTTCATTCTTCTCACTCGTTGACCTGTATTTTTAAAATTATATTCAATTATTATTATATTTTGAATTTCATCAATAAGTATTTTGTGGAAATTTGTTTTCTTTTTTGTTATATAGAATTTGCATAAAATCCATGATTTTGCCTCTTGGCCCACAATGCCTGAAATATCTATTGTCTGGCACTTTATGGGAAATTTGCCAACACCTGTCCTACAAGACAGCTGGTTTCATTTAGCCTTCCCTTAGTCACCAGCAGCCAGTGATCTTGCATCAGATCAGGTCCCTTCCCTACATCACTTTTCAAGGACTTCCCATCCCCCCTTAGCTGTAGCCCACTCCGCCTGTATGATCATGCTCCTGCCTACCTCTCAGACCTCGTACTATGCCCCTCTCCCCATGTAGGACTGTAGGACTTTAGCATCACTGTCCCTTCTGCCTGGAAATTCTGCTCATCTCAGCTCAGATGTCACTTCCGTGGAGTATCATCACTTCCTTAGACTTCAAACTGGCATTTATAACATACTTTTAAAACCCTCCTTGATAGCAGTAATCAGTTTTTAATTTTGTTTTTATTTGACTGGGGTCCACATTTCATGGTTTGTAGGCTTTTCTGTCCATAGCGCCTGGCTCATCACTGGTGCTCCGCTCACTAAATGAATGAATGGATAGATGCATGCATGTATGAATGAATAGCTGGGTAAACAGGGTTAAGATATGGAGTTAAACCTCTTCATAATCAGAGTTCAGGACTTCAAACATCCATGCTCATGGACCGGCATGGCAGACTTTATTCTATGTCATCTTTGCAAGGAGGGGCACGTTGTGCGATGCGTCTGATCTTCTGTAATGAAAAGCATCCTACAAGCATCACCGTAGCTCTGGAAGACCCGGGGATGAGACCAGGCCTAAAAGTTTTTTGGTTGCTTCCTTGCACCTTTCACCTCTTCCCTTCCTGCCTCTCTCTCCTGGTCTCCACCTCTTCTCTAAGCTGCATCTTTTCTTTTTCCCAGAATGTAGGAGTGGAAGCAGACTAAGGCCTGATGGAACCTGGCAAAGTCGGGGAGCAGGCTTAACTAAAAGCCAGATGGCCCTTACCATCTCGCTTCCCTCTTTTTCTCGCCCCCTGGGTCCCTGTCTTTTGAGCTCTATTCCCTTATCTCATCCCTTTAAAATCCAATAGCAATATACACGTTGCCTGCGTGGTGCAATGGTCCACTGAAAATTAAATCATGATTGTTGCTTTGGTTACGGAATGTAACTTTTTAAAAATCTAAAGAAAATATAACGAATTTGATTTCTGAAATGCAGCAAATTTTACTGAACTTTTGTTTTCGAATCTGCTTTGACCCCTTGATCGTGTCCGAGATGACAGAATAAACTCCTTGAGAGCCTGGGATTTCTGTTTTCTTGTCACAATCACATAACACTATCTATACAAGAGGAAGGAAATATATGGGTCTCTGCTCAGCTGATAAATTCTTTGAAGCTGGGTTGCCCAGGCAAAGCCTGACAGTAGAGTCATGGCCACAACATGTGTGTTTATTTAAAAAAAACAAAATAGATTTATAAGTTTTTGTAGCTTTAACTTTTAATATTGCTGTTCAAGCTTAAACATCCTAAAGAGGAAACCATTATTTAAAAACAAAGAAGAAACTGGTTCGATAATCATTTACTGACCATGAAAAGAAAAGCTCTTAAGTAGGAAGATGCTATGGTACCATATGTTTCTGCCTGCCTCTTCCAGGGGGAACTTTTAAAAATGCTGATGGGCCATTACGAAGAGAAGCATATTGTGGCCCCTCGCTATTCTGTTCCCTCCATACTATTTGCCTGAGTCTTTGTCTGCATTCAGGCAACTCAGTGAGTTAATGCTTCTCCGTGTAGCCTAAAGATTGCATGATTCATGGGTGAGGCAGACTTTCCAGGGTGTCAGGAAATATCAGTTATGGCTTACACTGGGAGATTTTCCCACCATCTCTAGGATGCACGAGCTCATGTCCTATAGAAAAACATGTCAATCTATGAAAGAAAACATGGAAAATGGAGTGGTATCTGAAATCCCATGAGAGCCTTTTTCAGAGTTTTGTGTTTGCTGTAGTTAAAAAAATTGCAGGGGTGAGGGTGTGCTAGGTGGAAGGAGGCTTACTAGAATTGTATATTACCCTACTTCTGGAAAAGGTAATTTGCATGTTTAGTGGTGCATTTGGAATAACGAAAGGCTTAAAAAAAAATCTTAAATACTGTCATTCACTTAGATTCTCTTGACACTGGCGCTTTGATTAGTGTCACTAATAAGGGATTGGGGACATTTACCCAGGGTTGGCAGTGGCCGCTGGGGCAAGGAGAATGATTTTGCATTATCCAAGCTATTAAGATTGTATTACATTTGTCTCTGCTTAACGGTTTGCAAAACGACACCTTTGTCTTCAAGTAATTTTAAAACCTTGGTTCTCCCTCTCTCCTTTGGCGGCGACACTGCTCCAGTGAAGGACCGAGGCAGCCTTTGCAGTAGATGTACTCGGTCTGTGAGAGAGAGGTGTGGCAGGACCCGCCACTCACGCTTCCAAAGGGCCATTCAGGACGGTATTTAAATGTGTTTCTTTTTTCACAGCTGCGAAGTGGGAGGGGTGGCAGGAACAAAAAGGAAAAGGCTTGCTGTAGTATGCTGGAGACATGTCACGTGCTCAGGATGCCTGGGACTTGGCAAGAAAAGCCTGCCAGCGCTCGTTAGAGGCCTCTATCGAATTCCATAGGCGCCGGAGGGGCGGAGCGTAAGCCACTCTCACCCATAGGAGCCGTAGGATGTGGAAGGAAGGTGCCCTGGGGTACGAGGCCAAAGGGTGATCCGTGAAGGCCGCTCTCTAGCAGCGCTTACCAACCCAAGCTTTATTTGAATCTGCTGTCTCTTTGCCTTTGACATCTTTTAGAATTCGTGCAACTAATGATTCCTAGAAACCTGCCAGGGAGCCATCCCTCTCCCCCAGGGTGGCCTTTTCACACAGACGCTGTCGTAGTTAGACGGGCCGCCGAGGTTTGGAGCTGGGATCTCCGCTGCCATGCACTCCTTCCCCGAAGCTGCTGATCCCTTTCTTGCCAGAAAAAGAGAGAAAACTACCAATGTCAGGTTGCTACTGGCGATGCGATACCCAGCCCCGAGCCGGTGGACAGAGCTGCAAGCAGGTGGGGGGTAGGGGGGTGCCGGGACCCTGCTAGCTCCAGCGCATGTCTGCAGTGGGGAAAGTCATGTTTCCTAGGATGTTAAATGAGAAGACAGGTAACGTGACGTGAGATAAAGCGGGCTGCACATGGGTAGTGTGGGCCCAGCTGTACGCAACAGAACCGTGTGTGTGTTCGCTGGCTCATGGGCTCTCAGGCAAAGGCTGTAAAGAAATAGGACACAGATAACCTCAAGCGTTTACCTGGGGGGGTGAGCGGGGGAATGGGTGATCTCTGTACTCACTTTTCTTTTTTTTTTTTTTTTTTTTTTTTTTTTTAGTGATTCTATGTTCTCTCAAAAATCTACACAGGACATTTCTTACTTTTATCATTAGAAGGAACGATTTTAAAAAAGAAAAACGAATAAATGGTTATTTACCAACTGGCTGAACTGGATCATATCTTAATATACGAACATAATAGCAGGCACCTACTGAATAGCTATGTGTAACAGGCACTGTGCTGAGCACTCAATGTGGATTATCTAAACTCATATTTACAACAATCCCCCGAGGTGGGCATGGATAGTGCCCTTTTACAGTTGAGGAAACTGAGTCATAGAGCGATTACTAAGTGTGCCAGCTGCACTCAGCCAGTGAGTAGTAGAGCCTGGATTCCTCCACAGGCTTCCTGAGAGACTGACTGCCCTGTGCTCCACCGCTTCCGAATGTGTGTGTGTGTGTGTGTGTGTGTGTGTAAGAGGTGTAGGCAGAATAAAGGTACCGAAGACTATAGCATTGAACACTTATGTAGTGCTTACTGTATGCTTCGTATTGCTCTCGGTGCTTAGCACATAACTGAGTTCATCCTCACGGTCGCCCTTAGAGACGGAATACTGTTGTCATTCTCATTTCATGGATGAGTTAACTGAGACACAGAGGGAGAAGTGACTTACCCTGGGTCACACAGCTAGTCACTGGCAGAGCTGCGGTTCAAATGCTGTCAGAACAGTGCCAGAGCCCCTGTTCTGAACCACTAAACCCACAGGCCTTTGATAAAGACCCTCTCAGGGATTGAACCTAAAAGCCAGGAAGTCAAGACCCTATAGCTCAGGGGTTAGAGCACTGGTCTCGTAAAAGCCAGGAAGTCAGGGGTCCCCTTCCCACACCAGTGTCAGAGCTCTCGGATTTCTCCCTGTATCCCAAAGCCTCCTGCTAATACTGCTTTTCTCTTTTTTCTTTCTGGCTCCATAATTTCCCCCCGAATTGCTTATTTTTTTTTCTCTTTTTTAATAGAAAAAACCTTTCGCAAGTTACCCTCTGAATAAAACCCATTTCTTAGCAGCAAAGAATCAGCATCAAAGGAGCGGATGCAACACAAAGGAAATCAGTTTTGCCTTGTCTTTAGTTACAGCTGGGCTGTCGATGGGCTCAGAAACACTGCGTGTCTGCTGGGCACACAGTGGGCACTGGAAATGCCTGTGAGCTCAGTGACTGCAGACTGTGCCCTTCACCTTGACCAAGCCATCATGCAAATTTATGGAGCTTTGGCTGGGCATAATTACCCAGTCTCTACCTCTGAAGGGATCGGAACCTGAGTCCAGAGAAGCCTGGGCTTGCTCACTGCTTGGTCAGGGAAGTGCTGAGAACGCAAATGGTCATTCCCAGGCCAGAACCGTGGGCCTCGCGTTGCTTCTTCATTACGTATTTCCCGCATGCGGGACCCTTGAACTCTCATCTTCAAAGAGCCCTGTGTCTTCTAAATAAGTTACTGTCACCTTCCTAAGCTTGCTTCTCTGAGCATCAGGTGCTGAGTGTGTCCCATTAATGCTTTGAGATCTCTGCTGAACAGGCAAGTCAACTTGGGGCAGCTAGTGAGTGACTCCGAGCCAGGGAGTCCATGCCTAGGTCAGTACTGGGCACATAGTAGGCACTCAGCATTACTTCCAAAACTAGAGAGCTTAGCAAAGACATTGCAATTCACAAGGCAAACCCACTGCGAGCTGACCAGCCACTACTTTATATCTTCCATCTGCCTAAGCCTGGACAGCACTCGCTATGCCCAGCTGTTGACTTCAGTAGGGATCATGGAATGTCGCGATGCAGTGTGTTAAAAAAGCAAAAGCAAAAACGTGCGGGCTTCAGAGTCACACAGATTGGAAAGTGAATCCCTGCTGTACCGTACTGTGCCCTTCACCTTGACCAAGCCATCGTGCAAATTGGTGTCGAGCAAGTTACTTCGTGACTCTGAGCCTCAGTTTCCTCATCCGTAATCAGGGGATTGTTGTCAGGATCTAATAAGACGACTGTAGAAGCTGTGTTTGCCCAGAGCCAGCTCAGTTGATGGTAGCTACTGTTATTTCAGGAATCACCTGAATCACCAGAGCAAATAACCAGATCTGGGACTGATAATCTGAGGGCTGAGGCCCCTGTGGTCAGTGCGGAGTGAGAGGTCGGACCCCAGATGTCAAGATCAAGATTGGGAGCCTGAGTTACTCAAAGCAGGAAGTCAGGCCAGTAGTCTGAAAATAGTTCAAAAATAGGCGAGCAGAGGTTAACACTTCTGGGTTTCCGGGAGTCCAAATCCACCATTGCCGGTGCCTGCTGAGGAGGCGAACGGTCTGCCTTCTCTCATCTTCATGCTTCGTGCTGAGTTCAGTGGCCCGAATTTGCAGGTGTAGCGAGAGATACTTGGAACCGGCCACGGATCAGAGCGTGGAGCCCTCAGCCGTGGGACCGGGGCTGTGAGCTAGGAGGGCACAGTGATCTGGGGGCATCCTTCGATCCACTCCAGTGAAATGGCAGCCTGGTTCAAATATTTTAAACATTCAGAGGATGCTTTGTTTTCTCAGCTGCTCTTCGAGTTGTCATTTTACAAGGAGGTTTGGCAGTAGGAGACCAAGAGCCTGCCTAGGGGAAGGGCACACGTTTTCCTGGAAGGTTTAATGGCGACGCTCACGCAAGAATTCTAGATCGCCTGGCTCTGAGCCCCCAACTAAAGCAAAGAAAGATGTTCTTTGGGCCTCGTGTGAGCTTCAGGAAGCTGAGATGCAAATGCTATGGCTTGGTCTTTCTCTGCCTAGCTGAAACTTCCATTTAAAACTCTGCTGACCAGGGAGATTTGAACAGAGACAGAAACTATAGTCCATTTTATTTAATAATACTGAAGTTACGTTTTTTAGAAACTCTTGTTTTTTTGACATCGTCTAATGTCAGATACGTGTTTTTCACAAGCAAGGATGTGGAGGGTGAAGACAGAATGAGACTGGATGATGGTACTCAGGCGGTCCTCACGCTTCTCAACTTTCGTACATGTTAATTTTCATAATAAAAAAATGAATGGCCATCAACAACCTCAAAATATGCAAGATAGAGGTGATTTAGCAGAGCCAACGAGGGAGTTATGTAGCATGCTCTCACGAATTCAGATGGGTGTTTGAGACCAAATATATGCTTTTCGATTTAAAAAAATAAGACCCACGGAGCCATTGAAATTCTCCCTGTGCCTCTCCCCCACGCCTCTGCCCTCGGCCCATGAAATCTGGCTCCTCGTTTTGCGAGGGGTTTAATGGTACAAATTTTAGTGCCACTTCCCTACAGCGGAGGTGTTATCTGTAATCATTGAGCTGATTTACGGAATGGTTAGGTTTTCTTTTCTCCTAAGACTAAGAACTGATACAAGTGACTTTGATAGAGTGAGTCAAAGGAGCCGTGAAGCTGGACACAATCACAATCTCTTTTGCTACTTTTTATTTAAATAAACCTTGAGACCTAGAGCGAACACCACTTCAGATAACAGTGGTTTGTAAAACTGTTGCATTTATCGTTCTTTGCCCTGGTACAAGGACATCCAACTCTATCTGGTGTTTTCTTCTCAGACAAAGCACAGAGGACAGTGGTGGGAATGACTGTAGCAAACTTTCCCAGCTGGCAATTCTTCTCAACACCAAGGTCACCCAGATATGGAAGAATTTCCACCTTCTCCATTCCTTCCTGTCTGACTAAATGCCTCTGGTGACTGCTGAAGGATTCTGGAGAGCGCTGAGGAGCAAGGAACTTTAAAACCAACCCGGGGGCAAAATCATTGGGAGTGGAGATAGCTCGAAAAGTGTGCATTGGCTTTAAAAAAAACTTTGTGGGTTCATGAGCAGGTGAACAGCATTCTCAAGAGGTCAGACCACAGGTACACAGGATTTCTTTAAATCTCACAACTGTGGAATAGATTTTTACACTAGGGCATTGCAAACTGTCACATTTTCTGTATTATTGGTTTGACTAGAAGGAAAAAAAGGACAGCCATGCTGGGGATCAGAACTGTGACCAGGAGTGGGTGTAGCCGCCACTGAAGGCTCGACACCCCGGGCTGGGTGGCCCAGCAAAACCCATTCCTTTGGCTCAGGGTTCCTCACACAAACATGACTGAGGGCTGATATGTGAGTGACTTTTTTTTTTTTTTTTTTGCCACTTATTAACAACTATTGCTTAAAAGAAAAATGCACCAAAGCACATTGTTTTACCCAATAGAAAGGATTAAAAAAAAAAAAAGCCATTTGCTAAGGAGAATCATTGGAAATGTGGCATGTCATTGGTCACGTCTTCAAAGGCCATTTGGACCCACCCAGGGGAGCTGGCCATCCTTCTTCCCCCGTGGAGAATCACTGAGGCAAGCTAAGGTTGAGGTCATTAAAATGGAGACTCGCTACCAATAATAATGGTGATTCCAGGGCGGCAGAGAGCCCTGTGCCAACTGGGCACACGCGTACCAGCCACATGCAGCGGAAGGACACCCGCGGTGGGGAGGGACGGCCGCAGCCTTCCACGTCAGATGGACCTGGCTCCAGGCTTAGTGGCTACTGGAATCTGGGTAAATCCTTTTAGACCTCTTTTCCTCACCTGAAAAATAGGAATAATGATACACTCTAGAAGGTAAAGAAATGAATTTAAATGATGCTTTAAAAACAGCAGCCCAGAGCCTGACACAGATGAGTGTGCAGTTCGGTTAGCAACAGCCCCGTAACCCACTCCCCCAGCCCTGCCTGGAGCACCGTCACCCTGGGATTCACAGTGTCCTCTCTGGGAGCACAGTAAACACGCCTGCGCCCCATTCAGCTTTTGTCAGGTCCACTCACCTTAGTGAGATTTGACCACGGAGGCTTCTGTTTCTGGGCCAGGAAAGGCTGTCCTTGGAGGACTCTGAGAGGCGCGGGGAGACAGACCGGGGCTCTCTGCACTGAGACATGAGGGTCACTGCCTGGTGTCCGAGACTGTTTCTTTGGCACACTGGTTCCCCCATTTCCATTCCAATTACGTGCAGTAATTTCTCAGCAACATGCAAACTCACACATCAGCTTCTCTTTCCCATTTTAGCCCAACCTCATTTTCCTTTTTTTTTTTTTTTTTTGACCAAACATTTCACTGGATCATCAGTTCCTGACCGTCATCTGGGAAAAACCATGGCTGTTTCTCCTCACCACGGCCATTGAGGACCACGGACTTATGTTAACATGAATAATTCAGTTTTGTGTTCAAGGCACATAAATTTTCCATTAGTAACAGAGCCAGACTTGGCCTGTTTGGCTTGGATAAGGGCAGCGGTCAAGTGATTGATTGAAAGGCTCAGTGAACTTCATGAAGTTCAATGGCATTCCTTCCTGCTGCACTTTGGCACATGGAGGTGAAGTCTGTTGGCGAGACCAGCCACACCCCGGACAGGTTGGGCTGGCTCCGAGTGGCCCTTCCTGTCCATCTGCCTCACCAGTGCCCTCTGTGTGACCTTGGACTTCTCTGCTCTTCACTTCTCAGGCTGCACAGTGGGGACAGTCCTAGTGGGAGAGAGGCGAGGTCACTGCGGACTTTCTTCTTATTTCATTTTGTTTGGTTTCATTTCGTTTTTATCGTCGTTAGGTAATACCTAATGGAAAAGGCTATTCCAAAGTTTTAAACTTGTTCTCCAAAGGCTGGATTCTCTAGTACGAAATATGGGGAGGCCTGGCAAAGGGAGAAGGGAGACTTGACCGTATCATCCAGCCTCCTAGAGAGGATACGGGGAACCTATGAAAACGCTAAACTAACAAAAGCTCGCCCTTGGCTTAGCTCTCAGGTGAAATGAACAGACGTACGACAGCTATATTGGGACGCGTTGTTCCAGAATGTGTTGCTTTAAGGCCCAGGCCCCAGGAGACCTAAGACTGGGAAGAATCACTCGAGCGCCCAGTCTCCTAATTCTCTGCTTTGACGTCCAGACCACTAACCCTCGGGGCTCCCCAACCTGCTGTAATGTCTTGTACGTTGCCCCTTCCTGTTGACATACTCTACTGGAGGAGTCAGTGCATTTCACCAAACCTCTGGTTCTCTTTGCTGCCAAATATAGATTCTGTGATGACGGCTGAGTTTCATGTTGGGAAGATAAGTTTGGAAAAAAGAGGGGGTGTGTCCAAAGTCACTTTTTGGCATGGAAACTTTTCCATGGCAGTTGTAATAGTACCTTCAAGTTATTACTCACAATAGTCATCCTCTAACATGTTACGGTAAACAGCTTGACAGTTTAACAAACACCTTCTCAGAGAGTCTCATTTGATCTTCCCTCGCCCTCTGTGAGCTGGATAAGATCATTGTCTCATTTGGGATTCCCCTAAAAGTCTTTGAGGCAAGGATTTGGGTGCAAGCAGTTTATTGGGGAGGTGATTCTCAGAAGCCCCACTCAGGGGGTGAGGAAGTAGAATAGAGGAAGGACAAAAAGAAGTGAAGGGGGGTGGGAAATCGGGGCTCCATGCTACCAGGGAACCCCAAGAGACTGTGTGGACCTGCCCGGTGTCGCCGAGGGGTGAAGAGCTGGGGGTTTCATCCTCTAACTCTTGTCACTCTCCGGCTCTTTCCTCGGTCCTGCAGGGAAGTACGTTGCCCTCTAGGGAATCCTGGCAGGGACCCACAAACAGCACGTGCAGGAACTGCCTGAAGTTGGCCTCTGGGGTAGACTAAGCAGGTATGCATGGGGTGCCGGCAGCATTTGCTGGAGTCATCACGGATTCATAGAGGAAGAAACTGAGGCCCAGAGATGTTTAGTACTTGCTCAGAATCGCACAGCTGGTAGAGCCTTCGGACAGTTCGGCCTGTGTTCTGTGCCTCACAGCACATCACCTCTGGGGTTATGGCAGAGATGGCTGGGACGTCCTCCAAACTGCAGGGCGGCCAGAGTGAGGAGGCCCGAGAGCAGGACTAGCAGAATGGCCTTCCCCGACAGTACTTCTCACGTTCTGATTTCCACAGGGACCTTCACATGACTGAGGTGACCCTCCTTTCAGAGGCGACATAGCATGAGGGTTATAAGACTCCTGAGCCAGACTTCCCGTGTGCCTGTCCTGGGTATCATGTGTCCTTGGGCAAATTACTTAGAACTTAGTGTGCTTTGGTTTCATTCTCTATTAAAATACTACCCGCTTCATTATGGCGATGTGAAGACTAAATGAATTAATACCTGTAAAGTGCTTAGCAGGGAATAGAACTATAAAAGTGTCCGTTGCTAGTGTTATTGTGCATTTGGATGCTCTTTCTTCTTTTACTAACATTTTCCTGGCTTTTGAATTCATGCAAACTCATTGTAAAGCAAAAGCGCACATTTCATTGCTGCATTCACGTCTGAGAGAATCTCGCCAAGTTTAAACACCTTACACTTTAGATGATTTGTTTATTGACTGTCTTTACTGCACATTGATAAACTCCCTAAGGAGGGAGAGCATGTGGCCTTGACCTTCACAGAATGGACTTGGGAGCTGCTCAGAAAATGTGGGTTCAGTGAATGAGAGCGCACCCTCCATGGGTTCACTGGTGTCACCAAAGCTCATGTTACACAGCCAAGCCACCTGCTGGTGGTGACATCAGCATAAAAGGAATTTGAAAGGTCGCACCAGAGATGCACTCCTCCTAGAATTTTCTCTATATTTATAGAACACTATTCTGAGACCCTCAGAAGAATTTTCAGCTGTGGTCAGGTCTTTAATCCTCAGGGGGATGAAATTGGAAGCTCAAATATGGAGTGTGACATTCCGAGGTGCAGTGTTGAACAGTGATTATTAGGGTTACTGTTTTACTGCAGATAACACTATGTGGCAACAGGTGGACTAATTTTAACATGACCTTGACACACTGTTAAAATGGGTCAGGGTCAAATTGGGTGTCCTGTTTTACATATAAAGAGCTCAGTGCACTGAGCCGTGCAGAGGACCCTGAGGCAGAACTGACCTAAGCCAGGTTGCTTGCTCACAATCATCAAGTTTTTTAGGTAAAGCATAGAGATACCCAGTAGAGGGGTGTGGCTTATGGCTATATGGCCTTGACACCAAGTCACAGACCCAACATGTTATGGACTGAATTGTGTCCCTCACCACCACCAGATTCATATGTTGAAGTCCTAGAATGTGACTGATAGGGTCTTTAAAGAGGAAAGTAAGGTTTAATGAGGTCATTAGAGTTGGCCATAATCCAATGTGTCTGGTGTATAAGAAGAGGTTAGGACACAGACACACACACAGAAGGATGACCATGTGAAGACAGGAAGAAGACAGCCACCTGCAAGCCCAAGAGAGAGGACTCAGGAGAAAGCAACCCTGTCAACACCTTGATCTTGAACCCCTAGCCCCTAGGACTGTATGCAGATTAATTTCCCTTGTTTAATCCATTCCAACTGTGGTACTTTGGTACGGCCATCCTAGCAAATGAATATACACTGCTTTCATTAGCAGGCTGGTGCAGAAGCCACTCTCCAGCTCCATGGGCTCAGTGATGTCCCAGCCTCTGTCCTCGGCCACTGCACCACACCTTGAGGAAAGGTCACCTGGGGCAAATCGAATTCCAGGGTCAGCCACCCCGAGACAGAATCCGCATCTTGTATCTTCACACCCCTATCGTGTGTGCACATCCTTCCCCCCACGTTCGGGGCTTTTTTCGTTTTGTTTTGTTCTTCCTTGTTCTGTTTTGTCTTATTTTGTCGACTGTTAGAAAAACACAGAGAAGAGGACTTCTGCCCTTAAGACCTTGTTTAAAGGCCTCCAAGGCCTTTGCTTCTAATGACAGAAACTGCTGAGCGTGCTGCAGGAAGAATGCATCTCAGCATCAACGCGCAGAGAACTTCTATTTCTGGAAGCTCCTATGAAGAGTTGTGACTACTCTTTGCAACCTTAGCTCGTTTTCGCATCCATTATAGGACAGTCTTTCCGCCATCACAGAGCGAATTGCTCTGCCCGCATGCCACGCAGCAGCTGTTGGCTCCCTCCTTGGGTCCCTGTTGTTGCTACGCGATTCTGGCTGGAATGATGGGCTCGGTCATGGCTGGAGCGGATGGGTAAACCCAGGGAGACCCCCAGGAGGTCCAGTGTAGACCTGAATTTGCAAAAGTACAAAATGGTTTAAAGTCTTTAACGGTACCGGAGAAGGAACAAGAAATGAGAGCTCTTTTCTTTTTTTTTTTTTTTTAAACAGATCATCTTATTCCTCCCCTTATTTTTGTCTCCTTCTCTTTTTCTCCTTCTGCCTTCCCTTTATTACTTTGTCTTCGTTGCCAGAGTTGGTAAATGAAACTCCACGACACCCAGTTATACTGAAATTTCAATTAAACAGCTCACTTAATTAAATAATAAAAACAAATAATGTTCTCGTATAACTAGGAGGCAAATACGGACTTACTAAAAAATTGTGTTGTTTATCTGAAATTCACATTTAACGGGGCATTCTGGATTTTCTCTGGCAACCCTATCGTCTCTCAATATGCCTTCTTTTGTGTGTTTGTCATATGTGTATGCGTGTATGTAGATATAGAGATAAAAATAGATACAGCTATCTCCCTCAGAGGGTTTACTTATCTCTCTCTCTCCCCTATAAGCGACATACACTCCCCTCCTTCATTCGTATGTTCCGGGTGTTTATACATATTTCTCTTTTCTTCTTTGTTCATTCTTTCCGTATTATATAGCTCCCTTATCTATCTTTAAAAACTGTAGTTTTCTCCTCCTTAAATATTGGTCATACTTAATCGATTTAAGTTTGTTTTTCACTTTAAAATTTTGAGAAGTAAAACATTTGATAGTTCTCTCTTTAAAAACCAATAAAATGATCAGTTTAGATAGTCTAATTTGCTTTTTGTTGTTCTCATTTACATTTATTTTTGCCTTGTCAGATCACTGGCTCTTAATAGAAAATGGGATTTTTTTTTTTTTTTTTTTTTTTTTTTCTTTCTACTTTCATCCCACTTCATTAGTAAATCTTAAAATCTACCCGTGGATAGGCATAAATTACTCTAACGTCTGGGTTTTTGTGGATTTTTTTGTTTCGTTTGTAGGATCATTTTTGGGTCTTTTGCAAATCATTATGGAAGACTGTAGGAATTCGCAAATCAGTGAAGCCCATTGATCTTTACCCTCAGATAAGAGATATGAAAAAATAAGAATACAGAGTAATATGTATCCATTGCAGCGAAGAATAGAGTATAGGTTGAGCCAGAACTGCGTGATCACAGACCTTAGTCACTACGGGGTCAGGTGGAAAGAGCTGGCACCCACTCTGGGCACTTACGCAACTCCACGCTTTGCACCCCAGGCACCTCCATCACCTCGCCCTCGCCCTGGCTCTGTGATACAGTGCAGTTAAACTTCGTGCCCTCACGACCCAGCATTTGAGAAGCTAAACCAAGTTCTTTTTCTTTCCCAGAGAATCATGGCAGCATTTGGGCAGGTTATTTGGGAAAAATATAAATAAACAAACTTGTTTTTTGAATTTTTATATCAAATTTTTATTTTATGCTTCACCTCATTCCACAAAAAAAGTGGACAGCCATTGTTGAGGATTCTTCTTCCACAAACTTTTCCTGAAGTCTTCCCACGGTGCCTTGCTTCTACAGATTTGTTTGATTGTTTACGAAGTGCCTGATTCATTTGTTAACAAAACAACTCAAAAATCTCTGTACAAGCAACCACTAATTCAATGATAAAACACACTCCAGATCTCCAACTCCTGGGGATCGCCTGTGGGCCAGTGGTGTTATCTGGGGCTTCCAGCATTCCTTGACCCCCACACGACCCTTCTGTGACCAGAGTGCTTTAATATTGTGCTTTTCTTTAAAATATTTCCATATAAACACTGGAATGCATCTCTCTGTGTGTATATAATTCGACTTTTTCAAAATAGACTATTTTTTTCAAGCAGTGTTAGGTTCGCAGCAAAATTGAGCAAAGTACAGAGACTTCCCTGGTACTTTCTGCCTCCACACACTCGCTCGCAGCCTCCCCCGTTATCAACATCAGATTTTATTAGGACTTAAAGTCTCTGTTTTATTAAAGATTCATAATCTTTAAAATGATTCCTTTGATGGCGTTGTTATTCAAAATGAACGGATAAGTACCAAAGATTAGTGGGATTTTTTTCAAGTGAATTAAAAAATGTTTATGTATTAATTTTTGAGTGTCTTATATTCATATAATGTAGTCATATTTTCTGCCAGTACAAGTACTATTGGTTCTTAAAATGGAATTAAATGTACTAGATATCAGAGTAGCAGCCGGCACATCAAAGGTCGTTGATGTTTGTTGACTCTATTGATATTTTATTCCTTAAAGAGTCTTGTGACTTCCAGATGCTTCGTCATCTGACCAGTCTGCAGCGTGGGAGAGCATCGGCTGCCATCACCGTTGCCGGCAGCCTAGTGGTCTTTAAATGGCCCATTCCTGAGAGGGTAGAGTTTACTTTTCTGAGATGCCAAGGTGGCTGAGATCCATCAGGGCAAAAGGACAGCGGAGAGGGCTGTATCTCAGTTTGCAACAGCCATGGTTGCATCAGCCTACACCGCTCTGATTACATGTAGCTTCCATCGGCAGGCCTAATTTTAGGAGATGTAAGACAAAAATACAGTTGGGAGAAGTGAACTAAAAATAACCCCTCCCCCCTTTATTCTGTTACCATTCTCTTTTAGGCCTGTTCCATTTAAACAAAATTCTTTCCCTGTCATAATTGTCACAAAGCCATGTTGATGGTTATTAAGAAGAAGGAAAGCCAACATTTCATTTTGATTCACTGCAGCTGTCACGACCTTCAATTTATTTCTGTTCTCTAGAGTTGCTGGCATTCAGTTAAACAGATGCTATTGTATTTTTAAGGGAGGCTTTGAGGTGGCCCCGTTTTATTAAAAATATACAGGAATGTCGTTAATGAAAGTCTGTTGGATGAGTCACACTTTGGGTGCTCCCATGGGCCCCTTCTGTGATTCTCACGACTAAAGTCCTCGTTTTTATTTTTGATTCACGCTGTCGAACCGAATTTAGTGAATTTTTTGGAGTGTTTGTTATACATAAGCCATTGTGCTGAAGGGTTGATTGAGACATAATTTCTGCCTCAGGAAACTTACTTGGGGAAAGACAGATACACATCGAGATGTAACACCTGATTTCAGCAGCTGACACCAGGGTTCTTCTTAGGGAGGGACCTGTCTTTGGGAACACATCTTGATAAACTGTGGAGGAGTGGGGGTGTGGAACTCGAGAACAGGAACAAGGCAACAATAAAAATGATTAGTCTGTACCACAGGAAGCAAAGGTTAGAATTTGCTTCATTCATAAGATGTTGGGCAGAGGGAAATGGTGGTTAAGAAGAGAAATGAGAGGAAAGAGCCAAAGCACTGGTTTGAGGTGGTAACTAAGGGGATGCCAGACCAGATGAAGTCCACCTGTGTCGGGATGATCTAAGGCCATTCGAGGGCCAGGGACGCCCAGTATTCAGTGAGAGGTTATAGATGCTGCAGTGCAAAGCCTTCCTGTTCTCCACCCACATTTCAATAAAGTCTGTTGTGCTCATGAATGCTTCATGTGAATGGTTTGAGGTTTCTACCGAGGCAGGTGGAGGAAGAAGGGGAAGGATCACAGAAAGCTTTAAGCTGTGTTTCTGAGACCATAAGGATTAGAGTAGAGACAGGATGTATGGAAGTGAAAACCCAGAAGCAAACATGCCCATGAGACCTAAACTCCTGAAATTGCGGAAATCTTTGGGAGGCTTTGAGCTTCCAAGGGCATCGCACAGGGCTCTGAGCCACTCTCCTCTAGATCTCAAGGGCTGAGGAAACCGCAGCTGATATCTGTGTATCTGGATTAAGTTTCTAAAACGCAAAGAATTAATTCTGACTCTCGGATTAGTGTAGGCTTCTCTGAGAAAGGCTTTATAACCAAGCCTTGGAAGATGATTGTGATTTTAATTGGCAGAGTTGGAAGATAAGGGCATATCACGTAGAGGGGATGCATGCGTATTGACCTTGAGATACCACGTGGATGACCAATAGAGGGAATGGGAAGCTAGGCAAGTGTGGGTGGTATATGAAATGTGTGCACGTGCGGTGGGAACGCGGACTGTGGTCAGATTCTGGAAGGCCTGACCACCGTGCCAAGTGAATTCCGTCCTCATTCGGTAGACGTCTCATCTAGATCTAAAGAAAAAACTGGTGAAACAACAGGAACGTTTACCTGGAGAGCGGAGATTTCAACAGCAAGAGGGCCATTAGGAGACCACGTAATGCGTGACTTGCAGACTTCCCACGTCCACCCACACGCCCGAAGGCTCACCGACTCCCACGGCTACGAGTGGAGCCGCGGTTTACGTGGGGTGGGTGAGAAATGGGGAGTGAACACAAAAAGGAGTGGCGGAAAACGTGGTGGGAACAAGAGACGTGTTTTGAAAGGAACAAGAGAGGTGTTTTGAAAGGAACAAAGTCAATAATAGGTAAATTTGACAAGTTATCGAATGTCAAGAGTGCGATACAGGAAGTTCTTGGTTTTGAGCCTGGTTGATTAGAGGGCGTTGCTGAGATCCATACCGCAAGCGGAATAACTGGTGTGTGTGTCTGTGTCCATCCATCTTTCCGTCTGTCTGTCCGTCCGTCTGTCTGTCTGTCTTTGGGAATGACACAGGGGAGAGAATGAGTTTGTTCATCCATCTTTCTGTCTGTCTGTCCGTCCGTCTGTCTGTCTGTCTTTGGGAGTGACACAGCGGAGAGAATGAGTTTGTTTTGGAGGTTTTGAGTTTAAGGTGCTGGTGGGACACTTAAATGGAGACACTCAGCAGCCAGTTGGAAACATAAGGCTGGAGCTGCAAACTCAGCTCCCCCCGTGGCCATCTTTCTGTGTTGCATAAATGCCGGCAAAGGCCAAAGATAGACTGAGTAGATTCCAGGTGGTTCGGCTCTGCTGGCATGTTTCTGAGTCTGACCCAGCAAGTTATGAGTGGAAGTGTCTGGCTTCCCCCTGCTCCGTCCCTGCGCATAGGAGATGCTCAGCGAATATTTCTTGTTGTATGATGAGAACAATAGCCTCAGTCTGGCGATGCTAGAAGAAGAATGTATACTTTTCCTGAAATCCTGGCATGGAAATAATTTCTTATACTTACTTATACTTGACCTAAGTCCAAGGGTAGTTACAGAGTGGTAGGGCACATATGCGGAGCAGCCCAAGTCTGGTGACCGAGGGGCCCAGAGAGATTGGGAAGGAGGTTCTGGAATGGACGAGAATACCATCAGCTCCAGCAGTGAGATCATTTTAGTGCTGACCTTGGGCTAAGCTGTTAGTCATTGTTTCTCTAGGATCCAGTCCGACCCAGTCCTGACCCAGAAGCTTCTGTTGGACTCACCACACGAAGGACCTAGAAAAGAGACTGTGAGAAAAGAGAGTCTAGATCCATTTACACTATTATTTATGATAGGTATAATACTTTGGAAACCTCTTGAACGTTCTGGAAATTTTGGGATTTACTCCCTCTTGGTTTTTTTTGTTACGCTCATCTCCTTTCATATTCGGGCAATGTTCAAAATCCATACCTATTTCAGAGTCAACAAGGGAGGCCATAGGCCGAAAGCCCTGCGTTTGCCCTGCAGCCAGCAGGCAGGTGCGAGAGGAGAATGGCCTGTTGCTTGGAGAGAACGAGGGGGACCAGCAGGGTTGGCCCGCAGGACGTTCTGTGTTACCTGACGAAGGAGTTTCAGGTGCAGGCTATTTACAGCAGAGGGTATCAGCCTCACAGCGTAGGGTTACTCCGTGCAGTTTCCATTCATGTGCTCTCAGCATAACCCCGGCCGGCATGGCTGCTGGCTCGCACTTACTGCACTGATCAGACTGTTCTCAGAGGCCGTCATTCAGCCTCCGCCTTCCTTTCTGGCCTTGGTCAAAGCCTAGCACTTAGCTCCGTGTGTGGGCCCCATCCTTCTGAGAAGCATCTCTATTTCTCCCTCCGCTCCTCCTCCCGCCCTTTCTTTCCCTTCCGATGCCCTTCCCTCCCTGACCCCCTTCCTCCTTTCTGCTCTGGCCGTCACATTCTTTGTGAAGCAACATCTACATGGTCCCAAGCGAGAGGGCAATTGGGCCACTCCCTTCACCCAGCTGCAGGTTTGCCATGTATCTCCTGGGTGTTTCACCTTCACTATTTTCCACGAAATAGCACGGTGGTTAAGAGAGCCACACTTGCCTGCTCACCTCCCGGCGCTCCACCGACTAGTGGTAGACAGCCTGCCTCCCCCTGCTGGGCAGGACACGCAATAACTAGTACCTAGACCATGGGGTCGTTAGGGGCCCTTTCAATGGGTAAGTACTTGGAACGGTGCCTGGCGCACAAATGCCTCCCCGTTCCTCCTCGTCATTGCCGCTGTTATCACCCTTCGCACGTTGCAGCCTCTTTACACAGACCCCAAAACCACCTCTGTGTGCACAGTAAAGAGGAGAAACCAGGTCTCGGTGAAGGTTGGTTATTTCAAATGGAAGAGGGAAGGGAGTCGGGATGGAAGGGAGAAAGCCTTTCACGGGACAGTCATGCTGATATCAGAGCTGAATAGATGAGAGCTTGCACATTACTCTGCAAGCATGTTTCTTTTTGGTAGTACATTTTGTCTAAGAGAAAAAGAAGATATGGAACGTTAACCAGTTTTTGAGACATTCTTCAAACTTATGTATTGTTATTTGTTAGCAATTCTTAGCCTGGTGCCAGAGCCTTGACTCCCGATGCTGGCATCTGTCTGTCTGTCTGTCTGTCTATCACCTATCTTCCTATCTATCTATCTATCTATCTATCTATCTATCTATCATCATCTATCTATCTATCTGAGATTACAAGGTGGTTCTTTCCAGATCCAATGCAGGTTTTAAAATCAGGTTTTCTCCTAATTTCGCTTGAGTCTCAAAAGCCTGGGAATATCGGCATCATCAAAAAGGAGAAAATGGTGCCGAACTGAATTCTGGGTACCTAAGGACAGAGTGACCAAAGGATAAAAAGTGTGAAGACAGTTTGAAGAATGAGGGCTGCGGCATGACCCCAAAGGCAGCAGCAATTCCCACACCTGCGTGTTTGTCGGAGCAGACGGATATCAAAGTTCCAGGGGCTCAGGTGTCTGTAAAGTTCATTTCAGTGAAATACTGATAGATAGCTCACACGGTTTATTTTTTTTTTATAAAGCAAGATACGCTTATACTAAAAGGGGAATAGCTTAGTTTTTGCATGCTAAGCATCTCCACTCAAAAATAAGGAGAAAGACCACTATATAAAGCTATAATATTTGGCAAGATATGAGTAGTGCCGTAGAGAATTACAAAGTACTTTGGTGCCGGGTGTGGATCATACAAGGGAAAGATGAGTTAAAGAAGTTAAAAAGAAAAAGAAATTATAAACTATTCTTGATGTAAAGTTTAAAAGAAGTAAGCGGCTTGCCAGATAGATATAGCCGGGCTGAGGCAGAAGGAGCTGTCCCAGAAGAAGCAGAAGCATGAGCACCGGCTTGGGAATAGAAAAGAAACACAGTAGAAATCTAGAGCAGTTTTAACTCCTCAAGCAATATGATAAGGTTGTAGGGTTCCTTGGGGCAGTGTGGCTGGATACTGTGATTTGGTAGAGAGCAGAGAGTCACTGAAGCATTTTGAGGAGAGTCCATGGAGGCTTTCAATACAGTCCTCTGAGACAGATTAAAATCCTGATTGTGGAGACCAGATGAGTGACTCTGGTCCAGAAAATAAATGAGGAATATACGTACATGTATGTATGTAACATATGCAAACACACATATGCATACGCTCCCGCCTTCATACATACATTCTCTGAGAAAGGATGCTGGCAATCTTACCCATACTGAATTCCCCCCACAACTAACCCACGCCTGGCACCGAGTCAGCACTCAATATTTAAATAGTATTAGGTTACGTTAATAACCAAGGGGGTTGCTCTACTGATGTCTGTTTGCCATCTTTTCAGGCCCCCTCTCTCCAGCACTTTCTATGAGCTACTTACGAATGTATTTTGCTATAAATGCAGATAAAAGAACCACCACCTGTACTGAAAGATGTCTTTTTGTTCACCGCCTGATCCACAATCCCTATGTTGACTGCCTTCTTAAATGCGTAGCTCTGGGATAATTGACTCTCTAATCCCTGCCTCTGAAATCTGTCTCACGGGCTCTGTTTATACGCATCTCAGATCCCTCTCTCTGCATGTTTCTTTATTTCTATGCTTTCCATTCCCAACCTATAGTCTCTCGCTTTTCTAAGAATTCCCTACTAAAGGGACTTGGAATTCATGTTGGAATCAAAATTGTCGCTGTTGCTGGGAACAAGTACCAGGAGTCGCACTTGCCACACAGCTGCTATGTCACACGGGGTGAGGAGGGAAACGCTGGCATTCGGAGTAAACTCGTGGCAGCAAACGGAAACACAGCCGCCCCAGAAGCCTCTGCTAAGGGAGGACTTTGAATTTTTTATCCCCCGTGAGATAGAAAACCAGGGCCGGCTTTGAGCAGAAGGACATGGTCTGGGTGGCCAGTGCTCTGCTGAGAGTAAGCATGTTGCTCTAGGAGCAAACACAGGCTCCTCCCCTGGCCGTCTGGGGTCAGGAAACTTCCTGGAAAAGAGCCAAGAGACAAGTGTCAAAAAGAGCAGAGAGATTGGCTCGAGCAAAAGTCCAGAGGTGAGCTCCAGCAAGGAGTGATCAAGGAGTGGGAGGTCTGGGCTGGTCACTAAGGGCCTCGCTCAGTGTGAAAGGGTTTGAACTTGGTTCTGAGGGCAATGGGAGCAGGCAGAGTTGTATAGAGGGGAGAGACACGTCGCTTACACAGGGCATTCTGGCGGCTGTGTGGAGGAGGGCAGGACAGGTGGCATAGAAGACCAGGCGATAGAATCCAGAGGTGACTGTGCCAACATTAAGTCAGCATCACAGGGATGGAGAAAAAGAGCCAAATTCCAGAGAAATCGCCCCAGAAAAATCAATGGGCGTGTGTGATTGAGTGGCTCTTGGGATTCAGGTAGAGAGAAAGGTCTGAGGTGGCCCCCAGGTCCTTGGACAAGGAGGTAGCTGCCAGCATACAGTAACCAAAGTCATGCCAGTGGATGAGATGACTCTGATGGGTGACTTTTGTGCAGGTGTAGAAAATAGGACCAGACTTGCCAATAGCCTGTGGCCCCAACAAAAGGGCCCTTAATTCTCCTTTAGCTCTGGATGAGAGAGGAGGCAATGCATGGGGCAGCTCTGCACTCTAGGTAACAGTCATGGGTCTGTTGTTTTAAAAAAATAGATTTTAGAAAAGGAGGTTAGAGGGTCCGTTGTTTTTGCTTGCGGGTTTTAATTGCATATTTGCATTTCTGAAAATGAGGCCGAGAACTGGTAGATCGCAATATGCCTCTTTCGGGAACAGCCTGCCTATTATACACTTGGGGTGCAAGGAACATTGCGTCAGGCCTGACAGGGGGGGCTTAGTTTTCTCTGAAAATGTTCCACGCCGCTCTCTTGCATCCCAGGCTCTCTGTGTCCTCCTAAGTGAAGTCGGTAGCAGCGGGAAGGAGGCAGCGCCACGCTAGTTGTGCTTGGGATTCAGACTTTGTAATGAAATGCAGGTACCCTGGCTGCCCACACCTGTTCTGCACCCAAGGTCCGGAGGAGGCAGGAGGAGGCAGGAGGAGGCTGAGGGTCCACTGAATGAGCAGGCAGTGTGCCTGGAAACCTGAGTACCAATTTTAGATTTAACAGCCATGTGGGAGAAGGTATCTTTAGGAGGCTGCAAGGCTGAAATTGTATGAAAATGATAGGGTTTAAGTCACCCCTGAGACAGACAAAATGCTACATTTGGATCCATGGGCTAGATTTTTATTAGCGTTTCCACAGAAACCAGTGTCAATCAGACAGATGCAGTCATGGCATTTGGGGGCAAGGTGACAAATAGCAGGAGGCCGTGTGTTTCAAAGTTGTGATCTGGGCTGAACTGCCATCCTTCCTCCACCAGACAACACTGAAACCTGATCAATTTGTTTGTTGGGATGACAGATGGACATACAAAACCTTTTATAGTGTCTCAAGGTGGGAGGACAGGCAACTCACCACCCTGGCCTCTGGGAGCGTCGCTATTCAGTTTTTGCATTTTTAATCTTATTGGTTCACTGCAGTTTTTCAGCCTTTGCAAACTCCCAAAATGAGCTAATTTGCATTACCGTTTTGCTGCTTTGCATCTTTTCAGGATCAGGGCTATTCCATTTGATGCTTGTTCTAAGAGAACTGAGCCAACAAAAGCCTGGTGTGGATCCCAACACATGGTCACACTCCATAACGATGCTAACAAGGAAGGACCAGAGCAGACTTGGAAGCGATGTTTTGGTTTCTTGTTTGGGGGTGGGGAGGAGGAGGTGGGTTCGATGGCTTTATTTATGGGAAAATTGTCCAGGAATGGCTTTCTCTCTCCTGATTATATGTTTAGTAGTTGCGTAGAATAAAAGTCCCAGTGAATATTTGCAAATCTTCTCTTACCTGTTTCTTTATCCTGTAACCACAGTAACAAGACTTCTTAAGGTTGTAGATTTTTAAGAAAGCGAATTATGATTGAGTTATTAATAAAGATTAGAGGTGACAGAAATGACCGTCACTGAGCAGTAGAGGTTTCAATGTGCAGATACATCAGTCCTTGGATGGTCTTTTGTACAAAACCTGTTAAGCCTACCTATACTGGTCACCTTAGCCCAAAGTTATTCACTCTCTTCCAGCTCCCAGGAGAGGATCGAAGGATGCCATAATGTCAGGGGGTGGGGAGCCCTCTAGTGGAAAATCATCAGGGCTTGCAGTGGAGCAGGAAAGAAAGTCCAGAAGCCACAGGAGGCATGTTAAATTTAGTCCGGCCAGTTGAACTGCGTCATGTAAACATGACATGACCTGCCATAGCCTCCTGCTGATTTTGGAAGGTGTTTACCAAGAAATCTGTCATGCAGAATTACCAAGAACATATTGAGGTCTGTGCTAAGTAGGTACTCAAATGAAAATCATTATTCTAAGGATATATGACATTCTTCATAGCCCTCACCTGAAAAGCCTGCAATGGGCAAAGTAAGGAATTGGGGTGGGGGGGGGGATGCCTTTTGGTAATAAATTAAAAATCCAATCTAAATTAGATGAGAACATCCCTCCCCCTCGCCACCAGGTCCTTAGGGCTAAGATTTGCTCATCTCCAGCTGCTTCTTTAAACAGAATACACCTTTCTAACCCTGCCTTCCCTCGGGCCATCACCTAAGCTGGGTCCTAACTGTCATTATAATTCACTGTCTTGTTTATCTTGTAACTAGGAAAAAAATGACAAAACAGTTTCTCCCCTAATCTCTGACCATAATCCATGTCTGAGACTGTAATGCCAGATTTTTACAAAATGTTTCTTCCGGTTTTGACTAGGGTTATGATATTTCTATGGGTCCCTTATTCCTGTCACTATTTGTGAATAAAGTAAATAAAGTGAGAGGAGACTAAAAAAAATCTCAAAACTTCTCAGTTGAAAATAACTTATTGACATCAGTGTTTTATATATATGCATTTTAAAGCATGCCATGTGGGAAATATCCTGCCGTGTGTGTGTTTACATGCATTCCTGGAAAATATAGAGCATTAGAGTTGGGGTGCCTTGCTGGGAGCTCATGATCTATGAGCCCCTCTCAAGGGTTCAAAAAGCATGTCTCCAGGCAATAAGAACCTGACGTTGAAGCTTGTGCCCTTCAAAGCCCACGTAAGATTCGTCACCAGTGCAGCAGAGGCAGCCAGTGAAAATGCAAACTCAGCACATTCTAGCTAAAATCACAGTTGCCTTTGTTTCTAATCTCTGACACTGGAGAGTCTCCGACTGTCTAGTCGGCAAACTTGATTTGTCCTTTTATGGACAGAAAATGACTATAACAAGGATTTGCAAATCCTGTCTATACTTCAAGGACCTTCTAAGGTCGTGATGTTCCCTTGCAGGCTGCTCAGCCTGACAAATATGGCCGTTTCTGACTCTCGGGGGTCTTCCTCTCTGTGAGACCCACATGGATGCGTGGTCATACACTGCATGATAGAGTGGCCTGACTCCTTGCATGAATGTCCTGTCTCCCTGTTAAATGCCCTTGGGGGTAAGGCCAGTGTATTATACATCCTGGGTCTAGTTCATTCATTTCACTCATTCATTCACTAACTCATTCATTCATCCAGTGAACGGTTATTGAGCCTGTCTGGGACCAGGTCCTGTTCTCCTCTCTGGAGATATATGAATGAGCAAAATGAACAAGATCTTTTTCCCAATAGAGAGAAATGTGGGACAGTGAACCTTAAACTCATTAACCACAAATGGGAAATTTCCACAATGGAAAGAGAAATAAAAATGGATACCCTGTGATAAAAGTGACAGAGGAAAAAAAGAATATGGTGCTCTAAAAGAGAACACTTAGATAGATTGGGGGTCAAAAAAGGCCTCCGAGGCGGTGATGTTTAAGCTGAAAACTGAAGACACGTGGTATTCCCCATAGAGCAGGTGCAAAGAAGTATTTCTTGCTTTAAGAAATGCTTAACCGGCTCTCAGGTCATGTGGGACAAACCTTCTAACCGCAGAGGACGCTTCTGGCTGTCTTCCGGTGCAACCCCACTCCTCTCTTTGTTTGTCGCCAGCCCACAAATGTTCTTTCTGGTGTCTTCCCTGGTTCCGATAGCCATGGAGACGCCTTCTGCATCAGCTCAGGCTACAGTGGAAGCAAAACAGTTGGACCTCGGTGCAACTTGCAGAGTTAGGATAAAATGCAAATATATTTATGAAGCATTTTAGCAGTCTGCAGGACACTTATCCTAACCATGGCATGTGACTGATTACAAAGTAAAAGCAAAGTAAAAAGCCTTTGGAATTCAGCAAATCTGGGTTTGAACCGAGCCCTGTGACCTTGAACAGATAATTTCATAGTCTCAGTTTCTCATCTGTAAAATGAAGGCGAGCTCATTTGACACTCACAAGATTTTATGAGAATTAATGTAATGCACCCAGGCACAGAACATGGGCAGTCACTAAACCTTCGCCGTAATCCCCTGCCCTCCTTTTCTCCCCGATTTTATGACCCCTCTGGGCCCCAGTTCTCCCCTTTGCTCCATGTTCACATGAGAGCCACCATTGTCCCCTCAATACCAGTTCCTCAAGGATGAATCTGCTTCATTTATGAGACATATTGGGCCACCCAACAGCAGGGAGGATGTGAGTACTGGGGACTGATATCACTCAGGCGAACAGCCCAGGGCAAGACAGGGTAACAGGACCAACGCCTGTCATCCTGGGGTCAGCAAAGGATTCGATCCAGGTGGGGACCTGGGGATACCAGGCAGGGTGATCACTCAGAGCCTAGGAGCAGGGTCAGGAGCATCTAGTCAGAAGCCAGGCCTGCAGGTTGGTCTCACCTAGGAGGAGCAAGAGCGGCTGTAATTCAGGGCTCCTTAAGACTTCTGGGAGTTTGAGCCCAAGAAGGCATCCATTCTAGGTCCCCAGGGAGAGGGGCGTGAGCAGGGCAGGAGATAAGTCTCCACTGAGACCTGTAGGTAACTGAATAGAGATCAGATGAGATCAAGCTTGGGAATGGTGTAGGGCAGGGCAAACAGAGAAGGCAGAGAACCATGGGAGGTAAACTTTACAGCCAACAGGACATCGGGCTTATCTGCGAATGTTATATGCGACTATACTCGAATCCCTCTTACTTTCTTACAGGTGAGTACAGACACTTCCAGCTCGAGAAAGGCAGACCCCAAAGGCCGGAGCGCACTGCTGGCTGACATCCAGCAAGGAACTCGCCTACGAAAAGTCACGCAGATCAACGACCGCAGTGCCCCACAAATCGAGAGTAAGTGAGCACCTGGGCCGGGCCGGCCGGGAGCCAGGGGCCGGCCACGTGAGGTTCAGCCAGACACCCCTGGCTTGCCCAGGACAGGGCCCTCCTTGTTACCCAGGACACATATGGGGCCATCTCAGACCTGCTCGGTGTACGGGCCACGTGGGGAGAGAGTCAGAGCTTCCCTTCCAGTCAGCAGGTGGTTTATGACGGATTTTCCATCATGGCGAGATGACTTATTCTGTTGTCATGATGAAATATGCATCATATAAAATTCACCATTTTAACTACTTCAAACGTCCAGTTCGGTGGCATTTAAAGATTCGCGGTGTGGTTGCAACCATCGCTCCGTCTAATCCCAGAACATTTCTGACACTTCAAAAAGAAATCATACCCGTTAGCAGTCAGACCCCGTTCCCCAGTTCCCAGTCCCTGGCAACCATGAAATCCACTTCCTAGCTCTATGGATTTGCCTATTTTGGATATTTCGTATAAGTAGAGTCATACAGTTTGCAGCCTTCTGCGACTGGCTCCTTTCACTTAGCGTCTTGTTCTCAAGGTTCATCCCTGTGGCAAGTACCAGAACTTCATTTCTTTGTTATCGTTGACTAATACGTCATCATATGGATACACCACTTTGTGTTTGTTCGTTGTGAGGTAACTAACATCACAGTCCTGTCTCGACATGGTCCTCAAACTCAGTGAGAGAAGAAGTCGAGTCTCGACCTGTGAAAATGCGAAGTTTTGTTTTTCCCCAAGAAAAAAGATTTATTCAGAATTCTCTCCCAGGATCATACGACTGTAGCTTTCTACGTCTTCGGGAGTTCAATAGGGTAAAGGGATCCCTGTGCTTGGGTCACATGACCCATGTCAACTTCTGGTGCCAGGCAATTCAGGGAACCTCTCTGAGACTAAATCTGTTCAACTGCAAATTGAGGAAAATAATAATAATACATGTTCTTTTTTTGGTCAAGTTTGTTGAAGGTTGAAATAATATATGCAGAACCATTTATCAATGTAAGGTATTATTAATGTCTTCATATATTTTTCAGTGATGAGCATAATGGTAATTCTCAAAGACAGCCCTGAAAACATAATTGTATCGATAGCTATATATGTTTATACGTAAGGATAAACAAATTCTTTTCAGAAATATTTTCAACAATTGCGATAAAAATTAGTTTCTATTCAGACCCACTAACTAATTGGTGAAGCCGAATTAACAAATAAGTCCATTTTATTGGAACACTCACTTGCTAATCATTTCCACTGAGTAGGTCATGTATATAATATTAATATTCAGAATAACCTGGCCACGTTTATCTACCAGCGGGCACTGTGTCTTAATTTCTCTATGCATATTAGCTTCAGGTTGTGAAGATTTTTTTGCCAGAAATTCTTATCTAAGCCGAATGACTTCTCCTTTTACGTAGCTGGTAATCACACACATCAGGAAGGCAGGAATTAGTGACACTTCTTTGAGGCTCATGAGCTTTCTCTTCCACAGAAGAAAAGGTGCAGGGGAGCATGCGGGGCTCGGGGGGTGAGAGCCGGGGAGACAGGACAGGAAAATGTGGAAGCGCAAATCACTGCAGATCTCCACTTCCTGCTTGCAGCTCTGGGCCAGGCTCTGTGGACAGGAAGTTAAAATTACCGACTGAATTAAATCTGTGGGTTTTCTCTGACTAGTCCTCCCACAACGACAATCAAGTTGAAAGTAGGACCAGCTCTACAACCACCATGTTTGGGTTTTCTAATTTGAAAGGCGCTCCAGTTGTCCATTGGCATCTACTATATTACGGTGCATAGATTCCTTTGTTTTGGTCGCTTTTCGGGGTGGTCGGCCACTGAGAGTTGGTTATTTGGTAGGTCCAGAGAGGACAGCAGACAGGCCTGGGCACATGAGTCTGCAGGGTTTCAAGGCAGAGGCTGTTTGGGAAAGACGCCAACTAAAAGGATAACATTGCAGGTGGGAGAACAGAAAGGCTTCCGTGGCCAGCGTTAGACCATGACTCCAGGTGAGAATCAGCAGCTCGGTTCCGCTCACAAGTCCTCATCTACTTGCCTCTTCTCTCTAAAGGTTCTAAAGGACCCAACAACAAAGAAGGAGGAGGTTCCACAAACTCCCGAGGTGGAAGCACCCCCCCAGCCCTGGGAGATCTGTTTGCTGGTGGCTTTCCTGTATTGCGACCAGCAGGCCAGAGAGATGCAGCAGGTAAGGAAGAACTCGGACTGGCTGCCTTGTGACCTTCATCTCCTTCACTTGTAGAACCAACTAGGAAATCCTCACACGCCAGTAAGCGACATGTTTTTAGTGAACAGCCATGGAGCAGGAGATCATCTGTTTGGGAACTTAAGCACTGAAAATTGCCAAAGCACAAAATTGTTCTCATGGGACCTTTTTAATCATCATCCTGTTGCAATCATCCCGTTGTAACAATTGAAGAATAATTTGCCATAGTGCGTAGTATTTAGCAATGGTGTGATTGTGGCCCAGACTGCAAAGTACAGACAGAAGATCTTAGCGACATCACTGTGGCTTCACCGGCAATGCACTAGTCGTAAACTCCCATTGTGTCAGTTCGCTATTGCTGTGTAACAAAATGCCCTAAAACTTAGGGCCTTTTAACAACTATTTATTTAGCTTACAGTTCTGCGCGTTGGCAATTTAGGGTGACCTCGGCTGGGCTCTCTCTTCAGGTCGAGTCGGTGGCTTTGCTAGCTTGATATTTCTTATGTCTTTGATGCCTCAGCTGGGATGACTGGCCTGGCTGATCCATGTGGTCTCTCCTTATCTAGCAGACTTTTCAGGGTTTGTTTTCATAGTCGTGGCAGGGTTTCAGCAAAGAAGACAGAAGGATATAAAGTCTCTTGGGGCTTAGTCTTGGAATTGGCACAGTGTTACTTCCTACCAAAGCAAAGTAAGTCACAAGGCCAGCCCAAGACAAGGGTGAGAAAAGAGACTTCACCTCTCGGTGAAAGGAACTGCAAAATCACCTTTCAAAGGTTACGGAATCAGGACTGAATGGATAATCAAGGCCATTTTTGCAACCAGTCTACCACAGTCATTTGTGTTTTAGTGGGTATCAGATGTTTTGAAAGCATTGCATCAAAATCAGGCAAATACATATTTATCATGTGAAAAAAAAAAAGTGTTTTCCTTATTACTGTGCTCTTTAGCCAGCAAGGTGAATAAACTCTAAGAAGTTCATTATTCTAGGGACTATCAAGCCCAAAACATTCCTGGTATAGAATCTTCTACCATGTGACTTTGCTGACTTTCTCAGTGGGCTCTGTGGCTGTTTGACCGTATGGGGTGTGTTTGCTGCCATCGCCTACTGATAAAATTCAGCAGAGATAAGGGCTCTAGGATGCTCTGAGATCCACCTGGAACCTTCTCAGAGACCATTTCATTCCTCGTTTTTGCTGCGGGTTTGTCAGATAAGAAAGTGTGAGGTCAACTTGAAAAAAAGAGCTGGCATTCTTCGGTGCCCTCTTCTTTTTCAAACTTCCTGAGTGGTATCAAAAAAATATCCTTTGGGAAACTTCTACTGACTTCTCTTCACAGAGATGAAGATAGGAGAAATAACCCGCAGTCAGGTTATAACAGAGACCAGCCACCGGAAACCGGCAGTATTCCTCCTTGTCTCCAATAAGACACACTTGTCAGATGTTTGAGGCACTATGTTTGTGAAGACAAGAATCGATCTCTAGAGGAGATCGAAATCCATAACGACGTGATTAACGATGCCTGTTATAGGACGGAAATTCAAGGACAGAGCCAATCGGTAGATCCATGTCGCAGTATGACAGCCATGGCTCTCCTCTCTCAGAACTCTCCCATCCGTCCCCTTGTCATTCAGAGAAAAGGACTTTGGCCTTTGCTGCCTCTCTGACCTTCTTGCTGGCTCACGCCCTGCACTGCTCCAGCCACACTGCCTTCCTGCTGTTCTTGCACAAACCAGAAAATATAGGGTTGCTGAAATAGGGAAAAAGTCTCCCCCAGAATTCCTTTGAGGGAGAACACTGTGTTTATTAGGAAGAAGTATTTTTAAATGCCTTCGAGGTGGAGAGTGACTCTGAGAGGGCGTGGGGAAGCAGTGGTTACAGAACTCCCATGGAGTAAACAAGAAGAGGAACATTTTCCTCCTTAAGCAAAGGGAAAAAACGGGTAAGAACTAGCAGTCTGGCGGAAGGGCACGTGCCGAGAGTGACAAGGCCACTCCCGGGGACCACGCTCTACACTAGTCTTCCAGCGAACACGTGCTTTCCATGAGCGGTTTGTTGTTGCTGAGTTCCAGAGGCCTTGGATTTCAAGGTGGGGTCAGTGTGGCATGGCGAGGTACTGGGTCAGGAAGCCAGGAGCCCGGGAGACCGTGAGCGCCTTAGAAATGGGCACACGTCTTTGGGAAGAGGCGCTCTGAACTTCCAGAGGCCAAGAGACTGGGAGGTTTAAGGTCACTGGACCAGGATCCCCAAGGCAGGATGTGTTCCCACCGCCTTGGGAGTTACCTTATATATTCAGGAAATTGTGAAGCTTCTGCTCTCTACAGAAACGAAGTCCTTGTTCACAAGGACAAGTGAGGAACACCTCCCTCACCAGGAGATTCTGGTTGACACCTGAGGATCCAATCTGGGACATAAGGGTTGATGGACCTAGTGGGCAAGAATGAATGAGTGTGATGGTGGCCTTGGGATGAGGAAGGGCAAAGGAGCGGGGAGCAGTCCTGTGCCCAGGGCCGGGAGCCGGGAGGTGCTTAGCAGATGAGGATAGAGGTGGAATGCAATATGAAAGCTGGTGTCCTGAGCTGGGCTCCTCTCAGAGCTGGACAGCACAGTAATGCTGGCAAGGACCTGGGGGCAAGTCCAGCTCGCCCTCCCGTGTGACGGTTGCTGCACCCGAGTCCCCTCAGTAGACACGCAGGCAGAGAGCATCCGCCATGCAATTCACTGACATCAGGCTGGAGAGTGTTGGTCATGCCTCCCACACACTTGAGGTCTCTTTCCTCTGTCGCCGAGCTAACTCGGAACTTGTCTCACTTACAGGTGGCAAGACAGGGCAGGCCCCTGGCTCCCGCGCGCCTTCTCCCCGGCTTCCCACCAAAACTGTCAGCAGCCCGCTGAACCCCCCAGCATCTCCCAGGCTAGGAAATGCCTCCGAGGCGCACGGTGCTGCCAGGACAGTCCCTCCTCGGCCCAGCGTGCCTGCCCCGCCTCCTCCGACCCCGCCCCCACCTCCTCCACCCTTACCCCCACCCCTGCCCCCTTCCTCCCCCATCAGAGTCCC
>NW_006436282.1:21484808-21485497 GCF_000325575.1 Pteropus alecto
GCAGCAGCGAAGCCCCACCCCCGTTGCCCCCTAAGTCCCCCAGCTTCCAAGCGCAGCCACCGAAGCCCGGCTCGCAGGCCTTGCCGGCGCCGCCTGCCCCTCCGGGGTCACAGACATTCCTGCAGAAGAAGAGGCCAGGCCGAGGCCCAGGTAAGCACCGCTGTTCTGGACGGGGGTGGCCAGGGCAGCGGATCGCTTGACCGTTGCCAACAATTATGGAGGTGGAAGGCCACGGGCAGCAGCCCACTCCTAGGAGCCACTCGGGAACACCTTGGGAGGTCTTAGCTCGGGATCTGAGGTGAGAACAGACCTATTCATTGACCCCGTGAAGCACAGTGAAATCTCATCGCATGGGCCTTTCCCTTGCTAGAGAAAGGAAACCGAGAGTGAGGGAGCCTGGAAGACTTTTCCAAGGTCATGCAGACCCCTCGCCGGGATCTTGCCATTACTAGCTGTGTGACCCTGGGCCATCACTTAGCCTCTCTGTGCTTTCTTCCCCTCAGCTGTAAAATAGGAACAGCAATAGCTCCCTCTCATGCAGTTGCTGGAACTGGGTCTGGCACCAGTGAGATCTTTTTTATTATCAAGAATATTGCACCCTGGTACAGACCCCAAATCTTCTCCCTGGGATGGAGGGGCTGTGGGTGCAATTTGTGTCAGAGCCAGCTCTCGCATTCAAGTTTTGGCTG
>NW_006436282.1:21485519-21497031 GCF_000325575.1 Pteropus alecto
CAGGAATCTTCACCGGTCCTCAGGAGATGGGATTATCACGCTGCCTTATTTTTGGCAGATCCTCCAGCTGACTCAAAAAACTGAGTATCTGTATTTTCAGCCAAATATTAAGAATAATTTCTTCACCCGTCCAGCAGCGATGACTTTGGATTGAGTACAGATGTCCCATGACTGTGATCTGTGTGGAGCGCAGTGGCTACATTCACTTTTGGTGTCCTTCTGAGTGGAAATCACACCCACACATACACACTCACACACACGCTCATCCACACATGCAAACACTCATATCCACACACATCCCTCAACACACATCCACACTTATACACATATTCCTTGGTCTTTCAGAAAGTCTTTTGGTGTAGAAAGTCTCTTAAATGTATTTCTTTGCATTGAAAATAATACAAGCTCATGGTAGAGCAAATAGATAAAAATTGCAATCGCCCATAATAACATCACCCAGAAGTAAAACTGTTGCATTTGGATGTTTCCTTTCTTTTTTTTCTGACTATATCTATAAATTTACATTGTTACTACTATTTATATATACTCTTTTCTATTTTATTTGATATTACATTGAAAACAAATTTGTCAAATCATTAAAATTTATAAGCACATTCATGTGATAATCAGTCTATGCCATATTTATAGTATTATGAAGTTAATTTCATTTTTTTATTATCAAGAATATTGCAGGAAATATTTTCATAGCAATTGTAGTCTACATTTTGGATGTTTTTTTAAAGATGGGTTCCCAGAGAAAATTCTTGGTACAAAGAGCAAGAATATTTTTAAGGCTCTTAGTTGCAAGAGACAAGGTTTTAATCATTCTTTTGTTAATTGACTAGTCACCAGAAAAGCCAGCATTAGTACTGGTGAGCCCTTTCTGTCACTTGTGATTCTTAAATATTCATCGTGTGGTTAAAAAAAAAACACACAATGCTTTAAGTTTAGAGAGATCTAAGTCCAAATTCTGGTTTTCTCACTTACTCCTGTGTAACCTCATACTAGTTTTTTTTTAATGTTCTTGAACCTTGCTCTTTTTTTGACACATGAAAACAATAACACTTTGCACATAGGATTGTTACGCGTATTAAAGGAGAAAATGTGCTTGAAGCACTGTGCATGTCTCCGAGGCTAGGCGGTGTCATTTCCTTTCCTTCTCTCTTGTCAGGTAGAAGGGCAGCTTTTCATCTAGAAGAGGGGTCAGCAGCCCCTTAACCCCTTTAGTCAGCTTGTGGGAGCCAGTAAATTCTAGCAGTGCCTGGTATCGAGGAAGGAAAGACCAGAAAGGGGAGGAAGGATGAGATTATTTTCTTTAAAAATCTCAAAGGAAGCAGACTGTTTGTCCACCCACAGGCACAGACCTGTGCGCACACATCCACCCACCTTACACCCGGGTTTGCTCAGATTCAGGCTGTGGCTCCATCAGAAAGTGCAAGGCCCAGGCCAGGAGCTGGGGAGGGAGCCTGGCACTTGGACCTGGGCACAGAGGGCGGTGCAGAGTGGCTCATACTCATAGAGGAAGGCGGGACCGTCAGATGCCTCTTTGGAGGTGAGCAGACAGGATGGACTCCAGGACCCCCTCGGTGATTCTTATCCTCAGAGAATGCTGCCAGTTCTTGGGGGCAACCCTAGCTCCTTGAACTATAAGCTGGATTTCTGGGCCTTGGTCACATGAGCCTGGTGTGGATTGGGAATGTGACCAAGAGGTGACAGACTTGAGGTGCAGCTGAAGAGTGGGGAGTCGGGGCCACAGCTGGGATGTGGGGAACTGGAGGGCAGGGGACCAGGGGCTGAGCAGATGGCTGGTAGGGTCTGGGAGCGGCCCTTCTGCACTGGGTCTGGAACCAAAGGGCGGGAAGGAGCCCTGACGGTGGCAGGTGACAGAGAACGGCTGGCCGAGCGGATGCCTTGGCCTGCCCTGGAGCAGTAAAATCAAGGCCAGGAGCCGAAGCTCATCTGGCCTCTTTCATCGTGTCTTTGGATGTGAAACCTAGTTTTCCATGAATAAAACAAAGGTCATTTCTGCTCAGGCCAACTGCAGGGGAGAGAAAGGGGTTGTAATTGTGAACATCTTAGCACAGATCATAGCAGCGCAGTTGTCATGTCATGAGGTGGAATCAGTAGAATACCTGCCCGCACGGAGGTGCCAAGACAGTGCTCGTTTATTGCCAAATGAGTCATGCAAAAAAGTACTGGCAAAAGAGGGCGCGCCTCCCATAGCGGTCACCAGGGAAGGTTTGATGATGTAGCTGGGATTCGGATTGGGCCCCGGGTAGACGGGGTGGACTTAGATTGGCCGGAAGGAGAAACGAGGTCTGCGATGCAGGGGAACCAGTGTGAGCAGAAACTGGCAGCAGCAAGCCCCCGACAGCTCGTTCCTCTAGCCTCCCTCTGAGCCGGGCCTGTGGACAGCCCCTCCCTCTCCTCGGACTAGGACGCTGCAGTGGTTCCCCTTCTGTGAGCGGTGCCACTGATGACATCATCGTCATTAATAGCATCGAGGCGGCTAACGATTACTGAGCCTTTGCTACATGCCGCTTGACTTAACCCTCTCAGCAACTCTGGGAGGTGTGTGTACCAGGATTATTCCCATTTGACAGATGAGGAAACAGAGGCACAAAAAGTTATTATCCCAGCGGGAGAAGCTGGATTCAGTCCCAAGCAGGTTGGCTCCAGGGGCTGCCCTTTTACTCACCCTGTCATATGACATCCAAAGATCTCAGTACCTCACCTTTCACCAAAGGTTAGAGCGGTCACCGTCCCCATTCCTGTATCTAAACACACCATGGTCTTCTCTGTCAGGGACCAGCGGAGGAAAACTGAATCCGCCCCCGGCACCCCCTGCGAGATCACCCACCACAGAGCTTTCAAGCAAAAGCCAGCAGGCCCCAGCCTGGACCCCGACACAGCAGCCCGGAGGACAGCTGCGGAATGGAAGCCTGCACATTATCGGTAAGCGGGGCCGCTGCCGGCCGTGTTGGCTGCCAGTGAAGAACTGGTTTCCCCGGGCTCAGGAGGGAGTTTGCCAGCCTATGGTGCTGTCATTTTTAGGGCGCATGCTTTGCAGGAACAGGGGCTCACTGTGGCACAGAACAACCTACAGGTTGTGTTAAACATAGGGTTTCTCTTGAGGTTTTTCTGGGGGTTCCAGAACCCACTCTCCAACCTCCTGATGGAGCTTAGACAGAGGGAAGAAAACCAACTTTCAAATTCTGTGTGTGTGTGTGTGTCTCCATGGAGAAGTCTATGCATAGGGTTAAAAGAAGAGAGTGATTTAGACAAGGTGAATGAATGAACGAAGGCTCAGCAGGCAGGGGGACAATTAGGGCAAAAATATGGAGATAGGAACAAAAGTCACCTGGGGTCAGGTGTGACCAAAAGTCTTTGAATCCCTTTGTGGGTTGAGCTACTCTCAGACACAAAGCTTAGATCGTAAAGCAGGGACTCAACCCATGAAAGGGCCCCAAGCCCCCTCTCCTCTTCCACCAAGGGCTCAGGGCAGAACCTGTTTGCTTTGGGGAGCGCAGGTCCCCAGCTGGACATAAGCTGTGCTCCTTCCCACCAGCCAGGCCAAGGACTCCTGTTCTGCCCACCTCTCCCACCAAAGATGTCCCCAGGAGCTCAGGGGGAGCGTTAGGCCACAGGGACTTTTCTGGTCATTGGTTGCTGCCAGGTTGTGGACGCCGAGCCCTGGATATCCCTGGCCTTCTCCTTGTGGGTTGAAGTACATTGGGGTGGGCGGTGGGAGAATCTGTTGATTTCGCTTTCCCTGATTCTCTTTGTCTCAGCTAAACAGTGAAAAATGAGAAATAGATGGATGTCATTAAAATGCCTGCACTGGACACACAACCTGTGTGCTCCTGGAAATAATCAAAACTTGGGTCGCCACAGTAATCAGAACGATTTTGCCATTTCTCGTGTGTACAGATGACTTTGAGTCTAAATTCACATTCCATTCCGTGGAAGACTTCCCTCCTCCAGATGAATACAAACCATGCCAGAAGGTTTACCCCAGCAAGATCCCCAGAAGTAAGTACCGAAGTACCCTCCCTATGAGCCCCCTGATTGTCCCTGATCTTCTGGAATTTGGTGCTCGTTGATTGGCTACAGGCTGTCTAGAGGGTGACATCATAATTTCACTGTCCTATACAGCAAGGATGCAATGCTATTCATACTTGTGGAAGGTTCAGAACATTTATTTGTCCCAGGCCCCAGGGATTCATTCGGAGGCTTTTACAGAATACCAGAGTTAATTGCTTAGTGTCAGATTTTTGGGGTGCTTGAATTTACATGTCCCTCCCCTCCCTGCGGCTTTTTGACTAGGGAGCTAAACACTCCAAGAAAATGGGATGCAGGAACTTTGCATTAATAGTTGGGAAAGAACCTGAAAACTCCCAGTTTAGAACTGTGGCAGACTGTGAAACGGTGAAAGTCTTCAAGCCAGTCATGCTAAACCTTGGCTACATATTAAAATGACCTAGAGCAGCGGTTCCCAACCATTTTGGCACCAGGGACCAATGCTCTGATGAGAATCTAATGCCTGATGATCTGAGGTGGAGCTGAGGTGGTGATGTTAGCTCTGGGGAGCAGCTGCAAATACAGATGACGCTTCGCTCGCCTGCCGCTCACCTGCCACTCACCTCTCGCAGTGTGGTCCAGTTCCTAACAGGCCATGGACGGGTACCAGTCCACAGCCCGGGGGTTTGGGAACCCCTGACCTAGAGGACTTAAAAATCTCAAAGGCCAGGCTGCACCTAGACCAACTAAATCAGAATACATGCATGGGACCAGGGTGTTGGTATTTTTGGAAGCTGCCAGGTGATTCCAATGTTTAGCCAAGACTGAAAGTCTCAGCCCCGTAAGAGCTGCCTCTGCTTATTCCATCATGTGGCCAGGCCCCAAGACTGGCCTTCACTCGGCTGACCCGTTCAGCTCCAAGGGTGGAGGAGGGAAAGGCCGGCCAGCCTGCCCCTCAGGCTGAAAGGCCAGGGAAGCCAAGTGCTTTAGGAAAACAGGAAGCGAAAATAAACAAAGTGGGGTGTTGACCACACAGCAGTGATGCTCCCTGGTAGTTGACGTGAGCCAATGCTTGTCCGGATCTGAGCCAGTCCAAATGGGCAGGACTTGCTAAGAGGAGGGCAGAGTCAATAACACGGGGTGAGGGCCGGATGAGTCCCCAGCCCTCATCCTGAGTAAGGCTCCCAATCCCAGACTCAAGTGGACCAGCAATGGAAAATCGTGTCTGGGATTAACCCAGGACTGGGCAGCAGGCTCCTTAGGCCTGTCCTTTCAGAGGGACCTTGGCAAGGTACCTCGGCGAGGGTTCGGCTTCCTGCAGAGCAGACCAAGGAGCTCAAGTCTGCTGTCTGCTCAGCTCACAGGCTCAGCCCGGCGCAGATCTTCCTGCACTGGCCTGTGGGATTGCACATTTAGAGAGAAATGACCTTGCGTGTGTTTTAAATAATCTATAAGTACTACTTCTCTGAATTAAGAGAAAAAAAAAAAGAGAAGGATAAAGAAGACAGAGAGAAATCACCCCCCACCTGCCCCGTTCCTACAAGGTTTAAATAGACCGTGATGCGTGGGAGCGGGAGGAGACAGGTGACGTGGCAGGCTCCCATTGCTCCTCAGTTCAAGTTCAGCAGATGGGCCTGTACTTCCCGCTATGCACCAGGCTCCATGCCGGCACCAAAGACTACAATGTATAAGAAACGAGGTCTCTACCATCACACACCTACTGTACATACTCCTGCAACAGAAGAAATTAGCTACGTCGCCATGGAGTGTCTTAATCATTGATCCGTTTAAAGTGCTAAGGGCACCATGGTGGGCGTGAAGGTGGGGTGAAGGGTGGGGACCTGGAGGCGTAGAAAGAGGTAGTGTTCTAGGAACCCAGGAGAGAGGCATGGGATAGTGCTTGGGACATTGAGGAACCACCAGCAAGTCCCACGTGGCACGTAAGGGCAAGAGTTGGCTGGCCTGGGATAAGCCACGTAGGATGCTAGCGGTGTTAGGTTTGGTAGGGCAGAGTATCAATAAATAATACCCCTTCCCATCGTGTGAAATGTTCACAAGAGTCAGACAAAGGAAGATCCAAGTGCCAGTGTTTTTATTGGAGGACAAGGCTTACGTGTGTATAATACTGAACTCCCTAATACTGTGCCCCACAGTGGGGGCTTCCCGACTCACCCAGGCTGGGTGACTTACGGGGGAGGAGACCACGCTGGCCTTCCTCTGCAGCCACAGACCCTGCCCCAGGTGGGACCAGACTGCACATGGCTAGTTCCCCCTCCTGAACTCACCAGAAAAGAGGTGAGAGAGAGTGGCCAGGACTTACCCTACAGGAGGTGCCTACGCATGAAATTAAGAAGACAAGGAGATGTGTCTTCTAACATGAAGGATTTTTTAATCCTTCTAAGGCTTGGGAACTTGAACCTAGAAGCAGAGAAGGACTGTCAGTAAAACACTAACCACGCCCAGCACCGTGAGTCATACCGCTGTGGGCCTCCTCGGATGTGCTTTTCATACCTTATCATCAGTCCTTTGGAAGAAAGTTTACCTATAGGAAATAGGAGGTCCCAAGAGAATCAGTTACTGGTGCGTTCAGGTTCATGTCCTTTCTCTACGCGAAGGTTCGCAACTGGCCACCTTCACGCCACAAGCCCCACGCATTCTGTTACCCCCAGACTGTAGCACATGAATGAGGCCACCTGGCCCCTGGAGGCTTTCCAGCCAGTGACCCAGCTGGTGACCCCTCCTCCAAACCAGCCGTCAGCCAGCGTTTCCTCTAAAGGGCCAGAGACAACATATTTGAGGCTCGGCAGGCCATGTGGTCTCTGCCACGGCTACTCAGTTCTGCTGTTTTAACATTTATAGACAAGCCATAAATGAATGGGCATGGCTAACGTCCAAAAAAAAAACTTTATTTACAAACACAGGTGCTGGCCGGATTTGTTCTGCTAGCCATATTTTGCTGATCTCGGCCTTAAACCGCTCCGGAAAAGCAGATTCGTAAACATCTCTGTCTGTCGTACAGCCTCTTTCAGTAATGTGCTGTGGAGTGCCTCAGTCTTCTGACTCAGAACCCAATCTTGTCCCTGAGAACAGAAGAAAATCTATGCCCCACACAGCACGCCAGGAGGGCACAGTTGGCAGTCTGCGCTGTGTTCCTCTCATCTCAAAGAAATGTTCAAATCGGTGTCCATACCAAAAAAAAAATAATCTCCCAACACTGAGGTAGGCGCAGTTAAAAGAAACGAAAAGTAAAAAGAAAACCTACTAAAATAAACTGACATTTTACAGACCAGAAAGAGCGCTTGCAATTTCAAAACTAAGATATGGTTTCAGATTGCTGTGGCATGGGCAGACATAAAATACCTCCATCGCCTCCTAGCACGATTAAATGAGCATGTTCCTGCGTCCCTGTGAGCCACAGGGTAGAGCCTTGTTCATTATATGAGCGTGAGTCCGTTACGGGCTGTGCCTGTCTGATTGCTTTTCTCCTGATGGTTTTCTCCCTGCTCACCGCTGACCCGGCTCCCCGAGGTCAGACCGCTGCATGATCTGGGAGACGCCGCTGGCTCTGCAGGTCCAGCGCGTTTTCACGCCCGCTTGCAGCCCTCGGCCTCCTCCCACTTGCCTGCTTTCTCTCCTCCTGACACGCGCACAGCCCACAGATACCCGAATGCTTAACTCTTTTCTTTTTCTAACTTTTTATTGTGGTTCGGAAATACATGACACGAAATTTGCCATCCACCTGCAACAAGTGGGTGAAATAAAATAAGGCAGAGACACTGGGTGGAATGCTATGCATCCATCAAAACAGCGTTGTTGGATATTTGGTGACATGAGAAAATGTTAACGCTACCTTGAGAAGTCAAAACAAAACAAAACGAAATAAACCGGTACACGAAAAGTATAGAACATAGAACCTGCGGTTAATTTTTAAAAGAAATATGTCGTGAATCTATATGGAGAGGGAGAAGGAGAATTTGACCAAATAAAGAGATGAGGCTAGAAATATAGAGGCCTTAAAGTGTTAAAAAATGGTGACACTCAATGGTAGAACGCTGGGTGATTTTTGTTTTCCTTATGCTTCACTATTTTGTCCAAGTTTGCTGTAACAAATACATATTATTTGTAATAATCATTACAGCTAATTGGAAAATTCCAAATCATAGGGAGAGAGACTCTGATCACCCCGCCCCTGGTCTGAGCACCTGTGGCAGGGGAAGTAGGGCCCCGAGATCTGTAGGGTGACCCCTCCGAGTTCTCTACAAGTGGGACGTGGCCGAGGAAGGAACGACGGGCCCCTCACACCAGCCTCAGCTGTGACAGTGAGTGGGAAGGAGAAAAAAGGCCAGGTCTGCGATTTCTAAGCTTTAGATCTGGCAGATACTAGAATTGTCATTTCCAGTGAAACCTGTCATTTCCTTCAGTTAGAGGCTAGTCTCCGCCTCCATTGTTAGGACGGGAGAGGCCTTTGAGGTCATCCAGCCCAACTCCTTCATGTACAGCTGAAGAAACCGAGGCAGAAGTTGAGTGACCTGCCCCTGGTCACAGCTGGTGGCAAAGCTGAGGCTCGGGTTGAGGTTCTTTGCTCCATGTCCAGTGTTCTCTGCACCACACCTGCTACCCCTCGACCTCAGGCCGTGTGGACTGGACCGCGGAAAGGCCATGCTGGCCCGGAGCCGATGGTTAGGTCTGCTTCTCCGAGGAGCCCACCTTTCTCCTAACCCAAGTTCGCAGCCGGGGACTGTCCTCCAAGGCTAGGAGGAATTCTGGGAGGCTCAGAGGGACCCAGCGCTGACAGCCAGCCAAGTCTGCATCCTTCCCGGCCTTTCTCGAGCCCTGCAGGATATGTCCTCTTATTGGTTGGCTACAAAATGGATTTTTTTTTTTTTCTGACATGAAAGTATCTCTGTGCCTGGAAAAAAAGTACATGGCTGGCTTGGTTTACAAATGACAAAAAATAAAGTCGGGAGCCAGCTTGGCCCCCGCCACTGCTACTTCACCCCAAGCACAGACATTCTTCATGAAGCCCCACAGTTCAGAGGACTTGTCACATTGAGCCACCCTGCAGGTGGCGGCTCCTGCAGCACAGCTGTTAAAACCCAGGGGCAGCAGCAGCAGCGGTCACTCCAGCTGCTCCGAGTGCAGGAGACACATGTCATTGGGTAGAGATGTAAACACATTTCTTACTGCAACTCGTGGTACCCAAAGTTCGAAAACCACTGTTTTGGCAATTCTGAGATACTCTCCTGTGAGAAAACAGCCCAGTGAAGGACTATTTCAACAGAATGGCTCAGACTTGTGAATTCCGGTGGCATCTCATAAGGGACAGTCCTCTAAGGAGACACTTGGATTAAAAATACCCTGAGTGACCCAGACTAACTCCCAGCCGCCCACTTCCGCAGCCATGAAATTTCTTTAACAAGATGCAGAGTTTTCCTTCCTGTTTTATGAAGAAATGGAGTCTCCTTCAGCTCTACCGTTGTTTCCAGTGGTTTTTATGGAAAACGAGGCTGACCTACAGAGAAGCCTGTTTCATTGTTCAGTGGTTCTCCAGTGGGGTGGTGGGGATTCTGCTTCCCAGGGGACATTCGGTGCTGTCTAGAGATATTTCTGTTGTTGTTGTTACAGATGATCTGGGTTATAGATGTGCCACTGACATGTAGTAGGTAGAGGTCAGGGATCCTTCTCAACAGCCTGCAGCACGCAGGTGGCCCCCACAGCAAAGAATTAATCAGCCCAAGATGTCAATAGAGCCACGTTAGGAAATGCTGGCCAAGAGGAAGCCTTTTCTGTAGTAGACTGGAGTTTCTGAAACCTTAGCACAGTCACTTCAAGGTCGCACTGCCACGTGGAATTAGGTCAGGGGCTATATATCAGTGTCTTTTCACTTTTTACTTAGTTAATAAACTGGCTAAGAATTTTGGACTCCTTATGTCATTATGCTGATAAAATCACCTTTATCCTAGAACAAACACACTCGTTAATTCAAAAAGCGTTTTAATGAAAGTTCCAGTGCCTGTTGGATTAATAGTTTGTAAGTTGTGGAGACCCTTCTATGCGATAGTTAATTTAAAAAATCGTATCTTACCTTCACAGATTCTTAAGATGACTCATATGTTCATTGTAGAAAACTTGAAAAGTATTTTTTCAGACATTAAAAAAACCAGTAAACTCAGGAGGAATCAATTCAGTATATTATTTATATTTTTTATGAATTTTAAAACTAGTTGAGGTCATCCAATTTATACAATTTTTTCTCCTACGTTTCGCACATCATGCCAAATCGTTTGAGCCTTTGTAAACATTTCTCCCTGGGCACGCCGACTGTGACGGCTCCGTATCCACAGTCTGTGATATAGAAGCAGGGGTGGAAACACGTGGTCTTGGGCCAGCAGCCTGAAGGTTTCAGGTTGACCGGCTCACCTTACCCTTGGTTCCGTCATGGTCGCTGGAGTGCTGGTTTAGCCTGAGTCTCTCTGTGAAGCCTGCAGCCAGTCCCTGGGCCAACAGATGGTGCGATTGTTCCTGTGTCTTTCAGGCCGTACACCTGGTCCCTGGCTCCACGCCGAAGCGGCACAAAGCTCCGATGACATCAAAGGCAGAAATTCTCAGGTAACACGTCCCTCGGTCTCTGAATGTAAAACCAGGAATTCTTCTCAAGAAGCCCAGAGATATTGAGGCTGTGCTTTCTCCCCGACAGCTTTACACTTTGCCTCAGACACTTTCTCCTCAGGGAAAGCCACTGGGTGGACCTTTGTTTCCAGCGAGAATGAAACACTCACAATTTCAAAATCTGAAGAATGAAAGGGGGGAACTTCTCTGGAATCACCGCCACATACAGAAGCAAGTTTAAGGACCCGAGCCCCTTGAGAATCACTGGGCAATGGTCACCCTGCTCACTCCCCATTCATTCTTCCCTCGTTGTGAGAAGTCTGAGAGAAAAACTGTAACACATATAAGACGCAGTTCAGTGTTCTCGTCTCTAGGACACATGGTTTCTTACGGCACCCCTGGGGAGTTTCCTGCATCAACATTATTATTTATTTTGGCCACATTTAGTCACAATCCCGATCCTGGTAGCGAGAGAAAAGCTGAGAGGGGCACCCAATAGGTGCTTGTGTGAGAAGACACTCTTTGAAGTGTCCTCATTCTCACGCGGGACAGCTGGGACAGTGTTTCCCGCCCTGGGCAGAGATGGTGCCTCTCACTGCACGTGATAGGGGCTCATCTTAAAGCTGCCCTGCCGTTTCAGAGTTCTATGTGACAAAGAGGGTGGCCCGCTGTTAAATTAGGCCCCTCTGAAACTGCATGGACCCTCAAGGAAAGTGACCCGAGAAGAAGAGGAAGCTGGGATGAGTTCCTGGAAGGAGGACAAGCACCTGTCCCTTTTCTGCCACAGCTAATCCAAGAATTGCAATAACCGTTCTCAGATGATCACAGGCTGAAAGCTGGGCATATGCTCGCGGTGAAGGGAGACATACAAGTACATAGGTGT
>NW_006436282.1:21497045-21507042 GCF_000325575.1 Pteropus alecto
ATTGTTCACAGGCTTTCACTCTGGGAGATTATGGCTGAGTTTTACTTTCTCCCTAGTGCATTTCTGCTATTTCTGAATTTTCTACAATGAATACATTTCTCCTGTGATCATAAAAATGTAGTCACCATCAAAATAATCATCCCTACATTATATAGCTCTTTACGTTTCTCAGATAACTTGCATGTGTTATCTCATTTGACCCTTTCGTTAACCCTGTCATGTAAACTGGAGAGAGACTGTTAATGCCATTTTCAGACAAGAAAACCCACCTCTAAGGGGCAAAGGAACTTGTCCAAGGTCACATGCCCCAACCTCTGCTCCTCGTCCGATATTCCTTCCACTATACCTCAGTGCTTTTCCTTGCATGTCAGACTGGCCAGGACAGGAGTCGCCGTCACCTTCAGACATGGAAGGGATGATCAAACATTGTGCAGTGTCTGGTCCCTGGCCTCGTGGCCGGCACACACCTGGATCACCTGAGCCCAAAAAACTTGAGTCGGGGATGGACTAGAAAGTCTTTCTTGGTCATCCCATTGTCAAGTTCTCCTTCCCGTCTAGCTGGGCACTATCTTAATTCATTTGTACTTCGCTGAGATAAAAAGCAATCACCCAGAGAATCGCCGGGTTCCAGACAGGGCCAGTGGTGCCCCAGAGGGTGCTTGATGCTCATCTTTTATGGCTGCAGAGCCCAGGTGGTCCATGCACAGGTGGGAGCCCTCAGCGGGAAAGCCAAAGGCCCGGGACCCTGTCTCTCTTTCCATCACCTTGTCTTGGGACTTCCAGCAAGTTCTTTGTTTCCCTAAACTCCCTGTCAAGCGAATCAGATGCTGCTCCGTCCTATAAATGTGTTTAAGATAGCATTAGGTCCCCACATGCCATGAACTCCATGTCCCATTTCATCCCTTTTTCCACCCATGACCTTCTGGGTAAAAATCAGCTCCTTGCATATGATGGGACCATCAGGCCCTGGCATCCTTGCATGAATGAGGCAAAGCTTCGGTGCCCAGCCCTGGGGTGGGTCATCTGTGTGCAGTGAGTCCTCTAACCCCACCCGGTAATGTTGTCGTGTTTCCACAGTTGCCTCTGAAGACACTCCGGTGAGAAGTCAGCTGAAGCCAACATGCTGTGAACGTGTCTGACCTCACCACACTCGCATTGTAACTCATTTGACATACAGGCTCTGAATGGAGCATTTATTTATTGTAAATACGTGGTTTGCACAGGCTTTAAATCAGTACTGTAGTCGACTTTTATTTTTTAAAAAAAACCCCATACACTGTTTCTCCATTTTTTAAAACGCATCTTGGCATTTGTCTGCCGGTGCCGATAGAGCCCGGTCCCCACCCCATAGCGTCCATTCCATGACTGTAAATATGCGTGCAGGCTGGCCCTTCCTAGGTTTGAAACAGTTTTTAGAAGATTCCTTGGTTGGCAAGTAGTCCCAGAGTCATAGTATCCACAACGGCTTCTTATCGGCATGATTTTATACGCTCAGCGCACATACTGCAAAGTCAAACCAAATAATGCCTTATAAATGACGCAGCTCAGAAAGAGTAGTGTGTCCCACACCCAGACAACGCCACACAGCCTCCAGTAAACGAGATGCCATGTCTCGCTTCCATTTCGCAGTACAGGGAATTTTCCTTTTTATTTCTCTCTCTTTTTTTTTTCTTTCTGCCTAATGTAAATATAATGCAAAATAAAGGCAGGAGTGGACTCGGTCCCTCCTATGCCAACCACAGGGCCCCTTTTGTGACCGAATGACCCTACAAGTAGCCAACGCTCTTACTGTTTACAGTGCCCCTCGTGCCCAAGTCCCTGAGACCTTCCTCCAGGTCCCCAGCCCCATCCTGGCAGCCAGAGTGAGGTGGAGTGAGCTTGATGGGATTTCGGTATTTCCCCTGCAAGCCAGAAACGTACATAACTCATCATGAGAGTAAATTACTAATCCTGTCTCAGAGGTCTTCCCCCGACCCCCACCAAGTGCAGGATTTCCATGGAAAATATGACACTAAAAAGTGTACATCAAAACTTATTATGAAATATCTGCTTCAAATATCTGGTGCCCCATCCCCTTTGGGAAACCTGGACCCAAACATCAGGCAAAACCTAGCTCCCTTCTGAGCTAAGGGGAACCTGAGCAGCCTGAGAGCTCCCGTTCCCCGCGGCGGGGCGGTGCTCTGCGGGGGAGCGGTGTGCGACTTCAGCCACCCCGCACGTGGCAGGTGACAGGATGGATTCCGGCGGCTGCTCTCACACCGTTTGTCTTGACCTGGCAAGGGAATGGAAGTGGGCTTCTGCTTGCCTTCTTGGTCCTCAATGCTCCCCGTCCTTGGAGAAGAAGGCCGTGACAGGAAGCAGAGAAAATAGAAGGAAACAGGCTCAGCCCTCGTCTGTGCTCAAAATGGCTGCAGACGAAAACGAGGCCACAGTGGGAAGGGCCGTGAAAAATAAGTTTCCTGTGGAACCATCCACTCGCGTGCTCGCACCTCAAGGACATCACGCCCAGATCGAGCCACCCCAAAATAGTAGATGGGTAGGAGGGCTTGGGCGGACAAGTGACCACATACACCTAGCTATGGACCGGAGTAAAGACTGAGATGCCAGACTCCATGATCGCCGTGCTTCCTCCCGCCGGACAGAAGCAAGTGAGCAAGGTCAAGTCTCCTCCAGGGAATAAATCATGCCAAAAACTGTAACGGCTAAATCGATGGAAAAGAGGTTTTTCCAGGTCATCGACCCTGGACATACCTGATTTGTCTCATTGGTTCTGGAAGGTTTCCAGAAGGTCGGAATTTCTTTAGTCTGACAGTATCCACTCCACCTCCCTCCCAGTTGTACAAAATCATTAGAGAGGTCTTAATCATCACGGATAAGAATGCCCTGCACAAAGACAGTTCCATCTTTAGAATGCACGGCCTGCCCTGATGTGCTGTTTATACGTGTGTGCTCTATACCGCAGGGAGGGCAAAAAAACTATTCAAGGACAGAGAGAAAAAGGAATGAGCAGAAACCAAAAATCACAATGAGGGAGAAATCTCAGGAATCTGGCATCACATCTCTCCTGGAGACCTACCCCTGAATTCAGGCCCTTGGGACCCATGCTGGAGCACCGAGTCCCTCCGGCAGGACAAAGGCTGAGCTCCTCGACCACGAATTCACACGCGGAGGCGTCACGGCGCCCCTCCCACCCTCGTGCGCCCGCCGGCACTGCTGTCTGTGCTCCTGCGGCGTCTCCCACGTACTTCGTATTTGTCGATGTCCCCTCTGCTGATTCATTTCTTTGTACCTAATAAACTTTAATAAGTGGAAATGCTTCCGGTCGTTTCCTTGTTCAAACCCATCGGCAGTCACCGGTGTTAGTCCCGGCCAACCATTTTTAAGGATTTGGAGGGTTTCTAAGAATGACAGAGCAAAAAAGATGTGTACGCAGGACCCCAGACTTGCTGTAACATCCTGTGTTAGAATGGGGGGCTTTCTTTTTTTGAGCTGACAGTTCCGACGAAACAACACAAAGTCGTAGTTTAATCCTCGTGTTTTCCTGGTGTTCGTAGGCTAACTAGATAAATGGATATTTGGAAAAACCAACCAAGGGAAAAACTTTCTCAGATGCATTTCTTTAAAAAAGTAGGTAACACTCTATTCAGCTGTATTGATACAATATGGGTAGACAGTATTGCTTATAAATTCCTCTGTGTTAAAATAGAATGACATTCAATGCAAAATACACTTAACACCCCGACCCCAAGTTAGCAAGCCCCTCAAAAATTCTCCTATATGGGGCAGTATCATCTCAATCTCCACTATAGTGTTTTGAGGTGTACTCTCCAAAACGCGGTCCCACAGACGAGGTTTACCTGCTGGGCAAGCTGGCTCAGGGGCACGCGTGGATCTGAAGCTGCGTTGCATCTTACGAGTTTGAGGAAGTAACTTCCTTCATCACAGTCGGTGCCTCGGTTTCCTCATCCGTAAAATGGAGACATAAAATAGGTGCCTGAGCATATGGCGGTGAAGGTTCAGTGACATGGCACCTAGGCGAACCCTTAGCCCACACCCGGGTATCGGCACATGACACACTCCAGGGCACAGCCAGTTTGCCTTATTACGTGCTCGGTCACAAACGGCTCTTGCTGGCTGTGCCCCAGGCAGACCATTGAAATGTTTGCTGTGCTGCTCAGATGACCCTCCACTAGCTGCGCTGTTGGAGAGAGCGGTCATTAAAATTCATAGACGTTCCCGAAATAACTCATGTAGAAACTAATTTCAAAGTTAACTGCTACACACTTTGCACCCAAATTAGTCAAGCACCTGACTTGTTTTATCTGCTGTCTTATTGGTGGAGGTGCAGATAGGCTGTTTAATGACCAAGAGGGCCAGGCCAGTCTGAGTAGAGAAGGACAACAGCCTAAGGTAATTGACAAAGTGGATGGTGAACTTCAAAGCCATTGATTGTGGAGGGTGGTGAAGTAGCTGTAATCTTAGGTACCCCCTTAGCTAAGGGTGGGAGAGGCGGGGGTGCCTGCCTGGGTGAGGGGAGCAATTTCATGGAAAGGGCTCTAGACCCCAGAAGCAACTTCCATGCCCCAGGAGGCTTTGACTTCCTTCATGAATCTTCTGTCATAGGTTGAACTGTGTCTTCCAAAACTTCATATCTTACAGTCTTAACCCCCAGTACCACAGAATAGAAGGTGATCTGGAAATAGGGTCGCTGCAGATGTAATTAGTTGAGGTCATAGGAAGCAGGTGAACCTCTAATCCGATATGACTGATACTGTACAAAAAAGGGAAATTTGGACACAGCCCCATACACAGGAAAAACGTCACGTGAAGATGAAAGCAGAGACTGGGCTGACGTGTCTACAAACCACGAAATGCCGAAGACAGCCAGCAAACCGCCAGAAGCCAGGGGACAGGCATGGCACAGAGCCTCCCTCACAGGCCTCAGAGGGAACCAACCCCACCAACACCCGAACTTGGACTTCTCGCTTCCAGAATACTGAGACGATAAATTTCTGTTGTTTAAGCCATCCAGTTTGTGGTGCTTTGCTATAGCCGCCCTAGCAAGCTAAAGCCGACTTTATCGCCTTCTGACTTTGTAGGAATACATTAATTATGTTTATGAACAAAGCCGGAAATAAAGTTTAAAGAGTTAGCAGTTCCTTGTCATATAAATGGGGCAGTTAACTACTGTGACCAAGACACAAGTCACTCGTTGCCAGTAACTAAGTCCTATTTCCATGAACAAGATGTTCCGTTGCATTTTTGCCTGTCAAGGTGGAGACAGGATCGTGGAAGCCATCTGCATTTCTAAGTCACAAGAGTGGAGAGAGCGCTTGTTCCTTAAGCAGTCCCCTAAGAGGTGCTATCTTGTCGTTTTATTTATTTTTAAAATGTGAATTTGTCTACAAAATGGCATAAAATGGAGAAAACTGCCGAACCAATCAGGTTTTCTGAAGATTTGAACCAGAAAAAGATATGCCTTTCCATACATTTTCTGTGTTTTAACTGATGCCCAACATTTATTCATGAAACACAAAATAGAAGAGGCCACTGAACGTTAATTTCGGTACTTTTTATTGTATGCTACGCGTATTTAGAGACAATTCCAAGGGCAAGCGCTGGATGGGAGTTATCTGGTTTGCAGGTATTTGTACAAAAGGCTGTTAAGACCACACGGTCAGTCCCCACTGCAGGAAACAGAGACCCTCCTTTTTATTATTCCCCGCCAATAGCAATTCCAGCTCATACATTCAACTTCTCACAATGTGATTGCGAACATGTACGAATCCGGCCCCGTAAGAAATCTGCAAGTGACATTTCGGGGTGGTGAAAGCCAATCGCATAAAGCACATTTGACACAAACCACAGGAGGGGAACCGGGACTTAGGGCCGAGGGGAATGAAATGCCACAGCTACAGGGAAGCACGAGGTAGCGCTGGGACCGCACGTGTGTGTGACCTGCCACTCCTGTTCCCCCTCCGTATAAGAATGGCCAGCTAGGTGGGGTCCCCTCCCTCCTTCCTCCATACGCTTCTTCCTGAAGCTGAGAGCTCAGCTGAAGGCCTCCCCATAAGTGACTTGACTGTTCTTCAGTCAAGAATGCAGTTAGTGGTTTCATAACAGAGACACTGGTCCCACCTGGCTCCCCTGCTAGGCCAGCCAGAGCTGTGCCCACCTATAACCATGTGGATGACATCAGGGATCAAAGAAGTGTGCCTGGTTGATAATTATTTTTTATACCTACTGGTTTACCCAATAGCGAAAGAACCTCACTGCTAATATCTAATAGGTGTACACCTGCTCTGTCAGACAGCTTGTAAGAAAGGCTAATAATAACACTGTGTCTTATGTTAGTAGACACTAAAGAATCACCATCATTTCAAGTATATCCTTATCCTACCTAACGTTCCCAACCACCTCCAAGAATGAAAGAGTACTACTTCTGCTTTGCTAGTTTTCTTTCACTGGAGCCTCTCCCATTAGCGTAGAGGGCTGTCTTCCTCTGTGACAACTCCCCTCTACTAGAGAAGACTAATTAGCTTATGTTTGGTTATGGGACGTGGGAGCCGGGGGTGGGAGGGGATTCTGTCCTTTATGGCCATGTCTTCTTTCTGTACAAAACATGCAGAGCGCCCCCGTCCCCGAGTCTTAATGGATACACGAATGATATTTTAGGAAGCTATTTACACACTGACCTTTAAACATTATTTTCATAGTTCATTTTGAATATTCGTTTTCTCCATATTGCCTTTAGAAGAACAATTCCTGGTCAATAAATGATCCATGTAATGATAAGCATTTTTCAAAAGCGGAGTCTGTTAGGAGCCTTTAAAAACTAACATTCCCCCCGCCCCCCCCCAACAACAACCTGCTCAAAATCCAACACACTTCAAGCTGTTCAGTAGATGAGTCACTAGAAGTGAGAACAGCCACATCGGCAGATTCTTCGCTCCCTTCTTGTCTTTCTCCATCCATCCAATGCATTAAAAAATCTGTCCACTGCTATTATTCGGATCTGACTACACACAGACCACCTGTGCCTGATGGAAGCAGCCCAGTCCCGGTTAACTTCTGGGCTACCTCGCCCTCTAGTGGTCAGACAGAGGCACCACACCTGTGATGCACAGTGTTAGCCAAGACAACTCTGAGTTAGGGTCCACCCTTCTCTGAAGTGCTGGACTAAGGTCAACGTCCCCTAATACAAGCTGCCATTGTGTTTCCCACTGTACAATGGCTGGGGCATGGCATAAGGCTGCCTTGGTTGTCCGTGACCTTTGTTTGGCCCCTAATAATGAAAGCGGGCGTCTGTGTAACCTATTCTCATAGATCCCTTTTGGTCAAACACCGAATCACCAAATCACAGACATGTCAGGTCTGGTGAAATGTTTCCATAATAGGAGGGGGTAAGACGACATGGTGAAATTGATGCTTTATGCATCACCTTGCTTTAAACAACCACTCAACAGGTGGATTTAGGAGGGGGACGGGTACCCTTTCCTCTGTAGACAGATACTCTCAGAATGGCCGCTGCACCTTCAAGGAGACCCCGAGTTCATCAACAGTGAAAGCCTAGGCCAAACCTGGACAACACTCTCAGCAACTATGAGCCACGACGAACAGCCGCTGTTAACTCTGCCGGCTCAGAGTCTCACCACTCATAGTTAGTGATTTTACATACGGAATTTACAAAGCTGCTGGGCAAAAAGCTCATGCTGCTCTTATGCCTACCCTCTTAAAGAGAGCTGGTAGAAAAACAGATCTGTTCCGATAAAACCTGTGACCCTCAGTGTCCACAGCGGTGTATGGGACCCAAGGCCCTCCCGACTCTCACGGCCTCGCACACACTGGTGCTGAGACAGAGTCACTAGGAGCAATTAGGCTGCCATTCTCCCACAAGCTGGCAGAGTGACACACCCTCTCTCAGTCACCGCTGGCCACTTTCCATTTCATGAGTGGCGGAGTTTCAGTAGCTGGAGGCAAGACCCCCACTACCCCCTGCCCACTTCAGCTCTCAGTCTGAAGGCAGCTAAAGGGACATGCGGGTGGGAGGAGGAAGAGAAGGACCAGGGAAAGCCAGCTGCCTCCGATACAGCTTTGCGGGATTGAACAGGCTGGGCAGGAAGGGTGGAGGCAGGATGGGTACCCTGGCGTGAAATGCTTCTACATCCATCTGTCGCCTTCCTGCCCTCTGCCTTCTCAATGCCGAGCCCATCTGGTCTTCCTCGCACGCTTTTCTATGCTCTGGTGTAAGTCAAACCCTTCATAGGAACGCGATGTTGGAAACAAATCAGCTTAACTCATGTCTCTGCTGAGATCACGTTGTGGCTGCTCAGATTCCAGCTACTTTAACTAGAACCTAAACCGTCAAAAGTTTCTCCTTTTCTCTCCCTCATTAGCTGAGAGATTCGCAGCTTTGTGGGGTGGAACTGTGCCACAGGGCCATTTAATTAATCCTAAACTACATGGCAGGAACCGGGCCTGGAATCACTCCTACACAAGGCCACATCCATGTGGCGGGTATGCTGCTATGTAGGAGAGCCAGGTGACTTTTGGGAGAGCCACACGGTGATTCAGGGAAGTCTCTGGCATAGCTGCCTGTGAATCTCTAAAGCGGGCAGGTGCCAGCTAACGCAGATGACCAGGGATCCCACACGTGGAAGCACTCTGTGCGGCCACGGCACACAGCACAGTGCACAGGATCACGCAACGAGGATGGAGCTGGGACTGGGGAGGAGCTCCCTTTAACTCCCTCCCATGGCTTCTGTCCCTTAAAACAGGGGTCCCCAACCCCAGGGCCGCAAACCGGTACCAGTCCGTGGCCTGTTAGGAACCGGGCCACACAGCAAGAGGTGAGCAGCAGGCGAGCGAAGCTTCGTCTGCATTTGAGCCGCTCCCCAGCACCAGCATGACCGCCTCAGCTTCGCCTCAGATCACCAGGCATTAGATTCTCATTGGAGCACCCGGTCCCTGGTGCCACAAAGGTTGGGGACCGCTGCTTTAGAAGACACATCTGGAGACATTCTGCACTATAGGCACACACTCTAGTAGTGGGAGGCCAAGACGCTTTTCTCTGGAGCACACACAAGAGCCCCAGGCCTGACAAAAAAGTGCCCTCTCTTAACCTGAAAGGAGCCAGTACTGAGAGTAAAAACTTTTGAAGATTTTGCTTTCCCCACAAACTCAGCACCGCGGAGCCTGCCTTCCAGGGCTCGATGAACTCCAGAACTCCCGTGGAGAGGCTAATGTGTCCATTGTCACTGAAATACAATAATAGCAGCTTAAAATCCACAGTTAGTCATACGATCGAACAACAGGAGAATGGGATACGCGTTACTCCGCCGAGGAAGGGGACCTACACTGCAGAAGGGGCCTTTTTGAGATTCGAGCAGAACACAGGTTAACAGTTTGATTTGGCTTCAGAAAAGGAGACCACATCAGAACTTTCTCATTTTACTCGAACAGGAGAGTGGTTGTTTTGCTGGTAATTTAGTAAGGTGGGAAGTTTTAAATAAGAAGGGGAAAGAGAACGCTTACTTCACTTAAAGAACTTAATCTCCGTGTCAACACAGTCATAGAAAAGATCCCCCACTTCCGCGGGGTCCGGGGGGCCGGCGCTGGTCAGGATTTCTTCCATGGCTTCCAGGCCTTGTTTCTCTAGCTCCAGCATGGTCTTCCTCAGCTTTTGACCTTGCTCCTGAGGCAGGACAAAGATAGTGGGGGTCATTGCGATGGACACTGAAAGCTTCTCGGGGGGTGCGGGGCTACCCACCCTATTCAATCTGCTCCCCACAGGACCGCCACAAAGATCCTTCTAGAATGCCAATGTGGCTATGTCGCTGCTCTGCTTAGAATACTACACAGCTTGCCATGGCCTCCGGGATAAATCCCGAGTGACAGTCAGGGAAGGCCTGTTGTAACGTACAATGCTCTTCCTTGCTTCGCCTCCTGCCAAGCTCCTTCTATGAGCCAGGCTGAATGAACTGCATTCCTCCAACCC
>NW_006436282.1:21507176-21514150 GCF_000325575.1 Pteropus alecto
CCAGCTACTGAGCGGGTAGCCCTGCACTCCCTCAGCGCCTGGTCTTCGAAAGCCTTCGTTCTGGGCTCCCGCGGTCCAATGCCTTTCCTTCTGTCGTGGTTGTTCTCTCCCGTCCTGTAATGGTTTGTCTACTTGCCAGAGTCCCCTGTTAGAGCATCATCTCATGGGGGGTGAGAACTGGGCTTTTCTCTGTCCTCCAATGCCTGGGACATGGTAAGCACTCCCAATAAATGTCCGTCGAAGAAATAAATGGATCTATGAATAAACACACGCCATGTCTACCCCTGATTTACTTATTTTCTGAGGTGGTGAGATCTCTTCTTTCAAGTGGGAATTATTCATGGGATGACAGTGAAAAACTTTCATGTGCTCAATTAATTAGTCCCGTCACACAGAAGCTGCTGTCACTACCCATCCACCACTTCCTAACGCCGGCTTGACTCAAATCAGCAGTCAAAGCCCACTAAGGCTCAGCAGTCTCATCTCATCGAAATCCTGTGTAGAACAGCTCAAAGCACACAGTCCTTTCTGCCTCTGCCTTCTAGTTACCAAATAGCCACAAAACCAGGCTCTACCAAGTGATATTTTTACTCACTTGACAGCGGCTTACTATCATCCACCTAGATAAACACGCACTGTCAGGAACTCACGCGGATGGCCCTGGACAAAACTCAGTGTGATGCAGCAGCAGGGTTCACGGTTCCAGGGGCACGTTTGGCAGGGGAGACAGATATAAAGCGACTGTGCAAGTTTTACATGTCGTAACAGTCATTTCTGTGGCGTGGAACAGCGAGCTCTACGCAAAGCGAGACCGCCCTTCTCGGGGATCCTTCCTGAACCCACTTGGACTGACTGTTGCTATTACCCTTTACGTTCTTTTTCTACAGTCTACCGTGCCAAATACAGGTAAGCTCACCCAGTCCACACTAAATGCGCGTAACAGGCCACCCAAAAGGGATGCCTTTCTTCAGGAGAAACTGGACCCGCTACAAGTTCTTAAATGGATGCTTGGGAAGCAGATGAGCATCCAACAGCCACGGCCCTTCTTCCTTCCTCAGCAAAGCAGAGGCGTGGGCGCCAAACGAAAGCGCATCACTGACAGTTGCTGTGGGCACACACTGCGTGTTCGCCTTGTTAGAACGGATGGCTTGGAACTTTATCAAAGTTTTGCGTGGAGGAGGGGAGCTCAACTCTGAATAACTTTGTTTTTTAACTGAAAACTCTTTTTTAACTGGATACGTTTTCCATCGTCATAAAGTATACACCAAATTTACCACTCTAACCATTTTTAATGCCCAGTTTAGCAGCATTAAGTACCTTCTCATTGCTGTGCAACCCTATCCCTCTCCAGAACTTTTTTGAAGGATCACTTTTTTTAAAACAGCGTATGGTCCATGGCCATGCCACCCTGAACAAGCCCGATCCTGTCTGATCTTGAAAGCTAAGCAGGTTGGGCCTGGTTAGTACTTGGATGGGAGACCACCTGGGAAGACCAGGTGCTGTAGGTGTTAAAAAATAATAAAATAAATAAAATTACTAAAATAAAATAACAAAATAAAATAAAACAATGTACGATGGCAGCTTTAAAGTGTTGCCATCGTATACTTTTTCACCCCCAACAATACACAGAGAATTTCAGAGCAGAAAAGCAGTCATCCCTACTAGAACCACACATTTCTATAATTCCTAGGTAAACAATGAGAAGACTATTCTCAGCCCACTGAGCTCTAGAATAACACTGAAAGTGGAGGCTTTGTTTCATTTGGTTTCAAGGGACTGAGTGAGAAAATCAATACCTGGCATTCTAGGAAGGGCCTTGGGCGGAGCCGTGCTGGACGGGGAGGAAAACGGTGAGCTTCTTAACTGCTTTCCTGCGTTTTTTCTCGCTAAATTTGTCACCCTGCAGGGGCCCACCCCCGCAGGCTCACCTGGTCACCTGCGATGACAGCGCGTGCCCACTCGTGGGCCTTGTAGAGCTCATGCCGGCGGTCTGGTTTTTCCTGGAATCGAGGTTCCTTTTTGGCTGGGTCATCGTCCCCGAAACAGGGAGACTGTGCTTTGGGGACAAGTTTTACGTCATCGACAAAGATGAAAGGCTTGAATATGGACCTGGAGAGAAAGGAAAGTTGCTTCAGCCAGACTGGGGTTTGAGGACACCCAGAAACTGTCCTTTCAGTCAGCAAACATTTCCTGAGCCAGCTCATGGTGGACGGTAGGCGGCGGGGGGTGAGCGGTGGGTGGGTGCGTGCCAAGAGAGACACAACTGCATATTTTAGGAAATATTTTAGTAAAACTAACTGCCATTGGCAAGCTGCAAATTCTTGTATTTACAGGGAGGAGACAGCCAGACAGACCTGCTTTGTGGCGGGAAGACCATGCATGAGGCTCCTTTCAGTTTAAGTGAGGCACAGACACGCGGTGTTTTAAGAAAGGGTGTAAGGGGCCTTCTGTTTAAGGTGGAAGAGGTGACCTTTCTCTACTGTGGTTTGCTGGATAGTGGCCTCCTGGAAAGGAAGGATCTGAAACGCCATCTCTCTTTTCTTAATTTTAAGTTTGACCTTATTTAAAATTTTTCGGAATATCTCTGGCAGACTCAGGAAGGGGACAGATTATGACGGATGACAAAAAAGGGTTCCAGAGGTCCCAGAGAGGACACACCACAGAGAGAGAGAAGTCTAGTCGTGTGAGAGGGCAGGTCTGGATGAGGTAGGAACTCTTTGATTCGGCTCCTTTGGCATGATGGATGCATCTTAGGGAAAATGGCCGTGTGTGTGCGCGTGTGTGTGTACCTGTGCATACCTGGGCACATACACACACACACACACACACACCAGAAGAGGCCAGTATCTAAAAGACTACATCCTGGGATCCCGGGCCACCAGGGTGTGTGTCGACCATAGCTGACTATAACACTAGGGACAGAGCCTTATTCTTCCCTCTCTACACCCATAAATAACACTACTGGATCACAACAGTGCTCCCGGCAGAGCACGGCCCCTCTGGGCCCCGAGGGTGGCTTGTTTTCAGCCCCACTATGGGGCAGCAGCTGCAATAACCGTAGGAGGAAAAGAGACATGCCCTCCCATGTTTTCAGACTTTGCTTATTCTCTCTTCCCTTAACTGGTGCACCTCGGCCCACTCCATGCCTTAGGTGGGTTAGAAGTGCACTAGGATCTTGATTCCCTCGGCACCCAGGTGTATGGCCTTGAGGCAGCCACAGCGGCAATGCCAGTGGGCCACACAAACATGTTCGCGCGTGCCACGATCTGAAAAGAACTGGGAAACAATGACCCTTGCTACCCACGTCGCGTCCTTGGACTTGAGGCATCAGCATCATCCTCAGGTCCTACTCCCATCTTGCTGAATCAGAATCTACAAGTTAACAAGGTGACATAGCAAGTTTAAGGATCATCCCCGAAGACAACAGCGACGAGAAGTGACCTCTTCGGTGAGTTCCCAGAGGGGCTGATCGCAGTGTGCAAGACTGAGCTCAGGCTAATTTAACTGAATGTTAAAAGGGAGGAGACCTTTGCACCCCAAGCTGGTAAAGTGGATGGTCCTGGTGAAGGAGAGGTGCCAGCCAGGTACTCTACTGTTCTCTGCAGGTGACGCAAACACGTAGAGGAGGCTGGGCCCATCCGCAGCCGCCTGTCCGGGGAAGCACACGGCATGCGGCCAGGGCCCAATTCCACCAGACCAAGCCCTCCCCAGGATGGGGGAGCTGCCCCTGCACAGAGGGAACCTGAGCTGCCACTTCCTACAGCCCCTTGAAAATCGATCTCTTCTTTTCCCTTCTACCGAATGCTTCATGGATGACTTGAAAAGAAAGCAATGAATGCAAAATGTAAAAGTGTCTAAAGCAATTTTGATTGCATGACACTGAATTCTCCAACTGGTCATTCAGTTGATTCTGCAAAGGGGCTGCGGTTTGAAGGCTGTTTGAAGGTTCACTGAAAGTGCAGGAGGGGGACAGGGGAAATGGCGGGGAGAGAGTCTGGCACGGAGACATCCAGAACCAGCGGCCTTCGGGCCCCTCTGGTCTCTGACAACACAGCAGACAAGCGTCCTAGCCTCAGGGCCAGGCGCTCGGGGTTTCTGAAGTCGGTGCACATCCTACCACCTGCCAGCAGACGTGACTCTGCAGCCACTCTGCAGAGACCTTTCTGTGGGGGACCAGGCCTGGGGCTCCCGGTGAGCAGCCAAAGCCTGCATGGTTCACACCTTCTTAGCCCCAGGGCCTGTACTGGGCAAAAGGGGTCGGTGTCGTGGCCTCCACGGGCTCAGGCTTGGCAGCGGGGTGAGTGCAAGATCAACCACTGGCAAGCCCCGAGGACTGCGGAGTCCAGCAGAGGGCTGGGCCCGAGCCGCCGAGACCTCCTGAGAGCTCTCCCGTTTCCCCCAGCCCCGGGGCACGGATGACGTTCACAGGTGCGATGGCGCCCCACTCAGCCCTCAGCTCCTCATTTCTCTCCAACCCTCAAAAGCCCTCGTGGGAGTGATGTTTCCAACAAGAAACCTGTCATTTCATTTCTATGCATCTCAGAACCAACCTGAGACACTGGCCCCATGGACCGTGGCAGTGGGGGGCCGCAAGGGGTACAGCTTGGCAGCACCTGCCAGGCTCAGCTGCAATCCCGGGTCTGCCTGACTCGTGACGTCGGGGAAGGAACTGAGCTGGGACTCAGAATGGGGGCGTGCGTCCCTTCTCTGCCCTGACCAACTACGGGCCCGCCGTTTCCCCTGCGTCTCATCTGGACTAAAATGATCTCCACGGTCCCTTCCAGCTTCTAAACCTATCGTGCTACTTCTAGTTCTATGTCAGGCTGACTGTGAACTTGTGACTCTGACTTCTGAAAGCTCATGCTAAGCACAATCGTGGTCTTCTACATCCAACGTACAGGATGACAATGCAGTCAAAGATCAGAGCATTCTATCAGATGGGACTGTGAACCTACTCCACCCTCACTGGGACGTGGAGCTTAGCTTAACATCGGCGAGGGCGCCTGTGGCTTTTCTAAGACAAGAGATACCATGTGTTTATCTCTCCCACCTATCAGTTTGACGAAGTTCCCGTGATAGACTAAAGCAAGTCTGTAAGGAAGTCGGCATCCCCAACCACTGTAAATGTAAAGCACAGACTTGTCAGGTGGCTAAAGGGAGACTTAGCGACTGAGTAAAGTGAAAATGATGGCTGATAATAAATTGCAATAATACTAATATCTATTTAAACCAGAATGAGATAATTACCTATCATTCAGGCTTAATCGTTTGTGTCCACATATTCAGAAAATGAATGTGGATAACTCAGTGGTTCTGAAACCTTCTGATTTCTTGCCAGTCCTTATAAAAAAAAAATCACATTAAAAATCCAAATAGGTGAGAATCTCTGACATTTCCCACACTTAAATCTCAAATGGTGGCTTCTTAAATGCCACTTGATTGAATGTATACCAATTAATGTCCCAGAGAGATGAAATGACTTGACCAAGGTCACATATCCAGCTACCAGCAAAGCTGAAACTGCCATCTAGTTGTGACCACCCCTCCCAGTCCACATGGGCAGGGCAGGGCAGGGCACACCTCACTACCCATGCGGGGCGTCCCCGGGGTGTCCCCAGAGTGTCCTGTGGACGGCTCTGATTCGGGACACAATGCAGAAGGCTCCAGAAAGCTGATTCTGTTCTGTCCTCAGGGTTACCTCTCACACTGACCTTCAGAGAAGTCACCTCCCTGGGACTTCACTCTGGTCACTCAGCCCCTCCATGGCGTGGTGTGACGTGATTCTAAGACAACAGGCCCAAAAGGAGAAAAGGCTTCCAATGCGAAGGGCGGCCGGAGGCTGGTTAATGAGGAGGTCGCAAGCTGGCTGAGCTACTCTACAGGGACCCTGGTGAAGGACAGCTAAACAAAGGGGTCCATGAGCAACACTGAAGAAAATCACGTCACTGCAACTGTCAGCTCTCGCCGAGAAAAACCTAAGGTCTGATGACACGAAACACAGCAGCATTTCCGAGGTCTATCTCAGAGGTCTGCAGGGTTTTAGCTTCGGGTGACAGTTTGAGCCACAGCCAAGAAACAAGCTCCACTGAGGCATTTCTGCCTTATCTGTCGTTTTTTTCCTAAAATTTTGTGATGCACGCACCAAGCCAGTGTAAAAAATCTGTTTACCTCTCATTTGTCGTCTCATTTGGAAGGAAAACAAAATTATCATGAAAATCTCTAACATTTTATAGTATATCCTAATTTTCAAAGTGCTTGCATTAGATTCTCAAGGGACCCTATTTATTCATTCATTCATTCATCCATTCGGTAAATCCGTGTTGAGTGCTGACTGAGTACCAGAGACTGTTCTAGGTACTAGGGCTATAGCAACGAACAAGACAGGGCAATAATTCTGCCCCACTTCACGGATGAGATGACTGAGGCTCACGGACACCAAGAGCTTTGTCCAAAGACACATTACTGATCCGTGGCAGATCAAGAACTCAATCTTCTAAAGCCAAGGTCAGTTTTTTCCCCACTACCTCTCACTGTTACAGCTTTTATGTGTTTATTTACATACACACATCGTGCTACTAGAGAAAAATAAAATGCTTTTTGTGCTTTGGGATTTGAAATTTTAATACCAGCGTCAGCCAACACTTCTGACTTCAAACATGACTTTGTTCTGACTCAAGGTGTAGAAACTCCCCCAAGTGACCGAGCCAGGCTTATCCCCTGCCCTGGAGTCCCCAGCAGATCCCGAGGGGCTTCTGGCACAGACAGGGAAAGCATAAAGGCTCCCACTGGGGAGAATCTGCTAAACTTTGAACCAGTCCGGAAAGAATCTAAATAACCAGTTTTCTCTCCATTGCGAGTGTCCCTCTGGTTTATCTTGGGGTCATTCCAGCTTCACTGGGAGTCGCTTTCATCATCTAGTCGAAGCCACATCTGGCTGAGAGCAGGACTATCAGTGAAGGGTATTTCTAGTTAGA
>NW_006436282.1:21514188-21515331 GCF_000325575.1 Pteropus alecto
CTGCAGCCTGGGACAACCTCAGGGCTGGGGCCAGATGCCCTGGGAGGCTTTGAAAAGTAAAAACTGGAGGGTAGAAAAGAGGAGAAAGATGGTGTTGGAAAAATTCGGAATGAAATCGGAGAGGGGTGCGATTTGCGTTGGGCCCTCAGCTCTGTGTGTGTCTATCGGGCTCCGCCTGCACAGCTCCAGAGGCTGAGCTCGCACACGCTACAGTGTCTAAGGCCCGTAATGTCATCTCCAATAACAAAAAGGTCTCACTTGTCACTAACATCTGAGTTAACCTGATGAGACGGTCTCAGCTGATCCAATTTAGCTCTTCTTAAGAGAAGAGGAACCCCACCCCCAACACACACACACACACACACACACACACACACACACACACACACACGCAGTCCCTTGCATCTCCCCAGCTCCTCGCCACTAGTTAAAGTACTTCAAACATCCTATTTTCCTAGCACCACCCCCGTATTTTCTGTTTCCTAGGCTGAAGTACATACAATTAGGAAAATGGGTTGGGAAACAGCCTTCTGATATTTAAAATGGGAAGTTTTTAATTCTCTCCCCATCTTGGTTTGTTCATTCTGTATGCTGAGTATTGGTGTGTTCTCCCAAACGTGGGGGCCTCTCAGTGGCGTGCTGCTTTGACAACTCCATCTCTGAAAATATAAGCCCCGGTTCGTGGTGTCTGCCAACTTCTGTGGTGTAAATACGCCCACGGTGGCCCATTTCGAGCTCCCAAGGTGACATCACTGAACACGCGGTCAGGAAGCGAGGCACGTAATCAGCTCTCACTGGCCCCAGTGCGCTGCGGGACTCCGAATTTCACACGGTTTCTAATGCTAAGGTGCTTCTCTGCTCTACCCCTCTGCTGTTTCTCACATCAGTGAAGCTTTAATAAGTACCGGATTCCAACTGGGAAATGGTGTCCAAAGGTCAGAACCAGGGGACTAAAGCCAATCAGTGTCCCCATATAGAGGACTAAGGCACTAGCTGGCTCAACGGAATATTAATATGATGGACTTTGCCTTCTCGATGAAATTAATTAAGGGTCTTTTGCATCTCCCTCCATCTCTCAGACTCTGACTCTTGCACCTTCTTTCGGCTCTCAAACTTACATAGTGCCTGGTACATGCTAGGAGG
>NW_006436282.1:21515356-21515633 GCF_000325575.1 Pteropus alecto
GGGAGAGGAAAAAAATGTGAGAACAAGTTATTTCGAAACAAGGGTCTATAATGAATACAGTGAACAAAGGGCGGCGAAGTGCCCTAGCAGACAGGACGACGGGCAGGTCGTGTCCTTTGGCTTCTAACATGAACTGGGAGGGACAAACAGCACAGTCCGCTCTTTGCAAGTCCGCTGCTCTGAAACTATTTTCTGAACACCATCTCTCCAATGTTTTTAGCATCAGCAGAAGTCAGTCAAAATGTCCCTAATTTTACTACCTAAAAACCCAAGGGAA
>NW_006436282.1:21515677-21559771 GCF_000325575.1 Pteropus alecto
CGTGCCCAACTACGGAAAAATGTTAAAATGCTGAATAGGAAAATAAATCGATGACAGTTCTACAGCCACAGCAGGAAATGCAGCTCATTTAACCAAGCAGATAAAAATGAACGACTTCCAGAAAGCTCTTAATCTTCTTCAAGGTCTTTTCAATTAATTTAACCACGGATAATTTGCTTTTAAAACTACATGAAATTTTCCATTTTAAATATTAGAAGGCTATTTCCCAACCTTTTTTTCTAATTACATCGGGCCATGCATTTCAGCTTAGGCAACAGAATTCCTTGACATCAGTGCCTGGCATCACAAAGGCCTGTCTTCTAAGCACTGCCAGAGCAGGTGCGTGAGAAATCAGGGAACGCGAGGTCTGGGACGGCCATTCTTTGGTTCAACCCACTCCTTCGAAGCTTCCTGTTCCCTAAAGAACAAGGTGCGAATACCTGGGCAGAGCATGCCAGGTGCTTTCAACGCCCACGTGCACCCCTGCGGGCCAGCAGCGAGTGCTCACAAGAGGCTGCTGAGCCACCAGCCCTGGGAGGCAAGCTTTTCTGCCTCTGCGCTTTTGCCCATGCTGTTCCCTCTACCCAGAATGCCGTTCCTGCTTTGTGCACCTAACAAACTCCTACTTTTCCCACAAGGCCCAGTGCCCAAGAGTTTCCTCCTCTGTGAAGTTTCCCTCTCTGTCGTCTCCTTAGTGCCAGCTCTTACCTTGTACACACTTGGTCCCTAGTACCCGACAAGCACAATAACTGGTACACAGTAGGTGCTTCATCAGTGCTTGTTAAATGAATAAATAAATGAGTGAATAAATAACCAAGAATAGCTCATACCAAATTTAATAGTCAGGTCCTGCTAGAAGGATCTATTGATATTGGCAGTAGTTTAAAAAATGAGGCCCGACAAGCACACAAAGGTAGGGACTAGTACTGTCCCCACTGAACAGTACAGAAACAGAAGCTTAGGGACGTGAAGCAACTTACCCAGCTACTAAGTGGCAGCGGTGGATTTCAAAATCCGCGCAGTTTATTCTACAGGCTGTGTCCTTAACCACTGTGCCAAACTACCTCTTTGCTGAGATGCTGGGCAGAAAGCAACCCTCTGAAACACGACGCCTGAAAGAACTGGCCAGCGCACTTGAAGTTGCTTCAGTCTGCTTTGCCTCTGGGCCACTCTGTCCTCTAACTCATAGGAACCGGTTATTTTGATAAATCTTGGGCATTTCTCTGTCAAATCTCTCTGTCTCATTGGGTCTTGTTTATCTTTGCATCCCCCATACATAGCACAATGCCCGGCCCATGATACATATCAATAACTATTTGCTAAATTTAAAACTATTTGATGCCATGATGCTGACAAATGCTATGTGACTAAAACCAAGAACTCTTCGTCAGAGCTCTTTGTACCACACTACCCAAGTTGAGGCCAACTAAATAACGTGACTTGGCTACACCAGGGAGGTGCAGGAACTTCACGTACGCTTGCTGGCTGAGCTCTCAAGAGTAGCTCGCACTTTCTGCTTACACGACTGTGTCTCAGACGAACCTGGAAGGATCTGGGGTCCCGGTGAAGTAGTGAATGCACGGTGAGCTTGTGTTCTGAGGCAGGACAGACACTACACTGGCTGTGGTGAGGAAAGATTCGGAGTCTATACAGACCCCACTGGCTTTGTCCCTTAAGATGTCGATCATAGTCTGCACAGTGATGCTTTCTGTAAAGAAAAAAGAAAGGGGTTGGGGGGAGAGAGAGGTGGCGGGCTGTTAACCAAAATTCGTTTACTCCTTTCCTGTTTTAGTAACACAGCTTCTGAAATTATAGCTGAGAACATAACTGCCTCCCTACAGACTATACTTCCCAGCTTCCCTCGCGGCTAGGTGTGGCCACGTAATAAATCCTGAGCAACGGGAGACGTGTAGAACTTCCTTGCAACATCCATAGAAAGAAATGCTTACCCTTCACTTTTCTTTTCCCCCTTCCCGCTACCTGGGAGATGCCAGCAAGTGGACCCCAAATGGAAGTCATGTGTCAAGGCAGAGTACTGTATCGGTCCTGGACTGTCATCTTATCCAGACCATAATGTGGGAGAGAAAGATGCTTGCATTTTTCCTGAGTCACAGTATTTCAAGGTCTTTTGATAGAGCACTTAACAATATCTCAACGCGTGTAGTAACACAACAAAATGATATCCGTAGAAGGCACATGCAATCTATGCACAGTCTACCACGCAAGTTCTCTCATATACTCTTACTCTCGCAGTTTGGAGTGTATATTTGAAAAATTACTTCTCTGCGGTGAAAACTATACACAGAGAGAGGTATTTAGAACCGTCAGAGTCATACAACTTTTGGCTCTGACTTCACGGATCCCAGTTCTACATTTTCTCCCTCGGGTTTTAATTCACTAAAACACAATTCTTTCCGTCTGTGTTCACGAAGATGACATCAAAGCATCACACAGAGAGACGACAGCTTACAGTTCACTAGCACAACTCGCATCCTTATTGTAAAACTCTATTTGCAACACCCCTACAAATGGTAACAATAACTCCTTGATTTCTTCAACCTACCCAGGGTTCAAGTTTCCTCCTCTCATAAACGAGTTTACCGGTCCCATAGGTTGACAATGTCTCTCAAATCTCTGCCTCTCGTCTTTGCCCCTTGCATTTTATTTACAGGCCATTTCTCCTGTAGAGTTTCCCAGTCTGGACTCTGCAGATGGCACCCCCATGGTGTCATTTAATTATGTCCCCCTATTCCTTGTATTTCCCATAAACTAATAGCTAGATCTGAAGTCTTCAGCAGATTTAGGTTTGATGTTTTGGCAGGACTACTTCATACATGGTATTGTATACTTTCATTAAGCTAGTTTATTTTTAATTAAAAACTTTGAGCTTTTTTCAGTGTTCCCACTTTAAAATGGATACTTCCTTGCCTTCTTACCCAGAATATATTAAGTTCTACAGCAAAAGTCTTAAAATGTTCTTCTAGATTAAGGGTCAGCAAATTTTTTTTTAAAGAAGCAGATAGTAAATATTTTAGGCTTATGGCCATACAATCTCTGTCGTAACTTACCTGTTGCAACTGTTAATCTCTGCCACTGTAGCATGGAAGCAGCCATAAATGAAACGGAAATCAATGGGTGTGGCTGTGTTCCAATAAAATTTTAGTTACAAAACAGGTAGCTGACGACAGGTGATAGTTTGCTGACCTGTCCTAAATGATCAAAGGTTTGACTTACAAAACACTAGTATCACTAACAAATATAAAAATGTGGCCATTATGGTTTATGTGGAAGGGTTTCTACTTAGACACAAAAATAATAAGTTATCCAGTCACCATATTTACCTAAATATGGGTTCTGATTAAGTCGATAACTAAGTGGGAAACAGAGGGCTCATGAAGAGAATTCAAATCAATAGTTAACTTAATAAATGTTCATGGAACAAAGGACTGTAATAGGTATCAAAAGGGAATCCTAAGATGAGTGAAAGAGACAATGCCCCACCCTGAAGACTCAACAGGCTAACGGGAGAAGAAAATATGGGCAGAAGCTGAGTCAAATACACAAACGCTGAGCTAGAAGGAAGTCTGCATAAACATCACAGAGAGAAGTACGATGACACTAGTGTTTAAAGGGGACACAGGAGCAGGAAACTTCCATGGATGAGGAAGCACCCTGTAAAAAATAAGTGCAAGCTGTCATTTTGCCCACACATCAGGGACTTTATCCCAAGTCGGTCTCTATATACTTGTAGTCTATCCTATACTCATTCTTCACTTTCCTATGTACGTTCAGACAGGTTCTCTAAAACAGCTTCAAGACAAAGGGCACATATGAGAAGGAGAATCTTAAGGGATGTACTAACTCACCTTCTTGCTTTTCGAAGCTGTCTTTGCCTGCACAGCAGTCTAAATGGTCATCGGCTGGAGAAAACACTTCGGAAAAATTGAACTCGTCCTCTCCCGTCCACCAACCTTGACTCTGAGCGTAACCCCTGAGCTCAGGATGCTCTGCGTCAATCTTGGTCGTGAGTGAAAGCTGATTGCAAATGCACCTGACGCCCTCTGCAGAGAGTACAAAGCCCAGTTAGTTGGAAATATAAAGACTTAATCAAGAAATGGAAATCTACGGGGAATCTCTTCCCTGCAACTTAACTTTAATGAAAAGGGAGAATCAAATTCCATTTTTGGATAGAGAAACAGATGTTCCTTGGCCCTCTTTTCAGCCGATGTCCCAGGTTTGACCAGTCCTGACTGGGCATTATCACGGTGTAAGTGAGCAGAGGTCACTTGATCTTAAATTCACAATCAAAAGGAAAGATGTGAGGCCCTTCTTGCTAAATAAACCCCAAGCATTTACTCCTTACAAAGAAAGTGAAAGGTTCTTTGAAAGAGGCACTGTGCTACTAACAAGACTTGAGAATGTCACAACTGTAGAGAATTCTCCCCAATTTAGTCTTGCTCCACCTGAAGAAACACTTCACACCGCCACCCTCTGCCCAGATAAATTTGTATTTTTGTAAAAATGCAAATGTGATACTTCTTCATTCAGTTTTTTTCTTTTCAGGTCCCCAGATTTAGAAAAACGTAGAGGGCACTGATAATGAATAGCTTTTAAATAACAGAATGTACCTAGGAATAGCTGTATGTCACGTGCGCATCTAAGAAGACTCCATGGGAATTCTTTTCTCAGAAAAATATAATTAAGTGTAGCTAAATAACTCTAGGATCGGAAATGCCTGCATTCTGAGTACACTTCACACCGATGAATGAGGGTTAGGGCAGCAGTTCTCCCATCTGCTGGCAGGGTTGCTATGGCTTCGCCAAAGCCTGGGCTACAAATACACAGGATAACCTGGCCCTCAAGTTCAAAACGATGTCCAGTTATTACCAAGTTATCACTTTCAGCTCAAAATGGCCATTCATAGCTGCTGCTTCCAAGGAGCACAATGATCTTCTAAATTCTTGGAGAATGAAGTAGAGAGAGAGGAAAAGTCCAAACTACAAGCAGCAATAAAACCATTTCTACCCGAAAGCCAGTTCCCCAAAGGCGTGGTCAGGGCTGGACTGAGTTCTTTCGGTATCTTCTGCTTCACTGATCTACACTTCCAACGTACACATTCCTGCCTGATGGGTGTTTATCCTTTGCCATTCATCTTTTTAGAGGACATCATACATGTAAAGTTATTCTTAAAAATTGAAAATAAAAAATAGCTTTAGCCTAAATAAGTGATTTTGACATTATTCACCCTAAGATATTTTTAAGTCTTGTGAATAACTCCACAAATGTTTATTCCTAAAAGAGATAATTTATAAGACATTGCTTTCCAGAATTTTAGCGTTTGAGAGACAGAATTCATTAAATCCTACTGCAATCACACTTCTGCTGAGCTCAGGAAACATGAAATCAATGAGTCCAAGGAATGGCTGGGTTTAAAAAAAAAAAAAATTAGTGAAAGACAACATTCATTTTGAGATGGATTTTTTAAGCTATATTTTAAAGAGAGACTAAGTTTTTTTTAAATGCAGTTATAGATCAAAACGTTTTACGTTCTACTTAAAAGCAATATGATTGCTTTTCAGCATCGATCACTAGCCTTCTTGATGGAACCATTCGATAGAAGGACTTCATCTTAGGGGATTTTTTTAAAAAAGGAGTTTTAAGTTCCAGCATCACAGGAAGCTTAGCGCACTGGCAGACCACATTGGTTGCATGAGTCCTGTAACTGCTGTGGAAGTAGGGCAGGCAGGCACGTGTGGGCATATGTGGGGCATACGTGGGTGGAGAAACTCTCTGAGATCGCTTCGAGGGCACCATTAGCTAATCTTCACCCTTGTGAGAAGGAGGAGAAACTACAGCCTCCTCCAGGCAGACGCAGCTTTTGCACAGCTCAGTTAAGAAAGCACGGCTAGATCTCACTGCCTCGGTGGGGCAGCCTTGTGTAGGATAGAATGTGCCCACCGTCCACGGCAACCCTAACACGGGACTGACTTAAGCCACAGAAATCGACAGCCTTGATTCTCAACGACTGCAATAGATCTGCTCCTAACTCGGGTCAGATTTCGTTCCAGTCACCCCTAAGGCAGAGATGGCAAACAGGTTCCATCATTTCTGAGGAACCGGAAGAGATTTCCTGGTAAATTCAGTTTAGAAAAATATATAGGCCAAGTACAGATGCAATAAGAGAAGAGTTCTGCAATCTACTTGCCATGTCTGCCACGGACACGGGAGGGGAGAATGGCAGCAGGCGTGCTGTGTATTCATCGTCCAGTTCTAAGGGATGTAAGAGGAGCGTCATTGGCCAATTCTTTCTTAGAACTCTTTAGTCCTCTAGGAAGCCCTTTAACCCACTCTGGGATTCCATCCTGTCCTGAATATGGGTGATGATACAAGACCGCCACTCTCACCCACAACATTTCCTTCTCCAGAGCTGTCTTAGAGCAAAATGCTACAGGGGCGCAGAGCAGCGATTTACTCAGCACTAAATCCTTCTGGGTAGATTCTCTAGTCCTCTGATGTTCTGGGAACAGTGTCTCACAGAGACATGGGCTTGTTGGCCCGGGGGGAGCAAATGGACCCCACACAGATCCCAATTCCGCTTTTGGAAGAACGGTCCAAACAAAAAATGCGACATGGCTGGAGGTGATCAGGAGCAGCTAGCTCCCTGTTGTAGTAATTCATCGACCTATTATGAACGAAACTGAAAAATCACCATTCCTTTAGCCAATTAACAGAGCAACGATTTGGATCATGAAACAGCTACCAGTCTGAATTGGATCCTGCCCAGAAAGCAAATGTAAAACAGGAGATGTTAGGAGCATGCTTCCCAAGTATTGACAGCCAGTCACTCCAGGTTCAGGAGACTCCAGCTTCCTCTCTAGAAGCAGAAGCCCAGACATGAGAGGCATGCCAAAAGCCGAAGATCCAGCACGGAGAGGGTCTGCATCAGTAGCGTGGTTCCTGTACGTCAGGACACATCCACTTCGGCCTTTTCTGTCCATGCAACTCTCCACCATCCACACGCACTCACCTGTGATTTTCTCAGCAGCCCAGTACTTTCCTATGGTCTCAAGCACCCAGGCCTCCTCACGGTCCACAATCAGATACGCACTCTGGAAGCTGTGGCAAGCATCTGCATCTTCATAATAATTCCCCCCTTGTCCATGTTCTTCCAACAAGGCAACAATGACGTCTAAGGCTTCTTTAGCGGTCGACCCTCTTTCTAAACCAAGCCTGAAGTAAAGGAACCAGAAGGATACCTCGGTCATTTGGTACCACGTGATTATCAGCATAGTAACCAAAGACTGGAATGAGGCTGAGTTACGAAGCATGCCGGTATGTGTAAGTATACTAAGTACGCAGGCCCATACGTAAACAGATTTAACAGCACTTTCAGAGAACTCTCACACATTCAGTTCTAAATTCTGGGGTGTTCTGTGTCTTTGGGCATCCGCCGCCCACACAGCCAAAGAGTCAGGAACCCAGTGGCTTCTCCCTCTTAAAAGGAAGCTAAGCCACCCCTCTTTCCTTCTCTTTTCCAGCCCTGTCTCCCATGGAGCTGGCCAGCCCAGCTCTAGCCCCCAGCAAGACCCTTTTCGGTGGCTTATTCTCCCTCCTACCTGGGCAAAAGGAAATCTCTGCCCAGCCTTGTTCTCTATTATTCTATAACAGGTATTTCAGTTGGTAATAAGTGTTCCATAGCCAGCCATTGTCCTCTGGGCAAAAGGAAATCTCTTGCCAGTCTAGCCTTGTTCTCTATTATTCTATAACCGGTATTTCGGTTGGTAATAAGTGTTCCATAGCCAGCCATTGTCCTCGGTGCATAAAACTGACACAGAGATCTCAGTAGAAATGGGAGGCTGGTTAGGACAGGAGTGTGATTCTTTTCTACGTATTTCTCCTCCCACCTGTCAGCCTACCTCTACTGCTGTGGCATACAGACTTCAGTTATCAAAAAGTACACATTTCTTCTTAAGTGAAAAAGCAATCTCCTCTCAGTCCTTCTAATTAATAGACCTCTTAAGGAAGGCACGAAACTTGCCCTCTGTGTGACCTTGGACAATTTACATAATATATTGAAACTTCGCTTTTAAGTCACCTGTAAAACAAGTATCTACATCCTTGGGTCGCTATGAGGATGAGTTTCATGAGATAACGAACATGGAAATACATAGCTCAAGTGCCCAGGCCCAAGGAAGTGATCAGTAAGTTTTGAGAGTAGCACATTGTAGCAGGAAAACAAATGACTCAGAGATAAATGGACCCAGCTTCTAGTCCTGGTTCTGCTACCCACTGGCAGTATGATCTTAAGTAATCTAACCTTTCCAAACCTTGATTTTTTTCATCTGTAAACTGGAAACAGTACTATTTCCCTCTGGCTAATTTGAAAGAGGATGGCACATGCTATGCCCTCAGTAAATGTCCATTTATTCATCTCTTTGTTCAAATTACAATTCTGGGGGCAGGAACACAGTCTTAGAACAGAGGCAATGAAGCTGGCTATGGTGGTAGCATAGGCCAGTTCTTGATGAATTTTCAGGTTGAGAAGCAATTGTTAATATAATTCACCCAGCTGGATTCTTCCTGAAGAGACATTTATTTCACTGTGCTGCCAGGAAGAAGAGAAGATAATGCAACTACATGCTACAAATTTATTCTTTTAACAGGCTTATTTTCATGGTCACATAATTACATATTGATTCACTTGGCATTTCTCAATTTAAGCTTATTTTGGAAGACTCGGTACCAAGGCAATGATTTGTGAGGCTGAACCCTAAGACTTCAGGAGAGTGAGAATAAACCTATTAGAAGATCGACTTAAGTCAGCTTTCTGTTGGTCAATGCCATCCCCTCCAAAGAAAAGTTGGAGAAGCAAACACTCATCTTGAGGACTTGAAGCAAACGAACGTGCTATGAGCACCTCTTATAACCCAGATCTGTGCAGCCAGGAGGGCCCCTTCCTCCTTTCCACAGGCCCCTGGTCACACTGCCTCATGCACGTATTCTAAGCAGAACCCTGTCCCCAGGCTTTTGCAGGGCCTCAACCTGCCCAGGTAAACACGCTAGTAGCATGTGACTATCCGACCAGGGTAACGGCCCCGCCTCTGGAAGCTATGGCTTCTCTTCTGCAGTTTCTAACTCACTCTTGTGCTGTTCTGCCTGTTTGTTTTCCACACTGAGACTCCCAATACTTGCACTTGCCCACTCCCTCCCCAAACACACACACACACACACACACTGACTTTGGTGCCCTCTGTGCACAGCATCTACAGGGGGGGCCTCCCCACTCACCCACAGACACAGTTCTCATTTTAGCCCTTGTGCCAGGACCATGGGAAAAAAATACTCCTTTGTCCCACCTGGCCATTCCCACCTGGTCTCCTGCCATGAGACCAGGACAGGACTACCTGCTCCACAGTGCCAGGGCCATGAATGAGAACGACGTCACACACTCTCTACATGTGACTGAGAGGTGGCGAAGCACCAGGGCTACAGCAGGTAAGGGCAGCGAGTCACACAGCAGCGGTGGCCTACTTGGAAGCCTCTCGCGACAGTTCCACTTCCTGGACTCACGAGGTTCAAAATGAAAGCGGCGCCTTTCTGATGCCCATGCCTAATTTCACACTGGCCGCTAGACCTCGTCATGGAAGCAGGGCAGGAAAAGGGATGAAACTAACGGGGCCGAGGTGAGAGTCTGACATCAACCTCAAGTGCAATTCAAGTCCTTTCAAAGTACGTGCTCGGTCCAGCTTGTTCTGCGTCTTGGAATTAGATGTTTCCGAACTCAAATCCCTGGGTAAATAAATCCCTATTTGGGACCCATGACTTTCCTACATGTATGTCCAGCTCGCTGTGCCCATCCCTGAAATGGTGGCACATCTCACGCCTGCACTTGGCCTGCTTAAAGCCCCGTTTAGGAGCTCTGCTCACTTATCTTTTGGAAAGCTACGCCTCCATAGGCTAGGGAGACCTCTGTCGCTTTTGTATCTCAATTAAAGTAAAGCCAAGCTGTAACTAGATATATCATGGATATATAATCACTGCCCAGGGCAAAGTCATGAAAATAGTCACTACCCCTCCCCTTATGGGATGGGCCTGGTGTTCTTATAAAGATGCAGATGCAAATATAGTTGACCCTTGAGCAACACGGGAGTTAGAGGCACTGATGTCTGTGCAGCCAAAAAGGACTCCCCAGAAACTTATCTACTAGTAGCCAACTGTTGACTGGAAGCTTTATCAATAATACGAAGTCAATTAACACATATTTTGTATGTTATGTGTATTACGTATTGCACTCTTAAGTAAAAATAAAGCTAGAGAAAAGAAAATTGTAAGAAAAAAATACATTTACAGCATTTTTTAAAAAATTCACGTACAAGTGGACCCTCGCAGTTCAAACTCAACTTGTTCAAGCGTCAACTGTAATCTTCCATTTGCCCCCCAGTCAAGGAGTCCGCCCGGCCCCTCTGGGTTCATGACCTTAAAGACATTGAAAGATACCCAGTCTTCAGCCAGAGGGCCAGAAGCAGAAAGGAAATAGGTGGGCGTTAATTGCTGCATTGATTTTGGGGTATTTCCACACTGTGTGTGAAATCTTTTGACCAATCCCTCAGCCTTGTAGATCCAAGTCAAAGGTACCTCCTTCTCGAAGCATGCATTCCCAAATACGGGTAGTCTGTGATAATCTCTAAGCACCCGGCAGTGTTTGCTGAGGGCCATGCCCTAGAATGCTGTGCCATTCACGTGGCTGCAAATCTCAGACCGCACATCTCTCCTACTGTCCTCTTAAACTGGTCTTAAAGTTTTTGTATTGCTCAATTTTTTTGTCCTCTCCCTGCCACCAGACTAAAGTCTCTTTGAAGTTTTTGAGCTTCTTCATGTGCCGACAGTCAAGCACAAAGCAGGTATTCAGTAAGCCCCTGTTGCTTAGAGTTTGATAACCTTAAAAAGATACATCAGAGGCTTTGAAGGAAAAAGAAAATCCTCTTCCACCGTCCCAGAAATCAACTGTTAAAATGGTGGTCTTTGTGATGCTATAAAACCCATACCACAAATATAACGATAACTCAAAATGCAAGGTTATAACTAAGGCATAAAAGAGGCATACTTTTCACTGTTAACTCTTCATTTTTAGGATTTCTATTAAATATAGAGGTAAAAATCCTGGGACAGCTGTCAGAACATAAGCTCGAAATTTGTTGTTATTCCATAGATTTCATTCTGTTAATCTATTAATCAAAAGAAAACCGATTGTAAATATGAGGCTTTTCCCTCCTCTTCTCCAGCTCAGGGGACCTGCTCCTCCTGAGTTTATAAGAACCGGAAATAGGAAGGAAGGATGAGGAAGGCATAAAGGTGGTTTGCTACCAAAAGGGTGTTACTAACAGACTTATCCATCGGCTGGCAGAAGCTATGGGCCACTGAGGTGTCTGTAAATATGCAGTTTCTCCCTATACAACCTGCAAAATGTGGAAGCCGCTATTTCTTTTTATAGCATGTTAGTTTGGGGAGGCTCTTTGACAGTCACCCAATCTAAAGCCTCACATTGGACACCTGAGGAAACCGTGGCCCAGAGAGGTGATGTGACTTGGTATATCCACACTGAAAACCAAGGACCCAGCTCCCAGCAAAATCTTTCAAGTACATCCATGACTCTATAGCATCTCACTATCTCAGAAAAAGGGAAGCCATTTCAGAATGTTGTTTCGCTCCAACTCCACTTCAGTCATTCATTCCAAACGCAGTCACTGATGACCCACTACGTGCCAGGCATGCAGTCCCTGGTACTTGTGAAGCAGTAGTGAACAAGCAGACAAAGATCCCTGTTGTCGAGCGTCCATAACCGCTTCCTTCTGTCACACGGTGACGGGAAGAGCAGGGAAAGGAAGAGGTGACTGAGATGCAGCGGGGAAGGAGGGAAGCGATCTCTGTTCTTTCATCCTTTCTATGTCGTGTATTTTATATGCATCCTTTTTCTTTTATATATTTTAGATATATTTCTAATACCGTAAATGTCACCCATTTTAAATATATGTACAGTTCGCTGGGTTTCGGTGTATTCAACAAGTTGTGCAATGATCAGCGTGATCTAAGTTTAGCACATTTTCAGCACCCCAGAGAGCAGCCCTGTCTCCATCAGGAATCACTGCCACTCCCCAGGCGATGATTAATCTAGTTTCTGCTTCTATGAATTTGCCTATTCTAATATTTCGTAGAAATGGAATCATAGAATATGTGACCTTTAGTGTCTGGCTTCCTTCACTTAGCATAATGTTCTCGAGATTTGTCTTGTAGCATGTTTCAGTATTTGTTTGATTTTTTTTTATTGCTGAATAATATTCCCCTGTAATCTATCCTTTTTTTCCTTAGCGTAATGTTCTCGAGATTCATCTTGTAGCATGTTTCAGTATTTGATTTTTTTTTTATTGATGAATAATATTCCCCTGTAATCTATCCTTTTTTTCCCATCATCTCAAAGTTTATATCAAAAGGAACATGTCTTCTTTGGGAGGATCATGTCACAAAATATGAGATTTTGAGAGAGATAAATCCCACACCCATTCCCCAACTGTCCTGAGCAGTTGTTTGAAAGAATCACCACACAGTACCTGACTAGATCCATTCCCAGCAGGGCTTCCGTCTCGGCGGCCGGTTCTCTGGCGTTCATGGCTTCATTGGCTATGCATACTCCATGTTCATTGGCTCCCATTTCTGCCCCCCAAAGCCAGGCAGGTCTGCTTATCACAATGGCATGGGTCCTGGGAGCTTGGTCGATTGAGATGTAAGTACACTAAAAAATGAAGACAGGAAAGAAAGAGACATCACCATCAGGTGCCACTTAGTTTTCACCTTGGAACTTACACTGAACCACCACATCAGTTACAAACAGACCAAAAATTGAAAGGCCTTGGGAAAACCAGACTTAAAAGACACCCCAAGTCTCAAAACAGCTCAAAGGTCTTCTCCACAGTGAGTTTCGGTCTTGCCAATCACTCGGTTTTACTCTCTTTGATTCAAGCCAATCTGCCCATAATGCTTACATCTATGGTGGTCATCTTCTTGAACCAGGCATTTGGCCAAATCTCTGCTCTGAATAATGTGCCTAATCATTTCAATAGGCACTGATGGCCACCAGCATTTCAAACATAGAGCTATTTATTCTCATTTGCAAAAATCCTTCTAGATCGGTGGTTTTCACATATTTTTAACATTACAGATCCCTATCTATAAAAGAAACTCTACTTAGAAGCCTGACATAGAAAACACATAAAAGGGAAAGCGCTTGTTTCTGAAGAAGGGAGGTCCCTAAGCCCCCTGAAGTGATCCCCAGGGCTCCCTAGAACACAGTTTGACAACCTACATGATGGCTCTGCTGGCAGAAAAAAGAAAATGATAATAATACTTTACATTGAACTAATGCATTAACTGTATACTCTCTTACACAACGTGCTTTCCTGTCTGTCCCATTTGATTTTCACACTAACCCATGAGCTGGACACATAAGGAAACAGTCCCAGAGAGGTGGGACTGTTTCTAACTGCTGTCAGAATGGCAGGGTGCGCCACGTACAGTTACATGTCTTACCTTCTCCAGGCTGCTGTCTTCACCTGGAAAAGCAATGAGCTAATCTAGATCGAACACTTTCTTCCAAAGTATTTTTAGCCTCAGAACCCTTCCTTCATACAAACTCTTAAGCGGAAGCATGAAGACGATGAAACTGGTCAAAGTGTGTTGAGAGGCAAACAGAACAGGTGTGAGATCGAAACTGGATGACTCAAAACTTCCCTGCTGGTTCCCCCTTATCCCTCCCCATCTTGGGTCCATGGGAGTACTCAGCTGGATACCTAACCTAAGTTATCCACAGGAGGCCTCCTGACTCTGACATTTTATCAGTCCATGACCCATCCTTTATGTGGCTAACACAGCATGGAACTTGGGTCTCTAAATTACACAGAGCTCCTTAGCTCTCAAGGGAGAATTGTATCAGCTGCAGGAGCCATTTACATTTTAAATTGGGAAGCTGAAAGCATTGGATCAAGTGCAGCCTTAGATCTTTTTGCCATTCAAGACCCAGTTATATCGACTGAATGCAGCCCAGGAAATTCTTCTGCATTGATTTTCCATAATCTCTAAACCTCAGGTAAGAGCTGAAATGCATGTAGCATGCACACTCATTGGTCACGTGACATCCGTACCTTCGCAAGCCACTGGAGCTATTGCTCTGCCCTGGGATAACGTTATTTCACTTGATAAATATTTCTCAGCTGAAAGCTAATTAAATCCGGAGGTTGTCAAGACACCCTGGAGTTTTTCATGGCAAATCAATAAGAAAATAAGCTTTTGAAATGTTTTCCCCTATTCAGTTTCCAAAAGTTATTTACTTTAAAAGATGACCCCTTTAGAATAAAACCTGGCCGAAGCAAGAAACAGCTATGGTCCTCTGTGCTCTTCTAAATATAAATGGTGTGTGTTATTTTATTTTTACTTTTATTTTTGGCAAGGCAACCCCTGGTTGACCTCACAGATTGCAAGGACCTTGTCAGCTTACAATCCCTTATTTTTTATTTTTTTACGCCTACAGCACCTGGTCTTTCTAAGTGGTCTCCCATCCAAGTACTAATCAGGCCCGACCCTGCTTAGCAGCCAAGATCAGACAGGATCAGGCTTGTCAGGGTGGCCTGGCCGTAGACTTGAAGTCTATATCTTAAAATTGCACTCTTTCATGTAAAAAAGTAGTTCAGGCATTGACCAACACTTTCCAAAACCCCTATACACACTGAGCTCCAGTGACAAATTCTGTCTTAAAAAGAATGAGTAAATAGGGAAGGAATCTTCAGATTCTTAAGCCTAGATTTATTTAAATATTTTTTTAAGGGCAGGAGAAAAGTAAAAATAGGAAACTGATTTACTTATTTGTCCTTTTGTAACCTTTATAAAATTTATTTATTTATTTATTTTTAATTTATTAGCGAAATCCAGTAAGTTTCAGGTATACGATTTAACAGTAAGGCATATATATTGCCCTGTGTGTTCACCTCTCATAGTCCTTAAGTTGATTTTTACACATTCATGTGCATTTCACCGATGACTTTTAGAGCACCAACCACATACAGAGCATTTTGTGCTAAGTACAGCTGGCAGATGAGTTGATGAGGATGTTCTGCTTTGTTTTGTTTTGGTTGGGAAAGAAGGAGAAAACACACATGCAAATTACCATGACCACCAGGCTTCAGTGTCACCGGGGCCTGTCTACTCAATTTGCATTGTATTTTGATCCCTCCTCCCACCTTGTACTTCTGATCAACCCAGTCCTGTCTGCTTTTTATTTTTCACATTCCATTCCATTTATCCCCTTCCAAAATACAATCTGACTTACGTAGGCATCACGTGTGCTGTTCACGTATGATATCTCTCCCAGTTAGAACGGAAGCTCCATGAGGGCAGGGATACATCTTTGTTGTTCGGTTCACTGATATACCCCAAGTCTGGTACATGCTCACATCAGTAAACCTTTTTTTTTTAATGAATGAATAAATGAACGAGTAACCAAGATCAGAGAGAGCATAACGGATTCAAAGGAAATCATAACACATAACACATCCGAGTGGTCAGAGGTTTTACAAGTGGGTGACACTTGAGTTGACCTTGAAAAAGGGCCAGATGTCAAGGTATTCCAGAGGTAAGAGCCTGAAAAGAGACCGATGGGGGACATTAAAGGTGTGTCATGGTGCAGGGAGGTCCCCCACTGTGACACTTAGGGGAACTACTGTGATGTCATTGAGTCACAGGACTGCCAAGAGCTCAGTAAGTACCGACTGATAAAAATGTTAAAATTGAATCAGAAAAACCATATGGTCTTTGTGAGACTTCAAAATACACGCAGCCAGCTTGACACTTTTCAGGCCAAACTCAGAATGAGCAGAAGGATGAAGATCTTTCCAGAAGGGCCAGATCAGTGCCTCCGAAGCACTGGGCTGAAAACCAATGCACCAAATCCCCCTCACACGCTACAGAGCAGAGCGGGGTAGAAGGGAAGACGGGCAGTCAGGCACCTAAGCCTTGGTGAGCCCGCAACACACACTCCTCCAGGCACCTTTGTCATGGAACCGTAGAAGCCAGGGCCTGACACGGACCCTCCTGTGGCTGCAATTCACACATGCTCCACTGTGTTTGAAATCTGACAAATCACACCTGGGTCTGAGAGAGAATGAGGAGGATGGACACGCTTATCTCATATAGACGGGTTATTTAAAATCCCACTTTGGGAGCAAACCTCGCCAAGAAGGAACATTTACACGTGTTATAATTAGCTAAATTTTGTAAAGTCAGCCATCTAGAACATGAACACCACAGGCAGTCGGTTTTTAAAATAGAATTCAATGACCTTCACATTTGCCACATTATTAATGAGGCCGAGAATAAGTGGGATTCGAGGTAGCCAAGAAGGTCTCACTGGGAAAAAAAACAAATCCAAAAAGCAACTGAAATCTTTCAGTGCGGTAAAAAAAAATTTAGCTCTCTAAGTCAAAATTCCTAGCCAAATTTCTACTAGACAAGGAAAAGAAAAATTAAAATATTTACCACTTTAGGTCTTTACAGGGGTAGTTCTGGCCTTGGCGTTGGTTATTAAGCTGTGAAAGGGATGAGCAAATTGTCATACTGCCTCACGTCCACTCCTAACCAGCCTTAATAAAACAAATGTCAGCTAGTGTGACTTCTGGTGCCAAGGCCACATAACTATACAAGAACACACAGAGCGGGGTGTGCGGTGAGGCATACTTCTAAATGCCAGCCCTGCCTAACACGAGTCGTCGAGGTTTTCAAAGTATTGCCTGATTGAGCTTGCTGCTCTCTCAGGTGGCTCCTGGGGACACATGCCAGGTCGGAAGGTGAAAAGATGAACCTTGACAAGACCCTCGAGACAAAGACAAAAGACGGTTCTTCTGCAGAGCGAGCCCTCTATTATTTTGTGCGATCGTGTCAAGAAATGAAAGAGCAAAATCAGCTTCGTGCTGTCGCCCACCCCTTGCGCATTCCAACGCACAGTATTTCTGGATCTCACCCAGTGAAAGGAAGAATAGACACTCACACAAGAGACATTTCAGTTAATGAAACGCAACCATTGTGCCTTCCCTACTGAACACAACCCTGGCACCGCCAGCGAAAACCACTGTGAAATGAGTTGATGAGTCAGCCGGACTTCGTAGGGTGGGGGGAAAAAAAGCAGGGAAAATGGGAGGCTTCAGAGAAATATTTTTAGTCTTAGAAAATTTGCAAGTCTAAAGCAGCATTGCTAATTGTCACTGAGAGTTGTTGGTTGGTTGGTTACTAGGTTGGGTTTAAAAAAAAAATTTTTTTAGCCCAGCGTCATGCCTGCTACGTGGCTGGTTTTGAAAATGTGGCCTGAAGGTTCATAGTAGGTCTAAATAAAAACAAAAGAAGATGTCGGCAACATTTTTGAAGAACTGCTTTTTATTTTCTTGAAGCTGTAAGATCTTTGAAGACGGGCTATGCAAAGACCTGGGCTCAGAAATAAATTTGGAAAAGGGGACATGGCAGAAGGAAGACCCCTGCTGAGCCACTCGCCCGTGGGGAGAGGGAGATGCTTCTGAATCCGCACAAGGCTGGGGTCCTCTGCTCCTGGGAATGAAGAGAAGAGAACAAACAACAACAGCAAAACCAGACGGGAAGAGTGGACGAGCCGCAGTCACGGAGCTTTGCTCAGCATCCTTTATTCCAAATGGCTTGTGTTTCTTACCAGAAGGAATAATCTTCAGAATTAAAATTCAGATCCCCCTACACGTGCATGCCCCCACACACCACAAATAAAGCCGTGATCTGGACAATTACACTAACAATGCCGCCACTATCGTTAATTGGTCATGTTTTATTCTTTTCAAGTATTTTCATTGGGGAAGAAAAGAGGAACGATCCACCAAAAGCTGGCCCCGAATCATGAACATTGTATAACCTCACCCTAGGATACCGATCCCACACAGAACCTCATGCAGTGAGAAACAGAAATAAATTAAAACGAACTTTCGAATAAAATGAAAACTTTAAACTTTACAGGAGGAAAATAATGGAAATGAGATTTATTATATAATAACGAGAGACTCTTTCAAAAAAAACATTATGTGTCAAACCTGACTTGGCTGTCAGGAATTCTGTCCTCACAAATTATGGTACAATCATTCCCTTGGGTGCCATGTATAAATAATATAAACCTTAGTTGAAATCTATCGTTTTTCTGGAACGCGGTATTCTAATGTTGGATCCATTTTTTTTCCCCCCAAATAGAAAGTTCAACCATATAAGAATAGACCTAGATCCACCCAGGGGAATGCACACATATCATCATCATCATCATCATCATCACCCAGGAAATCACTCGTTTGCTTCCTCAACAAGCCTCCCTATAGGGAGGAGCGGAGCTCAGGTAAAGTTGAGAGGAGTCCTGTAATGCACAGAGGTATGGCATCCTCAGAGAGGACCAAGGGGCTTTCACAAATAGATACATATTTATCCATCCTACTCTGCAACCAAAAGAAGTTGTTAAAAACCCAGAATCCACCCGAGAAAGACTAAAGAACATAAAATAAAGTGCTCTGTGCTGGAGAACCCTAGTTATTATTCTTGCAGTCTCAAGCAAAGTGAACTTGACATACAGTAGATGATAGACAGATGGGCAGACAGGTGGACAGACTGAGGGAAGGGTGAAGGGGTGGGTAAGCGGACAAACTGGAAGGGAAGACCGCCTAGAAGGATGGACCAGCTGGAAGGGTGGGCGGGTGAGTAAATGAGCAATCAGGATGACTTTTTACACATGGTTATTCTCAGAAAATGAGTTCCTGGGACCTCGGCACTCAAGAATGACATTTCTAGGGAAACCGCCAGAATCTGTATGTTCAAAATGTCATGAAATGGTTGAAAAATAGATTGGGTTTTTATGGGAAGTTCCCACTCTTCATAGTTAAAAAAAATAATTTCAATATGTTAGTGAGTGCTTTTATGAAGGTTACATGACAGTCATGGTGGCTCCTAAGCCCAAATACCGAAAAGAACCCATCATTCTATACTTGGAACAAGTTACAGGTGTGTAACTATAAGGGAATTGAAGGCATAAGCACAAATTTGAAAAGTAGATTCAAAAGCACGTGCTAAAGATAGGAGTTTGCGAACTGAGACCTGGAATCACAGAATCTCTCAAAGCTAGTCAATTCTTCTTTTTAAAAAAGAACAAGTTCCTCTCTGCACAATGTTCTCCTTAGAGTTTACGTGGTGCTTTCACATGTCAGCTCACATGTGCTTCACAAAAAAAACCCTGGAAGGCAGACACAGTGGACATTATGATCTCCGTATGGCCAATGAGGAAACTGAGTCTCAAAGACCCAAGATGCAGTAAATGGGGACAGCAAGACTGGAACCCAGGATCCCGCCTCCCAGGCCAAAACTCATCCTCCTCATTTCAAGTGATTGTAAATTTCAATTGATTTATAATGGCAGAACATGCACAAAGTGCTCCATGCTCACAGAAGAGGGGCAGGCTAGAGGGAGGAGGGGCCTCAAAGGATGCATAGGAGTCTACCAAGTAGGGGAGAGGAAGGACACTCTCAGCAAAAGATAGAAAAAGCAAAAGCACAGAGAAATACAAGTGTATTTATTCAAGAAATGGCAAGCAGCTCAGTGTAGCTGGGACCGACAGTGTAAGCTGGGAGAGAAAAACTAATAATGAGGATAGAAAAGTAAGCAGGGAATTGTACAATGCTTCTGGAGGTCGATCACTAGAAAAACTACTCTATGACCCAGTGATCCTGCATCTGGAAGTAGATCCATGGCTATTCCCACACATGCACGAAATGACTTATGTGCAACGTTCTCTGTGGCTTTCCTTCCTAGACTAGTGTCCACCAGTAGCAGACTGATAAGTGAATTACGGAATATCTCCACAATGAACTACTATCAGCTGTAAAACTTACAATCTCTATGTACAGATATAGAAAATCTTTACAAAGTGTTATTAAACCAGAAAAGCAAATTGCAGACTTTTTCTGTAAGTTTGAAATTATATATTTAAAACTCAAGTTTTGGAATAGTGTATATATATAATGTGCTACTTTAATGAAAAAAAAAGAAAAGAAGGCTAAGTATTTGTATTTATTTGCATGAAACACTGAGAGGATGTGCAAGAAATTATTAGAATGGGTTACATAAGATGAGAGTCAGAGTGGTTAGGAATAGGGGGGAGTAAGGTTTCTCACTGTAAACCATTTTAGTATCTTTTTAGTATCACTTACTCTTTGAACCACCACAGTATATTACCTATTCAAAATGTAAAATTAATTAGAAAGTATCTTCACCCAAATTAGTTGAAAATTTGTGTCCATATAAAAACCTGCACACAAATGTTTATAGCAACTTTATTCTTAACTGCCAAAACTTGGATGCCACCAACATGTCCTTCAATAGGCGGATGGCAAAATAAACTATGGTACATCCAGAAAATGGAATTATTATCTAACGCTTAAAGAAAATGTAATATCAAGCCTGGAAAAGACACAAAGGAACCTGAAATGCATCTTACTAAATGGAAGAAGCCAATTTGAAAAAGCTGCGTACTCTGTGATTCCAACGACATGACATTCTAGGAAAGACAAAACTACAGAGAGAGCGAAAAGATGAGTGGTTGCCAGGGCTTAGGGGAAAGAGAGCTAAACAGGCGGAGCACAGGGGATTTTTAGGGCAGTGAAACTACTCCGTATGATACTGTCATGGTGGACACATGTCATTATGCATTTGCCCACACCCGTCAGATGTGCAACACCAAGAGTGAGCCCTAATGTAAACCATGGGCTTTAGCGGGTAAGAAGGTGTCGATACCGGCTCGCCAGTTATAACCAAAGTTCTGCACGAACGCATGATGTTCACAAGAAGGGAAACGGGGGGGCGGGGGTGGGGGTGGTAACGGGTTATATTTAGGAATTCTTGTACTTTCTGTTCATTTTTCTGTAAACCTAAAACTGCTCTAAAAAATAAAATCTATTAATGTGAAAGAGAAAAGAAAGGAAAAGTGAGCAGAGTGCCTGTTGGGAAGAGCTGTGAATGGCATACAAAGCAGCCTGGATTTGCATTCTATAAACACAACCCAACGTTTTTGAACATGTGACAGAGCTGTGTTTCAGAGGGGAAAAAATCTGGTGACCGCAGGGATGAGAATCCAGGAGAGAGAGAGACTGGGGCACCAATAAGCTGATTATGGAAGGGAGAAGGGGGTGGGATGCATGAGATGGGGGCAGCGGGAGGAGGTGGGGGCGGACACAGGAGAAGCAGCAGCAGGACTCAGTGACGGCTGTCCCCGGGGATGTCCCCAGGGCATAAAGGGATGCGTGGGAAAACGAGGGTCGATGTTTCTTTTGGTTTCTAGATTAAACTATGTGGCAGACGAGGATGCTATTAGAGGAAAAGGAGCAAACGAGATGGGAAAAATGAATCAGGCTTCTGACCTGTGAGGTTATTTTACTTGCAGAATGTGAACGTGGAAATGTACAGGGCAGCTCAAAACACAGATACGCAACCCAGAAAAGAGGTCAGGGCTGCCTGAGAGGCGAATTCTGGTATGGATCAAGCTGCACTTATGCAGGGGAGATATCTCGACCTACAGCGTATTTGAGTAATAATACACCATGAGTTAATTAGTAAAAAGAATCTATTCTATTCCCTGAAACAATTGTGACCATGAGACTAAAATATTAATTTCTTTAGCCTACGCTCCAAAAAAGAAATCAGATTTTTTCTAACGTATTTATTTCAGACATAGTAGATCCCCTTACCTGTGGGGGAGACATTCCAAGACCCCCAAGTGGAATCCTAAAACCGCAAATAGTACCAAACCCTATATATATATCTTGTTTTTTTCCTATACATAACAGACCTATGATAAAGTTTAATTTATAAATTAGGCACAGTAAAAGATGAACGATAACTAATAATAAAATAGAACGATTATAACAATATATTATAATGAAAGTCACGTGAATGCGGTCTCTCTCTCTCTCTCCAAGTATCTTAATTGTATTGTCACCCTTATGCTGATGATGTGAGATGATAATAAAAAACTTTATTGAGTCAAGAACTTGCACCGTTTCACCTAAAGGAAGCACATTTTGCGACTTCTCTTGGACATGTCTGCATTGCCAGCATCACTACTCTTGTGCTTTGGGGCCACTGTTAAGTGAAATACAGGTGACCTGAAGACAAGCACTGCAACACCACAGCCGCCGAGGTGGCTACTGAGTGGCTGAAAAGACTTTTAACAAAATTCAACACTTATTCCGTAGGGCTTTCTTTTAAAGCATTCAAAATAGAAATCGATGTGTACCTTTCAACATGAGAAAGTTACATAGATCTCAGTCCCAAAGCCAGCACGTTAATGGGGAAGCACAAGAGGCTGCCTCATTCAGTTCAGGAACAGAGACAAAGAGACCCATATCTCTACTTGTGTTAACACTGAATCCCAGCTAGAACCCAATTAGAAAAGAAAATAATTAGAAGTGTTAAAATAATCAATCTTTATTTGTAGGCGTTATAACACTATAACTGGAAAACCCAAAAGCATCAAGGATATGGGTTGACACACCAATAAAATAATTGTAGTAAAATCGTGGAATATAAAATTAACATAAAATAGTTGTCATGAAAGTCTGACGACACACTGGGAATATGGAGAAACGGGCATTGTCACACATTGCTGGTGCACATACAACGTCACACAATGCAAAATATACCACCTACAGAAGGAAATGTGATAATATCTAACAAAATTACATACTCATTTACCTGGTGACCCAGCAATCCCATTTCTAGGCACCGATCCTCCCAAACATACTAACAAAAACTTTTTATTCAAGCACTCAAAATAGAAATTGACGGATAATTTTTTTAATATAAAAATATATAAACCAAGGCCAGACACTGTGGCAGATGCACAAGATTGTCATTCGCTTCAGCACAATTTGCAATAGAGAAAGAGTAGAAAACAACCCAAATGTCCAGCAGTATGGGACTGACCGAACTACGATACACCCATAGACTGGAACACCATGCAGCTCTTGACGAGGAATGACGAACATCTCTACATACCACATGGCGTGGTCTCCGAGATATGCTTCTAGTTGAAAACACCAAAAAGTATATATGGCATGCTATTATTCATCTGAGAAAGGAAGAAAGGGCTTGGGATGAATATGCACATGCGTGTGTGTGTGCGTGTGTGTGTGTAGTTTATTACATATCTATATAATGTTTAATGGAAGAATAAACCAAAAAACTTCCCAAGCATAGTTACCTATAGGAAAAAAAGGCAATGGAGTAGAGGAGACAAAAATAAAAGCGAGGCATCTACAAATACACAGGCATCGTCTGTTTCATTACCCTTCACTCTATTGTGCTTCACAGATATCGTGGGGGGCGTTTTCCAATTACAGTTGACATTCAATATCATATTAGTTTCAGGTGCACAACAGTGATTAGACATTTATATAGCTTACAAAGTGATCACCCCAATCAGTTCTAGTACCCAACAGATGTTGAGTTTTTTACAAATTGAAGGCAAGACCCTTCACCATCAAAAAGATTACGACTTGCTTTCTTATATCTCTGCTTTATTGCACTGGTCTGGAACTGAATCTCCGATGTCTCCAAGGTACGCCTGTACTTTGTTTTGTAGATCTGACTTGGGACCAGACAAATATTGTACTTTATAAAATAAGGGCCACGGCAACAAACACAGAATTCTCTATGTGACTCTGTGTTTAAGGCTACGAGCGAACCTAATGAAAATGGGAATCAACAGGGTCGACATGACAGCTCTGACGAGTGAGCAGGCTTCCACGAAAGAAGTTAAGGGATGCTGGGCAAAGCCAAGGAAACAGAATAACTGTTAATCGAGCGATTGTAATGCATCACTTACCTCCACCTTGCTCTCGGGTTCGTGATTGGCCGCCGAGAAATACACAACCTCCTGCACTTCATCCCTGGGCCGAGCTGAATTTTTCCCAAACACCACCAGACCGTCCTTAGCACGCGGCGGGAAGGCCACCAAACAGCAACTTGGAGGAGCCACAGGCATCCTGCAAAGGGAGAGATCGCCAGACAGGGAATGGAAGCAGGCCTAACGTGGAACATTCCAACAGTGAATTCGTCAAACATATTTCACCAACTAAAATAGTTTTAGTATTGAACTGTGTGCAGCCAGCTCATTAAGAGATCCCAGCTGGCAAATGAAGGTGGGGCACCTGGAGTAGAATTACAGCGCCCCCGAGACCAGATACTGTTTAGTATTCCGTGGGATTAAACAAGGTCGGATTTGCAACAAACTGCGTGGCAGCCAAAAGTGCAATCGATGATGGAGGAGAAGGGAAAGCAGGTTATTGTTCCCAGCAGGAAACACACGCACACTGCAATCTGTCACCGTAATAGAAAAATAAATACGTATACCTTGTAACCGTGCCCTACAGAAGTGCCTCAGAGATGCATGGCCGCCATATAACAGATTTGGGGGCGGTGATGGAACTGGGTCTAGATTTAAATGGAAAGATACTCCCTCTGTTATGTATATATTTTTACTCTACCTCAAAAACACAACACTCAAGCATCTTTCGGTTTCCCTCCCACCGCTCCAGCTGCTCCTGGTCTACTTGGCCATTGAGCATCCTCACTGCTTGCTCCTTCTTTCCTCAGTTAATGCCCTTTTCTCTCTGGGAAAATTCATCCACAGCCAGAGCCTCCCTTGTCACTTAAGTGCCAATGACCTACACATTGAGCTCTGAACCCGTAGACCCAACTGCTTACCAGATATCCAACATTGATTTCATCATCTTCTTCCCCAAACTTGGTCCCTTTCCAGGGTTCCCTATCCCAGCGGCCAGCTCCACCGCCTGTCCCACTGGAGCATCCAGAACTCAGGAACTATCCTTACCATCTGCTTCTCCATTATCTAACATATTACCAATCCAGTAGGTTGGATCTCCCAAATCTGTATGGAAACTATCTACTTCTCTCCACCTCTACTACCACCACCCTTCCCCAAGCACCATCATCTCTAGGCTGGACCACTGCAGCAGCATCCTAAAAGATTAGTCCCTAACAGCTAGTATTCCCCCTCCAAAACACTGTCCACACTGAAGCAAAAGGGATCGCTTTAAAAGGAAGATTTTTTTTTTTCATGTAATTCCTGCTTAAAATCCTTTACAGGCTTCCCATAGCTCTTAGAACAAAGACTAAATTCTGATCAAGCTCATGCCCCTTCCCCAGCCTCATCTGCCACTCGTACCTCCACTCTCCCAGATCCAGTGCACAGGCCTTTCCAGTTCCTCCAGGACTCCCAGGGCCTTCGCACAGGCTGAGCTCTCTTTCTTGATATTCCTGTCCCTGCTCGCTATACCAAAACCATCTGCCTAGTTAACTCCTGCTCCTTCGTGGACCAGCTCAAATGCCACCTAAATTTATGTCACCGTACTATATAAACAATCAAATCTGAAATATCTGTGTGATTATTTGATTACCAACAATCAATACTAAAGTCTAAGCAATATGAAGGCAGGGACATTACAAAAGTGCTGGTGTCTCATCTGTGAGCAGACCCTGACTTTATTTGATCTTTAAAAATACTAGGAACCCACTGGTCTTGCATTTATGAGATGTATCTATAGAAAATAAATGAAACCCACGGGGTTTTTGTTAAGAACCTCTTCTTCCGCCTGGACATTTGCTTGGTCAGCAAATCTGGGTCGGCTGACCATGGTGAGGCCCAGGGGGATGTGGCTCAGAGAGGCTGGCTCTTCCGTGAATTCTGTGAATGACTGGGAATGCCGGAAGGGAGAATTTTTTTTCTTTTTTTACTGCTAGTTGAACCGGCAAACTGTGTATCGCAAGCAGCAGCAAACTAGCCGAGGCTAATTGTCCATTTATTTTTCCTGGACCACCATTCTACACACTGAAGCCTCAGAGATGAGTCAGCTGGATCGTTTTCTGCTCTCCAGACTAGTGCTGTCCAAAAGGGCTTTCTATAATGGTGGAACTGTTCTATCTCCACTGTCCAATATGGTGGTCACTAGCTTCATGAGGCTACTGAAATGTAGTAAGTGTGATTAAAGAACTGAATTTTTAATTTTATTACAAACTTTAAATTTAAATAGTCACACACGGGTAGTAGAAATCCCATTGCACAGAGCAGCATTACAATTTCCCAATAAACCCAGAAATGAAGATTTTTATATTATGGCTTCCAGTGATCCCGGAAGTACTTATTTGTGAAGTCCTCTGCTTAGTCTAACGACAAAACATGCTATCATCCATATAAACTGAATTAGCAAGGAGGAGGCAGGATGCTTCCAGAAGCCTGAAGAAAACAAGTATTAGGAAGCCACTAGTGAACTCGACAGGTAGACCGCGTTTAAGCAAGCCCTTCTCTCCAGAAGCTAAAGGTGACAGAGCTCTGCCCGCCGAGTCTATTTCCTTTGAAGCATATCTCATATTCCCAACTCTGAACATAGCGCGAAGGGGCCCTCACGGCCACCTGGGAGTCCCGCTGTGCTTCTCGGGTCAGTCCCTCTCTTTACCTCCTAAATGAGCTTTTGACACCTTCCCTTCTCTTCAAAGCTTAAACCACCTCCTCTAAGCAGTCAGTTATCTCACCCCCTGCTCCACAAAGGACAGATGCACAGGGAGGAAGACTGTTTCAGAGAGATGATAACGCAGGTTTGAAGGCCCTGTGGGGAGAGAAAGGGGGCGGAGCCACGGAAGGAAAAAGCCAGTGTGACTGAGGCCAGAGAGAGAGGGGGCAGAGGCTGGGGCCGGTCAGGAGGCAGGTCAGCAGGCCGGTCCGCATTGGGCCTTGAAGGCCAAGGCAAGGATTTTAGTGTCTAGCCCATAATAAACACTAAAGCCACTGAAAGTTTTTAAGCCCGTTTTATATTATAGGTGGAGCCAGTGCATATGGACAACTTTTCAAAGAAGTTGTGATGGTGGGAGACAGCTCATTAGGTGGAGATGAAGGGATTAACAAGTAATTTTATTCCTATGTTTCTACCCTAAGAAAATGGTGGGGAATATGGCAAGATTTATGCAGAAAAGTGTTCATCACAGAGATATTTATATAGGTGAAAAACTGACTAATACGTAATTGTCCTGCATCAGAAAAAATGGCTAAAATTTTATGATAGATTTATATGGTAGAATACTATAAAATCATTAAAAATATGTTTATAAAGAGTTTTTAATTGAATGAGAAAAATGGTTTGGAAAGAGAGTCCAAAATAAATTCTTACTATGTAAAAATATGCATAGAAAAAAACTAGAAGGAAATGTGCCCAAAATACTAATAGCGGTAACCTCACCATTGAATTCTTTGTTTTTTTCATATTTTCCTTTAATTTCCAATTTTCTTGTAAGTATTTATATGATCACGAAAATGATTTTTTTAAAGATAAACCCAGGGGACACTACCAATTTGGGGATTTTATTTTAAAGAAAAAAAAATTGGCTCTACTTCTATGTCCTGACAACATCTAAAATTTCAAAACTGGCAAACTCTTCTTATTTGAGGAATATTAATATTAAATAAGATGAAATTTTTTATTTAGTGTTATTATAGTTATTCTCTGATATCTTTTTTACTTTTTTTTTTGCAGTCTGCCTAATTCAGAGTTACTGAAGGTGTACACAAATTTTCATTACTATTATTCACACAAACAGTGGCCAGGACTCCTGCAATTATCTCCTTTACAGAAAAAGAAAAACTGGCCTATCAGGCAGCCAATTCTCTGCTGAGCCTCAGATAAAATCCTTCTGAAAGTGACTGAAGGAAACTCAATTTTGTTCCTATTATTTATCAAAATACTGGTTAACATACCAGTTTTTTAAACTAATATAACAAATTAACTCATCTATATACTTGTTTTTTGAAAATTTTATTTAGAGGATTTTTATAAACTTTACATTATTCGTGCATGACACAAGAAACACTTTAAGATGTTTCTCCTGTCCCCTTTATGACCTTATACAGCATTATCAGCTGTCATATTTTCCTCCACAAAGAAAAACAAACTAAAAGTCAATTAATTCCCAAGCACACATGCTAATGCAGAAATACACTGCTTAAAATTTTTTCATTTATATTTGGCTTTGAGAAACAGAGTATAACATTTGATAATGAATTTTTTTTTATCATAACTACACTTAAACCAACATTAAATCAGTGAACAGAGCTTATCCAGAAATAAATCCATGACTGATGGCTTTTTTTCAAAACTTGTTTGTTTTGAGGAATAATTCTGAAGCCATTTGCTGAGCTATGGGGACCCAGAATTGTGGGGGGTGAATGCGCAGTGTTACATGACAGGCCAGAAAAAGACCCCAGGTGTGTCTAAAGCAGTGTTTCCCAAACTACACATTGTGGCCTTTTCGTGGTTTATGAAATCAATTGAGTGGATAACATTTCAATGTAGTGGATAAGATCAGAATTTTTTTAAGAGAAGCATTTTTTTAGAAAAGAATATATATGCATCTCACATAGTACGGGTAAATGTTGGTACAAGAAACCTGAATTTTAAATTTGAGAATTCACATACACCCATATACATGTGTGTGTGTGTATGGGGTTGAAATACAACACTTCTCTCTGACTGTGGGTCTCAAGCAAAAATCTTTAAAAGCAGCAGGCTTAAAGGGTAGATCTATTGAATACGGCTTCTTTGTGCTAAATACCCATTAGGATTCTTGCCAGGTTAGCAATAAGCTAACGGTTCTAATGAATGAAACACTTTAACTTAACCCCAAAGTGGTTAAATGAACGGGCATGTCCTAATAAGCACTTGTTAAGATTATTTTAAAATACATTTATCTGTACGTTATGCTGAGTGGAATAAGCCAGTCACAAAAATGTGAATACTGTATAATTTCACTCATTTGAGGTTCCTACAGGAGTCAAACTCAGAGAGACAGAATGATGGTGACCGGGGGCTGGGGTGGGGGGCGAGGATAGGGGATGGGGAGTTGTTTGATGGGTATAGAACTTCAGTTTTGCAAGATGAAAAGTTCTGGGGATTGGTTGCACAACAATATAAATACACTTAACACGACTAAACTGTAGACTTAAAAATGGTTAAGATGGTAACTTTCATGTTATGTGTATTTCACGATTTAAAATATTTTTTTAATTAAATAGGCACGCGTGCCTAGAAGCCACAGTACTAGACCTCACAGCTTTAGATATTGTGCTATCAGCCTTGGTAAAGTACACAGAAGCTCAATTTCTAACCATCATTGTCCTCTTTATCAAGCTTCTCTCAGGAATCAAGACTTCCTCTTGGGAACAAGATATAAGAACTCCAGATTCCCTGGAGTTCACAGCAAAGGAGCGGCTTCTTCCAACATTCATCCTCTGACGAGTGAGGGGAAGCTGGGTGCAGGCTTGCAGGGGTGGAGCACTGTCCCCCTGTAACTAGGAGACCACTTTCAGAATGTCTAGACAAGAAGAGAGGAAGCCGCCTGGGAGAAAAGGTCTTTGTCCTCAAGTTCACTGAGTAGTTATTAAAGGGTGTGAATGCTCTGAGCCACAGTAGGGGCTCTTTTCTTTGCCTGCCTGCCAAACCGCCCTTGCCCTTTTATCTCCATAAAGCAAGAGTGTCCCTCATCAGTCACCTTATCTAGTAATAAGGAAGTCTAAATTGCCTGAGACGGAGAAATGAGTTACAGGCTTATGAACTGTGACAAAGCACCTTTACTTGCGCAAAGTCAAGTCCAGCTGGGCTTCCTTATTCTCTAAGCTCCCAGCTTTCCTGAGCAGACTGCATAAGTTTAAACCTGCTGTCTGTGAATTACCATCTTCTGGAAAAGCAAAGAAGAAATTATTCTATTATATTATTTTATTTATTGATAAATTCGTTTTTTTAAGCAGTGATATTCCTTCCGAACTGAAAATAGGACAAATCATGCTCACTTATAAATTGATTTTTCCCTCATACATCTGCTATTGAAATAGGAAGGAATAAATAGGTGTGCGGGAAAGAATTATCTGACGAAAAATTGGGATGTAAACACCAGCTGATGAAAGGCACATAAATTAACTCAGAGTCATCAAGTTCTGCCTGAAAGAAAGATGCTACTAAATGTTTCACTGAAGGCTCAAGAGAGTAAAGAAGCTTTAGGAGTCCAGAGCCAGTGAATTCCAGCTTCTCACATTCAGTGCCTTGAGTTAGAAACTATCTAATAGTAGAAAGACAATATTAAGTAAGTCGGAAGGCTTTGGAGTCAACCTGGGTTTGAATCTCAGCCCCATGTCACTTTTACATAACAGAAATAATGACAGGGTTGTGGTGAGGTTTAGAGGAGCTAAAACTTGCAAATTCTTACAAAGTGCTCAGAATATGATCTGGGACACAGCAAGGACTCAATTGTCACAAGGATAAGAAAAGGTACATGGTGAAGGCTGTTGCTTTGTCAAGGTCTGATCCGTTCAGACTTCAGAAACTTGGCTTTTTCCTTGCCATTACCTAAATGTTCTTTCACCTTTTGAAGATTTTCTTCAGTGTCACTCCATGTCTTTGATGAGCTGTTTAACATTTCCTTTCTCTCATTTCAAGGGCAGCACGAGATGGGACAGGGGTGGCAGGCTGCACCTTTGTTTGGTTTGGCCCAGAATATTGGCATAGATAGTGTTTTTATTGTTTTAAATCTGAATATAGCAGCTAACATTTTTAAATCTAGAGATTTTTCCATAAAAATTCAAATACTTGGCTTCCCTTGAAAACTCAAAAGATCTGGCAACACTGCATCCATATCCTGCATCACAGCAAGAATGGAGTAGGGTAGGACCTCTCCTGCACAGTCAATGCCAGGCCAACTGTACTCATTTATAATGCCTACCTAGTCCCATGTGTACAAGGGCAAAAGGATGACACGCTTTAGAGACAAACAGACCCTTGTTTATTTTCTGACTCCATCCATTTACTATGAGAAACAGGCAGGTTACGAGGTCTCTCTGCGTCAGAGTTTGTGCATGTGAAAATGAGACCAAGCCCCCATTCACAACGTAGCACTAGTATTTACACAAGAGCATGTGAAAATACCTAATCCAGTGGCTGTATACAGTGGGCACTCAATAAACGGTCACTTTCTTCCTTCTTATCAATTATGGTGATGCATTTGCCAGTTTTGCACCAATCCCGATTAGTCTCCTTCACCTTCTCACCAATGGGTTGCACCTAGCACATCAGACACACCCACATTCCAAAGTGTAACTAAAATGTGCTTAAAGAATCAAACTGGAATGATCAAGCCCCTAGATCTAACCATCAGTTTACAGTTTAATGACATCATAGGGATCGGATCGGCAAATCCAATCTATGAGAAACTCTCTAGGACAAATCTGATTTCTTCAACAACTACATCAAAAACTGCAAGAAAAAAAATTAAGAGATAAAGTTACTTAAGAGATATATCAGTCAACTGCAATGAATGGAACTTATTCAGATACTGATTTAAAAAACTGCACAAAAATTTTATTAGATAATTGGGAAAGTGTGAACATCAACTGGCTATTTGATATTAAGGAATTACTGTTAATTTCTTAGCTATGATGATGTTGTGGTTATGTCTAGGGGAAAAGCCCATATATTTAGAGATGCTCACTGAAATATTCCCATAGGAGAGGATATAATGAAAGTAATCCAGGGCAAGGAGAAAGGGTAGGAATTCAGATGAGACAAGATTGGCAATATAATAAAAATAGCTGAGTACACAGTATTTTACTGTACTATTCTCTCTACTTTTGTGCATGCTCGAAATTTTCTATAATAAATAATTTTTAAAAAGGAAAGCATGTGATATTTAAAATCCTTTTAAGGTTACAAATAGCACTGGACTTATATAATACAGAGAATGTTTTCTTGGCGTTACTACATATAAGTAACTTATTTGGGTCCCAGATACCTCCCTGAAGAAGGATAAGTGGGGCAGGAAGGATGGGGAGCGGTTTTACTTTGGCTTGGTATGTTAGTGCCTGGGAGACTGAGGCGAGCCCTGGTTACCTGGTTACCTGGTTACCTGGTTACCTGGTTACTTCTGCCTTGCCTAATCTCTTCTGGAGTTTTAAAATGCATGCTCTGCTCCTCCCATTTTGAGCCCAGCGAGGGCAGGGACTCTTTCTGTAAATCCTTACTTCCCTGGCACCTAGCATACAGACTGGCACATAATAAGACCACAATAAATGTTTGTTGGGCAAATGAAGGGGAAAAGGGTATCTACATTTCAACTTCAATAGGGGAAAAATCAGGAAAATCTGATTTTGATGAGGAGCTCCCGTGCTGTGGTTCAATCCATGGTATTCCCATTTGACCACGCATCAAAATGGTCTATAGGGAGCTTGTTAAAATGCCAGATTCCTAGACTCACCTCTTTGGAGACTCTGATTCAGTAAGTCTGAACCGAGATCCCATTATAGATATTTTTAGCAAATGCCCAGGTGCTTCTGATGCAGCCAATTCAGACTGGTGTGCAATATTCCCCAGGATAAGTTGTTTAATCTCTTTGCTTCTGAAAGTATTATTCATTTTTTCTGCCTGGCTCTTTTTTTGACTGTGGAAACTTCCAACCCATACGCAAGAGAAGAGTATAATAAACCCCTTATGGCATCCACCAGCTCCAAGTGCCATCAACATTCTGCCATCTTGCATCTCAATTTTATTTTTGAGGAAACGATTTCCTTTTAACTGCATGTTGCTGGATTCAGCAATAGCATTGGCATCAATACTCTATGCTTTCAAGATGAAAGTGGGTGAAACCCGTCCTTGATTAACTTGAGAAAGCAGGATATTTTCCCCCAGTATGACAAATAGGGGTGTAGGAGGCTATGTTCTTCTCAGCCTCTAGCTTTAAAACTGGAAAATCAGACTACATGATAATCAGGAAGATTAGGCTTATTAATTGTTATTTAAATGTTTTGCTTTTTTTATTACTCTAAAGAAATAATCTCATCCAACTTTTTAAAAATGCCCTTTTCCAAAAAAGTGTTCTTCATTTAACATCAATGCAAGGTAAATCCTTTGGTGACTATTGGGAATCTTCTGTCTGCCTTGAACAGAAGGTAAGCATGCGCGCCAGAAAAAAGAAGAGTTAAGTATCATTTCAAGTATCTGAATGTTCCTAAATCCATAAGACTACTAAGAAATATCCTTTGGACACTTTTTTATTAATTATGGAAATGCTCATAAACTTTTGTTATTTTGTTTCAAAAATACTGCAATTCAGATGATCAGCAAGAGGAAATAAAACAGTGTCTATTTAAAAATTGTAAAACAAAAATTCCAGGTCATTAACTTTACTCTGCATATCTCTTTTGCAAGAACTCTTTTAAGGATTTTAAAGTGAGGGGAACTCTGCAACTATATAATCAGCTATGTATAAATATACAACTGCATATGTAGCTATGTACAACTATTCAACTATGTATAGAGCTATAAACAACTATCCAACCATATATACAGCTTTAAAAAGCTATTCAAGTATATATACAGATATATATAACAATTCAACTGTGTATACAGCTACATACAACTATTCAACTGTATATGCAACTATGTACAACTATTCAACTATATAAACAATAGTCAACTATTCAACTACATATATAGCTATATACAATTATTCATATAGATAGAGAGAGATATACACAACTATAAAAAATATATGGTGAAAGAAAGAGGAGAGATGAGTTGAATGGCATCCATGTCTCATGGATGCAACAATTTTTTTAATGCAGAGAAGAGTAGACAAACAGCGTAAGCAGGATTCATCTTTTACTCACGCTAATCAAATTAGAAAAATACAGTCAGGAAGTTGATTGTAAGGAAGCTGTTTTCCAATACATGGCAGGATGGAAGACAGTTTTCCATCTTTCATAGCAATATAAAAAAAAAAAGGAGGGAAATGACTTGGTGTCATATTAATAACATTCCTTAGGCCTGTACAGTCAGGATTCTCTCTCTAAGCTCTTCTATTATGGCTTTTTAAGAGAGTCGGGTAGAATTCTGGTTGCAGTCCCTCCACTTACTATAAAATGTGGTCGTGCTGTCTACCTGCATTGTATATGCAGAGTATCTGAGACAGAGAAACATTCAAAAGGAGTTTGTTCCCTTAATGTTTTCTTAAAGATCAGGGTTCTGAGCATGTCATGATAACGGAGATAAAGAAAGAAGAAATGTGTGACATAAGCAGGGACAGGGTTAGCTGCCAAAAGCATTCTCTGTGGGGAAGATCTGAGAGCTACTGAGCAAGCTGCATCGAAGGTCCTCTCATTTCCTTCTGTTCTCATTTTTGACATCGCCACCGTTGTGTCCACTAACCTGGCAAGGCTGCTTTGAATCACGGCCTTCTTATGCCCACCATCTGTTTTACTCTCCCATCTAAATATGGCATTGTCTTTTCTGACCTTTTCCCATTTATGTGATTTGATATGTACCTGTTAACTCTGTAAACTGGGATTTTTAAAAATCTTCCCACTAGGATTTTAAAAAATCTTCCCATTCTTAAAGTGGTGGTTTATACTCTGTCCCTGTAAAAAATTAGCTAAACGTTAATTTCCTACAGACAAAATCAAGGAATAAGATTTAAATCTTGCTAATAACCAGAGGGTTACTTTATAGCTAGCAAAATGGACTTAGAAACGACTTCGTAAATGTCGATTTATACTAGAGCATTTGCTGTGTTTTACCATTAGGAAGGGTATGTATCCCATTTTATTATCAAAAGGAACCTTTATACATATATATGTTAACATATGTATATGACTACATTAGGGTATATATGCATATGCATATATATGTGTGTACATATAATTTATGTAAATATAAGTATATAATATAGATAGATTGATAGATAGGAAGGGAGGGGCCTGGATGAATATCTAACTGAGTGTTGGGAGTGGGAGTAAGGGTGGGAGAGAGCACTAGAAACTTTAAATTGTACTTTGTCTAGTTATGTCAATTTAAATTTTTTTTGTAGCAAGCTCACACTATTGGTCTTTTAATTATTTTTTAAGTCAATTACTTTAGTGCTTAACAAGGACATTTTAAGACATTTCGTTTAATTCTTTCAGGTTACTAGGGCACTGCCAAGTGCAATTTTAAAATACACAAAGGTTTTTCTTTGCGAGAAGCGAAAAATATTCAGAAGAGCCATTGATAGTTACATTATTTGAATTAGGATTTTTAAGAAGTCAGATGAATTTCCAACATGTATTTTGAACCCCTACCACCTACAAGCACTTTAAAGGTTCAACCCAAGGGGAAATGGATCTAAGAAGACGTTTTCAAGGTCTTTATCATCTAAAATAAGAGGTGCTCACATACATAACCGAGAGAGGAGAGCAGTAAATCCAACTTAAAACAATGATCAAAAATGCTTATAGGAGCTTTCAAGAAGGTCTATCTCACCATAGGGGAGTAGATTAAGCACTGGGTGACTTAAGTTAAATGTATAACCATTAAGAACAGAAGAAGAGAATGTTAACCATCTCCAATCCAGCTCCTCTCTCTGCTTGAGACTCAATCTGGGAGGCCACCAGCTCCCTCCCCATCCGGTCCCACTGACCGAGTGACCTGACATCCCATCCAGTTCAGTTCTCCGCCATCCCACACTAGGTCGATGCTGCTAAGAGCTTCTGAGGGAGGGAGGACAGGTGGATGTGATCGATGCCTACATCACTTCTTGCTTTCTTGGATCTCAGGTAGCCCACTGTGGTCTTAGACATCCCGTCTACTGACATCTCTAAGAGCTGCTGAGAAGAATGTTCCACATAAAGCCCAGACTGAGGTAGGTATGAGAGTGAGGGTAAGAAGAGATGCACAGAATGATGGAGCAGGATGTGCCTGCTACCTGGTACAGGGCAGGTACAGACTGCTAGAGGGCTGTGGCCGATCTACCTCGGGGACAGTGAGTACAGATCCTAACCACCCCAATAACTCTTTCTATATTTCCTAGTTCTTCCATACATTTGTTTCCCAAGCCGAACTTTTTAAAAATTTGGCGAAATGTATTCAGAGTCTCTCATAGGCCTGTGATCACAATTACACTGGCTTTATAAATTCATTTGACAGGGATACCTAAAAATAATCGAAATCACAAAATCTAATATTTTATGTTAGAATATTAAGCATTCACTGTGTGTTTAATAACATACTAAGCAATACATATATGTAGCATATATAAATAACGTGTAAAATAATTTAATCCTCATGATAACTACGTCACACAAGTATTATTATCCCCATTTTAAAGATGATAAAATTGAGGTAAAGAGTGGTTAAGTCTTGCCCAGGGTCATATAACAAGAAAGTGGTGGAGTAGGCACCTAGACTCCAAAATGCCCCTACCCACCAGGCTGCCCTCACTCCATCCTCCCAACCACGGGCAGGGCTGGTCTCGGGCTTTTTCTAAGCCCATCACTGGAGTTCTCTAGTTTTCTGTCCACTTTCCAATAAGTCCAAATCCTCAATGAAGAGAACTGTAGGGCTTCACTGGGGACACAGAAGATATGACGGGCAGGGAAATATTCCTGTTCTTTGCTGGGAAGATCCAATGCTATACAGACATGTCAGTCTTTGCTACATTAACCCATGGAGTCGCCAGGCAGCAATCGATTTGGGACATAATCTGACAAAAATGATCCTGAAGTTCATCTGGAAAGAAAGGATATGTGGGATTCATCAAGAAGTTTCAGAAATGAAAACTAATGAGGGAAGTTTTAAGCCCTGCTAGGCATTATAAAGGATATTATAAAGTTTCAATAATTAAATCAGTTTGATACTGATATCAGAATAGACAGAGTAAAGACTTCTAAAATATACCCATATAATGTAGGAAATTAGAATATGGGAAAGGCTAAATTTGAAACCAAGGTGAAAAGATGTATTAAACCATAAACAGCACTGGGATAATTAACTATTTGGGATGGAAAAAGGAGGGAAGAAATCTGTCTAGACCCCCACATCATTCCTAATCCAAAAAAACATATTATTATTATTATTCAAAAATTTTAATGTTTAAAGCATTTATATTGTAAGAACCAGAGAAAGGCCCATCCGTCTGTTGCTGTTGTCCCCACATGCACGAGTGCGGAAGCGGAAGTCACCTCCGTGTGTAGCGTTGTGATAACATCAGTTCTGACAACCCTTTGTGTTTTTTAACATGCCATATCCCATCCCATGGCGGTGGACAGCTCTTATTCACCCCATCTTAAAAAGAGGTTGATAAGTGCCTTTATGAGTGACTCGCTCAAGGTCACACCCCTAAGTAGAGGCAGAACCGGTGTTGGGACTAAGGTCCCCTGACTTGCAGCCTGGGAACCTCTCTTTGTATGAGATGCATTCACCTTATTTTGATGTGTTAGGTACGTCTGTGACACCAGACACATCGGAATGTGGAAGGTGCTTTCCAGTGTGGCGGGCAGCGTGTCCGTGCGGCCCTTCCGCCACTCGCTACGATCCCGCCACCGCAACCCCTGCCAAGCCCTGGAGTACCACACTCTGCTTTCTCTGCTTCACACAGGCTTAGAACCCAGCAGTCTCTGCCCACGACAAACCCACGCTCTCCACCTACGAAGTGTCCCTGAGCTCTCTCACGCCTTATAGTCCTTCTCCATCCATCCCATGTCCCCTCCAGTTTCTTTTCAAGTGTCTCTCTCCTAACATATGCAGTTCCATGAACAGAATCACAGACCTCAACCAACCTAGACCTAGACCACTACAGTCCAACAGAAACATAACCGAAGACAGACGCGAATCACATGTGTAATTTTATGTTCTCTAGTAGCTACATCCAAAAAAGTAAAGAGAAACTAGGGAAACTATCTTCCATAATATATTAAATTTAAACCCAATATAGCCAAACTATTACTTCAACGTATAATCAATATAAAAATTATTAATGAGATATTTTAAATTCTTTTTTAATATAAATTGGGACTAGCCACATTTCAGGTGCTCTATAGCCACATGTGGCTAGTGCTAGTGGCTACTGAATTGGACAGCACTGACCTAGGCTCTCACTCCAGCGAAGATAGTCCCAAACTTTCATGACTCATTATTTCTGGATAAAGGGATCATGGGTGATTTTTAAACAAATAACTTTGGCTTATCTATATTTTTATTGGTCTCTAAAAAAACACAAATTGCACGTGTGTATGTATTTTTAAAACTTGTGATTTTAAATCTCTTTGGCATAGCAGGGGAATTTAAATGAATTAATCTTCACATTCGTGCTCTAGTGCAAATTATTTTTTTAATGGCACATGTAGCATCAGCATCTGCCTTCACTTCAACGTATCTAGCCATAACTGGCTCCTATATGCTTCACCATAGCTAATTATTCCCCCTGCGGCCTGCAACCCACCTACCTTCTCCTGTAGATCACCGGATTGAAGTTACAGAATGCCCAGAAGAAATATTTTCCATATCCTCACCACTTCTGTACAAATACTAATCCAGGCACAATTTCTAGTTTCACTTTAGTAGATCTGGAGTCACTAGTATATGACTTGGAGAACTCAAATTCAACTGATAGAAAAGGCTTGTCTTCAGTGCTGCTTCAGACTTATTTTTCAATGGCTTATTATTTACTTAAAGTTAAATAGATTCAAAAGCTATTATATATCCCACTTTGGTTTCTTTAAAAAAAAAAAAAGGGCCTATTGGTTCTCCACAAGCATCAGCGACTAATTTTTGATCAGAGAATGCGCTTCTCACCTCAAAGACTATGATTCAAATGTTTTTGGTGCTTAAAAATTGAAGCAGTTCTGTCACTGGAAAATGTGAACAGGAGGTACACACAGCTTAAAAAGTTAACTGGACTTGAATTAAACTAAAGTAAGGTCGTTTACTTTAAATACCTGTATATTTTTAAATTCATGTTACAGATTGGTTTCTCATCGCTCTGTGCCACCCTACTCATGACAGGCTTGTCCTTTCTCCCAGGCTTTAAAATATGGCATGTGGACCTCTGAACTGGAGAGTTACAAGACCTGGATTTCAGTCCTCACTTGCCAGTTGCCAACCAGCTATATGACCTTGAATGTGGTCCATGCGCCCTGCTGGTTTTGGCCTCCTAGGCTGTGTAAAGGGGGCTGACAACAGACTGCTCTCCCGGGCAGCTTCCAGCATTAGCATTCGTGACCTTTGTGCTAATCTTCCTCTATTCCATTATCCCCAAAACACTTGCCTCCTCACGCATCTTCCCCTTCCTAAATGAGAAGATGGCTGGCAGCACAGCAGTGAAAAGGGGAAGAAAGGCTGTTAAAAAAAAAAGAAGAAGAAGAAGAAAGAAATCCTAAAATGAGTCACCTCTCAAGAATTTGCCATTGTCTGGTGCCTGGATGCTTGCTCATGGTGTTAAATCAGTTCTCGCAGTAGAACTTGCTCTAAGAATCTGGTATTTGTTATGTGTTCTGCTTTTGGATGAGGTTTACACTTGACACCCATCTCTTTTAAGAGCCACTTGTAGGTACAAAACAACACTGAAGTTATGCATCAGACAGACATCAGCAGCCACATAAATCCGCTGTAGCGGAGCAGGGAGAAAATCAGATCAGAATCACAGAGAGTTTTAATTAGATTTTTGCACCAGCTTTCGATAAGTTAGCGAAAATAATTACAGCTCCCCAAACTTCCCACTTAACCTCCCCAACGGCCCTACAGCACCCTAAAATCTAGCCTGCTGCAAGAATTATTCCCTGTCCCTTAGGGCTGGCTGCAGCAACAACACCCAAGAGAGCCCTCCCTCCCACAGATTCCTTCACCATCGCCTGAGTCAGGGGGCAGCCAATGTTAGCTGTGGTCTGCTCTGCTTCCGCCCGGCCTGAATTTTTTTCATGCTGCCATTTTGAATTAACATAGGTTTTCTCTGCAACTGATGTACGCACGATCTGGTCAGGCTTGGAACACAGTAGGTGCACACACACACGGAAAGCTTGCCACAACCTAAACCAAGACACCTGCAAGCCAGAATTAAGCAGCAAATCCAGAAATCCCATATTAACAGAACCCTGACTCATTTTTGAGTCACGGCAAATGACAGATTCCACTTGCGTTTGGTGGACATTTTTAACCCCTGAATCCGAGTTCTCGACCATTCCCTGAAGTTCAAGCGTCCCTCCTGTTTTGCAGACCACACTCATCTCAGACCTCACGAAGGATGCTGCCAAATAATGGGCGTCGCGACAGACGAGAGAACCCAAGACGCAAAGGCAAACTTAAGTGGATAATCGTCTCAGAAACGCACGACAGCCTTTTACCAATAGGGGCTCCGGCGCCATCGCATTAACCTGCCCCGACACCCCCAACCCCAAGAACCGCTCCGGGTGTGGCTTGATGGGAAGTTGTGTCAAGTCCTGAGGCCCGCAGGGACAAGAGCAACAGCCCGCGCCTTCGCCCTTAGGGAGAGGGCCGTCCCCCCGGACGAGGGGACAGAGTCGGGCCACCGGAGCGGCCCCGCCAGGCAGCCATGTTCGCTCCAGCCCACCCGCGCGGCAGGTGCGTTACCTGCCCAGAAGATGCCAGGCCCGCTGCGCCCCAGCGAGCTCCGAACCCCGGGAGAGACCCGAGAGTGGCGAGGGTGGGGGTCGCACAGGCACACACCGCAGCGGGCGGCCGCTCAGATATCGGGAACAGGAAACGGGAAGAGCATCCTGGGGGGTTATGAGAGTTAAAGGATGGTGGGGTGGGGGAGGATGAGGTTGAGGTGCGGAGAGCGGGGACAGGTTCGGACCAGCTGCAGTGCCCGCGCCCTGGGGTGGGGCGTCCCTCTCCTGCGCCCCCGCAGCCCACAAGCCGAGGCACCCGCAACTCCCCTTCTCCCCCAGAGCCCCGAGGCCGCCCCGGCCAGCACCCGCCGGGACTGGTCTCGGGGTAGCGCTACGCGTGGGTTCGGAGGGACGCCGGGAGGTGACGAGGCGCTGGGGACGGCGATGGCGACTGGGGGTAAAACCTGCGGGGAGAAGCGGCTGCAGACGCCCTGCGCTCCGGGTCGTGCCGCCGAGGCTCACCTGCGGGGCGGCGGGCTCCGGGCTCGGCTCTGCGGTGCTGAGGCTGCGGCCGCCGAGGGTGCGGATGCTGCCGCGGCCGCGATCACTGCGGCGACGTCCGGAGCTGCAGCTGCAGCTGCAGTGGCGGAGGCGGCCGTCGGGCGCTTCCCCCTCCTCAGACTCTTGGCGCTCTGCCCGCCGCCCCCCGGCTAACAGCTGGCCCTGCTCACGTGACCGCAAGGTCCACCCCCTCCTGCTTCCACCCGGGGCCGCGAGGCCGCGCAGCCGGAGCCACGTCTCGGCCGCCGAGGCTGCAGCGCCGCGCTCGGCCTGGTGGGGGAGGGCGCCTAACAGCCGGAGGAGCGGCCGAGAGGGCAGACCTAGCGACAGAAAGTGGCTCTTTGCTCAATTTTTATTTCTTGGTCGCCTCCGGGGTTGCAGCTCTCTCTAAAGGGAAAATCCTGCTTAGGGAGTCGGGACCCGGTTCCTCTGGGCGCTTCTCCCGGACTCTGCTGTTTGGTTGCTACGTGCGGGCTTTGGTGCCTAAGCGAGAGCTCCCCGTGGAGGACCGTGTCCTGCACTCTGTTGACTCACATGTCCAAGCCAATTCCCTGGTATTAAAGGTGCCATCCTGTGTCATGTGGATATGTCAGACCCTATGCCGGGCACCTGGCCGATGAGGCCCAAAGAAATTAACTAACTCTCTTAAGGTCACACAGCAAGTAGCAAAGCCAAGATTCCATACCCGCGTTATTAACGCCGACAGGTGACAGAGGGTGTGTGTGTGTGTGTGAATGTTGGCGTCAGGGTCATTGGTCAGGACATGATCCATCTGTTAAGGAAACATAGACTCTACCTTTTACGAATTAATAAAAAAATAAAAAAATAAAAAGCCTATCCTGTAAAGAGAAAGTTCACAGGAAAACAAATACAAATACAATACTACCAGGCGTTTAAAAAGATGTTAAAACTCACCTAACTGCAAATCAGATACAGGGGTAGCATTTTTTACCTGTCATTAGAAAAAAAACAAGACATTTCATAACCTCTATGGAGGAAATAAGACAATATCAATCAGTATATGTAACAAACAAATACTTATATAGTCTTTGGAGAATTCACTTCTGCAGTTTATGCTACAGATATAACACAGGTGTGAAATGATATGAGTAGGATGTTATCAGTTACTATGTTATTTGTGCTAGCACAGATTGGAAACAAACGTCCATCAATCGGGGACTGTTCAAATAAATTACAGCACAATACAACGGAATGCTATTCAGCTATAAAAAAAAAAAAATGAGGAAGATCACTACATACTGATACAGATTTCCAACCTGTACTAAGTAGGTGGGGGTAGGGATTAGGAAGTCATGTGCAAAACATTGTGTGTGTTATCATTTGTGAGAAGAAAAAAGTATATACCTGTACTCGTATTTGCAAATGCATAGAATATCTTCAGAAGGATCCATTAGAAACAGCAATAGTAGATGCCACCGAGGAGAACTAGGTGGCTGGATGCTGGGAAGGAAAGGAGACATGGGAACCTGCCAGGCTATCTGCTTGGCCTAAAATCTTTGAAGCCTGTTGACGTTTCTCTGCACAGCCACAGGGCTGCAGGGCCAGGAGCCCAGGAACACATGAAGATAGAGGGGCATCTGCTTTCCTCAAGGCCTGCATGAAGCAGCTTGTTATGTGATATCACTAACCTTTATTAAGGAGCAGCAATGCTTTGTCTCTGCTTTGTATACAAGAGACAGACTCCGCCATTATTGAAGCCTCAGAAATAAAGATAAGAGAACAAAACAAATAGCCCAACAAATATAGAATACATCAAGAAATATCAATAGATTTTCATCATTGGCCTCTATTAATCACGTGAGGTTTAGGTGTGAGTAAGTTATAGAGTTTTTGTGAGCTACATTGCAATCACAAAAAAATTATCATAAATAACCTGCAATTATTACAGTCATTTATACTCCATCTAGCCATGTTCAGAGATTTAAGGGCTACAAGTAAAAGTACACCAGATTTCCCTTTTTTTCCAGGATAAAAACAGGGGTAGTGGTAAAAGGTAGGGGAGTAATTTCGGCTCGTATGCATTGTCATGCAGAGATACTCATAAAACCTTTCCGTAGTCACCTGTATCAGGGGAAAAGCAGTACGGAAACATTTCTGGCTTTATTTACAAACAGTAACATGAAAATAAATTTAATGAGGAAACCATAAACTAATTGATTCTGACAGGGCTGAAAAATGTCAACTGTATTTCTTCATAAATCCCCTAGTTTGGATTACTACTAAGTACTTTAGCAAATTTCTAGTTGATTCTAAAGATGAGTAATCACTCAGCCTGGACTAGAGGAAAGGAAGGTGCCCTAACACCAATGGAAAGTGACTGTGCCAATGGAGGGCCAGTTTGGGTTGGTCTCTGCCATAGCCTGGCTTCTCTGGAAGCAGACAGTGAGATGTGTTTTGAGTATAAGGGGTTCAGAGGGATCGACACATGTGAAAGGAAGGGATTGGAAACAGGATTGGGCAGAGGAAGAGGTTGAACTGCAACGCAGGCCCAACAAACTGTCAGCCAATCTGGTGGAGAGCTCTAAGCAAATGCTGCCAGCCAGAATGTCCCGCATGGAGGCAAACTGGCTCCACTCTTCGCGCAGGTTTGATGGTAATTAACTCTCTCAAGTTTGTCTAAGTGTTACTTAAGTTGCATTTCTAAAACATTTTTTGTTGTTGGCTACATAACTTTTGGTTGAAAGCCTCTTTGCTTTCAGCACTTTAAAAGTCCCATTCTATTGTCATAAGACGTTATCAGGCTTGCAAAGTTCCTGGGGGAGAAAAGTCTAATTGTCTTTCTTCCTCTGTACATAATACAACCTTTTCTCCTATGGTTACTTTTAGAGTTTTCTCTTTATCACAGATTTTGAGCAATATGATTATGATGTATGTTGATCTCTTATTTTTCTATGTTTATTCGATTTGGGGCTCACTGAGCTTCTTGGATATATATATATAATATA
>NW_006436282.1:21560003-21589202 GCF_000325575.1 Pteropus alecto
TACACACATATATATGTATATATATTACCAAAAAATGGCCATTATTTCTTCATTTTACCTATATACCCAGCCTCTCCTAAATTTAGACACTCCAATTACACATTTATTAGACCACTTGATATTGTCCCACAGGTCAAGAAATGCGGTCCTTCCCCCACCCTGCTAGACTCTTTACTCTCTGTGCTTTATTTTGACTAATTTCTTTTGGTATTTCTTCAAGTTTTCTTGCCTCTGAAGTCTCTAATCTGCTGTTGATTCCAGTGGCAGAATTTTTATATCAGATATCTTATTTTTCATCTCTTGAAGTTCTACTTGGTTCTTTTTATATCATTCATTTCTTATATTGTATGTTTTCCTTTAAATCTCTGATCATATTTATTTTCTAATAGCTGTTTTAAAGTTCCTGTATGCTATTTCCATCATTTCTGTTGTTTTTCAATCCATTCTTATTTATCGATGTATGCTCTGCTTCCTTGTTTCTTGTAATTGGTCATTGGATGCCAGACCATGGATTTTGGCAGTCAGTTACTTAAGAATCAGTTTGACCCATTTGAGGCTTGTTTATAAACTATTTAGGACCACTCTAGGGTAGCTCTAATTCTGTGGCTACGTAGCCCTCCTACTAAGTAAGGTGTGACTCACCTAAGGGTTCTAAGGAATGTTCCGTGTAATCGATAAGGTGATTCTGGCTGGAACTTGAACAATTCCTGGTTTTGTATGAATTCTGGGAATCGTTTAGTGTATAGCTCCCCGGTAGTTCTCTCCTCGGTTGTTTGCCCAGCGTCGTGGATTTTTATCACACACATGCACAGATTCAGTCGAGGCCCCAAGGAAACCCTCATACGAATATCTGAAGTTCTTTACCGTTTAGTTTCCTCTTCTCCAGAGCTCTGCCCCACGTATTCTGATCTCTGTTTCTTCAACCCACAAGACAATGGGGCTCTGTTTTGTTTCCCTTCTTTTTGCCACATATGGTTTAGGAATTACCTCCTAGTAGAAAGCTTGGAACCAAGTGTCCTGAGACAGACTCAACTAGACCTATTATTTTAAGAACTACAAAGTATAGTTCACTTATAGAACTTCTTCAGTATACTGATTTAACAGGAAACATTTATCAAACACCTGTACTAGAAATTACACTATTGCTACAAAGACGAAAAAGGCATATCATAGTTTCTCCTCTCAAGAATTCGGAGGCAAGCTAGAAAATTAAGTATGGAAGTAATATATGTATATATTATATGTTACTGTCAGGGTAACGTAAGAGTTATACATAGATAAATACACTGATCTAGCATATTGGGAAATGTAAACAAATTTAAAACATGATCATAAATGAGAGTTACCCAAATCTGGACCTTTTAAAAATGCTATTGATGAAAATTTTGCCTTTTCTTCTAACCAATGTTATTGTCTAAAGAACCCTATGCGGTAATTTTTGAGGAGCTTGAAGTATATGCCTTTAGCACATTGCATACAGAGGTGTTTTTCACCTAGTGCTTCTTCTAGAGTAAAATTGTAACAGGAGGGAAAAGATCTGTTATTGGGCAAATCTCATGGGGCTGAATGACAGACAATATTATGTGAATGAGACACTCATGGATGTGTAAGAATGTCTGTGTAATTGCCTTGTGTGTAATCTTATGAGAACCAAAGAAAAGAGCTGACAGAAAAGCCATGGAAAGATGAAAAAGAAAAGCACTATGAGGTTTGTCAGACACCTGCCTTAATCCTATGACAACCATGTCGAGGTTAGTTTTCCGAATTTAGTTACCATAGAAACAAATCTTTAGAATGCCCTCAAATCAATGTACAGAATTACTGCCCATATTAAGTATAGACCACACAGAGAGATTATAAATATTAAAATCTATTTTCAAATTATTTTTAGAATTTAAATGATCCATCAAGCCCTTTGGATATGTGATTTAGAAAACCATAAATTGTATTTTGTCAAAAGCTGTAAAATCCTATTCATTATAATTAGGAGATGGGTTTCTAAATTCAATTATTCACATGTGTCATTTCAATGAATGGCTCCCATTTAACTTTAAATAAGGTAGCAGTTCAAGAACATTTTGAACCTAGATTTAGAAACAAATTATTATGCGTGCATCACATTCACTGCCTCGCCTTTAGGGGTCATTCATGGCTTTAGTCAACTGTACAGATCATTTAAAGGGAGTTTTCTGAGAGTTCATCTTGTGACATCAAAGAACAGACTAGAAGATTCTATGATCAGACTTGGGAGTTTCAACGTAATCCGTCCTCGCAGATGTTTTTGAAGTTTACGCGTGTGGAAAAACTACATACCTCATGCTATGTAGTTTTAAAACAGGACTGATTTATAATATTTTGTGACACCTGGGGCACCTTTTAATAGATGAAAGCTAATTGAGAATTGCAAAAATTGAGCCTGTTATATCTGCAACTTTAACACTACTGCTCACATGAGATAATATATGACTTTAAACACAAGTTACTATTAGTCATTTTCCGATTCTTGAAAGAAGTAACAAAGTGTGTCTAAATTGCCTTAGAAATTTTGCGTTCAATTAAAAGATTTCCTTCATATGAGAGAATAAACAATGACTCTGCCTACTGAGAGAATGTATAAAATTTCTGACTCTAGAGAAAGAGAATTTTGTTTTGGGTGCTCTTCTGTTTTCTATGAAAGACCAGAAAACCAGTATTATTTTATTTCCTATTGGATTAATTACCTGACTTTCAGAGAATTGGGAATAATCTAGATATATGAAGATATTTCAATTTTAAAATTCCTGATTATTCTTTACTCTCTTTTCCAATGACTTTCTACCCTTAATAATAAACCAAGTTCTAGGTTTTTACTACTCTTATTATATCGCTTATATCATTGGTTCTAGCTTTTACATGTGCAAAGGATTTGCCTTTTCACATATATGATTTATATATGTGAAATCTATGAGCTGGAATCTATGTCTAATTCACTTAAATTTCAAAAAGCAGCTATTATATATTTTGAAAAAAATGAAAGCAGAAATTATTTTACTGTCATATGAATTTCTCAGATAATTGGTTTTTCTTTACCCTGAGCATAAAGAAAGGATTGAGTTTTAAGGATTATTAAAAATTTCTAGAATAGGGAAGTAAATAGAGAAAGTAGATTAGCGGTTGCTTAGGGAGCTGGGGGAAGGCGGGGAATCACTGCTAATGGGTATGGGGTTTTTTGAGGGTGGAGGTGATAAAAATGTCCAAAATTATGGTGATGGCTGCAAAACTCTGTGAATATGCTAAAACTTATCGAACTGTAAAAACAAAACATAGTACTATATATTAATTTTATTTAAAAAATACTGCACCTGGAAAAAGAAATATTAGAAAACATTTGAACATTGCCCAGCTCAGAGGAAAAAAATTAAATGATAGAGTTAAAAGAGTTTTGAAGAATTGTTGTCATAGAAGTAAAATGTTAGGGAAAAAATCCAAGGAGTGGAGTTGATTTATTATTCAGTATTAATGTAAGAATCGATTCACTTTAGTAGGCTGCTTAATTTTCTTTAAAGATTATGATTCAAAACAGAAAAACCTTGAATACTACTGCATGAGGCAAAAAAAAAAAAAAAAAGGACATGACATTTTATAAAAGATTCTATGCCTTATAAAATTTAGCCAAAATAAAGCAAGGAAAAACTTAGGTGAGCAGCGTCAAGGAACATCGGTATGAAGAAGGCAGCAGAGAACAATTATGCTGCTGTGGAGAACTCGGGTAATTCCAGTAGGAATTTTATTGTATGATCCTTTTAAAATTCTGTATTTTTCTATAAGTAAAATGCTGTCTCTTATTTTAAGGGAAATCTCCACTTTTCTCTGTGGTTATTCTACACAAGTATAATTACCCATTTCATTGAATTTAGTTACAAATTTAAGAACTGTTTTTTAAAAATCTAGAATGTCTCAAACAGAGCATATTCTGCACAAAATAGCTACATAGCAATTCCAGGAGATATAATCACAACAGGAAGGAACCACCAACCAATATGTGGGTGAATGTTATAATGTTCCTAGTTTCTAACCAGAGGTAAAAATTAGATTCAGTTATATTAACATAAAATGCAGTATGCCACAGTAAGTCCAACAGATGAATGATAAGAAATCAGACTTAAGCCCCAAAGGGTCTCCTGACCCTTACTTCATTCTTTATATTAATGAAAATTGTCCCTCGCCACCTCAATTTGCATTGTGTGTGGAACTGTTTTTATTGCAACTGTTTGCTGAAGAGGAAATTCTCTTTATCCTAGTGTGGAATTCTAAATTAATGAAGTGACTTATAAATTCCCAGAAATTCCCAAGTGGGATATAATTCAGCTGTTACTAGAGACCAAGGGAACAGCTGTCACTTTACTCTGAATTTTTAGAGTAAACCTCAGCAAACATCTCATATCATTTGTTTTTTGGTCATAAAATAAAAATGGATGTTAGTCTAGCTCATAGGCACTTAGATGGGCCTTGCAAATTGTGGGCTGACTCATTCTCACTAAAGTCATCTATTTTATCCCAGAGGCTTTATTAGCGGTACAGGAACACAAAGAACTTGAAAACAAAAGAATCCAGTGTGCTAGTGTTGCAGATTTTCTGGAATCTTCCAACTGCTTTTATCCTGTTCCTTAACAATAATCAATGTACTATATCAAAATGAGCCACTTAATTCCTTTGCTAAACCGCAAGCTGAAGGGGCAAAAACAATTATTGTTGGTTTTACATAGAGAACTACTAGGAAATTTTACCTGAATTGTTTAAGTGAAACACAGAAATGTCGGCAAAATACAGAATGACTCCAAATGAACAAGAGTAAAGTTTAACTGCACAGTAAAGACAAGTTTTCAGAGAGGAAAATTATGTATTAGAGAGCATTTCAATGACTATCTTAAGTACAAAACTTTATATGTGTATATATACACACACATATATATATATGCACATACATATATACATCTATATTTTTAACATAATAGTTTTATTTTTTCTAAAAATCTCTTGACTGTATATTCTACAAGGGTGGGTTAAGGATAATTCTGGAAAAAATAACATAGAACAATAATTTTGGGTAAGTCTGAGGCTCTTTTATTTTTTCTGGTAGGATTAATACAATGATAATTTGCTTTTTAACAAAAAGGTGAGAAATTTATTTCTTTCCATAACATTTACCAAGTTCTTTTCTCTTTTCTTACAATTTGTAAACACTGAGAAATTACCCACATATTCAATTTAGTATGGAAAGATAGCATGCTGATGTCCCAAATAGCATTACAGATGTTAAGTAATATCTGATATCATGATTAAGATGAGCACAAATTCATTTCCACAAGGAAAAATTCAAATAACTAGTTGCCCATCTAAATCAGAAATCATTATTTCTTATTTTCATGGCACCCCAGCATTTCATTTAATTACATAAGGTATTTTATAGCACTAATTTACTCAGTAGACATTAATCATCATGATGTTCACCTGTGACACACAAAATTACAAACCAAAACAGTGACAACTACCACCAAAAAACAAAGCAAAACAAAAACCACATACACTTTCTCCAGTATCAAAAATTCACTATTAAGTATTGCTCTCATTGCTCAAGGTTTAACGCTTATTTCAAAATCAATTTAAATCAAATCACAGCTTTCCTTACAATCCTACCTAAACAAAAAAGGTAATCAGAGACACATTCAAAGTGCCACTCTACCTCTCCCCCGTCTGTCCATCTTCCTCACTTAATTTTGATATGAAACCTAGAATAACAGTTGAGAAATCAATAAAGCTGCTGAAGAAATTGGTGTGAAAGAATTTTTCACAAAACAAATTATTTCCCAAATAAACTTTATTTTGAAAATAACACAACATAGTTCTATAAATTTAAATATGACACATCTAGCAGTATTAGTGAGTCAAATTATATACAAGTGAAGTCACAGTTCATGTCTGATTATTCCCACAAATGACAAGGTGCAAAGGGAAAACAAAATCAAAAAGGCAGATAACTTAAAAACAACCATAACCTAGTCACATGTTTTCATTCTATACTTGTGTCTAAATGTTTAGATGGGAATTGATATGAATTCACATGAGATAAAGAAATACGCTGCCTAAATAATCAAAATTCTTTTTACTTTTCATGCTGCACCATAGATAGCATCGTCAGTAAAGTTTATACAGAGTAGCACCATATGACAAGCGACTTCCTTTCCCCTCATCATTCAGCATAAGGCTTTCTGTATTGTGACTTCTAACTCCACCAGGTTGAGAAAATCAGCAGTGATAACTTAAGAGTTTTCAAGAGATAGCTGATTTCATCAGTAAAGGTGCTATATATGTTCTTCCCAAGAACGTTGTTTTAGTGAGGAAAATGTCAATATATAATTGGTGAAAGTAGTCTATATATGATGTAATAACTGTTCATAATTCACTTTTTAAAATCCAGAGGTAAATAGGAATGAAAGGACTAAGACACACACTAGAAACCTCACAGGGTTTTTGAAGTAATTCGGTGCCAACCCCAAGATTATTCAATGAAACCAGGGCCATTTCTGGATCATGGGGAGAAGTCTAAGGCACCAAAAATAGACAGTAAAGAGTCTTCAAAGGATAAGGATGCAGACACAAAAAACAGAGTTGACTGCGAGGAGAGTAAATTGAAGAGAAAATAAGACTCAATGAATTCAAAGAAAAATTTTACTTTTCAATTGTAGAGGGCAGTAAAAAGATATTGGACTCAGGGACTGAAATCTGGCTCCATTTATTAGCTGTTGATCTTGGTCCCAACAATCAATCTCTTTGAATGACAATTCTCTCACCTATAAAATAGGTTCATCAAGATGCACCAGCTTTTTTTCATAGGCTTCTGACCAATAAGAATCAAAGTTAATGGTGAATCTGACATCACTTTGTAAACGATAAAGGACTCTTCTCAGTAAATGAAGACTGGACACTTTTTAAAAGTATTAAGGATAAAGCCAATTCAAGAAAATATGATAAAATCATCAATTTTTTGACCAGGATAGACCTTACTCAATAGCAGCTGCTGTGGGTCGGCCCTATTTCCTGATGAGCTAGAAATGGTAAAATTTTGATTGGTTTACCAATTTCTTTTATGATAGAATGTTATTATAGTAAAATACACTAGTTATCAACTTAAAAAACCAGGAAGGGTAATCTACTAGCCTTAAAAAGTAAACACAGACTAAATACGACTCTACCTGGTCTGCAATATTTTGACACATTTTATTAAGAAGAAACAAACAAATAAACAATTGGTCCTATTTATTATGATAGGCCAGTAGCCATCAGGAACCAAACCTTATATAGCTTAAGTCCTAGGCAGCACGTATACACATTTATAAGTTACTAACTTTGTTAATCACTTCAGCATTGCACATATCCTCAAGTAAAGAAGTAACTGTTAACAAGTAGAGTGACACCACCATTCTCCTCTTTCCTCAAGCAGAGACTCAAAGGCAGTTACAGATACCTTGTTTCATTATAACATGAAAATAGTAAGCCTTGAGCTATTGCAAAAGGCTTTCCATCCTCGATATCTAATTTAGAGAAAACAGAAGGAAGCAAAAACAGAGAGTGCTGAATTGAGCTATACCTGGCTTGATGTTGGGCATGCCCCCAGCTGCAATATTTTAAAATTACAAGTAGGCAAGTAAAACATAAGACTTCCTACTTGAAAGTGGAAAATGGTCCAGAAGTCTTCTACTCAAAGACAAAAAAATTTTTTCTTCCCAATAACTCACCAGAAATAAGTGGGAACTTAGGAACCCTAAGGGGTTCTTCAGACAATATTCAGGAAAACATATAAAAATAAAAAAGCAAGAACAGAACCATGTTAAAAAAAAAATAAGCCTTTCTTTAAAGATGGTTGCTCTCTCTTTAAGGATGAATGCTCTATAAAATGGGCAGCTGTATTTCTATAACTCATCATGTTTATATGTGAATTCTCTGGCAGATATAAATCCATCTTTGTCTTCATCTTCTTTATCAAAAATATCCTCCACCAAAACATCATGATGACTCTCATTCACCACTGCACCATGCTTTTCAAACTCCTTCTTTAAATACACTTTAACCTACAAAATAATGAGACTCGTTAATAATTCTAATTCATAAGATATCCACATCAAGTCAATCAATGTCATAGACTGGACTGGTAGCTTATTCAATGATATGTAACAACTATCAAACAACTACTTTATGATGTATATCTAATGATAGTCAAAGAATTACAAGGAATTTTTTTCCCTTAAAAACTGTTGCTATACTCTACAGCAGAAACACAGAATATTGCTCAGAGGCAAAGATAAGGTTATATCATCTGAAAAACACCCAATGAAAGCATACTATCCATTGTCAACCTGAGCCTAAATAAAGCTAAGCATTTGAAAGATGGCTGTCTAATAATCCATTCAATTATCCAGATCATATAGTCTAACAAAGGTCAGAATTCCAGACATTTCTCTTAAAATCAGATTAAATGATGGCATTTTTAAATTTAATTAACTGTCTGGGAATAGTACATACTGTGGACCTGGCTATGATCATGCCACATGCCCTTCCAGTCTCAGAAATTAAAGCAAAATCTAGAGTCTATTATGTGAATAAAGCAAGATGTCAAGTTTTATATATAATATGCTACTTTTTGTGTAAGAAAGGAGAAAATATAAATATGTACTCATGTTTGTTTGTACTTGCAAAAGAAACACTGGAAGGATACATTAGAAACTAAAAAAGCTGGCTACAGAAGGGGGTGGATCACATGAATGTAGGTGGGAGAAAGACTTCTTAATAAACATCTTTTTAAATTGGATTGATTTTTTGGAACCATGTGAATGGGTTGTATATTCGAGATTTTTTATTAATGAAAGGAATTAAAATTTATCTCAGGTCAAAAAAAGTCCTAAAACTGGCAACAACACTCTGAGGTGTTACAAATTTAGTAGCTGTGGAGCATGACCCAGTAGTTCATAACGATTTAGCTTATTCAAGACAATCATTGCCGGGCCATTAGAATGAACTTGTTCAAAGCATAAAAAGGGACTTGATTTCTGACCAGCCAAGCCAGAATGGAGAGTAAGGGTAGATAAAAAAATGTAGGGAGAAGTATCTACCTCCACTTTTCCCGTACAGGAGCCAGACTCAGACAGGTATGTGTAGCAATGGCGGGAAAAGCCTAAATTACAAAGTGAAGACTTCTCCCTTTTTCCTTATTCAAAACCAGGACTTTGAAAGGTTTCAAACAGGTCTCCTGCTGTGGAAAATCCAGATTGGAGCCTTTCTCCAGGTGCTGACCCGAACGAAACTGAGCCTGAGAGTTGCTTGCTGCTAACTGCTCAGAAATCACTATGAAATGCATTGAACACCAGGTCACAGGTTTAAACAGAAACAGTCCATGTGAGATATTTCTCAGGACACCTATGTTTCTTATATGGTAATTCCGAAATGGGAATTGTTTTGGCAAAAATGGAGCTCTCAGAAACTCAGGGCGAGAGCAAGATACAGAGAGCCTGAAGCATTGGGGAGACAGAAAACAGCCAAAGAATAAACGGTATTTTTTAAGTCTCAATATATTTCTCTCCGAAACAATGATTTCCTATGAAGAAGTTCACTTTCAAAGCGCAGGTATTTTGAGATTTATAAATAACATTTATGACCTAAATAAAAATAAATTTTCCTTAAAAATATATTTCTAAAAAAGTGAGCTGAAAGAGAGAGAGAGTAGGAGGAAGGAAAGGTCACCTCATCTTTAGACAGTTTCCAGTCATCGTTAAGATCCATCTCCTGGAATGATTCATGGGATCTTGGTCCATTTCGAATCTCCAGGAGATCAATGTTAAATATCAGTGTACTCTCTGGGGGAATTTTACCTGACGTGAAGAGAAAGGGAGGTTAAGTTTCATTCAAAAGGTCCCAAAGTTTTGACGATAGAATACTATGTTACTGGACAAACTATTCTCTTAATTGAATTAAATGAAAAGCCTAAGATTATCACATATTATGGAAATTACTTGTATTTTATTCAAACAAATACAATAAAGGAGGAATAATCCAAACTAGTAGATCAAAAGCAGTCTGTTTTGGCTTTGCAATTAAAAATTGTTTCTCTCTCTCTCTCTCTCTCTCTCTCTCTCTCTCTCTCTCACACACACACACACACACACACACACACACATACACGCTTAATAATTAAAAATACTGTCTCTCGCTCTCTCTCTCTCTCTCTCTCTCTCTCTCTCTCACACACACACACACACACACACACACACACACATACACGCTTAATGGCATGTGTATTAAATTTCAAATATAGTTAAGGTATTACATTTACATGCCAAGAATGACTTAAATAAAAGTGTTACTTACAATATAAGTGATTTACTAACTTGAGTCAGAAAGTCCTGACCTAGAGATATATATAATTATACAATTACTACAACTGGGACACAGTTCAGAATTGAGTGAGCTCTGGTATCATACTATCTGGGATTGCAGACAACTTCTGCCCCTCTCTAAGCCTCAGTTTCCCCATCTGTAAAATGCAGATGACAATATTGCCCATCCTGTGTCTATTGGGAAGATGAAGGAAGATAAATCCATGCAAAATACTCAGCATTATGCTTGATAAATAGTAAGTTCTCGATATATGTTACTAAAATCTAATTCTCTTACAGGCTTTCAAAACAATGCAAGAAGGTTCAACAATTTCAGAAAGTTTGGAAAAACCCCCTTAGATACACAACATCATACATATGTAGAAGAAATCTCACAAGAGGGGAGAAATTAAAACATATTTCTGAGAAAAGAGATTAAAATATTTAAAAGTGAAAAGAGCATTGCTAAAGTCTCAGGGCCCTTAAAAAAATTATTTTTCCTAGGAAGTATGGACAATTTTTTTCAACTTGTTTCCGTATAACTATATTTAATATACAGTCTGGGTAAACATTACAAACATTTCTTAGTTTCCCCATCCCATGTATTTCCAAGAAAGAACATTCGTAAGTGCTAAAGAGAACAAAACTCACGCTGTGTGCAGAAGCTCACCATTCCAGATCTAGACAGAGGCATGCACAAGGTCGTTGATAAAACTGGTATCTTTCCAAAGGAGGCATGCAAACAGGTACTAAGGGACTAAAAATTAGTGTTAAATACATATTAGCAGAATTAGTTTCATGGCGCTCAGTTTAAAGGAAATAACTCAAATTTAGATTTCTACTTGCTATAAAGCAAAATTGAGTTAAATGTAGTATGAAGAAAGAGTAATGGACTAATACTATATGTATAAATATTAAAGGTGAGATAATAAACATACGTTTGAAGGTGAAAGGTGAAAGGATACGTTTGAATATCAGAGAAACATTTTCTAGATACTTGATTTTCTTCTCTAAAGATTATTATTAAAAGATTATTATTGAGAATTGAATTTGATTAGTAAATCCTATTCTATGGGTAAGATGTATATATAGTAAGTTCCACTTTAGAATATACAGTGCCTCACCTGTGATAGCTATGTTCTTCCCAGGAAACTGGGGCTAGAATTCCTACTAGGTAAAAGTTTAAGCTTAGACCTAAGGATGCTATTATGTCTATACTTCTACCACATCAGAGTAGTTCTTTGTCTGGTTCTCATAACTACTCAAAAAGTTTTTTTTCTTCATTATGTAGCTAACATGTGCTCATTGTAGAGAATCCAGAATTTGTGAAAATAAATTGGCGAGTTTCATTTGGGGAGGATGAAAAAGTTCTGGAGATGGAAAGCAGTGATGTTTCTACAACAATGTGAATGTATTTGATGCCACTGAACTGTACGCTTAAAAATGGCTAAAATGGTGAGCATTACGTTATGTATTGTATCACACACACACACACACACAAAAACCCACCATATTGGTGAACAATGTTAATTATAATGGAACTGAAGTTTCCAGAACCTTGTTTTATTGTTAACTTAGTTGACCATTTAGATCTCATGGCTTTAATGGGCCATTTCAGATGATATTCAGGATATAATTATATTTCCCAAACAAATACAATTCCTCTAGTTTCTTCTAGAAGGAAAAAAATACATAGTAGTTTGTTCCATTGACTTCTGTCTCCTAATTCAGAGAAGAGCTCTAGTACTATAGTAAACACAGACTGTTATTGTTACCTTTTCCTTCTTTTCCATAGCCCAGGGCGGGAGGAATGATGAGCTTTCTCTTCTCTCCTACACACATATCCCTCAAGCCCTGGTCCCAGCCTCTGAGAGCCTCCAGGATGCCCAGCGTAAACCAAACGGGCTGACCATTGTTATGTTTGTGACTGAGACAGAAAGAAAACACATTAGAACTTGTTAATAACTTGACTTTTTTTTATTGTTGTGATGCTTTTTTTCCTACCCATAAATGGTTTAATTTGGAAATAAATGAAAACAGCTACACGCACACAAAACCAAGTCAACTTTATAGTAATTCAATTCGCTGCCCATATTTCTTGATGCGAATCTCACACAGTTGATACAGCTCGAGAAGTGCAGGGGGGATAATAACCAATTAACAACTATTTGAACATTTACTGTATACCAGGTTCGCTTCTTTTCACTCTAACAAGGATCATATGAGATAAGTACTATTATTCTCCATGTACAGATGAGGAAAATGGGTCAAGTGTGCCAGTATTTGACCTAACTTCAAATTCAAGGCCTTAACCACAGAGTGATGCTGTCCCAAGGAGGTCACTGTGGTGCTGAGGAGGGAGAAAAATAATGGAAGATGAGTGAGTTAGGGAAGGAGGATGAGAGGCTAAGGAGAATTTACAGCCAACACACAGGGGTCCATAACCACATGGACACTGAGAGTTCGGAGCACAGCATCTTACAGCCTGCCTACAAGTGTTCCTGTTACACGGGCTGCTATCTGATAGCTGGAACAGGCTGCTCTTCAATCCTGTATCCCCACTCAGATCCTGGCCCAGTTCTCTCAGAAAGGGTCTACTTTGGGCCTGCAGGGAAGCTTGGAGGAGTGGCTAGTCAAGGAATGAGGAAAAAGGGAATGGTCAAGAGTTGACTCATGAGTTGAAGGGAGGCCAAGCTAAGAAAACCAACCTGCCAAGTTACTGTGGACCTTGAGGGCTGAGTAGTGTCTGAGCCCCAGTTAGCTCGCATTTGGTGCAACAAGGAAAGCATTCTATTCAGGAATATCTTGGTGAGAAAGAGAAGTCACTCTAACAGGTTTCATGGGTACCTCAGTCACTGAATTTAAATAAAGGCCATTATTTCCTCTTTTCCTTAATTTCCCCCCACGATCAAAGTAACAAAATGTCAACTGTAGAAAGTTTGAGAAGGCAAGAAAAAAGTGAAAAAGGAAGAAACAATCTACCACCCAGCACTGACTACTGTTCTGGCACATTTCTTGTCACAGCTAAAGGATTTAAGCCTTTATTTAGTTACCACATAGGCTATAGTTCTAGAAATGGTGAACATGTTTTATAAACTGATCATTTGATGGTTCTTCCTGATTCTCTGGATAGCCAGTTCCTGACCATTTGCATAGAAGCTGCATGACAACAGTCTCTACATCAGGTACTGGATTTTAGTAGCAAACTGCTAAATAACATCCCATTACTACCACCAAAGTCCACATAGGTTTTTGATTCTGAGATCTGAAAGAAATCAGGCTGACTCTAAAAGAGATGTAATTGGAAATTTAAAATGCAAACCATAATATTCTTTAATGTCCACTGTGGCCCTGGCCTTGTTGATGAGAAGATAGGGCTGCTAAGAATTCTATGGCAAGCTATCATTTTGGAACTTTTTGCAAGGGTTAACAGAGTTCAGAGAAGAGTGCCATTCACTTCTCCAAAACCTCAGGACAGACCAGGTTTGATATTTGGATAGATAAATGAATGAACGAGGATAGAGAGAAGCCAACCCAACATTTTTTTTTTCCTCCTAGCATCAGGCAAAAGGCCTAACATGAAGTGCTCGATAAACACTTTGGAAATCATTACACTTGTAAAACACTAGGTGGAAATCATTACACTTGTAAAACTTTTCGCGTGTTGCCATTTCTTTGTTTATGATAATCCTTCACTGTAGGTATTGAATTAATCTTCCATAACCACACCCATCCATGAAGTCTTGAATTTCCAGAAAGAAATAAATGATGAAACATATCATGGTCCTGTGCCTTGACCAAAATGTCATCTGTCAGAACAAAAGTTATATCAGTCAATAGACTAGCATTAGCATATCCTACAACAAGAAAGTAAATGTGTATTCTGCTCATGAAATTGCTGTGAAGTTTTAAGTAAATTTCATCTACACCAAATTAAACATGGAACTGAGTCACTTTCCCTCAGGAATGGAGTTTGAGAAATGCGAATTCCTTTAAACTTTTTCTATATACTGCCTAATTATACACCTAGGTATTTCTGCAGTATTTCAAAAATCTTACTTCTAATTTTTATAATAAAAAAAATCAACAGCTTTATCCTGACCGCTTTTCCAATAAGACCTTCAAAGATTGGCTTTAAACAATTTCCTTTCCCCAAAGAAGGAAATAAGATATTTCAGTTTTTTTTAAAAGAGATAAAACCTGGTACATGCTTTTTCCTGCCAGAGGGCGGGCTAGCATAGATGTGTGGGCTCGTCAATGTTTTACTCGCGGGGTATAATTACTTACGTGGAGTGAAATAAAGAGCCGTCCTTTTCTAAGTAGCCTTCATAGTGGACTAGCATCAAATCCCCTCCTTTGGTCCTGCGATGGCAGATGAAAGGCTTCTGGAGTACTTCGATCTTCACTTCTGGCTCAGGGATCATAGCCCCACTCAAAGAGGAGACCAATAGCGCCAGGGCCGAGTTCCACAAGAAAAGTCTCATGTTGCTGGAGCAGGAAAGAAGTTCCTACAAAAACAAAGTAAGGGCCTTGGACCTCATAGAGTTAAGAATGTAGTTGAAGGCTTAAGGACAACGGCCTCTGGCAAGTTCATGACTCTTCCTTCCTAGCAGACGTGGCACACTTACTACCGACAACTTTCCCACGCACTGCAAACTCACCTCTAAAGAGTTAAACTCAAACCTGGGTCCCATTGGCTCTTACTACAAGGTCGCCTGGGAAGCATGGTCTCCTATTGGCTTCAGGTGCTGTCCCTCAGATACCTCTCAAGCCAGTGACGCTACAATAATGTAATTTACAGCCCGCCTGAACAGCAGTCACCCGGCAGCGATTCTGAGCGGTCCTAGAGACCCGCGGATTAAAGAATTCCACAACCTTAAACTTTGGGAAAAGAGTGGGGCGCACAGCTAACCGGAAACCGCCCCGACAGATTTACATCTGTAAAGTACCCCGACTGAGCGTGGTGGGAAGAGTCTTGGGGCCAGGTGAAAATGGTAGAGGTTTCAGGAAATACTCATTTACTCTCACCATAGGTGACTAAGACTCCTGCTATTGCTTATTTTTTAACTTAAAGGTGTAAACGATAAAGACTTAGTGCAGTGGGGTTCACAGGCGCGTCTCTGTGCGTGAACCTTACTACACTGCCATTAAGGCAGGTTATTTTATCCCATATAAAAGATAGGTATATTTAGGCCAGGAAAGGCTAAGTGTCCTGCTTAAGGTTATTCAGCGCCAAAGCAGTTGAGCTCCGCCTTCAAACCAGGTCTAATGCATTCCACAACACAGCATAACGTTATGGCTACTAATAATTTATCACTTACGTGTTCTTACTGTAGAGGGTCAGTGAGAGCTTCTATCAAGGATAAGGACGTGCAAACCTCCGCTTTAAAAAAGAAATCGTAATCCCAGCTACGAGTTATACAGGCTCATCTTAGTTAAAATTTTTGTTTACATTTTTTTCACCTAATTTCAAAAGCAATACATGTTCACTAATTATAGTCTAATGGAAGAAACTGGAAAGCATTGAAGTAGGGTTTCTATTTAGACTACACGAGCTGAATTAAATTTGAATTTCAGATAAACAACGAAGTGTTCTGTATTGTTATTTGCTAAGTACGGCTATTTTACACTAAAGAAGAAAAAAAAGGTCGCCTATAACGCCATCCTCAAATAATCATGCTAATATATGGTGGTGCATGCTTCAGTGGCTAACGCCTAAAATAATTTGGATCACATTGTACACTGTTTCCTAACTTGCGCTTTTCACTTAATCTGTAGTTAACATTTTCCTCTGCTCAAATATCCTTAGCACAGTACTTTCTCACGCTTTCTTGTGCATAAGAATCCCCTGGGGATCTTGTTAAAATGCAGATTTCAATTCAGGAGGTCTGGACTAGAGGCGAGGCTCTGCAAGTCTGACAAGCTCCTAGATAATGCCAGCGCATTTCAGTAGCGAGGACTTAGTGTTTAGACAACACTCATTTACACTGGCCACACGGTACACTACCGTGAAATTCCTATCCTCTCCGCATGCCCTATTGTTGGGTACCTCGAGTGTGTGGGATCAATTAGGCACCCTTGAAACCGATTGAGGACCGGAACCCAGGGGACACTCTAAGAGGCCACGTTGACCCCCAAACATCGGGAGGTGGGACTCGACCCCACCACGGCCTCATTAACAGTCAGGAGTGTGTCCACACTTGTCTCAGAAGCTTCCCGCCTCCCCTCTCGAGGCTGACTCCCAAGCTCGCCGCCCGGGACTCGATTTCCCGGAGGGCCCCTGTGGCTTGGCCAGCCCCGCCTCCGCCGTCGCCGCCAAACCCGGGAGTGGATTTCGGGAACATGCGCGTGAGCGGAGCACTGGGCATGCGCGAGCGGGCCCCGGGCCCGGCGGGTCGCGGACTCAGCGCGCGGTGGCGCTGCCGGCGACCCGCTCCTCGCCTGCGGCACTTTGAAGGCTTCCGCCGTCCGTCGGGCCCACCCAGTGCCTCGGGCTCCTGGCCGAGGCGCACCGGCCGGGTCGCGTCCTCTCGTGCCGAGGCCGCCGCAGTGACCCCGCCTCCGGGCCGACGATGTGAGACCCGCCGGGCGTCCCCGCGGCGGGACGGGACGCCGCGAGTGGGCGGCTCGGCAGCGCCGGGAGATGTCCCTGCTGCCGGTGCTCCTCGCCGCCGGGGGCCTGGGGCAGTGAGAGGGCTGGCGAGCGACGGAAAGCGGCCCCGGCGCGGCGCGCACGGAGGGGCCGCGGGCGCCATGGAGGGGGTGCTGTACAAGTGGACCAACTATCTGAGCGGTGAGTGGGGGGCGCGCCCGCCCCGGTCCTTTGTCTGAGCGCCGGGCGGGCGGCGTCGGGACGCGCCTTCTGGGGGTCGGAGTCACGGCCCCGCCGGGGACCGTAGAGACCTGTGCGGACCAGGATTATCTCCCCAAAGCCGTTCTCACATGACTGTGTCTCCCATGCTGTACGGACACATTCCCCTGTTGGGGCTGGGTGAGAGCAGTCGCAGCCTCTTTCACTTCAAGGAAAGCTACGAAATCCCGAGATTTGGGGAGACTTGAAAGACACGCTGACCTCCGTGTCAGCGGGAGGGAGGCGCTGGCTTCCACTGTAGGGTCCTCTGGGAGCCTCTCGAATGCTGACGAAGGATCTGGTCTCGCCTGGCCAGCAGTTGGGTTGGACGGGTTCAAAGGAATGTCCGCAGTCACCTGGAATTCCAAAAGTGAAAAGTCCTTTTCCAAACAAAGTCCCCAGTGCAAACACTTTTCCTTTTGTCACCGTCAGTCACCTGCGTGCAGACAAAGGTTTCAGGCAGAGTTCCATCTCAACAGTTTCCGAGCTCCAAGGTTTGCACAAGGTTTTTGGATTTTTTACTGAGCATCTCTTTTTGTTGTACATACTCAGAAATTTCCAGTAAATCGACGCAAATCTTAGCGACTGTTTTCTTGCCCTGCCGAGCAGAGTGGCTTAAAATAGTACCCAGCCCCCTGTCCAATTTGTGGAAGTACTTCTTTCTTTTCTTGAGAAGGTCATGACTATTGTTCAGCTGGGAATATGATTCAGAACAAGCTTTTTTTTTTTTTTTTTTCCCCTATTTGTGCAACCAGTATTTAGTAAAAGCCTTCTGTATGCTGGAAACTAGTAGGCACTTTTTTGGAATTAAACTTTTTATTATGGGAAATAGCTAGGCACTTTTAATTCTAATGGCAATGTATTCAAGACCAGAAATATTTCCCCTGTTTCCTAGAGTGAGGAAAATAAATCTTTCTATGTTTCCTAAAAGGACAGTTTTTTAAAGGTTGTAGTGTGGTGATGCCCTGGGGTATTTTAGGGACAGATGTGTCTGGGAGGCTCAGGTGGCATAGTGATTTGGTGAGGTTACAAGGAACAGCCATGAATGCACCTGTTGGGTGTATCCAGAATCTCTTCCTTGTGCGTAGTTCGGTTAGAAGCGAGTTATGTTTATTTTTCTTGTAATCATTAGTAGAGACTGAATGAGGGAGAGTTGTTTTAGAAGACCTGGCCTTTGCTCCAGTGACCTCCATTGATGTCAGGCAATTACGTTAGATACAGATAACTGGTGTCTGGGCTCCGGAAATGTCAGGGGCTAATTGACACTCCAAGCTAAAGAGAGGATGCTTGATCAGGTAATTTTCCTTTTGAGGTATCTCCAAGCTCCGAGATGTATGGATCTTAGGCCTTTGAGTAAAATTTAGTTTCTGGTTTATCACCCTTTTCCATCACATGTGCTTGTAACTTTTTTTCTTTCATTCTCAATGCTCTTTCTTTTTCCATCTCCCCATCTTTTTTTTTTTTTGGTCTCTGTTTTTTTCCTCTTCTTTGTTCTGTATAAAAAATTTAGTCTCTTGGGAAAGTACCTACTGTCTGGCCTTGGAATGCTGCTTCCCCCCCTACGCCCCAGCTGTTTTTGTGTTATCTTTCAATAAAGCAAAATTCTTCTAGAAGGATCTTTTGGAATCTTTATCATGTAATGCCTGTAGCATCTGTTCTGTTGGAAAAGAGTCTGCTTTCTTCTTCTCCAACTAAGAGAAGTGAATTCTGCAAGCAATGCCAGGGTGGAAGCCTTAAAGAAGAGGGGTCATTGCCAGAGGCAGCCATCCGCACACCACACCACTTGTTCCCTTGACCCTGTGGGCACAGTGTTCACAGAGGCCCGTCACACCACTGGGTACTTTTCCTGCCTATACTTAGAATTATAGTTCAGCATGTTCTCTTTCATTAGAAGATAAATTTACTTTGGAAAGGAACAGTAATAACCTAGGACAAACAAATGCATTCTTGTTTCTTCCATCCCCTATGCGAGTTAGTCTCCCCATAGAGCCTAGTGTGAACGTTAATGACAAACTCAGAGAGAGAGAAATGGTAAAATTGTTTCAAAACTTACCTTGGCTGCATTTATTGTATTTTGCTAAATAATGTAGTTATTTTGTGAGCAGCTCTTGCCTCTTGAATTAAACTAATAGATATCAATTACTAAAAGTTGTAAACATCAAGCCCCAAGGATAGCATCTAAATCGCCAGTGTGAGTGTACCACTAAAATGCAGAAAGAGAAAAGTATCTTTTCCCTAATATACTAGGCATACTCAGGTGCTCCTTCAGAGGAAAATGGGGGTGGGGGGAGCTTATCTATATTTTCTTTTACATCCTGAGCCGTCCTGCCTTTTGAGCAGCAGAACATTGGACATTCTGAGATTTACTGTCAAAGCCTCTCTTCAGATATTAGAAGATTAAACCTTCAGTGAAAAGGGAATGGATTAAATATTTCACACTTATATTGTGTGAGACATAGTGCTGGGCACTGTATGTTTATTATTTGCATCTTTCAAGCCCTAAAAGTTAATCGAGGGATGTTACATATGCACAGTTATACACTGAGGCTCTGTCGTAGAACACGAGTTGAGTCAGATACCTAAAGTCTGATACCAGCTTTATTACTACCATCTGCAGTCACTTTACCGTTCTGAGCTTTAAGTGTCTTCCTCTATAAAAAGATAAGATTTACAAGTTCATATTTATAAGGATAGTAAAAAACTTAACACTTATAATGTTCCAGGAACTATTCTAAACATTTTACATGGATCAACTCATTTAATCTTCACAGCAATTTTAGGAAGCAGTTGCCTTTATTATTACCATCTTTCAGATGACGACGTTGAGACACAGAAAGGTGCTGGCCCAAGGTCACACAGATAGTAAGTGGCTCCGCAGTCAGTGCTCCATTACATAATACTTTTAAAGGTCCTTCCTGCTTGATCATTATATAACTCTAGCTGATTCATAATGCACCTATATTTAAAGTACGTTGACCTAGAATAGCAGACTATTTGGGGGTGGAAAGTGGGGTGGAGTTCAGACGTGAGGACGACTTTGCCCAGTGTTGTGCACTTGTTTTGTCGCAAGGAAAGTTGCTGAGCCTTACTGTGAGCGGTCTGCTTTGCAGTTTTAGATCCCTTTCCTGCCCACTCAGCAGGCAGGAGGAGGGCTGCAGGCTTCTCGGGCCCCTCGGGCAGGTCAGGCCATAAGCACATTGCAGCACTGCATTTCAAAAATGACAAAAGTTTAAATCACGCTAACAAGATGGCTATCTGAGGAGGTGTGCTAATTTTGCTTACCCTCCAGTTCCCAGGTGGAAGGAGGTGACTCTCGTATGTTTGTGCTGTGGAGACAGTGTCAAGAGAGTATCTGAAATGTGAGTGATCAAAAGCAGGATTCTCATGGTCGCATGGCCACTGGTCAGCCTTGTTCATTTGTTTAACACCTTCTTTGAGAGAATTCAGCTATCATAAATTTCACCCATCTAAAGTGTACTAGTCAGTGGTTTTTAGTATATTTACAGAGTGCAGCCATCACCATAACAATTTTAAAACATTTGCTTTATCCTCAAAAGAACCCAGTACCTGTCAGCAATCATTGCCACCTCAACCCCTCTTGCCCTTGGAAACCATTAATCTTCTGTGTGCATCAGTTTGCCTTTTCTGGACATTTCGTATAGAAGGAGTCATATATTATGTGGGCTGATGTGATCGGCTTCTTTTACCTAGCATAATGTTTTTTGGATTCATTATTGTTCTAGCATGTATCACTACTCCATTCCTTTTTATTAACAAATAATATTCCATTATATGGATAGTCCACATTTTGTTTTCCCATTCATCAGTTTAGGGATAGTTGAATAATGGTGCTGTGAACACCTGTGTTAGATTTTTGCGTGGATGTGTTTTCATTTCTCTTGAATATAAACCTAGGAGTGGAATTGCTGGGTCGTATGGTAACTATTTGTTTAGCAGTTTGGAGAACTGCCAGACTGTTTTCTAAAGTGGCTGCACCATTTTTCTTTACTACTAGTAATGAAAGTCGATTCCTGTTTCTCCACATCCTCGCCAACACTTGTTATTGTCTGTCTTTTTAATTATACCCATCCTGGTGAGTTCAAGTGGTATCTCATTGTGGTTTTGATTTCCTTTTCCCTAATGACTGAGGATATTGATCATCTTTTTATGTACTTGTTAGCCATGTGTATATCTTTTTTGGAGAAGTATCTATTCACAGTCTTTATTCATTGGTTAATTGAGTTTATTTTTTCACTGTAGAATTGTAAGAGTTCTTTATTCCGAATATGAGTTCCTTATCAGATACACGATTTGCAGATATTTTTTCTTATTCTGTAGGTTGTCTTTCACTTTCTTGATGCTCTCATTTGCATTACAAAAGTTTTTAATTTTGTTGTCTAATTTATCAGTTTTTTTGTTTTATTAGCTTATGCTTTTAGTGTCATATCTTGAGACTACTGCCTAATCCAAGGTCATGAGGATTTACTCCTGTGGTTTTTCCAAAAGTTTTTATAGTTTTAGCTCTTACATTTAGGTCTTTGATACATTTTGAATTAATTTTTATGTACAATGTGAAGTAAGGGTACAACTTATTCTTTGCACTTAGATGTCCAGTGTCCACCTCTTTACTTATGCCTGGTGTTAGTGATAGGGCCACGAGCCGGGATATTTGAATACCTACGTGCAAAAGGTTGAAGTCAGAAAACCCTGAGTCCAGACCTCAGTTCTGCTACTTACTAGTGCTGAAACCTGAGCAAGTTACTTAATAACCCTGAGCCTCAGTTTTAAGATGACAGCAAGAATAATAGCCATACAAGAGTTGTTATAAAGATAAAGTGTATAACATATACATGAACCTGCCTGGTACATAGTGCACTTAGTGGTAGGTTAATTGAATAGCTGTTTTGATTAACAATGCCAAAAAAATTCAGTTTATATTGCCTTTATGCAAATTGTGACTCCTTGTGGCTTCTGAGAGTATATATATTTTGAATTTCTTAAATCCTACCTTTGGAAATTGGATAGATGTCAAGTATAAAGGAAAAGATTCAAATAAACCATTAGAATTTCAGCATTGACTCTGCAGTCCTATGACAGTCATCTTTGGATGAATGATGATTACAGATCATGGAATTCTGCGTATCACTGGTCTGTATTTTTGTTTCCGGCAAAAATTAATTAATTTTTGTTAAGGAACATAAGAGGCATTAGACCATAGCCTCATTGCCACTCTGTCAAAAGCTGCACCCGTCTTCCCGTCGGTTTTGTTGTGTGATGTGGTCAGAGATGCTGGGAGTGGGCCATGGAGTCTTATGTCATTGAAATGGTCTGTGGACTGAAGAAGCCTGGGAACCATTGTTCTCGGACTGAACTGTCAGTGTTGAATTCTTACCACTTCCTGTTACCATTACTTTCATCTTGTTTAGAATTGAGCAAAAGCCAGTTAAATTCCATTAGAAATAGATTTGAGACAGGCAGAAAAATAGGCAATGGAGCTGTCACTGAATGAGACAACAGGGAGGGTAAGTCCAAAAAATACCATGGTGCTTGGGCATTTCTTTCTCTGGATCCATTTCACGTTGGCTTGTGGAGGACGTAACAGGACCAGGAGAGATGAAGAAATGGATAAAACCTATAGAGATAAGCAGAGAGAGAGCTGACCTTTCTGAATATTCCTGTCACATCAGATGAAGCAAAATATTATTTGCTTAAGAATCTACCCCATGTCCTTCAGATAGAATCGTTCCTAGACACTGCAAAACAAGGGTGGTGCTGCCTTGGTTATTAAATACCAGAGGAATGGTTTTAACAATCTGCTTTTAACACTAATAGCTCCCCATCATTCATTCATTCATTCATTCATTCAAGAAACACACAGCATCAGCTTCTTACCAGACCCTGTGTGGGTGTTGGGGATACTGTTTTGAGTAAGACACAATCCTTGTTCTCAAGGAGATCATAGTCTAATGGAAATTCTACTTAACTATGAAAATGCTCTTCCAGCTAAAATCATGATTTTGACTTTTAAGCTTTTATGTAGTTGTTCTGAGGCTGTGTCTTGATAAGGCTTAGAGATTGCATTGCATATGTCTGGTCTTGAGGTTCCGTTAGGTGTCATCTATCACTGTCTGGTGTCTTTACTGGAATTTTAAAGGCAAATTTGGGGCACCCCTGGCAGGCTGGAATGTTAGTCTTTGGTTATCCAGTTTGGCATCACAGGCATCCTGTTGCTTTTCTGCCTCTGTTGGCCAATACATACTGTTTGGATGGAGACCAGCACTTCAACTTCTGAGGCCAGGGCAAACAGCCGGAAATTAGTACAGAAGAAAGTAATTATGTGAGGAAGGTCTAAAACTGGTCAAAGCAAACAGGCATACCTTTGTCGAGAAAAATGTAGAGAATCCTTTTTCAGAGTGGTCAGGTAAATCTTCATGGAGGAGGTGGGACCAAAGGGTGGGTGGAATTGGCCTCACAAAAGGGGGAAGGGGAGGGAGCAGAAGTGACCCTCAGTGGAAAAACCAGCAGGACTCAAAAAAGGGAGTTCTTGTCTGGGAGCAAGAGGAAGTACTGAGTGGTGTTGGGCTGGGATTTGGTTACTAAACCAAGCCAAACTTGATCGTTTAGAATTAGTATGGCCAGCGGAATTAAGTGATGTGCTCAAGATGACACATCTGGTGCTTATGAGTCTGAACTTGAACCAAAGTTTCCTGGTTCTATTCTCTTGGGTTAGGTGATGGCGGGACATAGAAGAGGCATTGCCCAGAACAAATGAACGTAACAAATAAATACCCAGTTTGGAAGCCCAGAGCACACAGGAGAGGTGATTTACAACAGGCTCTAACAGTAGGTTCTAAAGAGAATTCAATATAATATGTTGTAATTATAGTCTCCTCACCATGTGTGTGCCTGACTCCCCAGTGGATTGTCCCTGTTTGAGGGGTGGGATCTTCTTTTCTGTACATCACCAAGCCCAGCAAATTATAAGTGCTCAAAAAATGCTTTGCGAATTAATTAATGGTAAATTACAAGCCTATAATTTAGCTAATGCTTGGTTATTATCTGTTACTATTAGGGGTGTCTCTTCTTCTCCCCTGCTCTACAGCTGTAGCAAAATTCTTACTGACTGACCTGGCAGAAAAACCCAAGGCTTTGTTGTCCACTGTCCCTCCCATCGGAGCTCCCCTGAGAGAGCTGAGTTATGGGGAGGGCTCTGGCGAGGTGGCATATGTCCAGCACCAGGGCTGGACAGTGTAAAACACCGAGGCCGTGGCGGCCAGGGGTCAATAACCATGCTTTGTTTCAAATAAAAAATGGTAGGTTTTTAAAAATAGTAACATACTATCTAATGTCCATAACGTAATATATTACAACCATCGTATAGTATATATTGATTATGAACACAGCAACCGTACTTCATGGTGAATAAATTAAGTCGTGACTTATCTCTTAAGAGAGATTGTCGATCCTATCACGAGATTTAATCTCACTTTATTTTCTTGACATTAGTTACTTTCTCTTGAAATTGGTTCCATGAAAGAATTGACTTTCCTGTTATTTTATATTAGGATAGAGATTTGCAGGTTTTGAAAGCTGAAACTACTAGACACTATTAGGCTCATGCTGTAATTCTGTAGAAAAGAATCTGAAGCCGAAAGAAGTTAGGGACTTAGTCACTCCTTATGCTTCTTCCGTTCTGTACCAGCCTAGTTATGGTCACTGTTTTTTCTCTTACAGTTGATGAAAAAGCACCTTTCCCTTATTTTATTTTTTTTTACTTTTGGCTTACTTTCCTACAGAAGGATGTAAATAGCCCCTTCCTATGTTTTTTGCTTTTCTCCACAGCGGCATTTCATTATGGAGTTTTAAAAATTCACAATGTATTAATGTTTTCTTTTTTCTTTTACAAACTGTTTTCCCCTAACACCTGATTGGCAAACATTCTGAAGAAAGCGTGACGGGTTCTGGGCAGAGTGGTGTGTCCTCACTGACAGTTCACTCAGTGGACACCCTGCTGCTTGTTCTAGTTTAGGGTGTCGTCGTGGAGCCAGGGTGGAGTGAGCCCACTGTAGCTTCACTCACACCGAGTATAACTAAAAACGCTGAACAAAATACTAAAAACAACTGTCCGAGCACTCTGAAAAGTGAATAACAGGCAGACTGGGGAGGGAAGACTAAACCTGAACTACCAACATGATAAAGATGAACACTCTTGAAACAGATGAAAAGGTAGAGATTCCTGGAAGAAAAAGGTAAACTATTAAAAAGAACCAAATGGACATTTTAGAACAAAAAATGTACAATGTTCGAAATTAAAATAACTCAATAGATGGGCTCAAAAGAATACAGATGACACAGGAAAGAACCAGCGAACTTAAAGATAAGTCAATAGAAATTATCCGGTCTGAAGGACAGAGAGAAAAAAACACTGAGGGAAAAATGAGTAAAGCTACAGGGACCTGTGGGACCATAGCAGAAGATCTAACATTCTGGCATCGGAGAACGGAAAAGGGGAAAGGAGAAAGACATTGGTGGAGGAAAAGGCCTTGAAAAAAACAACTCCAATTAGGTAAAAATTACAAATTTACAGAATCACATAGCTCAACAAATTCCAAGCAGTATAAACTCAAAGACATACCTATACATATAATGAAACTGCTGAAAACTGGAAAAGAAAAAAAAAATCTCAAAAGCAGCAAGAGATAGGAAGATACATATAGGGAAACGACACTGCACTGTCTGGGATTCGTTATCGGAAAACATGGAGGCTGGAAGACGGTGCAGAGCATCGCTGACGGGCTGAGAGAAAGAACCGTCGGTGCAGAATTCTATATCCAGTGAAATACTCTTCAAAAGTTAAGGTTAAATAACGTCCTTAGACAGAAGAAAACTCTAGTAAAGACATGGCTTAAAGGCAGTTCTTCAAGGTGAAGGAAAATGCTACCAGGGTAAATTCAGAACCTCAGGATTAAAGGAAGAGCCGCAGAAATGATAACTGTCTGGGTCAACGTAATGGACTTTTCATCTCTCTTAAGTTCTTCAAAAGGCGTATGACTGCCACAAGCAAAAATTAGAACATCATCAGTGGGGATTTTCACTTTACATAGATGTAATACAAATTGTAACTATGGCTAAAAGGACTTGAAATGGTAAAATATTAATTCTAAGCGGGCCGAAAAGTTAAATATGTGTTTCTCCCCAGCCCTCAGCTCTTCTCCCCAGCCCTCAGACAGGAATCCTAAAGTAGAGATTGCATTTCATATACCTTAAAACAACTAACGGAAAAATACCAAGAGATATAGCAAAAAAATCCAGAAGAAACCTGGATTGGTCATATCGGTATTAAACAAAGTAGACTTTCGAACAGAGAACATTGCAAGGAATAAAGAAGACATCGCATAATTATAAAAGGGCCAATTCGTAAAAAAGACAGGAATCCTAAAGTGTGTATGTCTAAAACCAGAAGGTCAAAATACAGGAAGCAAAAACTGATAGAACCGAAAGGAGAAATAGATCCACAGTTATACATGGAAACTTCAACATTTTCTCTGGAATCCGTAGAACAAGTAGATGGTAAATTATCCAAATATTTAGAAGATCTGAACACTGTCGACCAACTTGACCTAATTGACATTTTAGAATAATCCCAACAACAGCAGAATACTGCATTTTTCAAATGCACGTGGGACATTCAGTAAGATCGACCATATTGTAGACTGCAGTAGAAAACCTGCCAAATTTAAAAGAATGTTCTGTGTCTTCGATAAAAGTAAACTAGAAAACGATGACAGAAAGATGTGAGAAATACCCAAATGTTAGGAAATTAAACACTACACTTCTAAGTAACCCATGGGTCAAAGAGGAAGTCTCCAAGAAAATTAGAAAATATTTTCATCTTAAAACGAAAACACAATAGTGATTGGCTAGAAATAAAGTATGTGTGGGTGGGAGTAGGGCTTAACTGCAAAGGAGTACCACAGAGGAATTTTGAGGGGAAGATAGTGGAATTTTTCTGCATAGAGGACTATGCACTTATCAAAACTCAGAACCATTAACCAAAGAAGAAATTTTACTGTGTGCCAATTTAGAAATAAATATTTTTCAAAAATTTAAGTGTCTTTTTAATGAAGTACAGTGTTTTTGTTGTTGTTTGTTGTTTGTTTTAGTGATGTGTCTGGATGAGCTACTTTTCACAAGGCTGCTGAGTAAAACACAATGTTGAAAAGAAGTGAGAGCAAGCATCCTTATCTTGTTCCTGATACCTGGAGAAAAGCATCCCGTCTTTTGTCATTAAGTATGATGATGCTGTGCCTTCAGTCAGGTCGAAGAAGTCCCCTTCTGTTCCTAGTTTATTGAGAGTTTTTATTATGAAAGGATGTTAGACTTCGTCAGGTGCTTGCTTTTTCTGCATTTAATGAGGTATTTATTGGCTCACTTAACTGAAAGTCCAGAGCGTTTCTTATCTGTGGGAATGACATGGTCTAATTGATGTGTTCAAAAACTGTCATAGATTTGCTTCCTTTTCCTGCCTCCTTGAAGTCCTCCCACCCCCTTCCCTTTATGTGCAAATCATGTTTAGGTCCCATTTGATGGCAAAGTGACTCCCAGCAGCTCCACACAAACATCTTTAAGATACCCTCCCCCGCCCTCCACCCTCCTCATAAAAAAAAGAGAGAGAGAGTCTCCATTTCTTTTCCATTTTTTCCCAATCCCAGCAAAAGTCCCAGCATCATCTCTGGTTGGCACTTCGCCATCATGGAGTGGATCATTGAGGGCAGAGGATGTGAAGATCCATTTGAGCCTGAATTACATTCCCATCCTGGAGCTGGTCAGCCACACCCACACTACATGGCTGGAGTGTGGAGATAGGGGTTTTCAGTACTAGAAATGTGGGGGGAGGCGGGGGCAGGTGCCAGGGTACCAAAAATAAATGTCCATTATACCTCCTATGGTGAAGTAATCCAGAATAATACAAAGCATGTGAAATTGGCATTTAAATACTTTTATTCTCCTACCCCATCCTTAGCAGCGGTAGTTCACATGAGCTAAAACTTCTTCCTGCTTATTGAAGTTTCTCATTTAATCCTCCCAAGCCAGGAATTTGGCTGACACCACATTCCATCTCCAGCGGAGGATGGCAAGAGAGGGAGTGGGAGTTGGACAGGAAGATAGTCTAATGTTAATCCAAGGGAGCGGGGACTGGTACAGACCCACGGTTTCCGTCTACTCTTATGTTACCCGGAATACTTTGTCATTTCCAAGTATATTAGCAGGGGTTCTCCCGAGAAACAGAACTAATGAGATATGTGTGAGGAGGTTTGTTATAGGAATCGGCTCAGGCAGTTATAGAGACTGGAAGTCCCACAGTCTGCTGTCTGCAAGCTGGAGAACTAAGAAAATTGGTGATGCAATTCTTGAGTTCAAAGGCTTGAGAATGGGCGGTTGTGGGGCAGGGGGTAAGGCCTGGTCTGAACTTAGGCTTCAGAACTAGGAGTGCCGGTGTACCAGGGCAGGAGAAGATGGATGGATGTCTCCGCTCAAGCAGAGAACAAACGCAGCCTTACTCGGCCTTTTTGTTGTGCTTATGCCCACAGTAGATTGCAGGTTGCTCACCTGCGTTGCCGAGGGCCGTCTTGTTTACTCAGTCTGCGGATTCAAATGCTAATCTCTCCCAGAGACACCCTCACAGACACACCTAGAAATAATGTTTTACCAGCTGTCTGGTCAACCACTAGCCCAGTCATGTTGATTCGTAAAATCAACCATCATATACCAACCAAAGTAATTGCAGATTAATTTAAAACAAGAAGTGGATTGATTAATGGCCTCTTTATCATTCATGCCACTTTTCTCATAGAATTCATCATTCTCGAGCTGTATGAAACCCCCTCACATTGGGGAAAGCAATCTTCTTTACTGGATCGACCATTCAAATGCTAATCTCAA